>NC_132781.1:20503270-21152436 GCF_048418805.1 Vulpes vulpes | reverse complement strand
TAGAACACATCTTCTTTATCCATTCATCTTTCGATGGACACCAAGGCTCCTTCCACAGTTTGGCCATTGTGGACATTGCTGCTAGAAACATCGGGGTGCAGGTGTCCCGGCGTTTCATTGCATCTGCATCTTTGGGGTAAATCCCCAGCAGTGCAATTGCTGGGTCATAGGGCAGATCTATTTTTAACTCTTTGAGGAACCTCCACACAGTTTTCCAGAGTGGCTGCACCAGTTCACATTCCCACCAACAGTGCAAAAGGGTTCCCCTTTCTCCGCATCCTCTCCAACATTTGTGGTTTCCTGCCTTGTTAATTTTCCCCATTCTCATCGGTGTGAGGTGGTATCTCATTGTGGTTTTGATTTGTATTTCCCTGATGGCAAGTGATGCAGAGCATTTTCTCATGTGCATGTTGGCCATGTCTATGTCTTCCTCTGTGAGATTACTGTTCATGTCTTTTGCCCATTTCATGATTGGATTGTTTGTTTCTTTGCTGTTGAGTTTAAGAAGTTCTTTATAGATTTTGGAAACTAGCCCTTTATCTGATATGTCATTTGCAAATATCTTCTCCCATTCTGTAGGTTGTCTTTTAGTTTTGCTGACTGTTTCTTTTGCTGTGCAGAAGCTTCTCATCTTGATGAAGTCCCAATAATTCATTTTTGCTTTTGTTTCATTTGCCTTCATGGATGTATCTTGCAAGAAGTTGCTGTGGCCAAGTTCAAAAAGGGTGTTGCCTGTGTTCTCCTCTAGGATTTTGATGGAATCTTGTCTCACATTTAGATCTTTCATCCATTTTGAGTTTATCTTTGTGTATGGTGTAAGAGAATCAGAAAAGACCCCAAATAGCCATAGGAGTATTAAAAAAGAAAACCATAGCTGGGGGCATCACAATGCCAGATTTCAGGTTGTACTACAAAGCTGTGGTCATCAAGACAGTGTGGTACTGGCACAAAAACAAACACATATATCAATGGAACAGAAGAATAGAGACTCCAGAAGTAGACCCTCAACTTTATGGTCAACTAATATTTAACAAAGCAGGAAAGACTATCCACTGGAAAAAAGACAGTCTCTTCAATAAATGGTCCTGGGAAAATTGGACAGCCACATGCAGAAGAATGAAACTAGACCATTCTCTTACACCATACACAATGGTCCCTCTTTAAAAAGCAGCTCAATCACTCAAAGAAGCAGAGGATAAATACGTTAGGTGATACAATGAGAGTTGCTTTGCAGCCAGTGCAATTTAGGTCTCAGTCCTGGCTCAGCCACTTGCCAAATCATATCTGTAATCAAGCTATTTAACTTCTGGGAGCTTCACTGCTTCATATCTTAAAAGCAGTTATAATGTCTCACTATAAGAATGCTAGAGCATGACATTCTGCTCCCAGGAAGAAGAGATAGCACTTACTATCAGGCAAGGGGAAGCCAGCAATATATAAAACTCCATTTTATTTTTTTATTTTTTAATTGTTTTATTGGAGTTCAATTTGCCAACATATAGCATAACACCCAGGCTCATCCCGCCAAGAGCTCCCCTCAGTGCCCATCACCCAGTCACCCCAAACCCCCACCCACCTCCCCTTCCACTACCCCTTGTTCATTTCCCAGAGTTAGGTGTCTTTCATGTAAAACTCCATTTTAAAACTGAGCAGTTATATACAAATGTTTAACCATCGAAGAGGGAGAGAGCAAAGCAGGCTCTGTGCGATGTAGATGTTGCTGTTCACAGGAAAGAAAGAAATGCACCAGGCACAGCATCAGGGACTGAAGCTGGTCAAAAGCAGAAGCCTGGGTCTTTCCCAAAAGGCAGTGCTTCAGAGGTGGGCACCAACTCGGCAGGTCCCATCTCATTCATTTCACTTCTCAGAAAAAGTCAAAGCTGCAGAGGAAGCTTTCCAGCTCAGATCATGAGGGAAAAAACCAAGCCAGTTTATGGCAAGACTCCTGTTTCTCCTTCTGCTCCCAACACAAGTCAGTCAATCCACTTCAGACAAAATGGCAACTTATCATGAGAAGTCCTTCCTGAAGGTCTCCCATCGCCATCAGGACCACACTCAGAACTGGAAGCTGTAGCCCCTATATGCCAACAGGCAGTTTGTCCCCATGGAGACTAGGCTGCCCTGAACTATCCCAGTCTTTACTCTGATGTGGGTGGTTTAAGTGACTTCATTTCTCCCTGCTGCTTTTTCTCGTATGATGGAACAAGGCCTGAGAAGCAGTGAGGCTGAAGAAGCTATTTTTTTCAACCAGCTGTTAACCACATTTAGAAATCAGACTGCAAATGAACATAATCTGCATTCCTAAAAAACAAAACCTCCAAAATGGAGTTCTACAAGAATCACAGTGACCTGTAGAATTAATGAGTGCCTCTGAGGTCAAGGGTGTATTGTCCCATCACTTCAACACTGGTGGATCCAAAGGGAGAAAAAGGAAATGAGAGGATCCATAAAATTGGGCCCCCTCTCCATGGGTGGATTCAATATTAGGGAGTTGCTAAGAAGGCTCTGCCCCTTTGAAGCAAAGTTTTCTCATGCTTTGAACTAATGCAAATACTCAAATAAAATTTGCTCTGGAAAGCAAATTATTAAGTGCACCATCTCATTTCTGATTGCATTTAACTTCTAGAGGAAATTAATTTTAGCTGCCCAGAGGAAAAAGTCTGAAGCCATGGGTGAACTCTGAGCAGTCTGGCTCAGCTTTCACATTCCTAAGTATATGACATTGGCTCAAAATGAGGCTAATATGGTACTGTCTCCTTTTCAGGCTTTTTAAATTTCTGCCATCTCATTTACCCATAGAATCCATGACAGATCTAGAATGTAAGTAGGAAAAATGACATGCCCTTCATTTTATAGCAGGGAAAAATGCTGAATTAAGTGATGATTCTCAAGGCCCATAACAAGTCAGAGATAAAGTCAGGAAGACACATTCATTCTTTTAACAGATGTTTATTAAGCATCTACACTTTATCAAGCAGTGAGCTAGGCTCTGGGGAAGCAGCAGTGTACAATGCTAATCTCCAGGAAGCATTTTAATGAGAAAACAATGGAGAAGCAGGCAATTTTAGCTGTTGAGGGCTACCATGGTGACAGTAAGCAGGACAGAGAGTGACAAGGCTGTAATCATTGTGGACGGATGGCCAAGCAGGAGCTCTTGGAGGGAGTGACATTTCTTCTGAGCTCTGAGTAGTAAGGAGAAAGAAAGCATTCTAGGGAGGAGGAAAAACAGGGACCAGTCTCAGGGACATCCAAGGAATGCACTGGACAATGTGGCGGCATCGTGATGAGGAAGGGAAAGAGTGGTAAGACATAAGGTGGGAGCACATAAGGTAAGCAAGAAGAAAAATTTTGGAAATATTGTAGATATATTTTCCATTACCCTAAATCATCATGCCCAACAGTGTGGTCTATTGAATCAATAGGTTTTAATATTTCAGGAGAAAGTACTAGAAAATATAAAGTCATTGTTCAAATGTTACTATCAAATTAGATGAAGAGAGGTACAGCCAGCCAATAGTTAAGAGAGTCAAGATTTCTAGAGAAGAGAGATTTTTTTAATCTGAAAGTTCCCTTTACAGAGCAAGAGGCAAGACCGGTCCTTTGGTCAGATAGGACTCTGAGTGGAGAGAGCTGAGATCTGATACAAGCGAAGCTCTTAACTTACCCTAGAGAGGAAATGGAGCCACTTCAAAGGCAGGGAGGCAGGAGGAAAGGAGAAAGGAAATAGAAGAGGAAGTGGTCAGAAATGTAGTATTTAGTTCCTTTGCCCCCTCTCTGGAGCCATTATCTGAAGCTGCAGATGTTAGACAGAATCAGTACATTGGAGGGAATCCCAAACAGTGAAGTTTGTTCTTCACTTTCCTGGCCACAAACTGGAAAATTTTCAAACTAAAATTGGTGTTTTGAAACGCAAATGCAATTTCAGGTCCCACCCCAACCTCACACCAAGATACTTCTTCAATCTGATCCTATGCCTAAGTATCTTCAATGTAGATATTCCCAAGCCACCACTGGTGGTTGGGATCCAGCCACTGAGGTCATGAAACTTATCTGGGAAAATCTGGAACTGAGAAGGAAGCCTCCCAACCAAGATTCCACTTCTCCTGATATTCTGTCACCTTTGGAAAGGCCTCTACGTACAAAAAGTCAGCAATAGTTAGAAACTGAGTGCCTGCATATATAAAAGCATTTCTCCTTGGGCATCCCCTTGCTTTAACTGCCCCTGCTGGTGCGTGGGCATTCAAAACCGGCTCCCGGTGTTGGCTCCACAGGCTGACCCGGACACAAAAGTGGGGCAGGGGGCACAGCTTGGACGAGTTGCACAGGGGGATGTGATACAGGAGGCAGCAGTGGAGCATGGATTGCAGGGGAGTCTGTGGAGAGATAGAGAAGGTGAAAAAAGTTAGGGGTGAGAAATGAGTGATATGTGATGGAGCACAAAGAAGGAGTCCCCACTCCAAAACCACAGGACAAACCGGGTGGCAGGCATAAAGGAGGGCACAAGATGAGATGAGCACTGGGTGTTATACTATATGTTGGCATATTGAATTTAAATAAAATAAATAAAACTATAGGACAATGACCCAGTGGAACCCCTGGCCATTGATCTCTACTATGCACCCTTACAACTAGACTGAGTGATCTTAAAATGCCTTCCCCAATCAGATATTCTATATGAGAATCAGATTCTCTCCTATAGATATAAAATACAAAGAATGATTGACAAGAGAGCAAAATCAAGTCCAAAATTTGTTGGGTTCTATATGCAAATCTCCTACTCAAGGAACAGTTATATGTCTTCTCTCCCCAGTCAACGGCTACACCAAGTAGCCCCACTGGAGACCTGGCAATGGTCTGAATGGACAGTCTCTCCCTTAACACTATGTCAATGATGCACAGAGTGAGGAGAGTAAAGGGCAATGGGTCATTCAGCAGAAGCATACACCACCTTCCTCTTTGTACACAGCACAGCTATTACCCTGAGAGTCTCATTTGAATTGAGCAAATGACTTGGCCAAGTGCCTAGATCACACCTACTTGCAATCCTCGCTCTCCAGAAGTTTCCGGTATGTGTTGATCTCACACTCCAACCGAGCCTTAACGTCCAGCAGCACCTGGTACTCCTGGTTCTGCCGCTCCAGGTCACCCCGGATCTCAGACAGCTGCTCCTCCACGTTGCTGATCAGGATCTGCATCTGGGCCAGCTCCGTGCCAAAACGGGCATCGGCTTCACACAGAGAGTTCTGCAGACAGTCTTTCTGTAATACCAAAGACAGAAGCAGATGGAGAATCGTGGACTGCAGCCCCAGTCTCTCCAGTAAGACTGTGACACCCCAAGGTGTTGCCAGGCCTGGAGAACAACCTAGTTCCTGTTAGCACTCCTCAGCTGGAAGAACTAATGACGTGCCATTGCTCATCATTGTAGACCTCAGGATAAATTTGCAGGACCTCGCTCATCTGAAGGAATGTTCATTCCTTCAGCAGCCACATCTATGAGAAAGTTCTTGCAAAGGCAAAGAAGTCGGGGTTTGAACTGTGTCCTGGTCTATACTTAAGGGAGGCAGGGACTGAATCAGGAACTGCTCTTGGGAATGGGAACCAGGCTGAGTTTTCCAGGTGTGCAATGGAGCTCACCAGTGTGTGCTGGGCCTGAAGCTCCACCTCCAGGGCGTTCACCGTGCGTCTCAGCTCCAGGATCTCCGACTGGCAGCACCGCAGCTCCTCGGAGCAGGACATGTCCTGCTGGCTGATGCTCTCAGACTGAAGCACAAGTGCACAGAGACATGATCAGCAGCCTGCCCGTGTGGAAGCCCGGGTCCCTCCCTGCTCCGAGGCAGCACCCTCACCTGATCTTGGAACCACTCCTCCACATCATTGCGGCTGGTCTGCACCATGGCCTCATAGTGGCACCTCATGTCCTCCAGCACCCTGCCCAGGTCCACGGTGGGCTCAACATCCAGCTTAATCTGGAGCTTGTCCCCCAGCTGGCCCCTCAGAATGCTCACTTCCTGTAGGAACAGAAAGATCCACACCCTGAGTGAGGAAAGGCTTTTTGACAGAGCAGATGACACCTGAACCCCTCCCCAAACAAGCAGCATGAGAGGCGACCCCACTCATGCACTGACATGAGAGGTCTTGCCCATGGTCCACGGGGAGAATCCATTTGGACACCTTCCTATATAGACAAGGCAAATCTTTACAGACCAGAAACTCCCCCTCTGCTACATCCCACACAATCAGTCTGACTGCCAGACCTGGATCAACCCTTCATCCTGATGCCAAGTGAACCCCAGGTTTAACCCTAGAGCCCCAGGGTGAGCAGTGCTCCCTTTCCTGGCCAGTGCCCTCCCCATGGGTCTGCATCCCCAGGACCACACCTGTTCGTGGTTCCTCTTGAGGCAGAGCAGCTCCTCCTTCAGGGACTCCTGCTGGGCCTCCAGGTCAGCCTTGGCCAGGCTCAGGTCATCCATGAGCTTGTGCATCCCACACATGTCCGCCTCTACCATCTGGCGCAGGGAGAGCTCACTTTCGTGCCTGCGAGCACAGGAGATGCAAGGTTAGCAGGATGCCAAAGACAGCCCCTCTCAGCTGCCCCTAGTTTCCATTTCCTTCACCAACTGGGATTCTCATTTGCTCACTGTGCTCAACTCTGGCCTCAGAGATGAATTAGACTCAGTCCCTCTACTCAATTGGCTCACGGTCTAGCAAAGCACTCATAACAGATATCATTTTATCATTGGGCTTGAAGCACCTTTAATGCCAGAAGATTAACTGGCTTGCCTACAATGTATCTTAGCATCCAGGACAGGGCTCACACTGCTGTGTGAGCTCTCCTTTAACCAGGTTAAGCAACAACCAAGCACCACGTCAGTGATTTGCCCCCTTCATGCTTGTGTTGGGCTATTTCTCTATATCTGATCTTTGTTTAGTAGAAACACCTGGTACCTGAAGACCCCATACGTAAATCTGGACTTTGACCCATCTGTAAGGGGATCGTCTAACTTATGTAAGAAATTCAACAACTGTCCTTACTCAGTCTATTCTTGAAATCACCTTATTCTGCCCCTAGTTAGTGAGCTCAAGCAGCCTTATCTTTAATTTTAGGAAAATAAATGAAGGAGGACTAACTCTGGGCTACACCATACACAGTGAATTTGGTTGTATTCTTTCTCATCCTTCTACTCATTTTGTTTGTAATAAAAATTTCTATTTGGAGAATTTAGGAAAGAAGAAACAGGACAGTAATTCAGTCAATCAGGTGTTTGGCCTTTGGGACTTAGGGTGGAAGAAGGAGTCACTCTGAGCCTTCTTCAGGCCCTACTTACTTGATTCTAAAGTCATCAGCAGCCAGCTTGGCATTGTCCACTTGGATAATCAGCCTGGTATTTTCAGCCTTGCTACACAGGATCTGAGGAAAACCAAGAAGACAGTTCACACACAAAACATCATAACCTGGGCCCCAGCTCTACAGGTGGCAGTACACTCACACTCAAGGGAATCCAAGAACCCAAAGCTCCCTGAAACTTCAGTGGCTTCTTGCCTGCCAGGCCCTATCACTTTCCTCAGACCCAGCACCTCCCAAGCTACTCCAAACCTCACCTTCTGCTGGAGCTCCTCAATCGTCTGGAAGTAGGACTGGTAGTCTGGACACACAGTGGACTCATGGCATTTGCTTGACTCTCGGATCTTGGTCTCCAGCTCCTCATTGTCCCTCTCCAGCTGGCGTACCTTCTCCAGGTAGTTGGCCAGGCGATCATTCAGGAACTGCATGGTCACCTTCTCATGGCCATTGGGAGCGCCTTCCCCATAGTTCTCACAGACTCCAATGTTGCCAGGAATGTTGCGGGTCCCTGGCAAGGGGCAAGCAGTTTGGCAGCTGTGGGGCATACAGAGGCTGGGCTGGCCCAGAGGGGTTGACCCAACACGCGGTCGGTTGGCATGTGCAATAGTGGCCGACAGGCACAGGGATGCAGCCTTGGCCTCTGACCCAGGCTGGCCTCCAATGTCAGTGCAGGGGCCACAGACATTTGTTGCTGTAGACATCTTGGTGCTGCCCAGACAGTGGGATGAGTTGATGTAGCAGGAAGTCATGGTGTTGGACTGAGGGTGCACAGAAGGTTCAGAGCAGCTGGGAAGGCCAAGCCACTGAGTGTGACAATCCCCTATCCTCCTGGGCCTTTTATACCCCATCCCAGGTGGGTGTTGGCTCCATGCTTTGACCTCAGGGCCTTGATTCTCTACCTATTGTTGTACCGTCATCCTGTTACTCAGCTGTTGAGTTTACCATTAAGAGTTCCTCACCTCATTAAAGGAATGTTGATGAAGTTGAGGTGCCCTTTGCTTTTTGATATTAAGTTGTCTGTTAATAGAAAGTCAGAAGCTTTTTATTTTTTCAAAGAACAAAATCCTTTTAGCCATCAGAGGTTTATTCCTTGACTATAGTTGGCCTCCTTGTTGATGTGCCCACACTGAAGTCATGACTGTTCCTGTTGGTCATTGAAGTGTCAGAAGAGATAAACCCCTATGACCACAGTGGTGCTCACCTGGGCTAAAACTAACCCAGCCTTCGCTATTCAGGGAAAAGACTGCTTCTTTGCTGATAGATGCTATAGGTTTTGATTATCAAAATTTTCACATTTCTTATTTAGTTTTCTGTTTTTCAAACTAAGGAATTTCTTTAAGATTTTGTTTATTTATTTATTTGAAAGAGAGAGAGCATAAACTGGGGAAGAAGCAGACTCCCTGCTGAGTAGGAAGCCCAACATGGGGCTCAATCTTAGAGCCCTGGGATCATAACCGGAGAGGAAAGCATACCATGTAACCTACTGAGCCACGTAGGTGCCCCTCAAACTCAGTTTTAGGGTCAATAAAACTTTGATAAGTCCATTCATTCAGCACACATCTCCTGGCACATCCTATGTGCCAAGCACTGTGCCACACACATGCCATAAAGTTACTTAAGCCTGATATAGTTTCTGCCCATAAAGAAGCAACCCAAACTTGGGTAGCCATGGATGTTTTAAATAGGTTGTCTGAGAATCTCATCAGTTGAGGATGACCCTGAACCTTGCCTGATCTGGACCAGGAAAGGTGAGTTCAATAAGCTAGAAACAAATAAAAATTAACAATAACATTTTTTTAATCCCAAATAAGAACTTGGCCATGAAATTCAATGGACACTGAGTTATCAGTCAGTATTATCAGAGTCAGTATGGGGGAGTTCTTCCTACCTTACTTCCTTGATTCTAAGGTTCTTCACTGAGCACTTACCGTATGTGTTAGGGGATTTATCAAAAATATTGTTTAATCCTACCATTCTGTAAAGTGGATATTCTTAATTTTACAAAAGAAATAAAGAAGACATTGAAGACTAGAGACATGAAGTTGTTTTTCTACGATCTACCCCATTATGAAGTTGCAAAGCCTGTTCTCAGTATCAGTGTCTTTAGACTCCAGAGCCTACTCTTGTTCTCTTCACCTTACTACCACCACATCCCTCTATCCCAGTCCCCAATAGGAGAACAACTGTGTCACTGCCAGAACTAAGAAAAACTATAAGGTCTAGATACTGGACAAGAAGTTGAAATTGATAGTTGATAAAACAAGAATCTAACATTTAATACTATTCTTTGCATCTCAGAAAACACAAATGTTGGAATATCAATTCAAAGGGGCAGCAGGGTTTCTCTAAGGACCATTCAGAAAGATGCTCAAGAGAAAATTCCATCTCCAAATTATTATACTATATCCCACACCCCAGTAGCTCTTGGTACTAGGAAACCAAGACAGCTGAATACTAAGGTCCCAAAAGTTTTCTCTCAAAATTTGTGGCAGGAGATAGTTTGTCCCCTAGGACTAAAAAAATACCTAATGTGGAGTAAGATTCCCCCCAAAGTGGTTATAACTATATCTTTGTGAAAATGAATATTTTCCAGTCCTCTGAGCATTGAGCAAAAGCTGAACAGACATTTCTACAGGGACCAGATATGTATCTGTGAAACATAAGCTGTTGGACTTCTATCAAGAAGCAATACAGAATTTGAGACTTCTGCCCAGATTGGGTTTCCCAAGAAAGGTAACTAGTGGTCATCTCTGTTCTAAAGTTTACTCAGAGCTCATCAATGAATAACTCTTTATAGACATCATAATTAGAAGACATCACCAGGCAAGGCCATCTCATCCTTCAGAGGCCTCTGGGTGCAATCTGCTTAGGTTACATCTTCAAACATCCCTTTGTTACCCTCCTCTGCCTCATCACATAGCAACAAGCTTCTCAATAAATCAGAGAACTAGACTTATAAAGTCATTTCATTTGACTCACTAAGTAGAACCCATCTTTTGGCCTTATTCAAGTCTATTGGACTTGCCAGTCAATGGACTGGCAAGATTCAGTCCTTTAGCTAAAACTCATGATTTCTTCCATCTCAAAATACACAACACTTGTTACTTCATAATGTCACTGCTGTGGCTTGCTTTTTTTGTTTGTTTGTTTGTTTTGTTTTTTTATGAAAGCTAGTGTTTATTGAGCACTTACTATATGATGGGCACCAAACAACTGACAAGCATTGTCTTATTTCATCATCACAATTTAATGAAGTTACTTGGAAAGTACATCATTCCAGACCTCAAGTTAAAGGTTTGCATAACCTAGGTATTGTGGACATTTGAAGAGCTTCAAGGTTTTTTTTTTAATAATAAATTTATTTTTTATTGGTGTTCAATTTGCCAACATACAGAATAACACCCAGTGCTCATCCCATCAAGTGCCCCCCTCAATGCCCGTCACCCATTCACCCCCACCCCCTGCCCTCCTCCCCTTCCACCACCCCTGGTTCATTTCCCAGAGTTAGGAGTCTTCATGTTCTGTCTCCCTTTCTGATATTTCCTACCCATTTCTTCGCCCTTCCCTTCTATTCCCTTTCACTATTATTTATATTCCCCAAATGAATGAGAACGTATAATGTTTGTCCTTCTCCGATCGACTTATTTCACTCAGCATAATACCCTCCAGTTCCATCCACATTGAAGCAAATGGTGGGTATTTGTCGTTTCTAATGGCTGAGGAATATTCCATTGTATACATAGACCACATCTTCTTTATCCATTCATCTTCCGATGGACACTGAGGCTCCTTCCACAGTTTGGCTATTGTGGACATTGCTGCTAGAAACATCGGGGTGCAGGGGTCCCGGCGTTTCACTGCATCTGTATCTTTGGGGTAAATCCCCAGCAGTGCTGTGGCTTTCTATGTCTGGGTGACGCGCCTCTCCAAGGAAGCTTCCTCACAGTCCTGGTGAGGGCCTCTACTGAGTCTGCTGTTTTGCATAATGACGCTGATGTTGCAAGTCTCTTTGTAAAGTTGCTTGGTTCCACTGATTTGCATTTTTCTCAAAAGAGGTTAGTGTAGGGTGAGAATGCCTGCCCTCTTACGTAAGACTGCCTTCTTCCTGACCTTTCGAGAAGAGTCCTTATGGCCCTTGATGACCAAATATGAGCCAGATTTAGTGACAAGAAGTGGTGAAAACAGAGTGCGAGAGACAGGAACCTTTAGCCCTCCTTCACTCACCTGTGTGCACAAAGTTCTCTCACTGATTCTGACTTTAGAAATACCAGTCTCTAGAGGCAGGAAACCTACTATAGACAGAAAGCCAAAGCTGCAGCCTTGAGATGCTATTTTCAAACATGGTGTTGTTACAGATGGATGTATCTCAACCAGTGGGAGGGAAAGGTGTGGACTTGAAGGCTAGCACCCAGAAATTGTGCCTAACCCACAGCCTACCTTTCTATGTCATGGAGCATCCAAGAGTTCAAGACTTGTATAGGAACATTATCTGGCAGCCTGGGTGGCTCAGTGGTTTGGCGCCGCCTTCAGCCCAGGGTGTGATCCTGGAGACCAGGGATCAAGTCCCATGTCGGGCTCCCTGCATGGAGCCTGCTTCTCCCTCTGCCTGTGTCTCTGCCTCTTTCTTTCTCTCTGTGTCTCTCATGAATAAATAAAATCTTAAAAAAAAAAAATAAAAGGAACATTATCCATCATGTAACGTTGGATGCAAAGGTTAAAGACAGCTCCTGTGTATGGAGCTCATAATGCCATGTCTCTTAGGTGTTAGATAATGGTGCCAGAGAAAATTGTAGGTCAAGAAAATCATGAAGATTCTTAACAGAAGAGTAATAAATAATAATAGTGAGAAATAATCAATTTATTATTCTAGGTATGCAACTCTTGAGGCTTTGACAAATGGAAAAGGCACACTTTTATCCAAATTAGAATTTTACCATCAGGTTTCTTAGATCCAGCCCCATAATCCACAAAGTTTATTCACTTATCGATGTTGTTTTCCTTTTACTGTGACATACCATAGACACTGGGAGTGCAGCTACAAAAGACACAGTTCCTGACTTAGAGTGAGGGAGACATTTGTGACAAGGCACCACAGTGGCATATTGGGGTGGTGCCACACTCATTCTGAGGTCTGCAGACATGTCACCATATTTTTTCCCATTATCCTGTTGATGGCCCAAGAGCAGAATCTACTTTTCCTCCACAACCGTTTATTCTGTACACCAAGCAATTCTCTGTGACACCAGCTGAGTGTTCTATAATTCCATTTAATTCTGACATTATCTACTTCAATTTAGCATCAGATCCCACAAGGTAAGGGCTTAGTCCCACAAGACTGCTCCTACTTCAGATACTGATCACAAGTCCAGGTTGTCACCTGTACTTCTGAATGACTGGCTATACATCAGGGTTCCCATGACCCCTTCCTTGGGTTTGACAATTTACTATAATGGTTCATAGAACTCAGGGAAACACTTATATTTACCAGTCTATTATAAAGGATATGATAAAGGACTCAGATGAATAGCCTGTTAAAGAGACACATAGGGCAAGATAGTGGGAAGAGATGCAGAACTCTCTCTGAACAAGCCATACTATTTACACCTCCACATGTTCACCAACCCAAAAGCTCTGTGAACACTGTACTTTGGGGATTTTTATGGAGGCATTATCATGTAGGCATGATCTATTATTAGCCCAGTCTCCAGTCCCTCTCCCCTTCCCAGAGGATGGGCAATGAGGTAGAAAATGCCAAGATTCTAATCATAGCTTGGTCTTTGTGGTGACCAGCCACCAACCAGGAGCCCACCAAGAGTGGCTTCATTAGAACAAAAGACATTCCTAACACCCAGGAAATCCCAAAGGATTTGGGAGCTCTGTGTCAGGAATGGGGTTAAAAACCAAATACTAGAACAAAAGATGTTCCTAGTGTTCTTATCACTTAGAAAATTATGAGGGTTTTAGGAGTTCTCTGCCAGGAACGGGGGGCACAGACCAAAATACACAATAATTTTCAAAGCAGTGGGAATAGAAAATACCCAAACTTTGATTTCTGAGCTGCCTGACCTCCACCAAGTTACATAACCTTTAAATGCATCTGTTTTCTCCTATGAACATTTACAATGATATTTACACTGAGGGCTACTGGTAAGAGTGAAGGATGCCAGGACGACCGAATTCCTAACATAATGGCTACTAGTACATGGTAGGCGCTGAATAAATGTCAGTTCCCTTCCCCTTCAGGGTCTCCACCACCCCCTTTAAAAAGCTTAGTGTTTTGAGAAAAATAAAAATCATATGGCTTATAAATACATGGATGTATGCTAGCTTTTTGGTGTAGTCCCATTTGTTTATTTTTTATTTTGTTGCTTGTGCTTTATGCGTCATATCCAAGAAATTGTCCCAAGACCCATTTTTCCCCATATTTTCTTCAGGGAGTTTTACGGGTCAGGTCTTACATTTAAGTCTTTAAATGTAAAATAATTAAACCTGTAAAATGGGAAAACCATTGTGGCATTTGAAAACCAGCACTTTGGAGTTGCACAGGTGCAGGTTCTGGCTCTGCTAAGGTTAATGTTGGTGAGTGGTATAAGAGATGGGTGAATGGCCATGTTTTCTCAGACCATTTATGGAAGAGACTATCTTTTCTCCATTGAGTATTCTTGGCTGCATTGTCAAATATTAATTGGCTGTATATACATGGGCTTAGCTCTGGGTTCTTGATTCTGTTCCATTGGTCTGTGTGTCTATTTTTATCCCAGTGCCATGCTCTTTTTGTCTACAGCTTTATAATATAACCTGGAATCAAGGGATGTCATGTCTCCCACTTTGTCCTTCTTCAGACATCAGTATTTTTTAAATCTTCCCAGCTGGGTCCAGTGTGCAGTCAAGGCTAAGAAGCAGTGACTTAGAAAAACAAGGAAAAAGAAAATGGGAAAACCATTGTGGCATTTGAAAAGCAGCACTTTGGAGTTGCACAGGTGCAGGTTCTGGCTCTGCTAAGGTTTTGAAGCCATGGAGCTTGCATTTTCTCCTGTGGAGAGTGAAGGTTATAAAATCTGCCCTGGGAGTTATTTGGGAGGATTCACACCCTGAAAACAGAGTTCAGTTGCTAATGAAATTACTTCTAATAAAGCAGGACAAGGCCATAAGGCCTTATCTGCAATTCTGAAATCTAAAACATTCTGAAAAGCCAAGTTCTCTCCTAACTTGTCTTTGTCTAGTGTTTATTTATCCCATTTAGTAGAACTATCCATATACTTCATGACAGAATCGGTAAGAAGTTTGTTCACAGGTCTCCCCCACAGCCATCAGAGGTCTGGGAGAAAGAACTCCCCGCCAGTTGGGCTCTGTAAGGAATCTACCTTCTCATGCTCTTCAGGCATCTTTCTAGTGAATGCCAGGATTAAAATGTTGAATCTGGTGTGTGATTGAAGTCTGTGAAGGTAGAGCCACACCCCTGTGCTATGTGGGCACCCATCCAACACCTTTAGCACCTGCAGAGGAGGGGCATTCACAGAAAGAAAAGAAGCACTTCAAGGGCTCAGATCCTCCTTGGCCTAGCATCTGGGAAGGAGCTTCTGGAAGCCCAGGGGCTGGATATGGTGTCCAGAAAACAGAGGGAAACAGGAACTAGAAGTAGAAGATCTCAGACAAGATCACTTTTCTCATAGAACCATGAGATTAGGACAGGTCTTCATGTCCCACAAGCAAGCTGTGAGCTCGGTCATCTAAACTCATGATCCATTGATCCTTTTTGCTGTCATCAACATGGAGCTGAATTCCCTCTCAACCACCCATCCTCCACCCAGTGACAGGGAATCTGGGGTATTTTATTCACTACTGACCATTTTCTGAGTGAGAGAAGGCTCCCAAGTCCTTGCTGTAGTACTTAGTGACAGTCCCTAAGGGCAGGTGACCCAGAAGGCAGAACCAAATTATATGGCCCCAGGAGAGCCTCCTTCTAGGGCTGACAAGGCAGGACTGGGTTTTTGTTTTTTTGTTTTGTTTTGTTTTGTTTAGATTTTATTCATTTATCCATGAAAGACACAGAGAGAAAGGCAGAGGCATAGGCAGAGGGAAAAGCAGGCTCCTCACAGGGAACCCAATGTGGGACTTGATTCCAGGACTCCAAGAACACACCCTGAGCTGAAGACAGATGCTCAACCACTGAGCCACTCAAGCATCTCTGGGGCTGGGAATTTGTTCTCATTTAAGGAAAGGGTGTTTCTAGACAGTCTCTGCTCCTAGCACTGCCCCTCACTAGCTAGGGGGCCCAAAGCAAGTTAGCCAGTTCTTCAGGTGCCCGGTTCCCTACTGAAAAGCAAGGTCTGGAACAGACCATGCACTTGAACTCTTGAGCACAACCCAAGTAAGAATTATACTGCACATTTTGCAACCCAACACACACATACATATTATTTTCTATTCTGTTCTCTCTCTCTCTCTCTCTCTCTCGGGCTGATCAAAATCCACTAAAATGACTTCACAGACCATTAATGAGTCACAGCCATAGTTTACAATACACTGCCCCATGACCACTGTAATTTAATGAAAAACCTGACAATGGTAGACACACTCAATAGGCAACATCACTTAATAATTTATGCATTTAATTTATTGACCAGGATCCAGAAGAGAGACGCAGCTCCCCAAGTGCTACAGAAGAAAAGTGGCCCCACTAAGAAAATTTGAAAGCCAAAACACAGAAGCTGCAGAGCCGCAGGGACGCCCCACCTCAGAGATGAGCCGCTTGTAAGTGGGCGTCAGCCATAGGTAAGTGTCTGACTTCCTGCATCCCTCTCATCTGTGGAGACAGGAGGATCCCCATTTCCCCGTGTACAGGACCCACTGCTGCCCCGGCAGCCTCTGGTGGGTGCACAGGGTCAGCTCAAGAAGGAGGTGCTATGGGAGGCTCATGGGATACAAGTCCCAGGATGTCCTTGTGTGTTGCCTGAGGGAGAGGCATGTGGATCAAAGACATTCTGCAGCCCAGACACACAGAGATGGTCCGTCCTCCAACACAGAAGTCTCAGAGTGCAGCAGCTAAGTAAAGGCAGACCTGGCCTCAGTCTCTGCCCCTCCTACCTTACTAGCTCAGGCCCCGGAGCAAATTACATTCTTTGAGCCCTTATATCTTCGTCTGCAATAATAAGGACAGCAATGTTAACCACACAGCTTGTTAATTAAGTCTTAGAGGAATTAATGCTGCAATCTGTGGGAAGAGAGACAACAGGGCTCATCAGAGAAGATCAGGTCTTCTGTTCACACTTTGCTGATCTTATCACACACACACGCTCCAAATACTTGACTGCCACGTGAGTTCTCTGAGACTCAGTTTCCTTGCCTACAAAATAGGACCCCCTAGAGCCCCACATACTACTTCAGCTATGGCACAACCAAAATTGACTCTAGGCCTGATGGGAGAGCAAGGGGGGTCCAGTCATATTTTCTTCTTTTTTAATTTAAGAAAAGCAATATTTGGTTTTTTTTTTTTAAGTTAAGGTAGGCCTTATAATGTAGCATGGCTTTAGTGAAGGAATACAAAGTGCCCAGTGCATCATAAATATGCCAGCCACATATATTCCTCCTTCTTCCTCACCCTGCTTATGGCCCAAGGTCACTGACTAAAATGAAAGAAGCAAAATTAAGAGTCAGGCATGAGAGCAGTTGGGCACCCTGAGGAAGCAAAGGCCAAGTGTCTGCCGGGACAGGTAGGCACCCATGGCTGAGAAAGAAGGAGTACAAGTGCTCTGAGCAGGTGTGTGATGTAGAATGGTCGCAATGCATGCATCAGCATCCTGGAGATATTAAGAACACTGGCACTTAGACATGAGGACCCTCCAGGGCCTCATACATACTTGCAATCCTCCCTCTCCAGAAAGTTCCAGTATGTGGCTATCTCACCCTCCAGCCACGTTTTGACGTCCAGCAGCACCTAGTACTTGGTTCTGCTGCTCTAAATCAGCCCGGATCTGGGCCAGCAGCTCCTCCATGCTGCCGATCAGTAGCTGGATCACAGCCAGTTACAGTGACAGTGAAGACCCAGCCCTGTCGTGCAGAACAGCAATTAGGCAGTGAGCAGTCTCCATAAGATCTCGCCACTTCAAATAAGAGAGGGTGAACTGCACTCCTTGTCACTGCCCTTTGTTGCTAAAATGGAGGTTTCAGGTTATTTCTTTGGAGAAGTTAAGCTCTGTTCCCTGAGTGACCATCTGGCATCTTCCTGGAAAGATGCATGGCTTTGAAGATGCAATAGATCTCTCAAAGGGGTAGAGAGGTAGAGTTCACTGGGCATGGGGGCCTCCAGTCTCAGCGCCAGAGCCCCAGAGAGGCCATGCAATAGAATAGAGGGGTGCAAAGGTGTTGGAACTAAAGGAAATTAAAATTAGAGTGACTTCAGCCCCTTCATGATTCAACTGGAAACAAGAGGGGCTGTGGGCTCCTCAAGGGCTCAGAGCAAGTCAACCACAGGTTTTGGAATTCGGCCCAGGGTTCCTGACTCCAGCACATTCTCTTTACACCAAATCTTTCTTATTAAAAGGCCAAATGGTAACTATTTTAGTCTTTGCAGGCCATATAGGCTGTTTGCACTACAGCTACACAACTTCACTGTGTGGCACAGGGCAGACCTAGATGGTGTGGAAGTGAATGGGTAGGGCTGTGTTCCAATAAAATTTTATCTACTAAAACAGGCAGCAGCTGGAGGTGACCTGTGAGCTGTAGCTTGCCAACCCTGCTCTATGCAGCACAATGAATGAGGCCTAAAAATTGGATCCCTCAGAGCCAGTGGGGGGACTGTTAGCCTGCCCTGGAAGCCAGAGGGCTGGGGCAAGGGAAGGGCCTCACCCAGGTGAACTCCAGAAGTGGACACTGGACTCTGGACACTGGACCCTCCTCTTTACCAATGCATTTAGGCCAAGACCAGGAGTCCTTCCAGATACTTTTTAACCTCAGAGCAAAGCAAAGGTGGTTGACATCGCTGGTGCTGCTACTCCTGTTCTTTCTGAAACTTGGGTGTGAAATGGCTCTGAAAAGTGACTCAGCTACCATAGTCACTGGGAGAAGTCACAAGACAGGGAGAATGTTACCAACGGAGATTTTTTTTTAACCAACATTAATCGAGCACTTAGGATATGCCAGACATGGACAGTTGAGATGCGTTCTGTCCCACTGACCCTGTGAAGGAGGTAGACTCACCCCCCTTTCCACAGGGAGAAGGAGACTGCAATGCTCGGGGTTCGGAGGCCCGCCACAATCGCACAGCTAGTGGCAGCAGGACTGGGATCCCAGCACTGGCTTTCTGAAGCCCAAGTTGCTGATGGTTTCCTATTATGGCAAAAGGTTCAGTGATGTATTTGGCTACTTATTTAGGGCTTAAGGAGAAGACTTTTGGGAAATAAATTGATCTTAACCAATTGTTCAAAAAGATAAAATTCAAATGACCTTAGGAAACTTCTATTTTCAGCAAGAATGAGATCATTGCATACATATGCTAAAATCTATGAAACACACACAAAAAAATTGTTTTGTTGTTCACAATGTTCCCAGTTATCACCTGGCATCTCCTTTTTTTTTTTTTTTTTTTTTTTTTTTTTGGCATCTCCTTTTCAAACCATATTGCTAAAGTTTTCCCAATATCCTAGGGAGAGTACCATTCAGTGTAATTCAGTCCACAAACTGTCCTGGTGATTCTCCCAGTCAGTGTGTCTGGCAGCTGGGCCTTTCTCTCTGGAAGCTTCCCTGAACCCAGCTCTGCCTCGATGGGCCCTCACTCCCACCCCAAGAAGGAGGCCTTGCTCTAAGACATCGAGAGGCAGGCCCAAGGCTGTGCACCAGTCTCCTTAAAGGCCTCAGGGAAAGTCACATCTTTGAAACACACATCCTTGCTTTTCCAGTCCCCACTCCAGGAGGATCCTGCTACCTGTGGGAGTTTCTCCCAAACATCAAATAAGCCAGACATTTTATTACTTTACTGTGGTCCTGGGTAAGTTTCCCTATAAACTGGAGTTAATTAAATCCAAATGCTTTGATATATGAAGACAGAGTTCCTCTGGGAATCCTAATATGTGTAGCACTGGGTCCATGTTCCAGGAGGCCCTGGTGCTGGTGGGCATAAATATTTCCCAAGGTCTACAACCATGGCTTTGTCATCCATCAAAAAAGAGACATGGGCAAGGCTGGAGGATAGCTCGCAACCTCTCCAGCTTAGACGTACCATCCAAACACAGAAGATGGTGTCCATCCATGTCCAGCAGAGGGGGCAGCACTCCTGGCCCTGAGCTGTGAGGCTTGGTATCATATAAAAAGCTTTAACAGGCATTTGGGTGGCCAGACGGGTCTTGGCAAGTCAGATGACACCAGGGTGGAAACAGGGACCCAGTTGAATTGGACAGTATATCTGAGGGAAAAGGAGCCTACAGAGGCCCCAAAGGGTCCAGAGGCCTGGACTCCTGGCCTGCAACTCCTATGTGATTGCTACAGCTCTGGTCACAGCCTGAGGTCTGTGCTCTTACTGAGCCTCGTGCTCCAAGAATAAGGAGATTCTGAGTTTGGTGGTTTCCAGTTACTTTTTTAAAGGCGAACTATAGTTCCGGTATGGAGTTTGAGCATCTCAGAGAAAATGTTTCTGTTCTTAGGGGACATGAAAGGAGGAGAAAGGAAAAATATTTATTGGCCTGAAATAATAATAAACCTTGTATTTGGAGAAAATATAAAGACCTCAGAGAGACCTGGTAGACTTGGCATCAGGACACTTACTTTGATCCCCACCTGTTGGTTGTATGTTTGTGAACACATCTTTCCAACTCTCTGGCCCTTAAGCTCCCCATCCGTACGTGGAAGAACCTGGGTCAGATCATCTGGAAGGCTCCTTATGATTCTGACAGTTTAGGACAGTGCTAGAGAATAGAACTTTCTAGAATAATGGAAATATTCTACATCTGCACTATCCAGTATGGTACCCCTAGCCACATTTAGATATTGAGCATTTGAAATGTGGCTAGTGCACCTGAGGAACTGAATTATCAATTTTATTTAATTAAAAATTCAGGGATGCCTGGGTGGCTCAGTGGTTGAGCATCTGCCTTTGACTCAGGGCATGATCCCAGGGTCCAGGATCGAGTCCCACATCAGGTTCCCTGCATGGAGCCTGCTTCTCTCTCTGCCTGTGTCTCTGCCTCAATCTCTCTCTCTCTCTCTCTCTCTCTCTCTCTCTCTGTCTCTCATGAATAAATAAATCTTTAAAAAAAATTAAAAATTCAATAGCCAATTTGTAATTTTTAGCTACCATATTGGACAGAACAGGCCGAGGATGTTAGAAATAAGATCTGGTTCTGTTCCATCTATTGGGTTTATCAAGCTAAGCACCTTCTAGGCAAATTTGCACAGGGACTGAAATCAGGAAGGACCACTGGTTTATACTCAGTTATGAGGATATCCAGTTGGCCAGAAGCTCCTCTGCCTTGGTATTCCAGCTCGCTGAAATGTTACCCTCACCTCCACGCTCAAGAACCACAGCTGGCTAAGCAGTGTGTTTGTGTCTCCTGTCAGACTCACGGCCCTGCCTGCCAGACCTGCATGCAGAATCATGTCCGAGAGCCCCAGGCAGCCTCAGGAGCCAATCCATCTCTCGTCATTTCTTGGCTAGTCCAGAGAGGAGATCTTTAATAGAAACATCATCTCAGCTCATTAAGGAAGAACAGCATGTTTGAAGGTTGAGGTTCAGAAAGGTGTATGAGATTCCATTTCTGACTCTCTCCTCTTAATCTGCCATGACCAGTCTTGCCAAGTCGGCTCCTTTGCTGAACCTCTCACATTGACCTTCCTACTGTCACAACCTGAGTTGAAGTCCCATTAGCTCCTTCCACACACTTGTATCAGCTTCCCCCCTGCCCCTCAGCCATCCTTTTGGCACTCCTTGGCGAAATGTCCTAAAATACTACTCTGGCTATGCCATCATTGGGCTCAGAACCTACAGCAGCCCTCCCCCTGTCTTCAAGATAGAGTCCAGGCTCTTTGTGGAGTATCCAAGCCCCGCCCCCCACCAGGGTCTGATAATTTCCTACCACATAAGCTTTATTCCCACCAGTATTCCACAGGCAGACCTGCTGCTCCAAGGCCACTCAAGGTCTCTTGAGCACCACCCCTGCTCCCAGGCAGGCCACACACACGTCTACCTCTCCTTCGCTTGGTAGACTCTCAGGCCCATCTCAAATGCCACCAGCTGCATGAAGGCTTTCCTGCTCTCCCCAGGCTAGTGCTTTCTCTCAGTCTTTGTGAGTGTGTGCTCTTTTTAGGTAGAAATTTGGCTGCTAGCAGAGTGGTCAGAATAAATGCTTCAGTGGAAGCAGCTGGGCCTGTTCAAACCTTTGTCCTTGCATGTAACTTTGGGCAATTGACTAACCCATCCTCCGCTAAAATGGACACGATGCCTACCTTACATGGTGGTTGTGCAAGCTGCATAGGTTGGTTTATGTAATGTGCTCAGCACGGTACCAGGTGCACTAAGTGCTCAGTAAGTGGTCATTATTATTGTTGTTATTGTTATCTGTCCCTTTGTGAGGAAGGATGAGGACTTACCTACACTGGCCTCAGCCCCCTCTCTAGTCATAGGCAACTGGACAGTGGAGATCACTTGCATTTTTTCTGTAGCTCCTGCACCCAGCTGTAGTTTGCAAATATGAGGATCAGAATTGCAAATTGCTTCATAACTGCCTATATTGAGTCCTGGGTCACCCACTTGCTAGTTGTGTGACCTTGAGCAAGTTTCTTAACCTCTCTGTGCCTCAGTTTTCTCATTTACAAAGAGAAAATAAAGGTACCTTTCTCACATATTGTTGCAAGGTGCAAACGGGGCACTTAAAAAAATATCTGAAGGGGGATCCCTGGGTGGCGCAGTGGTTTAGCGCCTGCCTTTGGCCCAGGGCGCGATCCTGGAGACACGGGATTGAATCCCACATCGGGCTCCCAGTGCATGGAGCCTGCTTCTCCCTCTGCCTGTGTCTCTGCCTCTCTCTCTCTCTCTCTCTCTGTGTGACTATCATAAATAAATAAATTTTAAAAAAATTTAAAAAAAAATATCTGAAGGACTACCTGGGGTTTAGCCAGGCCCTAAGGCCGAATCTGCATGTAGGAGGCCATCAGTGAAGATTTTTTTTATATAAATTTATTTTTTATTGGTGTTCAATTTGCCAACATATAGAATAACACCCAGTGCTCATCCCGTCAAGTGCCCACCTCAGTGCCCATCACCCAGTCACCCCCACCCCCCACCCACCTCCCCTTCTACCACCTCTAGTTCATTTCCCAGAGTTAGGAGTCTTTCATGATTTTTTGAATGAATGAATGAATGAATGAATGAATGAATGAAAGATCCCATTGTGGCAGTTGTAATGAGGTAGAGGTGTGGGGTTATAACAGTATTATTCTCAATTACAGTAGTTTGGCTTGGATTTCTGGCATAATTATCTCCCTCTTCTCTTTATTCTTTTATTACTTGGCTCCAGACTGATTGCCTGGATTGCCTTTAACTAGTTTATGGCATGCGGGCCTTTCTAGCGAGTGACCCCCAAGCTTCTGTGGAAGCAGAGGGGCATAAAAATAAATATAGAATTTGACCACGTTCCTCTTGACCCCAGCTGAGTAGAACTGGCTGGTGGATACAGCAACAAAGAGACAAACAGAGAAAGCTGTGCTTGCAGGGCCCCTGGATGAGGCTTTATTTGTCAGTTAACTAAGCACAGACAACATGAGGCGGCATAGACAACCAGAAACATCAGCAAAGAGAGCAATTGGCAGGTGGAAGCAAGAGGCAATTTGTAAGAAGAGGGGACCAGGGCACCCCCTGCAGATCAGAGCGTGTTGCTCGCAGCCCACTGCCCAGCGCCGCTGCTGGAGGGCTTCCTTGCAGGCCCCTGATGGTGGTGGTCAGATGCTGCTGGGTGACGCTCCAGCTACCCAGCCCCAGTCTCTCCGAGATCCACCAATGCTGAGGGACTTCAGTAGCGGCCCGGAGGGCAGGGCATGCAAGGCACACAGACAGTGCGGGGCACACAGATGGTGCGGGACACACTGGGGGAAGGTGCACAAGGGGGACAGGTGGGAGTGGAGCAGGGGTTAGAGGGCAACCTGTGGAAGAAAGGCATATGTGACAAAAAAATCCAACTCAGCAACAGGTGCGGCAGTTCTGCCCCTCCAGATGGCTCTCAAACGTGCCCACTGCTCACCTTCTCCACCCAGCTCCTTAGTCCACCTCTATCATCCCCAGCCCCTCTCTTGCCCTTCCTAACCACCATCAATTTCATGGCCTGAGCCAACTTCTACAAACACAAATATAAGCGTGCCCCTCCCTGCCTAAAACTTTCAATGGGCCATGAAAACTTCCAAGTGGGCCATGACAAAGAGCAGCTTCCTTCCACACAACTGTCACATCCTCCTGGAAGCCCTCCCTGATCTCTCTGTATCAAGTCCCCCAGTGGTACCATGTGCCTCCTCCCAGAGTGATGCGTGATTATCCTGTTATGGTCCATCTCCCCATTAAACAGTGAGGTCACAGCCATGCACATATGCACACCCTGCCAACCTGGCCTGGAGCAGGCACATAATAAGAATGTGTTGAATAAGATGAACTAAGTAATTAATACAGAAGGAATACATGGCAAAAGGGGAAAGGATGATCTCAGAGACTGACAGGTGTGGGCTCAAAACCAGAAACAACACACTGGACAATAGATGAGAGCCAGAGAACCCAGAAACTGGACAGGCACCTAAGGACCACATCCAGCCTGAAATCTGTTTTGTATGGCTGGCACTGTGGTTTTTTTGTGTGTGTGTTTTCTTTAATTGGTTAAAAAATATGTAAAAATCAGAAGAATTTAATATTTAAAAAACATCCAGGTTCCCAACTTCTCTTGAACGATCAAAAGATCCAATAATACTGGAGCTGTATCCCACATGTTAGAAATGGTCCTGAGAGGGGCAGTGCCCTCACTGGACTAGGCATAGCCCTCTGGTTCTCCCCAGCTCCCACAGTGACCCATGTCACTCATGTGCATTCACAGCCTGCTCCTTGAAAAGCATTTGATTTTGCAACTCTTGCCACAGAGGGTGAGACCAAATGACAGGAAAGCAGGACTGAATGCAGAATAAGAAACTGCCTACAATGGTAATCAGCCCACCAGGTGTCCACAGGTGTCCCAAGGTGTGTCCTGCGTCTAGGTGACCACCAGGCCCTGTGGAGCCTCCCTGCGCCGTCCAGCTTCCGACCATGGCCAGGGCCTCCTGAACACTTCCCTTGTCTGAATCCTCCTCCCTCTACTCTGTCCTTCCTGTGGCCCATCTGTGCCATCTTCCTGAAGAGAAGCTTTGAGCTTTCACTGACTCAGTGAAGAAACATTTACTGAGCATTTACTACGTGCCAGGTGCAGGAGATAAAAATAATCAATAATGTCTCTGAGTTCTAGGGGTTTACCATCTCAGTGGGGAGATAGGCAGTTAAACAAAGACTATCATTTCCTTCTCAAAAAAAAAAAATCAGGTTTCTCAATTGCCTATGAAATACAGCCCTGCCACCCCAGCACAGCCTTCATGGTTCTCCAAGAATGGGCCCCCCTGACCTCTCCTGTCTTCCTTCCCACTGCAACTCAATCACATTAAGCTACTCCTTTGTCCTCCCAAGTGTAGAGAACCTTTCCCCCAAGTATGATCTCCAGTTTCTTTTCTGTCTCGCTAAACAGATGGAAACAACCTGAGAGCAGATGACTTGTCACCATCTATCCCCACATCCCCCATGGCGCCCAGCACATGGGGAGCCCTTGGAAAGAGTTTGCTAACACGGAAAGGCCAGGTTTGGGATGGCAGCAGGAACACCCACCTGACTTCCTTTGGATCACACCAGCTTCCCAACTACTTCTTAATCATGACAGGGCTCTGTCTCCTGCATAGCCTCAGTTGCTACCCGTGGCCTCCTCCAACCCTTGCCCACACCTGTACAGACTCAGCCAGGCCCACTCACTTGCAATCCTCGCTCTCCAGCAGGCCTCTGTACGTGTTGATCTCACACTCCAGCCGGGCCTTAACGTCCAGCAGCACCTTATACTCCTGGTTCTGCCGCTCCAGGTCACAGCGGATCTCAGCCAGCTGGGACTCCACGTTGGTGATCATGCACTGCATCTGGGCCAGCTGGGAGCTGTAACGTGCCTCAGTCTCCGCCAGGGTATTTTCCAGAGAGTCCCTCTAAGGCAAAGGGAAAGACCAAATACCTGAGGAGTAGACCTATTTTCCTGGTCCAGAAAGAACCAAGAAAGGCCAAGTGTCTCCTTGGGGTTGGGAATGACCCCTCCCTATCTAAGCCACTGTGGAAACTAAGCCCAGAAAGGCTAAATGACTTATTCAAGTTTAAGCAGCTGATGGGTTGCAAGACTAGAATTTGAACCCAGGTCCATGTGATCCTAAACCCCTTATTCCTTCTTCAGCCTCTGTCTGCCTTTAGACTTTGGATCTGAGGTTTATCAGGTTTGTCCCCTATGGCATCATTTAGATCTGTGACCTTAAGCCCTGGCTGCCAGTTAGAGTCACATGAGAGCCTTTTAAAAATCCTTGTGCCTAGGCCCCACCTCCAGAGGCTCTGATTTCACTCATCCAGAGAGGAACGTGAAATTAGGAAGTGTTAAAACTCCAATAGGAAGCATGGGTTTGGAATGACAGACCAAGCAGATAACAAGCCTTCCTGGAGAGTTGTGTTCGACAGTGCCCACCCAACCCATGTCAGATTTGAGACGTGCCCCTTTGATCTCTGTGCTGGGTCTGGGGAGAAACCTCCCCCTAGAAGATATTAGCTGAGTAAGCATCCGTGGTGGCTGAATCTGGGCCTCCTCCTCCCTCCTGGATGCACCCAAGCGCAATGCCACCTGGGATCCACACCCACCAGGCTGTGCTGGGCCTGGAGCTCGATCTCCAGTGTGTTGACCGTGCGTCTCAGATCAATGATGTCCGACTGGTAGCTCTGAAGCTGCTCAGAGCTTGTGGCCACCTGTTGATTAAGCTCCTCCATCTGCAATGAGGAAGACAGAAGAAGGGCAGGAGTCCATTCTCAGGGACACTAGGGAGCCCGGCCCACCTGCAAGAGGCTCACCTGTGTGTTGAACCATTCCTCCACGTCCCTGAGGTTGGTCTCCACCACAGTCTCATACTGACACCGCATCTCCTCCAGCATCCTGTTTAGGTCCACAGGGGGTGCAGCGTCTACCTCAATGTTAAGACGGTCCCCCAGCTGGCATCGGAGGGCACTGACTTCCTGAAAAGGCACAAGGCGTGAAGTCACATAGTCTGCTCACAACCCAAGGGAGACATAAAATGATGGAACAGAAGATGCTAAGATGTCTACGTTAGAGGGGCTCTTTGGGGAACGCAGTACACTCTGCAACATCCCTCTGGTCTTTGGGCTCCAGCCGGACACCCTCGCAAAGGCAAAAGCACTCCATCACACCTCCTGTCACTTTGGCAGAAGCCAAGACTATCATCAGGATTTATTGGCTCTCCTTGAGCTAAAGAGGGAAGCCTGCAACCCTGTATTCCCAGCCACCCTCCCAGCCTGTGTTCATCCGGCAGATGCGAGGCCAGAGTGAGCGCTGGCACCTCCCCAGGCTTGACTGCCAAGGAGAGAAAGTTGTCTCAGAGGCTGCCCAGAGTGTGTGATAACACCTCATTAGTGCGGTTTCTAGTTCTCTGATTTAAGTAGGATGAGTCAGCCACCTCAGGGCATTCAGTGAGTATCTGGTGACTGATTATTACTTTACATTGAAGCCTAAGGAAACCCAGCCAAGATTCAGAGGCACTTGTTCTTTCAAATCCCAAGTCAAGAGGTTGAGAGTCAACCCAGAGAAGGAGGGGCAAGACCCCAGGGCTCTGGTGGGCTTTGCAGCACACAGATGCCCAGGGTAGAGGAATTTCTCTCTAAGGACCTGCAGGAGATGAGGGGGAGATGTCAGAAAATAAAAGGTTGAGCAATGGCTTTTGAATTAAGTATATTATGTACAAACAAAAGAGTAGAAGAAGAACGGTGAGAACAGAAAAAAGAAAACCACTGCACTTGGCCCTCCTTTGGAAGAAATGCGGGTCACCCCCAGCAGCCCAGACTCACAGAGATGGACAGGCTATTCAATGCAAGTTCTGGAACATGACCCCCTCTGGTCTGCAGGCACCACTCTACTCCCAGAATATGGCTCCCATGAGAAAAACACGTGCAGTCACTGCAAGCCTGGCCCTCACACACAAGACCACAACGCAGAAGAGAAGGTTGCTCGTGCCTCTGAGCACAGACCAAGCGACAGGTGTTTCATGCTCATGGCCTGCATTAAAGCTCACAGCATTCTGTGTGATGGTGCTGCTCTAGCACAGACAAGAAAGCTTAGGAAGTTTCAATAAATTGGGCAATTCATAGAAACAGTACATGGTACCCCTGGGAATTTCAACCCATGTCTATCCAGCCCAAAACCTCACATTCTTCCCGCTCTGCTTCCCCGGGCCAAGTCAACTTGACTTAAGGGCTCACCTCTTCGTGGTTTTTCTTGAGACACAGCAGCTCCTCCTTCAGGGACTCCACCTGGGCCTCCAGGTCCGCCTTGCACAGGGTCAGCTCATCCAGTATCCTGCGAAGGCCGTTGGTGTCAGCCTCCACCAACTGCCGCATGGCCACCTCTGTCTCGTACCTGTGCAAGGACAGGGTCATAACTGAGGACTGAAGCTGTACAAAGAATTCAGGGAAGCCCTGGAGCCACTGGCGCTTCTCTAGCCCTCTCAGAAACTAATGAAAATCTGCCCCAAAGATGTGCAGGGACAGGGGGTGCCTCCATCCCCTGGCCAAACTCACTTGGTCCTGAAGTCGTCTGCAGCCAACTTGGCATTATCAATGTGCACGACCATCCTGGCATTCTCTGCCTTGGTGCACAGAACCTGGGGGCCGAGGCACAAGAGGGGGTTAATCCAGGACCAGAAAAAGGAAAAAGAACCCAAATGAGAAGCCGGTAGCTGACGGGGCTCAGTAGCCTGGTAGCCATCCCTGAAGAAGCCCCGTTCCCCTGGAGCCCTGGGGAATATTTTGGTGAACTGCTAGTCCTTGGAGAACATGGGATTTAGTTTTTAAGCACCTAGGTCTTATAAATACAAATGCTCCATTTGGTTGCAATGAGCAATGTGGAAGGAAAGAATCTCGTCCAAAGTCATTCATGGGACAGACAGGTCCTTAACAAGCGCTAGCATCTACTGAAAACTCACCAGGTACCAGAGGCTGTGTTAAACACTTGACCTGCATCAACTTGTGGAATCCTCTTGACAGCCCCACTAGGTGAGAACCCTTATCACCCCCACTTTACAGATGAGGAAACTGAGGTCTAGGGAAAGGAAGAGCCCTCCTAAAGTCATGCAGTGGTAGAACAGAGACTAGATCCCAGACCTCCTCCATGTTAAGGAAGGGCTGAACGCCCAAATAATGAGATAATCCTATGCCCTAGGGAAGTCTCTTTTCCCCAAATGTGGCTTAATTAACACGATTCATATCTGGAACACTAACTCTTCTGGTTGCCTGACCTGTGAGTCTGTTCACTGATTGCCCTCACCTTCTGCTGGAGCTCCTCAATGGTCCTGAAATAAGACTGGTAGTCGGGACACATGGTGGGCACTTGAGACCGACAGGCCTCTTGAATCTTGCTCTCCAGCTCCGCGTTCTCCCGCTCCAGCTGGCGCACCTTCTCCAGGTAGCTGGCCAGGCGGTCATTCAGGAACTGCATGGTCTCTTTCTCGTTGCCATTGAAGGAGCCTTCACAGTACCAGCTGCAGGTCCCCGAGGAGCTGGAGATGCCACTCGTTGGCCGGCAGCTGCTAGGCCAGCAGGAGCTGGATAGGTAGGTCTTGGAGAGGCAGCTGGCAGGCCGGTAGGTAGTGGGCATGCAGACAGAAGGCACGCATGTCATGGGCTGGCAGATGTAACCCAGGCACAGCTCGGGCCGGCAGCTCATGCTGCTGGAACAGACAGAGGAGGGCCGCTGGCAGCCCTTGATGAAAGCTGGTGAACAGTTGGATGTCATGTCGGGAAGGCCCTTTCTCCTCAGCTGCAGCCACCTGGATTACCAGTGTCTACAGACCCCAAGGCTCAGGCCTTTTTATACCCCCTGGAATGAGGGGGTTCATGCTAGAAAGTCATCACGGGGTGGTGTTGATGTTTATACTCAGCCCCAGAGGAATCTGCTAATTAATTTATAATTTGGTTTCCAATAAGAAGTTCCTTTCCTCATAAAAGAGGCCAAGCTAGTCATTTGGCTAAAGCAGGACACTGGGCTCCTATCATTGACCACCAGGGGAAAGCTTCAGGACACATCTTCAAAGGATCAGCTCGGTGCCTGGGCCCTCATTACCAGGGTGGGGCTGCCAGGAGACCACAGCACCTGCCCCTATGCTGTCAATGGCCTTGCCCGTGGCACCCTCTGCCTTCTCAGGCCCTGAGAAAGGCTGGAGTTCCATGGGGCAGCAGTTATTCCTTTTAATGAGAACATTCCCTGTGGGCAGATGCTGGCCCCCCAAGGAGGAAATGTGTGGGTGCCAGAAGCCGCAAAGATACAGGCAGTGGTATAGATCCAAGGAGTCAGGAAACAGAACCTCTGAGGTTTCTAAACCTGTATCACCTTCCCACCCAGGGGAGACACAGACAGAAAGCCTAAGAATCAGGGGCATCTTTTCAGCTGCATGCTAGTAAGAAAGAGAGACATGAGGACCCCACTCCCAGAAAAGGACATCAGTGTCATGACAATCTCCGTGAGGCAGACACTCTATCTTGACCATCTCTGGATCCTTCCTTCATTTATCACTGCTCCACATTACAGACATGTCAGGAGTTCCATGATTGTTTTTTCAAAGGACAGGGGTAAATAGGCTAGAACAGGCTCTACTTTCACTTTCTGCAACGGAGGGTCTCACTTTGGGACCTCAGAGACGAGAAGCAGTGTGAATCAGCTCTCTTGAGAATTGACACTCTGCAGCTCTGGGATGAGCTAAGCTGGTGGGTTGGGTGAGGGGGAAACTGGAGCAGATGTCTCCAATTATAGAAGCGTTGGGCGTTCCTTAAGAAAGCAATAGGCAAGGGGTGTCTGGGTGACTCAGGTGGTGTCCAACTCTTGATTTTGGCTTTGGTCATGATCTCAGGGTCATGAAATCGAGCCCCGAGTCGGGCTCCACGCTGAGTGTGGAACCTGCTTAGGATTCTCTCTCTCTCTCTCTGCCCCATCCCTGTGCTCGCTTGCTCACTCTCTCTCTCTCTCTCTCTCTCTCTCAAAATAAATGAATCTTGAGACACCTGGGTGGCTCAGCAGTTGAGCACCTGCCTTCAGCCCAAGGCGTGACCCTGGAGTCCCGGGATTGAATCCCACATCGGACTCCCTGCATGGAGCCTGCTTCTCTCTCTGCCTGTCTCTGCCTCTGTGTGTGTGGGGGGGGGGGGGGGGTGTGTATGTGTGTCTCATGAATAAATAAATAAAATCTTTTTTAAAATAAAATAAATGAATCTTTAAAAAAAAGAAAGCAATAAGCAAAACCAGTGGTGTTCAGTCCTGCCTACAATATATCCATGGATTCACATACTTCATGTTTAATATGTGGGGTCAGAGAATCACTGTTTACTCATTAATCTTCCCAAAATAATATTAGGGTATAAGTACTTGTCTTATTTTTTTCTATTTGTTTTAATTTTTTTAAAGACTTTATTTATTCATAGAGACAGAGAGAGAGAGAGAGAGAGGGAGGGAGAGGCAGAGACACAGGCAGAGAGAGAAGCAGGCACTATGCAGAGAGCCTGACATGGGACTCAATCCAGGGTCTCCAGGATCATGCCCTGGGCTGCAGGCGGCACTAAACCACTGTGTCACCGGGGATGCCCTGTCTTATTTTTTTTCATCTATTACTAGAAGTGTTGGCAGAAGACCAGGGAAGAGGAAACACCATGCAGCCCTGTTCCCTGAAATATGTCACATAAATTCCCATTCCTTTGTCTGGAGTAACTATTTAGAGAAGACAATGGCAACAGATGGAAGGAGGTTATGATGGCATTACCAACTACATGGAATGAGACTCACCAGACCAGCCTTCAAAATCATAACCAGCATTTATTGAATCTCTGCAAGTACTAGGCACTGTGCTGGGTGCTTGGCATTAATTTGTCCACTTAATCCTTACCCAAGAAATTATAAAATAATTGTTATTGTAATAAGGCATAGCAGTAGGTTCTCAAAGTGTGGCCTCCTGTAACACTCAGGAACATGTTAGAGATGCAATTCCTCAGGTCTACCTCAGACCACCTGAATCAGAAATTCTGAGGATGGGGCCCAGCCACCTGTGTTAAACGAGGTCTCTAGGTGGGTTTGAAAGCCTCTAAGGTGTAGGAACATCTATATCTTGCCACCAGAATTCCTCTTGCAAAGATAACTGTTTTTACTTGAAAAAAATACATTAAGTTCTTGTTGTAGAAGATGGGACCCCAAGTGTCTGGAAGTTGTTGGCTGGCAAGACACCAGAGGGAGAAAGGGGAGAGGAACTCCAAGTTCCCAGGACAATCATGGAAGCAAAGGGTGAAGGAGAGAAGATTGCAGGAGTGAGGAAGACAGACACCAGAAAGAAGATGAGGGTCTGTGCTGTGGCATGCAGTCCCACTCCACAGTGTCTGCGAGACCTCCAGCAAAATCCACTAAACTCTAATGCTTGGCACAAACACCAATTCACATGACAGAGGAAAGACTGGATCTCATGTCCGAGTAGAAGGACAAGGAGGAAAAGGAAACTCCATTCCACTCATGTGGAAAAGGAGGACAGCGGGATTCAAAGCCCCAACTGGATGGGGATGGGTGGCCCCAGGGTGGTAAGATACACAGCCGGGTCTCAAACCCAGCTCTGTCTGAGTCCAAAGCCTATCCACTGTACCCCAATGCCTCTGAGACCAAAGCCAACTCCTGGCCAAGTAGTATATTTGAAAAAGGAGAGAGAAGGGAAGTCACTCAGAGAGGGGCAAGGAAATGGGAGTAGACATGGAAAAACACCAGTGAGAGCTGGGGGTGATGTCCAGAGTGGAGGGCCCATGTAAACAAGATAGGTAGGAGGCACCTGGGTGGCTCAGTTGGTTCGGTGCCTTCAGCTTAGGTCATGATCCCAGGGTTCTGGGATTGAGCCCCACATCGGGCTCCCTGCTCAGCGGGGAGCCTGCTTCTCCCTCTCCCTCTGTTGTTCCCCCTGCTTGTTCTCTCTCTCTTTCTCTCCCTCAAATAAATAAAATCTTTCTTTAAAAAACAGTCAATAGTATTTACCCCAAAGATACTGATGTAGTGAAATGCCAGGATACCTGCACCCAAATGTTCATAGCAGCAATGTCCACAATAGTCAAGCTGTGGAAGGAGCCACGATGCCCTTTGACAGATGAATGGATAAACATGTGGTATATATATACAATGAAATATTATTCAGCCATCAGAAAAGACTAATACCCTCCATTTTCTTCAACAAGGATGGAACTGGAGGTTTTATGCTGAGTGAAATAAGTCAATCAGAGAAGGACAATCACATGTGGTTTCACTCATACATGTAATATAAAAAATATTGAAAGGGATTATAAGGGAAAGGAGGGAAACTGAGTGGGAAAAATTAGAGATGGAGACAAACCACGAGAGACTCCTAACTCCGGGAAACAAATAAAGGGTTGCAGAGGAGGAGGTGGATGGGGGGATGGGGTAGCTGAGTGATGGGCACTGAGGAGGGCACTTGATGGGATGAGCACTGGGTGTTATACTATATGTAGGCAAACTGAATTTAAATTTTTTTAAAGATTTTATTTATGTATTCATGAGAGAGGCAGAGACAAAGGCAGAGGGAGAAGCAGACTCCCCACGGGAAGCCCGATGTGGGACTCGGGGTAGGATGCCCACAGGGGTCTGGCCCTAGACTGTCTCCTTCCCTCCATCCTTTGAAAAACAAGATTGACTCCAGATTAAAGACTTATCAAAGTTGAATTTAGGTAGTTCTATCATCCAAAAAGCCAGTTTGCCAACCTGCCCATAGTGTTGTGTCATCAAACATAAGTAGAAGGCTCTCCAGACATTTGAGGGAAGCTTCCAACATCATAGAGATGAAACAAAACAAGCAAACAAACAAAACAGTGAATGGGGAATTGGGAGAAACAGAAAAATGCAGAATCTAAGATAATCTATTAATATGTATATACATGGGTGTGTGTTTCTCAATAACCTCAGAGATAAGAATGGCAGTCGTGAAACAAGAGCTAGATGTTATAAAAGAGGAACAGGGAACAAAAAAATAACCCTTTGGAATTAAAAATATGATAACTGAAATTTAAAGTTCAGTGCAGATGTTTGAAATTAAAGGAGAGAAAAAAGCCAGAGCTGAGATAATAGTCTAAAGCACTGTTCAGGGATCTGCTAGCACTAAGCAATGCCAGAGCTGCCTGAGGCCCTGAACCCTCCACCGCCCCCCAATGCTGCTGCCATCCCAGAAGGTCCTCCCCCAATGAAGGAGCCCCCAACTCTGGCTGCACACTGGATAGCTTTTTAAAACCCCAACACCAGGCCATATCCCAGACCAGCTACATCAAGAATGCTGGGGGTCAGACTAGGCATCCATATGCTCTCCAGATCATTCCAATGTGCGGCCAAGGTTGAGAATCTCTGACTCAATGGGAAGAGCATAATACTCAAAGAGCACAAACAGATGAAGTAAATAAGTGGCGAGGCTATGCAGGATCTGGTTCGCTGCATCTTGGAGGGAAGTAAGATAGGTTTGGAAGGGGTTTGAACCACAAAGGATGTTACACAGAGGAAGTGTGGCTGATGTGAAATGGAGTCAACCGGAGCCATGTGCTCAAGAGAGCACTCTTGCACTGCTTGCTGACTGTGGTTCGCCCATGCCTAGCTTTCCTCCAAGTCAGAAAAGACAGTAAACCATGGAACTGCATCTCTACTTTGGCTGCTAGGCATTTCTGTCTGGAAGGAGAGCTCAGAAATGAAACTCTGGGCAGGGAAAAGGCAGCCTCAGAGCAATCCAGGCCTCCAGCTAAGATAGACAGTCAACTACACTGAGCCATTTTCAAAGGCCCAGCATATGCTCAGCCAAGCAGCATGGACCGCATAGTATGGTTAGCATCATGGCCTCTGTTTTACTGACGAGGAAACTGACACTCAGCAAGGGACTACCCACTGCTTAACGCTCCCACCAGCAGAAAGTGGTGGGGTCAGGATTTGAACCTGGTTCAATCTGACTCCACATTTCGAGCCTGTCTTCATGACACTAATGCCATGACCCCTTCAGCAGGCCTCCTCCTATCACTGAGGCAGGGAGTGGGTGACCTTCCTTTCTCACCCCAAGGCCTCCCTCTGATGAGGGTCAGTCCTGCTTCTGGCACCTGACACACTGCCTGGCCCAGGGAGGTGCTTAGAGATGGTTTGTTGAATGAACTGAATGATCATGGGACCATCATTCTCTTCAGGCATCTGAGTCTCAACAGAACTAGCTACAGTGTTGCAAGAAGACCAAAGCTGAGGTGGTATGGGATGCCAGGAGCGAGGGGACTAGGAGAAACCAAAGACCCAGGCCCTCCTTTAATGGGGAGTTAGGAAGGGGATGACTCTAAAGTTGAATCAGGGTGAGTTATACCAGGCCCCCTTAAGGGGTGGGAGTCTCAGGCCCACCTTGGTTAGCATATTTCCCCAAACAGTTCTCCATTTTGTGCACTGTTACATTTTGTGCACTGTTGTGCACTGTTATGTTTAAGAGAGAGAGAGTGGGTGGAGGGAGAGGACATGGGAAAGAATCCCAAGCAGACTCCACACACTGAGTGCAGAACCATACACAGGGCTCGATCTAATAACCCTGAGATCATGACCTGAGCTGAAACCAATAGTCAGATGCTTAACTGACTGAGCCACCCAGGCAGCCCACAACTCTCTTAACATCACTAAAATTCCTGGGACCCCTGGATGGCTCAGCAGTTTGGCATCAGCCTTCGGTCCGGGGTGCGATCCTGGAGTCCCGGGATCGAGTCTCATGTTGGGTTCCCTGCGTGGAGCCTGCTTCTCCCTCTGCCTGTGTCTCTGCCTCTCTCTCTCTCTCTCTCTCTATCTCTCTCTCTCTCAGGAATGAATAAATAAAATCTTTTTTTTTTTTTAATCAGTAAATTCCATAGTGGTGCTCTTGACATCTTATGAAGAGCACAAGGCTATCTGGAGAAAAACCACCTCTCTTTCTACCTGAGAAAGTTTTACCTTCATCTCCATTTCCCATCGGGATCCATGGAGCTTGACATTTGTCTGGTCTGTTAAGGGAGGACAGTCTGGACATAAATGAGAGCCTTTGGGCCAAGATGCCAAGAGCTCTCACCTCCATGTGGAAATGCTCTTGTACCCAAAGACACCGTGTGTGGCATCAGATGCCAAAGACACAGAGAACATGATGAGTCTCTTATGGACAAGAATCTCTGAATTGTGGGTGGAGCTCACAATGGCAGGCTCAGTCTCCCACCTGCAGGGGTGTGAGTTTGGGGGCAATCTGCTGAGCTGGGGAGCTCTGTGAAAGTATTGCGGTGGAAGGAGTGAAATGGAAATACCTGGATATGAGAACCACAGGCATAAAATGAAAAGCAGCCTGAAATGCTGTACTAGCCTCAGCTTTATCACCTCCTCTGGGATGCCAGGGTGGCCATGTAGAATAAGAAGGGACATAGGAGAGGTCTGAAAATACAGTTCACCACAGGGGAATCTTGGAGAAACATCTTCATCAGGAAAGCTGAGCAGCTCAATAAAAAGCCCCACTGGAGGCCCTTAGCCACCCCAAACAGGGCCACAGGGACCCTGTCATCCCCAGGGTCAAATGTGGTCAAACATCTCAGTTCATCTGCCCAGGAGTCACCCCTCTTCACCCCACAGAGACACAAAACAGGGATACCAGCACGGTGCCAGTTAGGCGAGAGCCAAAGCCAATACACTTTATTATTCTGCCCACAAAAGCTCTCTGTTGCATTCCAGAACCCACTAAAGAGCACCCGGAAAGAAAACCTGACCCAGGAGGCAGCCTGAGAACAGAGAGCATGGCTGACACCCACTGAAATGATGAGGAGGCTTTCCGAGATGGCCAGCCTTAGTGACAGGCTTGGAGAGACTGAGGGATATTAGTTGCAGTGAGCCCCCTCGGAGCCCGGCTCCAGCACCCTGGGCTCTGCACAGAGAGAGGGGATGGGGCTTTAGGGTTAGGGTTGAAAAAAGGCCAAGTACAGGCCCTGGAGACAATGGCCTCGGCTTTCTGGGCCGGTCACTCTCAGAACCGGCCCCCCGGGCAGGGCACACAAATGGGGCGGGGGCTGCAGGTGTTACGGACTGCAGCAGGACCGCAGGAGACTGCAGGAAGACAGGGGAGGCACGACTTGGCTGGCGAGTGGTCAGGGGCACACGGGTTACCAGGCAGCCTAAGAGAAAGAGAAAGTTCTGGTTACGGTGATTTTCCCATTGCTGTTTTCAATAGCTCAGAGCACCTTAAAAATCACTTAGTCCTGCCCCCTTGTTTTACCAATGGGGGGAAAATAGACACCCAGGGAGAAAAAGGACTGCCAGGGTCACACAATGCATTTGTGCTAAGACCGGAATGAAAACCCCAGGGCTCCTGAAGGCAGATGCTGGGCTCTTGCCAGGCACCAGGCAGTCTCCCCAGAACTTGGTAGACTCAATCGGGAAGACGAGGGAGAATGCAGCGACACTCACTTGCCCTCCTCGCTCTCCAGCAGGCCCCGGTACGTGTTGATCTCGCCCTCCAGCCGGGCCCGCACGTCCAGCAGCACCTGGTACTCCTGGTTCTGCCGCTCCAGGTCAGCCCGGATCTCGGCCAGCTGCGCCTCCACGTTGCCAATCAGGCACTGCATCTGGGCCAGCTGAGAGCTGTAGCGCGCCTCTGTCTCCGCCAGGGTGGATTCCAAAGCATCTCGCTGTGAGGGTAAGGGTTGGGTAGGCAAGATGAAGGTGAGAGCAGAGGAAGACATAGACATGGCCAACATGCACATGAGAAAATGCTCCGCATCACTTGCCATCAGGGAAATACAAATCAAAACCACAAAGAGATCCCACCTCACACCAGTGAGAATGGGGAAAATTAACAAGGCAGGAAACAACAAATGTTGGAGAGGATGTGGAGAAAAGGGAACCCTCTTAAGCTGTTGGTGGGAATGTGAACTGGTGCAGCCACTCTGGAAAACTGTGTGGAGGTTCCTCAAAGAGTTAAAAATAGACCTGCCCTACGACCCAGCAATTGCACTGTTGGGGATTTACCCCAAAGATTCAGATGCAATGAAACGCCGGGACACCTGCACCCCGATGTTTATAGCAGCAATGTCCACAATAGCCAAACTGTGGAAGGAGCCTTGGTGTCCATCGAAAGATGAATGGATAAAGAAGATGTGGTTTATGTATACAATGGAATATTACTCAGCCATTAAAAACGACAATACCCACCATTTGCTTCAACGTGGATGGAACTGGAGGGTATTATGGTGAGTGAAGTAAGTCAATTGGAGAAAGGCAAACATTATATGTTCTCATTCATTTGGGGAATATAAATAATAGTGAAAGGGAATAGAAGGGAAGGGAGAAGAAATGTGTGGGAAATATCAGAAAGGGAGACAGAACATAAAGACTCCTAACTCTGGGAAACGAACTAGGGGTGGTGGAAGAGGAGGAGGGCGGGGGGGGGCACTGGGTGGCGGGCACTGAGGGGGGCACTTGACGGGATGAGCACTGGGTGTTATTCTGTATGTTGGTAAATTGAACACCAATAAAAAATTAATTTATTAAAAAAAAGATGAAAGTGAGAGGTCAGAGAGATGCACTTAATCCACGTGGATCTCAGCGAGTCCTCAGAATCCAAGAACAGAAGGTCCAGGAATCACTTTGAAGCAGGATACACCACAATCAGACATCTCATTTGAGATGGCAGATAGCCCCTGTAGCCTCCTTGATCTAGAGAGTTATCTCCTGGTTAATAATATCTCTAAGGAAGTGATAATTACTCAGAATGAATCTACTTATACAAGCATAAGAGCTGCTGCCAGGACATGTCAGTTGCTATAGGTCTCCCGTGTTTTACCACTGGGACATTTGTGAATGGAGGCTGGGACCTCATTCCCTCTACTCAGAAAATCCCTGATGCTCAAGAACTTGAACCCCTGGAGCCTGCCTCTGTGGTCAGAGCCTGGAGGCGCAGGGGCTCATGTGCTGCTGAGTCTGGTCACCCAGCAGCCCTCCTCAAGCCTCGGGCTCACCATGCTCTGCTGGGCCTGCAGCTCGATCTCCAGGGCGTTGACCGTGCGCCTCAGCTCAATGATCTCCGCCTGGCAGGACTGCAGCTGCTCTGAGCTGGACACCACCTGCTGGTTCAGCTCCTCGGTCTGAAACATACACACAGGACTGGTCAGGAACCTCAGGACTCAGCTTCAGAGGTCTACAGAGGCCACATAGAATCATGAGCCAAGAAGGATCTTCCAGAACACCCAGTCCAACCCATTCATTTCATCCCTGAGGACATTCTGCTTAGAGGACAGCAACCTGCCCAAGGCGCACAGCACAACATTGAAACAGAGCCAAGGCTCAAGCTCAGTTTCTTGACTCGGAGCCCCAAGTTCAATTCTGTTTGACCCACCTTGTGTCTCTGGTGTACTGTTTGCAGGTACCTACCTGAGTGTTGAACCATTCTTCAGCATCCCGGCGGTTATTCTCCACCAGGGTCTCATACTGACACCTCATCTCATCCAGGACACGGTTCAGGTCAACTGGCGGGGCAGCGTCCACCTCAACATTGAGCCGGTCACCAAGCTGGCAGCGCAGCGAGTTTACTTCCTATGGCACAGATCAGGGTCAGCACGAACTTTCCCAGCTGACTGCCTCACCCACCCTCCTCTCCTGTTCCCCCATTCACCTCCTCCCTGTGCTTACTTGCTCACCTCCTCCCCTGTGCTCACCTCCTCATGGTTCTTCTTGAGGCACAGCAGCTCCTCCTTCAGGGACTCCACCTGGGCCTCCAGGTCAGATTTGCACAGGGTCAGATCATCCAGGATCCTGCGCAGACCATTCATGTCTGACTCCACCAGCTGCCGCATGGACACCTCCGTCTCATACCTGGCAAGTACATAACAGGATGCCTGAAGGTACATTTCCTTTTTGTGTCCAAGTCAGATCCCATCCCAGGTTGTCCTGGTTCTGTGTGTCCTGCCTTAATGCCTCAGTGACTTAGTGCAGCCAAAACCCTGCATCCCAGCACCACCAATGTCCAATTCCTCCGGCCCCCAACCAAGGAGCAAGCAGGACACTCACTTGGTTCTGAAGTCGTCTGCAGCCAACTTGGCATTGTCGATCTGCACCACCAACCTGGCATTCTCTGCTTTGGTGCACAGGGTCTGGGGAAATAAAGGAGTGGCATCAGTGAAAGGAAGGACAATCTGCTGGCTAGAGCTCCTCAAAACTGGCAAGGGCCACCTCCAGAGGGAGGGAGTCAACCATCCCTGGATTTCCAGCATCTGAGGCTCCAATGAAGGCTTACAGGCATGCAGTAGGGATCGGACAAGGAAGCTTCTGCAGCTCCTCCCAGGGCAGTGCCTCTGGGTCCTGTAACCTGGCGTAGAGGGGGAGATGTGGAAATCCTGCAGCAAAGACTGGCATGGTGGTTGCCTCTTATCTTCCTATCTCCCAGGCCACTGGGCACTCAATCACAGCATACTCTGTGATTCCTTGGTCAGAATTGGTCTCTCCCAGGAGCCAGCAGGGACCCTCAGGGGATGTGGCCTGGGCAAGAAGGAAATTTCTGATGGGCTTTTCCTTCTCTGAGTTCTTTATAGAAAACATGATATGCACCAAAAAATCAAGTCCAGTCTCCTCATCTTAAAAAAACGAAAAAAAAAGAAGAAATTAAAACTAATAGAGGTAGACCATGCTAGCAAAGGTTATGCAGCCAGTTAGTTCATAGAGCCTGTGTTCAAGCTCTGGCTCCCCCACCTGCCAGCTGGACCACCTGGAATAAATCACTTAACCAGCCTGAGCTTTGATGTTCTCATCTGTAAATTGAGCTGATGATAGCTCCCTCACCAGATGACTGGGAGGAGCAAATGAAGCCGCAAATGTGAACACTCTCTGTGCCCTCTGGAGTGTCCCACGGGAGCAAGCTACTACCACAAGTAATCTGGCTTCCAGTCCAGTGCTCATGACATCAGACTCCTGGGCAGCCAGAGCCACCCTCACCCTAAACCTCTTACCTTCTTCTGGAGCTCCTCGATGGTCCGGAAGTAAGACTGGTAGTCGGGGCACAGGTAGGGCACCTGCTGCTCACACCACTCCCGGATGCGGCTCTCCAGGCTGGCATTCTCCTGCTCCAGCTGGCGCACCTTCTCCAGGTAGCTGGCCAGGCGGTCGTTCAGGGACTGCATGGTCTCCTTCTCGCTGCCAGTGAGGACACTCTCCCCAAACCAGCCCCCGCCCAGGCTGTAGCTGGTGGCAAAGCCTCCGGGTGGGAGGCAGAGAGCAGGGAGGCAGCTGGCAGGCCTGCAGCTGATCCTGGTAGGCCCGACCGAGCACGCGGAGAAACTCCGGGCCCCTCGGGAGAGGCTCGGGAGCTTGCAAGAGCTGCTGGAGTACATCGCCGACACTCGAGCAGAGCCCCCGCTGGCCCCGCCCAGACCCTTGAGAGACCCCGAAGAGAAGCTGGCCTTGAGGCACTTAGAAGCCATGGCCTCAGCAGCCCGGACACAAGTGATAGGTCTTCGAGCCCCGGTGCCCCCCGATGCGGAGAAGCAGCTCCTCACCCCGGGTTTATATCTCCGCTCCAGTGGGCGTTGGCCTTTACAAAGGGTTTTCTCCTCATTAAAGTTAATACCACTTTCTATAAGAACCCCTCATTACCCTGTTATTTATCTTCCCGTGAACATTTCCTGGCCTCGTAAAACGGGAGCCCGTTGAACTGATGGCTATGTCGAGACGTCTCCTCCGCCCCCTGTTGCACAGAAGACCAAGTATCCATCAGTTCTTCAAAGCGGCCTGTCATCCAAGCCCAGACCTCAGCCTCTGCATTAGGAGGTGTGGGAATCCACAGCCACGGTCTCGGCTTTCTTCAGCATTATCTCCTTTTATGGGCCCAAGGAAGTAGAGGAGGCCTCTAGTTTGGCCCCTGGGCAATGGAAGAGCAAGCCTGGTTGTTGCAGGAAGCAGAAACCTCATGCCCAAGGAGACACAGAAGGTTCCAGAATGGTCCTGGCAATATGGCTATAGTGACCAACTATCCCAGTTTCTGCAGGACAGTTCTGGTTTTAGTGTCAATACCCGCATAGCCCTGGGAACCCCTCAGTCCCATGCAAAATGGGAAAATTGGTCGCCCCAGGCAGAGCAGAGCCTCGGTGGACAAACCCCCCACTCCCTCCCTCCCTCAACCAGGAAATCCGGCTGGTTGTATAGCCCCCACATCAGCCAAAACAACTAGAGGTCAGCTAACTGAGCACCTGCCCATGGTGACACTTACCATGTACAGAAAGGTATGTCTTCCCAGGCCCTGGCTGAAAAGCAGAGAATCCTTTCCTGCTGGCTGCTTTCAGGGCTGAGGTGGAGTGTGGGGGCATGATCACAGACCTCCTCAGAAGACACAGTCTGAACTCCAGAGTTTTATCTCTGCTATGGGAGTCATCTGGGCTGATGTCCAAAAGTTTGACAAGGGTGAGATATTTTTCCAGAAAACCCAATGCCAAGTGAGAGAGGCCTGGACGAGGGGCTGAGAACTGAGCCAGAGAGCAGGTGAAGCTATAGATGGGACCTCATTGTGTGGAGCCCCACGCAACTCGCCTTCCAGTCTGCCCTGTGGTTTGGGGTCCCACTTACTCTTCTAGGGACAGGTTTTACCTTCCTGTCAGGAGAATGGCCATGAGGTGAGTGCCAGCAGCTTTCCTGATGCAACGCTCACTGCTGTCCCGTGCATGGTCTCACTTCACCTTCATGCTGCCCTGTGAGCCTAGGCTTGTTACCCCCACCTCTGAGATAAGGAAACATCTAGAACAGTGCCTGCGCCTGGTGAGTGCTCGGGAATGGCAACCACTGTGATTACCAGTCCCCACATGGGTGGAGTCTTGCTGTACTTAAACTGTGAGTGCTAAGCAGCTGTCACTAGGGAGTGGAGATGGGCGCTGAGCCCCTAGGCCATCATCCCACAGGCCAGGTGCATGTGTTTGGGGACCCTCAGATATAGAACTCTCATGAGTCATCATACCCTCCCACACCTAAGAGCCTGTTGTGACCAGCATCTGCCCAGCAGTAACCCCAGGCCCACTGGCTGCCTCACCTTCTCCTCCCTAGAAATCTACTGTGTCCCAGTGCAAAGGACACAGCCCAGCTGAGAGCCTGGAGGAGCCTCCTTTGGTGTTCGTGTTTTCTATCCATGTGAGTACAGGGCTCCACCAAAGCCCTGCTAAGCTATAGCTTCCCATGGTATGGGTTCGATGAGGGCCATCTGGATCCACAGGATCTGGAGAACCCAACAGCAGCCAAAGCCCAGGAAGCCCCATGCTGTTTATACAGCCGTGGGGGTCACATGGGTTCCTAGGCAGGGCTCCACGCCTGTGCTGCCCGGAATGGGTTTGTCTTCCTCCATACTGCCCAATTAATGGCAAGGCTAATGGTACCAGCCACCAGCCACTAAGCACTTAGGACTGCCAGGCCCCATGCTGAGCTCTCTGCAGACATTCTCTCATTCACTGCTCAGAACAATCTCATGAGATTGGCATCATCATTTAGTAGATGAGTAAACTGAGGCTTGGAATGCTTCAGAAACCTACCCCTGCTCCAGCCCTGCTTTGCCCTCCCAGCTCTGAATGCCCGTGGCAGTGACCGATGGCTGATCTGTTGGCCCTCCCTTCACTGATGTCCTCAGATTATATGCTGTTTGAGCCCAGTCTTTCCAGGGAGACTATAAGTTCTTGGAGGCAAGGACAGACCTCCTACTCCTCTTGAAATCTCTATTGTGCAAGCACAGTGCTGGCTTCCAGATGTCTCAGAAGGAAAGGGTAAATGAATGAATGCTTTGCCCGGAGTGAATTGTGCTAAATAAGAAATTTTGAGAGAAGGAGAATGTAAAAAAAAAAAAAAAAAAAAAAGGAATAAGGAAGGAAGGAGAAAAAAAGTGGGTAGGGAGCTGGGAGGGAAAGACATTTCCAAAATCAGTCTTACTATCCCTACTGCTATGGATGCCAAACTAAAGAAATCAGGCTGCTCTGTGTAGGGGAGCAGCGCCCGCCCACACTAACCCTAAGAAAGTGTTCTCTGGGCCAAAAGCCATTCTGCCAGAGGGAGCCAAGCCCACAAGCCAATTCTGTGCTCAAGGCATAGCTAAAAATTCTTGATAAGTTTTTTTAGGTAATTTTATAAGACATATAAATGATATTTTTAGGGGCACCCGGTGGCTCAGTCATTTGAGAGTCCAATTCTTGATTTCAGCTCAGGTCGTAATATCAGGGTCATGAGATCAAACCCCGTATCGGGATCTAGGGTGTCTGCGGAGTGTCTGTTTGAGATCCTCCTTTTCCCTCTGCTCCTCCCCCTGCTTGTGCTTTCGTACTCTCTCTCTCTCTCTCAAATAAATCTTTAGAAACAAACCTATAAGTAATATTTTTAAGCTCTGAAGTAGCCTCTAAGTCATTCTGGTCTATTTCCATTCTTCTTAGCCCTCTTTTTATTAACCAAATAATTACCTGGAACCCCTTATCAACAAGAACTGATCTTGTGTAGTAAGTATGCTAATTATTTCCCCCCAGGACCTGTGGACTCTGCTGAGATGGGGTCTGCTTCATCCCCAGAACATGCCATGAGTACTCCCGGCCATACTCTAAAATACCCTTCATCCTCCTCCTTCCTGCTCTGCCCATCCTTCAAGGACCCCAGTAATTCCAAATCTTCCCTAAATCCCCAGCTCTCAATGGTCTATCCCCACCCTGAGAACCTGACAGCCTGCCCCACACCCACACTTGCCATCCCTAGTGCTGCGTAGCAGCGGGGGCGGTTGTCTCCCCAGCTGGGTTATTAGCTTCTTGAGGACTGAGCCTGTGATCCCACACTGGGTCCAGTTGCTTCCCTGGTGCCCCCACTTCTCCCTAGACGCACCTCTGCATTAGCACTGGGCTTTTCATGCATGGGGTACATCTGTTTCGGTACACATCTGTTGACTGACTAATTGATTTGAGTGTGTGTGAATGAGAAAGATAGCCAGATAGCCTCTCAGGAAAGTATGAACAAGATCAGAACCACCTTGAAATAAAGTGTTATGTTCACTCTAGGGAAATTTTATAAAAATGTAATGTTTTATATCATGTCTTTCTTGATGTCAAGAAAAGAGCAAGACACAGGCATCAAAAAATTTCAGAGGGCATTTCCTAAGTCTGCCACTGGCTATGCCAGGGTGGATCCCCAGCAGGGTTAAGTTCTGGCCAACACCACAGTGAGTGATTTAAACTGGAACTCAGCTAACAAGGTGTGTGAGGTTGAGAATAGGAAGGCTTCCTTAACCGGTGCAGATGCCCTGAAAATTTCATTAAAAACTAGGCAAAGCTACATGAAGAAAGCACCTACAATCACACAGGGCAGTCTGAGACCCCAAGATGAGGCACGTCATAAACTGTAGAGTGCACCGAGAAAGGGAACACACTGTGCAGTGTGAGGAGTTGACAGTGTGATTATTTGTCGGGACACAACCCTGTGTGGTCTGTCTGCCTGCAGTAGCAGGGCAGCTCGAATAGAAGGCTCAGTCCCAAAAAAAAAAAAAAAAAAAAAATAGAAGGCTCAGTCCCCTGCCTGATTCCTGGCTGTATCCAAGCACCAGCAATCGGGTGGGATGCGCTCTGTGCACCCCTGGCGGCCCACCTCGCCTCTCTGCAGCCTCAGGCCAGAGTGGGAAGAGACAGACCTCAGGCCCCAGAGCAGTGTGGAGCACAGAGAGAAGCAGAGCAGACCAGGGCTACACCTCTGGCTTTGTCCAGCAGGTAGTAATGATTCAGGTTGTGGAGGGGGAAAGAGAGACACTGTACACTGGGAAGAGCACCAGAGTCAGATTCTGAATAGTAGGACAAAGGCCTCTTCTCTGCCACTCACTGCTGTGTGGTCTGGGGCAAGTTGCTGTCCTCTCTGGGCCTGTGTTCTCAACTAAAGAATAAATCAGAGGGACAAAGAAGGCATGGGGCCCTCAGAGTCCTCATAGGCCATGCTTCTCCAATCAGAGGGGTGTCCGGGGCCCAGTACAGTTAGGCTGGATGCCCAGAAGCACACAGCCCAGCCAGTAGGATCTGGGGCACTCTGACCTCTGCCCCACAGTGAAGTTCCTTACCGCCCCCCCGCCGTCCCGCTCCATGTCTGATCCCCCACACTTCATTGTCACTGCCTCTCACTTCATCCCTGTATCCAGCACTAGGGACAGGGAGTCACTTGGCCCTCCTGCCTTCATCTCCCAGCTCCCCTCCCTGAGGTGGTCTCCTCAAGCTGGCTGCCCGATGTTTGCTGCTCCCTGGCTGATCCTGGAAACCTGTCCCCTAAACCACCACCAGTGTCAGGCCAGGGGGTGAGCCAGCAGGGTGATAAAAGCTAGACAAAGGAGGAGAAGCTTGAAGGGAAGGACAGGTAACCACCAGATCCAGGCAGGGCAACCGAGGAAGGCTGGCTTGGGAGTCTTTGCCCCTTGTGGGGCCACCCCAGGTGGGTACCCATGGGCAGGGCCAAGCCTATAGGTGATGGCTATACCCATCTGTTCTTGTGGGCCAGGGCCGGAGGTATCACCATTTTTAAATGTTTTTCATCACCCTGTCACTTCCCACTGCTTAGACCCAAAGAAGACAGACCTGAAACCAAAACCCACAACTTTACTGTGACCCTTGATCAAACATCCCCACTAACTAACCTCATGAGAATAGACAGAGTCAAGTTTGCAATGCCAAGAGAATACACTTTATTGGGTATATTTCCAGGGGAACCTAGGTTTGCATAGCACAAAAGCAATTAAGTCCAGAAACACAATCTAAGAAGTATTTTGGTAGAAAAAAATCTGCTGAGCGGGGAGCCCCTCTAGGGAATAGGGGGTCATGTAGAGTCGGGAGTGACAGGAGTGTCCTTCTAGGGGCTGGCTACAGTGAGCAGGGCTGCAGGTGTTCCCTGGAGGAGACGACTTTCCCATCTCTGATCTCCTCTGTGATGGTGCGGATCTGGGTGCTGACCTGGGGAGCTGGGCCACAGGGCACAGCCGGAGCACAGGGCACGGTGGAGACATAAGGCACCCTAATCGAAGGCTTGCCTTCAGTGGCACAAGGGTGAGCCGGCAGCCTGAGGACATGAAATCATATCAGAGTGCATTTGGCATCGGGGCATGGGACTGAGATTCCTGTTCAAAGGATTTAGGGGATAGAGCGATTATAGGGGGGTAATCGCTTCAGTGCTCTGACCTGAAAGGGCTGCATGGAGGGAGACCAGGAACTCCCAGCCAAGCATGATGATTAGGAAAGCACTGGGAGAGGGGTCAGCTTATCCCCCGGGGATGACCAAGCTGGGACCAGAAGGAATCTCAAGAGACAGGCTTCAGGTCGATCCCTGTCATTTGTGCAATGACCTCTGCAGGGACTGACACCCTCTCCGAGGCACCGACAACAGCTGGTCCAGGGAGCCCTGTCCCCACACCTGGCTCTCCGGGGCCCACAGCCACTCACTTGCAGTCCTCGCCCTCCAGCAGGCGGCGGTAGGTGGCGATCTCTGACTCCAGCCGGGCCTTGACGTCCAGCAGCACCTGGTACTCCTGGTTCTGCCGCTCCAGATCACACCTGATCTCGGCCAACTGGGCCTCCACGTTGCCAATCAGGCACTGCATCTGGGCCAGCTGGGAGCCGTAGCGGGCCTCGGTCTCCGCCAGGGTAGATTCCAGGGAATTCCTCTGCAAGGGGAAAGAGGAAGAGCTGCTCATGGAAGGAGACCCCCCTACCTAGAGCCCCCATCCCATAGCCCTGAGTATCTGCATATCCTGTGTGATCATGCCCCGCGAGAAGCCCCATGCTGAGGTCGGGGAGTCAGGGCTTGCCAGGAGCCGCGGCCGGTCACTCAGGCAGGGGCCACTCACCATGCTATGCTGGGCCTGCAGCTCGATCTCCAGGGCGTTGACGTTGCGTCTCAGCTCGATGATCTCTGTCTGGCAGCACTGTAGCTGCTCTGAGCTGGACACCACCTGCTGGTTCAGCTCCTCGGTCTGAAACGCAAGAGAGCCCATGGTCAGACCCAGGGAAGCTACTTGCAAGGAGAAGCCCTGCCCCAGGAGCCTGTGGTCCCGGGCTGCCCCAACCCCACCTGAGTGTTGAACCAGGTCTCCACGTCTCTACGGTTATTCTCCACCAGGGCCTCATACTGGCATCTCATATCATCCAGGATCTTGTTGAGATCCACTGGGGGGGCAGCATCCACCTCCACATTCAGTCGGTCCCCGAGCTGGCAACGGAGGGTGTTGACTTCCTGCGGAGAGGAGGCACAGAGCCATGAGGTTGCAGAAAGGATGCCAGATGGAGGATTCAAGTAGCTGGGTTCAAATCCTCCTCCCTCAGGTGCCGGCTGTGTAACCTCAGACTGACTCTTAACTTCTCTGGGCCTCAGTCCCCTCCGGGACATTTACTTCCCTCTTCTGGGGAATCAGGAGAGTAAATTGAGATGATGCGAACATCAGGCAACTAGAATACATCTAGTTATCAGGCACTAGCATCCAGAGGGAGATTTTGTGTCATGGGCAGGAGAGTGGGATCAGTGTGACCACAGGCTAGCGACTTAACTTCTCTGTGCCTCATTTTTCTCATTTGTAAAATGGGGTTATTATGAGGATGAAATGAAGTGAGAGCAAAATGCAAAGCATTTCAGATAGTTCCCGGCATACAAATGTCAGCTGGAGTTTCTGTGGGAGCAGGGGTCACCGTTATGCCCAAGGGTCACCGGGGGGGGGGGGGGTTCCCTGCTAGATAGGGAACACTGGAAGATCGCACGGCACCACCTCACCTCCTCATGGTTTTTCTTGAGGCAGAGCAGCTCCTCCTTCAGAGACTCCACCTGGGACTCCAGGTCCGCCTTGCACAGGGTCAGCTCATCCAGGATCCTGCGCAGGCCGTTGGTGTCAGCCTCCACCAGCTGCCGCATGGACAGCTCCGTCTCGTACCTGTTCACACAGAGCCCTGCTGAGTCTGTTGGGAAGGACCCGGGCACAGGTTGCCCTCCATCAGCTGCAGGGGCTGATCTGGGGTCAACAGCATGGTGAGCCTTTCCTTGGACCCAGAAGGGATCCAGGGCCTATGCTGTATTCCCACATATGGTTCCACCTGGCCTTACTCCTGCCTCCCTAGCATCCAAGGCTGGGGACAGAGATGAGGGAAAGCCCAACAGACCTTCCCCGATGAAGCCCACTCACTTGGTCCGAAAGTCGTCAGCAGCCAGCTTGGCGTTGTCAATCTGCAGGACTAGCCTGGCGTTCTCAGCCTTGGTCAGCAGGATCTGAGGAACAAGGGGCATCCTGTGAGCTAGAAAAAGCCCAGCAGTGGGGGGTGGGGGGGCAGGGATCGCCCAGCTCACAGAGGCCTTCAGCACCAGTACCTTTAGCACCTCTAGCCCTGAGCCCTGAGCCCAGGTATGGAGGAAGCATCAGTCCAGGAGGGGCATCACTAGGAGTAGGCCCCAGACTGGCACAGTGGGATGCCTCAGGGTGAGAGATGCAAAGAACCAGGCCAACCTGGATTCAGGTTCTGCATCTAACATTCAGAGGCTCTGCAATCTTGAGCAAGTTGCTGAACCTCCCTGATATTTAACTATCAGCATCTGATAAAATGGGTCCAGTAATACCCATCTCTCCAAGATGAGGCATAAATAATCCAATGGATAAGAAATGTCAGGCACAGTGCCTGCATCCAGTATGGCCTGGGTATATGTTATTGCCCTTCCTAGAGCTGAGACAGCTAGGGGAGGAGAGGGATGACTGGCATAGTTATAAGCAAGCAAAAGACTCATAGAGAGAGGTCTGGGTTCCCCAGGAAACCAAGACCCCAGACAGAAAAGCTTGCCCTGGACAGAGAATTCCCTGAGAGCTACATCAGTGGGTAGTCCCTTGGGATGTGACAAACCACCCACCCCACCAGGGCTAGGGATGCTGGAGAGGGGCCAGGTCCCCATTACCTTCTGCTGGAGCTCCTCAATGGTCTTGAAATAGGACTGGTAGTCTGGGCAGATGTATGGGATCTGAGACTCATACCACTCCCGGATACGTCTCTCCAGCTCCGCATTCTCCCGCTCCAGCTGGCGCACCTTCTCCAGGTAGTTGGCCAGGCGGTCGTTCAGGAACTGCATGGTCTCCTTCTCGCTGCCATTGAAGGAGCCCTCGCAGAACCAGCCCCCACTCCCAACAAAGCCAGAGGGGTAGCACCCAGCAGACAGGTAGGAGCCTGGCAAGCAGCTCCCGAGGCTGGACAGGCCCAGCCTGACAGAGGAGACAGACCCCACAGCACCAGCAAGACTGGGGACCCTGCAGGAGCCCACAGAACGGACAGAGGATACCCGAGAGAGGCCACCTGCTGTGCCACACAGGCCCTTGACAGACCCAGAGGAGAAGACCGGGGAGCAGCCCTGGGTGGCCATGATCCTAGCAGAAGCAGGTCGCAGTTCAGCAAGGAGCGCAAGTTCTAGACTCTCAAGGCCTCTCTGGAGTGTTTATATACACTCTCCATGGGGTGTTGGCATGTTACTCTTGGGAAAGCCTATTCCTCTTGCAGAAAGCTAATCTCATTAGAATGTGATTTTTGCTACTCACCCAGAATTTCTTACCTTGTAAAAAAAAAAAAATTTTTTTTTTCGAATTTTGTTTGCTAAGTCAGGACTCTTCTCTGTTGTCATTTCCTAGCAGAATATGAATTTTATTGCCTCTTCAAAGTCTTTGCACCAGATCCCATAAACCGGGAGTGGCCTCACAAATGACATTTGTTTCCTGCTCTCTCCAGGTGCCCGCCCCTGAGCATCCTGGTCTGCTCACTTGTCACCCCCATCCACTTCTCGGTGCTCACAGGTGCTCACAGATGCCTGGGCCCCTGGGATGGTGGAAAGGGAGCAAAGGGAACTACGATTCATGGAGTTACTCTAGGCCAGATTCCTGGTTACTTTCTTTACATCTCATGACAGTCCTGGGAGGTGGCCAATATATCTCCATTTCACCAACATGGAAGCAGACATGCCATCCAACACAGCTCAAAATAAGCTTGCTCCAAGGTGATCAGTGAATGACAGAGCCCGGAACTGAGAACAGGGCTCTCAGACCCCAAATCCTATACTCTTGTCCCACTGCTTCCCTCATATAACCAAGGGCAAATGCAGGCACCCAGAATTTAGGGACCGGAGACCTAGGACAGAGGAGGGCATCACCCTGCTGCCTGCCTCACGCAGATATGAGGAGAGTCAAACAGAACAGAAGTAAAAGTGTTTTGAAAGCCATTGGGCACCATAGGTATATTGCTTACACAGGATGGTCTTTGATGCTGGTTTATGGCTGTGGACAGCAGAGGATCATGAGTGTGAGCCCTCAAAGGGGCTGCTCTGGGGGGGCAGTTTCCTTTGAGACCTGCAGGTCTCTGAACCTAGGAGAGTGGAGTTGGGATCCTGGGGCAGCCTACATGGATCCCCTGAGAGATACATCAATGCAGGTGACCAGAAAGTGTCAATGCAGACTCTTTGGACAGGGAAGGAGTAAGAACAAACGAAGCACTGCCAGGTAGTTAGCAAGCTGGGAGGAGCACCTGAGAATTAACCACCACAGGTAAATTCCTTCTTCCGCCTCCCAAAGTGGGATTTCCCAAGGCTCAGGCAACCTGCTCACTCTTCTCCCACACAGACTTGGTTTGCAAGACTGGCATTTATGGAAGCATTCATGTGCTTCTGAAGGTGCAATTTAGCAACCTCTTAAAATGCTTTATAAGCTTCTCTCTGGCATTACTCAGGAGGACTGGCTGTGGTGCACACACCTCACCCAGTACAGTGGCCACTTCGACAGGATGCCTAAGAGCAGCTGGTCCTGCAGGTGAGAGTAGGGACATCAGGCCTCCAGAGTGCTGGCTGCCATGGGGCCAGTTCCTTACAGCAGCTGCATCTTCCCTGCTCTCCTGGAAGATGGGGCTGTGCCAGAGTTTCTCAACCTCAGCACTGTTGACATCATAGACTACATAATTCTTTGTGGTAGGGGCTTTCTTTGCCTTGTAACATGTTGGCGGCATCCCTGGATTCCATCACCAGATGCCAGTAGCAACCTCCTTCCCCCAGCGGTGACAACCAAAAATGTCTCCAGACAGTACCAAATGTCCCCTGGGAAGCAAAACCAGCCCGGTTTTGAGAACCACTGGACCATCAGGACAGGGATGGGGCCTCTGACCAGACTCCTATAAACATCTCCCTTTCTTTTCTAGGAAAACTAGTAACAGAATCTTGCTGTCACCGTGAGGCCCACTCAGGCAAGTCCTTAAGGCACCCATGCTTCAATTTACCTCATTTGTGACACAACGTGCTCATCCTCAGGGCAGCCCTTACTGGGCCCCGGCACAGCTCTTCTCTGGGGCCTCTGACTGCCAGGCATCTCAAGTTAAAGTTCTCGTTCTCTGAGGTCTTTAAACCCCTCCGCTGTGTAATCCCTATCTAAAGATGATTCTGGGTTTCTTTCAGGGCAAGTAAGGAGGCAGGTATCTGCTTCTCTGGCTGTTCCATCACTCTCAGCCTATGGATTGGGAGGCCCAACATGGGCCAGTGTCCAGGCAGGTGTCTTCCAGGCTATGAGGTGAGGTGCATACCTTCCCTGGAGCAAGTGACAAGAGGGCCAGAGAAGGGCCCTTGGTCACTCTTGGTCCCCTGCTTTTTCTCCATGTTGTGGACTGTGGACACAAGGAAGTATGGAGAGAGCCTTATGGAGGAATTCCTCTGCTTTCTTCCACCTGGAAGCCTGGACCATAACACGATGAAGTGAGGCCCACATGGAACAGATGCTCTACCTGTATAGGGAAGAGAACCCAGAACTCACAGAGCTGCTCATCTCCCAGCACAGCACCAGCCAGCTGCCCACCTGGCTCCCCATGGTGGCCCAACCCTGGAGAAAATCCACCTGTTCTGTGTTAAGTGATGTTAAGTAAACCAGGAGTGCCCATTCATCCAGTTTCATTTCAAAATAGAGCCCTATTCTGAGACCATGCTTTCTAAAATTAACCTGAAATACACTGGGCTAAAGGTCAGGTGGTCAGGGGCCTGGATTCCAGGCCAAGCTTGACCCCAAACTCCCCAAGTGAGCCCATTCACTCTGGGCCCCAGAGCCCCAGTCTGAACAGGAAGGGCCTAAACAAAACAAGCTTGAGGCCCTTCCATCTCAGGCATTACAGGATTTGAGGCCTACCTGGGCATTTCCTGTGGATGGGGCCAGAAGTCACCTGTCAGTCTGTGACTCATTCACTATCCACCACAGCCACCATCCCTTCTTTGTGTCTGACCTATAGAAAAAAAGAATAAAAAAGAGTTACAGAGGCTCCGGCCCATGACGTAGAATTTTCTTTTCTTGTTATTTTGTTTCTGCAAACTCCCTCGGACCCCAGGTAGCCCTCTGCCTCTACACCTCCACACAAAAAGAGCAATGGCTTGGGCTTCCTCCTGGCCTTCAATCATAAGCAGAGGCCACATTAACCCACTCCCAGGGCTGTTCCCCAGAAGCCCCCATTCAGAGGCACAGTGTCACCAGGATATTAAGTGAATATCCCAGCTGAAATGACATCTCCAGCCAACTGAGCCAGGGACATGGCTTTGCAAAAGAAGGGGCTCAGATAGTGTCAGGCTGGACAGTGGGGGCCCTGGGCCTGAATTCAGTCAGACCTTAGTTCAAGCTACTCAGTCACTCTGAGCCTCAGATTTCCTCAAGAGGCACTGCATTCACCCAGGACTGTGAGAAGTAAATGGAAACATGCTTGATAAAAAGGAACTGGTGTCATGGATTTAAGAGATCAAAACTGCTCTTAGAACCCATCTAGTCTAGGGAATCACATCTGAGTGGCTCAGTGGTTTAAGCATCTCCCTTCAGCTTGATCCCAGGGTTCTGGGATGGAGTCCCACATAGGGCTCCCTGCTCAGTGGAGATCTACTTCTCCCTCTCCTTCTGCCCTTCCCCTACTTGTGCTCTCTTTCAAATAAATAAAATTTTTTAAAAAGGAACCCATCTAATGTAAGCCTCAGTAAAATGCTATGTCTAAGGGCACAAACCACTTGCCCTGGTTTCCTAGAATACTGGCCTAGTACAGCTGTGCAAGGAAAGATAGGGCCTCTGACCCTTATTCTAGCAGCTTCCAAAAGCCACCCCCACTTCCTGCTGGCACAAGTGCTGGTTTTAGGGCTACAGAGCTGATAGGATGCTCTCTGCCCACCATGGCTCCAGCTTCAGGGGCAAGGGGAAAAGGTGAGATGCTGCTGCAGGAGCATAAAACACCCTGGCTTTTCCCAAGCCCATCTTGGAAGGCCACCAAATTCAAAATCAACCACTGGGTTTGTGGGTCCTTCTTTGATAAAAAGAAATTTCCATTCTCTAATGAGCTTCCCTCTAAAAGCCAAGGTTCTCTGTAGGCAAAGACCCAAGAAATCAAGTCTGAGTCTCCTTCCCAGCGGATCAATCCCCTCAACACAGAAGGGACCAGGCACAGCCTGTCACAGTGTACCCAAGGAAGAAATCAGGGTCCCTCTTTCCTGCTTCTCAGGGCTGTGGTTCAAAGATGCCAGTCACCACCACCACAGAGTGCCCCAAAGGCATCAGAGCAAGCAGACAATGGGCCATGGGGCAGCCAGGTCACCTACAAATGGGCACCAAAAGGAACAAGGTCATTCCAGAAGCACAATGTCTCTCTCTCTCTCTCTCTCAGAGTGGACTGCTGGCTTAGGCTTGAACTTCCTGGTTTTCCCCTCATACCTATTTGATCTCTGACGTCCATACACACAGGTCCTGCAGAGTTTCCCACTATAAGATAAGGCATCTAAGAAACACTGATCCCAGGAATGCCTGGCTGGCTCAGTTAGAAGAGTGTGTGACTCTTGACCTCCGGGTCATGTGTTTGAGCCCCATATTGGGTGTAGAGATTACTTAAATAAATAAAAACTTTTTAAAAATTAAATAAAAATAACTTTTAAAAAGAGAAATGCCAAGTCTTCAACCCCTTAGACCCTATCCAACACCCACCCGCCCAGAAACAGGGACACCTACACTGATCTTCATTTCTTCCCCCACACAACTGCTTTTTCCATTTATTCAAGCAACAAGGCCCCTCCCAGAAAAGCATGGTTACTATATATTCTGTGGCCATTAACCACATCAAAAACTCGTGCCAAATCTGCTGCCAGCTGTTAGGTTCTAGTCCAGACATGCAGTCACAGGTACATCAAGTTGAAGGAAGCGTTGTGGGAGGGGAAAAAACTTCAATTAAGACATTTTGAGCCACCAATTTGGTTTGTTAAAAAAAATCAGAGAAAGGTCTCCCTTCCTTAGTCTTGATGATCAGAGACTCAGAGCTATTACCAGACCTGCCAAGGATAGGGTTGCCAGATGTAGCAAATAAAAATCCACACAATACTGGGACATACGTGTGCCAAAAATTATTCATTGTCTATCTGCAATTCCAAAGTAACTGGGCAGGGCTGCCATCTTTGCCCTCAGAGGCAACAGTGAGCAGGACCCAGACATACCCTGCTAGGCGGTCCTCTCTCTTGTCCTGGCCACCTCAGTGAGGCCTTCCTGACCTTCCTCATAGCAGCTTCCTTGAGCAACATGACTCAGATCTTCTTAGGCAAGATTTGACAGGTCCCTCCATGCTCATTTCCACTCCCCCAGCTTGGTCCAAGCCTACACCTACCCCCTGCTGTTGCCAGCCCTCACCAGGGTTAGGACAGTCTAGACACACACTAAGTGACCAAGGGGATCTTTCCCCACTCCTTGGCTGCCCCTCTACAGGCCCCAGAGCCTGTGCTCAGGGGCCTCAGGAGAGCTGATGAGTAGGCCATTGCCCTGATCTGTGGCTCCTTCTGAGTCTCCAGGGCTCTACAAGGCTCCTGGAGATGTGGCTTCTTCATGGCCCTGAATCCCCACTGGGCCTGGACCTCACCCAGATTAGGCCTTGAAACTCCCACTTCACCAGAACTAGAACTCTCCTCATTTCCCTCAACATACCAAGGTACTTTCTTTCTCCCCATGGGGGTATAATTTCAGCAATTGCCCAGGCCTTCGGGATTCTTTCTAAACTGCTGTGCCCTCGAGGGAGGCCCAGAGAGCCACCCTGACCCCAATCTTCAGCCATACCTCTCCGGTCTCTCTCACCAGGCTCTGCCTCCTGCAGCCCAGGGCCCACTTCCCTCACCTAGAGCCAGCTCCTCCTGCACACCTGTGTCGGCTGACAGCTCCATCTGAAAGAGTCCAGGGCCTCCTGCTCAGATGCACTCGGCCCCTGACTCCCCCCACCCAGCTTTTATGGAAATTTCCAGAGCTGTCGGTGCTCTCCCTGATGTGCCTAGAGAACCTGTGGTTTGTGGGAGACACACAGCCAAGCCCACTGGGAGAAAGAAGCAGTACCTCAGTCTCCCGCGTCCCCTTGATTTAGGTACCACTTAACCGAACTACAAAGCAAATTTCCCAAACACCCAGTTTAATTGGATTCCGTCGTCCACATTTACGGGGCCTGGTGTGCACTTGGTCTCAGTGCCTCCTACTCACAACAGCGTGTCTGCAAACTAGACTGTGGGCTCCGGGTTGTAATTAACTGCTTTCTGCTGTGGAGTCCACTTTCAAACCAGTCTGAGATCCTTGGATGAAAGAAGCCACAGAGTCGTAATGGCTGTTCATAAAACTGGCCCAGAAAACTGGATGCCAGCTCCTTGCCAGCTGCCCCCTATTTCCATCCCCAGCAGGTGCCTGTATGGGTCTCAGCAGCCACCCACCAACCTGATCCCTCCCAACTTCTGCAGGAGGATGGAGTCTCATGTGTGCAGAACCGCCCAGAGGAACGGCTCAAAGGGAGGCCTCCCCTATACCCTGCTCCACTCCAGCCACTAACAGCCCCAGGAACACCATCCGACAGGGGGCAGGGCCCTGGGCAGCCCTGAGATGCCCTGACCCAGGCAGGGAGACAAGAAGCTCCAGCGGCTGACCTGGGAAAGATGGAGCTGAGCATATTCACACATCATTAACCACTGTGGAGGCCGAGAAAATTAAGGCCATTCCACCTCAAGTTTAGCATTAGCACAAGTACAGCCATCTTAGGCCCCTGTGAATAAGAGCTGAACTTTACAGGAAAAACTGCAGAATGTCCTTGACAGGAAATCCCATATCAGAAAGACAACAGAGCTCAGAATGTCCTCGGCAGAGAATCCCATATCAGATCTTAAGAAACTCCCCCACCCTTTCCCCCATACTGGAATGGAAAAAATTCCTCCACCCCTTCTGAAAATCCCCTAGACCAGTTCATAAAAAACCCAGCTGTAACCTATTTTGGGGTCCAAGCCCCTGCTCTGCTGTGTGGTTTACTTGGACCCAAGCTCGAGCTTGTAAATAAACCCTCGTGTGTTTGCATTGGTGTCGGCTCCTTGGTGGTTTCTCGGGTTGGCAATCTTGGGCCCAACACCACAGCCTTCCCGTGACAGTCCTTCCTTCTCTTCCCTTGGGACAGACCATGAGATTTCCCCCTCCCAGAAAGCCCCAGGCACCCTTCATCTCACACTCTGGGTCTTTCATAGACTCTCAAAGGTTGCCACCCAAAACAGAGACAACAGGCACCCAAGGAGTCTCAGGGGTACAGTCCTACCCTCAGCCGTGCCCTGCTCCCCAGAGTGCCCAGCGGCCCAACAAGAGGCTGGGGACTGGCCAGGGCCTCATGTTGAGACCACGCCCAGTAGGATCGGGTCTAGGGCTCTGTCCCTCCACCCTGGGCCACCCGCAGGTGGCCTGAGAGGAACAGATCTGCTTCCTGGAGTGAGCATGCCCCCTGCAGGGCCCAGGCAGGCCATGCAACGCCATCAGGTAGGGCAGAAGTTCGCTGCCGCATCCAGGGGGTGGAGCCTGAGGGAGAGGGAGGCACCTTTTGCTGCAGGTAAGGAGCTAGGTGACCGGGAGCAGCCAGGAGTCACAGAGGCGACACAGCAATTGGCCTCGCTTGCGCAGCACCTACCATGTGGAGGCGCTTGCCTCCCGAGTCTGACTAGCTCTGCGGCACTGGGACACCACAGGAACATTCCCAGGAATAGCCCCAACCCTAAGCACTGGGGCTTAGGAAAGAGCCTCATTTCTTTCCCTAGATTCCCAGGGCTGAACGCTTGATTTTGTCTTGGGTTTTTTTGTTTTGTTTGTTTTTTAAAAGTTTTTCTTTATCTATTCATGAGAGACACACAGAGAGAGAGGCAGAGACACAGGCAGAGGGAGAAGCAGGCTCCCTGCAGGGATCCCGATGCAGGACTTGATCCCAGGACCTCGGGGTCACAACCCCAAGCCAAAGGCAGACGCTCAACCGCTGAGCCATCCAGGCATCCATGAACGCTTACCTTCGACAGAAGGCCGACCACAGTCTTGGAAAGCACCTTGGAACACGGATCCCCGCTCTCACGGTAGGCAGCCCCCTTCACCAGTCTGGGCCTCAGTCTTCAGATGTGTAAAATGAGCACAATGGTGCCAACTCATGGACTTGTTACCAAGATGAAATAAAGAAGGAAAGGGAGCTCTGTAAAGAGTCAAGTGCTAGACACATTGTTCCTTTCCCCCTTTATTTTCATCCCTTCTGTGTTGGCATTTCTTGCCTTCACATGTCCTCAGTGGCCATCACAACATAGAGACTAGCCAGAGGCTCATAGCCACAGCCCTGGGAAGCTGGGGTGTGAGCCTGGGGTGGACGTGGGCACCTAGCCAACAGGGGAAGGAAATAGGGACCCAGCAGTCCTGATAAAACTGCCCTCCCTCACATGGCCACCCCCTACAGATGACAGGGGAGGAAATTGAATCCCAGGTGAAAAGTCCCACCCATCAGACAGTGTCACTGAGGTGACCATATGCTTCCAGTTCTGGAAGGCTCCTGGTTGGCTTGCAGAGCCCCTCCTGGGCTTCCCTCCTGGCTTCCTGGAGACTCCCAATAGGGCCACAGAGGTGCTTATATGGAGTCCAGCCTCTCAGCATCATCCCCGGGCTGGGTGAAAGGGCCTCAGGCCAGAGCCCCCACCAGGCCCAGGGGTCAGCTCACTGCTCCCCATGGACCACTCACCTCAAACCCCACCAGGCTCGTCAACACAAGCTCAGGAAAGGAACAGGCTGCCCCCTAAAGAGCCTTGGCCTGGGTCTCATGGGGAGGGGCTGCTCCCGACCCAGCCAGCCTGGGATATGGATGGACCCCAGGGGCCCTTGGACCAGCTATAAGTTTCAGCTTTGAGGAGCTCCTCTGGCCCTGGCCCCTCCCTCAGCCTGGGGACACCCCTTCTCTTGGCACTCTCAGTGGAATGTGCTTCCTTACCTCTTTCATCCCCACAACTCATCTCTATCTGCTCTCTCATCCTCCATCCAGCACGTTTATTGGGCTCCTAGAATATTCGGGGTATGAATGAGGAGGACTACAAAACTGTGCCTGCTCTGAAAGAACTCACAGTTAGGGAAGAGAGTCGGAAAGCTCTCGTTTACTGAGCACTTACTATGTGCCGGAGACTGCCCTCACCACCTGACTTTCATACACTCCAAAGGAGGTAGCATTGGGTGGGTGAGGAAAGCGAGTCCACAAAATAAGTCTCTTGGCCAGGGTTATGAACAAAACATGTGGCAGAGCCGGGACAGGCAGAAGGGGGCTGTTGCTCCAGAGCCTGTGGCCCTTATGCCCTGCTCTCCAATAATTGCTGTGATGGTCATCAATATACAGGGATGCTGGGGACACTGGAGACCTTGGTAACAGATGGAGAATGCTGGGAGTGGTGGGGGATGACCAGAGAAGGTGTAGCATGAGCTGAGCTTCAAAGGTTGCAATCGCTTATTGTTGGGGGTGCCTCCTCCCTCTGCAGGGCAATCAGTCCATGGACTCCTTGAAGACAGACACCACCTTTTGCCCTCTGTCCAGGCCCCCATACAGTGCCTGTCACACAGCAGGCACTCAATAAACAACTGTTGACCAAACCGAGTCATAGACAGGTACAAAGTTTTAGGGAGGGGAGGCCAGGTCCTGTTTCTCTCTGGTGCCTCAGCTCCTAGCATGGTTCTGGACATGTGAGCTAGAACCCAGCCCCACCTGGTCTGCCACACGGGAGAGACATCTGGAACCACCTGGCTTCGTCAGCTGGGTGGGCCATGTCTGAGTGATCCTTGTGGGACTAAGCCAACCACCTGAGCCCGCAGCAGACTGGGGATTGGAGGAGGAGGAAGAAGACAGAGAACGAGGGAAATAAACTATGCAAGGGTCTGGGGAGGGGAAGAGAGGGAAAATAAGGAGAGGGCAGAGAGCCCATCTATGTTCCAGCCTAAACCCCATGACAGAAACTAGATGGCATCTGACAGACACTGCCCAGTCATCCATCCACCTGTCCCTCCAGTAAGCAGGACGGAGCCCCGGCAGCAGGCTGGCCCTGACACACAAAGACAGCCCCTCCCCTCCAAGCATATGGTCAATGCTGTGCAGGTATGGACCTGCACACACCTGAACACACCCCGCACTATCCAGGGGCCACAGAGAAGGGGGTATTCATCTCAGCCTGAAGGTTGAATAAAAACCTGGTAGTCTCCCACAACAAAATGTTGCAAGTGCAGAGAGAAAGAGGGGAGGAAGGGCAGATCACACTGCAGTCACTCATTGAATACGAGCCTGAGGTTCTCAGCCACAGGGCTGGGTCACCGAGAGCTGTTTGCAGTGGCAGGACCCCAGGGTGTGAGAGGAGGCTATTATAAAATTCAGGGTTGGTGAAAGACCTAAAAGTGAGACAAGAGTCCATCAAAATCCTAAAGGAGAACACAGGCAGCAACCTCTGTGGCCTCGGCCACAGCAACTTCTCACTAGACACGTCTCCAAAGGCCAGGGAAACAAAGGCAAAAATGAACTATTGGGACTTCATCAAGATAAAAAGCTTCTGAAAAAAAAAAAGATAAAAAGCTTCTGCACAGCAAAGGAAACAGTCAACAAAACCAAAATGCAACCCACAGAATGGGAGAAGATATTTGCAAATGACGTATCAGATAAAGGGCAGGTATCCAAAATCTATAAAGAACTTATCAAACTTGGGACACCTGGGTGACTCAGCAGTTGGGGCACCTGCCTTAGGCCCAGGCGTGATCCTGGAGTCCTGGGATCGAATCCCACATCGGGCTCCCTTGCGTGGAGCCTGCTTCTCCCTCTGCCTGTGTCTCTGCCTCTCTCTCTCTCTCTCTCTCTCTCTCTCTCTCATGAATAAATAAATAAAATCTTTATTTAAAAAAAGAACTTATCAAAGTTAATACCCAAAAAACAAATAATCCAGTCAAAAAATGGGCAGAAGACATGAACAGACATTTCTCCAAAGAAGACATACAGGAGCACCAGAGTGGTTCAGTGGGTTGAGCATCTACCTTTGGCTCAGGTCATGATCCCAGCATCTGAGGCTCAAGTCCACACTGGGCTCCCTGCTCAGCAAAGAGTCTGCTTCTCCCTCTCCTTCCTGCTCATGTTCTCTGTTGCTTTCTCTGTCTCTCTCTCTCAAATAAATTTTTTAAATCTTTTTTTAAAAAGAAGACATACAAATGGCCAACAGACCAATGAAAAAAATGCTCAACATCACATGGCATCAGAGAAATACAAATCAACACCACAATGAGATACCATCTGACACCAGTCAGAATGGCTAAAATTAAATAAATAAATAAATAAATTTTTTTAAAAATGGCTAAAATTAACAAATTAGGAAATGACAGATGTTGGCGAGGATGCAGAGAAAGGAGACCCCTCTTACGCTGTTGGCAAGAATGCAAGCTGGTGCAGCCGCTCTGGAAAACAATATGGAAGTTCCTCAAAAAGTTGAAAACAGAGCTACCCTACAACCTAGCAATTGCACTGCTAGGTATTTACCCCAAATATACAAATGTAGTGACCCGAAGAGGCACCTACACCCCAACATTTATAGCAGCAATGTCCACAATAAGCCAAGTTAAGGAAAGAGCCCAGATGTTCATCGACAGATGAATGGATAAAGAAGATGTGATACACAGACACAGACACAGACACCACACAGTGGACTACTACTCAGCCATCAAAAAAATGAAATCTTGCCGTTTGCAATGATGTGGATGGAACTAGAGGATATTATGCTGAGCAAAATAAGTCAATCAGAGAAAGACGAGTATCATACAATCTCACTCATATGTGGAATTTAAGAAAGGAAACAGAGGGTCATAGGGGAAGGGAGAGAAAAATAAAACAAGACAAAATCAGAAAGGGACACAAACCCTAAGAAACTCTTAATCATAGGAAACAGGATTGCTGAAGGGGAGGGGGGTGGAAGGATGGGGTAACTGGGTGATGGGCATTAAGGAGGGCACATAATGTAATGAGCACTGGGTGTTATGTAAGACTGATGAGTCACTGACCTCTACCTCTGAAACCAATAATACATTAATGTTAATTCATTGAATTTAAATAAAATCTTTTTTAAAAAGAATTCAGGGTTGGAGAGAGGCAGGAAGGTGGCCTCTCTGCCAGGGAGGCGTCAGTGTTTTCCTCAGTGACCAAGGGCAGCAATGGAAGTATCACTAAGCCAGGAGGAAGACTTTCCATTTCCAGCAATTGTCCCCACTGGACTGTGTAGCAAGGATGCAGGCAGGGGAAGCTCAAACTGGAGGCAGGGAGGCCAAGGAGGCTGTGAGGACATTGTAGCTAACAGCATCCGTAGGATGGGCTTGGGAGGGAGAGAGGAGGCCAAGGTGACTCGTTGGGCTCCTGGCTTGGGTTTCCAGGTCCTCTGGGGTGAGGCACCAGGAAAAGCTGGTGGAATGAGGGGTGCTCCTTCCAACAAGCAGTTTTGAGGAGGCAATGACCAGTGCAGTTGGGCATGAGAGTCTGGCAATAGGAGAGGAGCCTCACTGGAGTGTCATCAGCATGTATTGGCAATTGTGACTACAGATATGACCCAGATGGGCCAAGGGGAAAATGAAAAGGAGAAAGAGAAGTGTACCTGTGCCAGAATCCAGAGGACCAGCCTCCATGTAAGGAGGGAGCCAAGCAAGAGGAGGCTGCAAGTCTGAGCTGGGACATCGAGAGAGTCAGGGGGCACAGGGGTGCAGAGGGGAATTGGGAAGGAAGGTCAGCCCAAATTAAGGCCACTCATCAAGTCATGCGGCTGATTCATTGAGTGAGCTGGAATGACAGGACCTTGGGGCTGTCCAGGGGGTTGGGAGGAAGTGTAGGTCTGGAAGTCCACCAGCTTAAAAGGAAAGGCTCTAGGGCACCTGGGTGGCTCAGTCGGTTAAGGATCTGCCTTCAGCTCAGGTCAAGATCCTGGGGTCCTGGGATCGAGCCCCATGTGGGAGCTCTCTGCTCAACAAGGAGCCTGCTTCTCCCTCTCCCTCTGTTCTTCCCCTCACTCATATTCTCTCTCTCTCTCTCTCTCTCTCTCTCTCCTCTTTCTCACTCTCTCAAACAAATAATCTGGAAACAAATTCAAGGGCTCTGCAGAAAACAGGAAGGCAGCAAGTTGAGCTAATTGTCAGCCCTGCACTGGCCCTTTGAAGCCTGCCCCAGATGCCCCCTGCATCTCCCCATCACCTGACTCTACTAGAACCCCATTGCTGCCTTATATCCTACAGGGTGCTGAGCTGGCTCATATACCGCCCCCCCATGTCTCCAGTTTGCCCCATTTGTCCATGTTTGTTGAGCACCATCATCCATGAGACACCCATCTCCCCCATGTTTGTGTCCTGATGGTTGGTCCAGGTGACTTGTGTCCTTCCCAGCTGGGAGCTCCCTGGGCCAGACCTTGTCATGGTGAGTCTCATGGCCCAACAGCACCCATTCACCCACCGCCCCAAATCAGGGCCTTGGCAGGTGCTACCCTCAGAAACCAGGCCAGAATCAAAAATACATTTGCAAAAAGGCAGGAAACTTTATTGGATTAACTTTTCTCTTTAGTAGAGAAGCTGAGAAATCAGAGTAGCCAGGTGAGGGAGAAGAGGAAGCACACCAGGAGAGAAGCATGAAGGCCTGCCCTCTGGATAGTGCAAGGCAGGGGGGCCTAGAGCAGGAGTGACTGAGCATCCTGTGGTCTCTCCTTCTCTCCTACAGGGACCCATCAGCTCTCTCCCGTGGATGCTGAGGACAGAGGGAGAGGAAGCCCGGTGGATCTAAGGCCTGCGGGTGTCTGAAGTACGGCTGGAAGAGGTGGTGGTGATGGAGACGCTGGTGCTTCCTGAGAAATAGAGGGAGCAAGAGACACTCAGGCTGGAGAAGACCCACCTCAGCATGTCAGACATCCCACTCCCAGAAAGGCCCTAAGCCCCTCCCTGGGTCAGGTTAGAAGTTGGTTGGTAGGGACTCTCATGTTACTATTCCCAAAACTGGCTCTCTCCAAAGTATCCCCGTGGCTCTATGGGGCAGAGCCAGCTATTTTGAAAAGAAAACAGAGGAGCAAATGACCACCTCCACCATAGCCCCCTAGGGCAGTGAACAGGTGCCGGACTCTCCTCTCCCCTTCCAGGGTTGTTTCCTTACCTCCTGAGGAAGTTAAGCCAGCCATCCTGGGAGAAAGAAGAAAGGTCACATGAGCAAAAGGCACCTGAAGACAGCTGCTCACCTGTCCTCATGGAGTGACTCAGATCATTCAGAGCCCCTGAGCTGGGCTTTTATTGACAAACTGAGCCCCCCAGCCCAAGGGGCAGCAGCTGTTGCCCACTAGGCCTGCCTGCTGTCTGTCTGACTGTGAAGCCTCAGGAGGAGATATTACTGGCCCCAAATCCAGGACATTTGCCAGAAGTTTAGTCCTCTTTCGGGTGTATTTGGTACCACTACCACCCCCCAGCACTCACCCTGAGCTCACAAGGATTGCCTGATCCCTGCAAATGGTCTGAAGGCAGTTAAATCACCACATTTATAGCTTTGTTCAGCTGACCTGAACCCAAGGTAAAAATTCTCCAATATGAGATGTTCTGTGCATGGCCCCTACTCCTGCCAGTCTAATCCAAAGGCCCAAACTAGAAAGTTTAAAGGTACTGCCCCGCAGCCTGCTGAGGAAATGCCCCCACCGATTCTAGAAAACAGGGAGTTTTGGTCCTGGATCTTCATCCAATCCATTGAAGTTCAGAAGGTTCCCTTTCATGCAGGCCATGAGGACCTAAGGCCCTGCCAGCTTGGATGTCCAGGGGTCCTGTGGTCACCTTCCCAAGAGAGAGACTTGAGAGGACCTACCTGGCATCCTGGCCCTCCAGCAGGCTGCGGTAGGTGGCGATCTCCTGCTCCAGCCGCGTCTTGATGTCCAGCAGCATCTTGTACTCCTGGTTCTGGCACTCCATCTCGCTGCGGAGCTCACTCAGCTGGGCCTCGATGCTGCTAATGAGCCCCTGGATCTGCTGCAGCTGCAGTGCATAGCGGCACTCCGTATCCGCCAGCGTGCTCTCCAGCCCGGCTTTCTGGTGGGACAACAAAGAAGTGATGAGGGGAGCCAGGCCAGGCAGAGAGGGCAAGAGGTGGCAGCCACTGGGCAGGGGGCAGCAGGTGTACCATGCTGAGCTGGGACTGCAGCTCGATCTCCAGGCCCTGGAGCGTACGCCTGAGCTCCGTGATCTCTGTCTTGCTGGTCTGAATCATGGCAGTGTTAGTAGACACCTCCTTGTTCAGCTCTGCACTCTGAAATTAGAGCAGGAAGAAGGTTAGAGAGGAGCCCAATGGGACACCCCGGCATCCCCCAGCTCCACGGAGTAAGAAGGCCGGGTACCTTGCTGTGGAACCATTCCTCGGCGTCCCGTCGGTTCTTCTCCGCCATGGCCTCGTACTGCTCCCTCATCTCCGCCAGCACACGGGTCAGGTCAATGCCCGGGGTGGCATCCATCTCCACGTTGACCTGGCCTACCATCTGGTTGCTGAACTCCTTCATCTCCTATAGGGATGGAAGTAGGAGATGTGTGAAGCTCCTCATACCCCCTCTTCTTGGCTCTGAGGGCTACCAGCATGTGCTGAGAAGTGCTTCCAGGTCCCACAGCAGAGAGCTAAATCTGGCTGCTCCCCTTTATCACTGGAAGCGTTTCAGCCATGGAAGGCCCCTGCCAGCCCTCACCTCCTCATGGTTCTTCTTCAGGTAGGCTAGCTCCTCATTCAGGCTCTCAATCTGCATCTCCAGATCGGTCTTGGACAGGGTCAGCTCGTCCAGCACCCGGCGCAGGCCATTGATGTCGGCCTCCACGCTCTGGCGCAGGGTCAGCTCGTTCTCATACCTAAAGGATATTTTTTAATTGAAAAAGCAACACAGAAATTATATTAGACACTCCCCTACTTCTGCACTGGACTCCACTACTTCTCCAAAACCTTCACTCCTGGGATGCTCCGATTTCACCATTGAGACGAGCATTTGTCTCAAATAAAAGAGTTTGAAAAGGCCAGCGAGGAAAATGAACTCACTTGAGCCTGAAGTCGTCTGCCGCCAGCCTGGCGTTGTCAATCTCCAGAATGACCCGGTTATTGTCGATGGTGGCCGCCAGGATCTACAAAATACAGAAGGTGAGCACTGGAGGGTCCACGAGCTTGGGGAGGAGGAAGAGAAAACACAGGCAAGACTGTTGTCCAAAACTGCCTCGGCACCTGTCCCTGTGAGCTGGGATAAGGCCCTTCTCTCTGGGCCCTGGTAAAGTGAGGGGCGGGGCAGGTCCTTCCTCGGGCTCTATCACTCGGGCATTCTGTGTCCGGCCGTGATGGGGAAGGTGGGAATGTACATTGCAGAGGAATGACCCTGCCCAGGGTATCTTTGGTTAGTCATGTCCTGAAAGCCTCAGACTAGCCATCTCTCTAGTTTATCATCATGACAGCCTATTCCTTAAGGGGGGGCGGGGGTCAGCCTGGGTCCACACAGCTCATAGTAGGCTCACTGGAGCTGGCCTCCGGGCTGAGCAGAAGGAAGAGCCAATACATATTCCCATCCATTTGAGTTTCTTGTCTAAACTCTCATATTCTGAAGTGGTTAAAATCTACCGCACATAGCTGGGACCCAGCCCAGGCAGGTGGATTTCTGTTCCAACAAGCTGGGACCCCAGTGTGACAGACAAGCCGTGATGAAGGAATCTCAGCTCCGCTTAACCCAGCCTAAGCCTCTGCCTCCACCTCCCACACCTCACAGCCACTTGAGAATAACAGTGTGAATGGGGCCCCTACAAAAGCAACTAGTATTCCCAGACCAATGAGTGAACACATATCCCTTTCTCTGACGATTTTAGTCATGGTTTCCAAACCGCTCAGTGGGCTGGAATTATAGGGATCAAGTCGTTAATAACATAACTGTTTGGAAAGCAGTAAAAATGTTGATATGACTAATAACAGCAGTAAAAATGGACAATGGGAAAGAACGCATTTGGGGAGCGGTGGCATAAGAAAGCTTATCGGGAGTAGAGACGCTCAGTAGTAAGAGACTAGAATTTTCCTCCACAGGCGAGGTGAGGATCCCACCACACAATGTCCTCTGGTCCTGTGGGATACCGTGTTCCCTGGCCTCTGCAGCTCTGCCCAGCTTGGAAGAAAGCTCGCCAACATCCAAGGGCTCACCTTGTCCCGGAGCTCCTCGATGGTCTTATAGTAGGGGCTGTAGTCCCGCTCCGGGCTGCTGGGGCTCTGCTTCAGGTGCCAGTCTCGGATCTTCACCTCCAGCTCGGTGTTGGCCTCCTCCAGGGCACGCACCTTGTCCAAGTAGGAGGCCAGGCGGTCGTTGAGGTTCTGCATGGTGATCTTCTCATTGCCGGAGAGGAGGCCACCATCGCCACCACCATAGTCACCAAAGCTGCCGCCAAAACCCCCACCAAAGCCACCTCCGAAGCCACCTCCGAAGCCACCTCCAAAGCCTCCGCCAAAACCGCTACCAGCCCCTCCACCGAAGCCACCCCCAAAACCACTCCCAGCGCCCCCACCGAAGCCGCAGCTCATGCCACCCCCGTATCCCCCAGCTGATCCCCCAGAGACAAAGCGGGTTGAGCAAGTAGAGATACTGCGGCCTCCCCCAAGCTGACAAGAGCCACCCCCGAAACCACCTCCATAGCTGGCAGAGGAGCTCTGCAGGCGACAGCTCATGGTGAGAGCAAGATGAGGAGCAGGTGTGGACGGGAGCTGGGTTTGGCCTGGGCCGAAGACTGTGGCTCTTCCCCAGAGTGGGAGCCTTTTATACTGCCCTCCACAAGGTTGGACAATTGCCCCATCTTCTCTCCTCCCTTCCCCACCCTCTGACTGGTGCCAACTGCACTTCTGTTTCCCACAAGCCCAGTTACCTCTGCTCTCCAAGGTGGGTTGTGCCTTTGGGGGTGGCTTTTTTTTTTTTAAATCCTTAACAAAAGGGATGATTCAGAGGGAACAGTGCTCTGCCTGAGACTACCCTTTTGACAGCTGAATTCCATTCCACGTCTGCACTTAGGGAGCTCACTCCACAGGCTCTCAGCTCCACCCCACACTAGAATGGGGACGGAGCTGCAAGGTGGCCCTGTGCTTTACAAAGTCACCGCAGCCCTCAGCTCCCTTCTTTCTATTTCTAAAACTTCAGACTAGAATGTTCTGCATCCTTGTTAGCATTTTACCTACTCCAGTGCGCCCAGCGACTATGATGAAGAACTTTGCTCGGTCCTATAGGATCGACTACCTTGAAGGTATTTAGGCTGGGGGGAAAAAAAGCTCCAGGACTAATGTAGATCCTACTGGCCGCCCCATTTTACACACAGGAAGTCGAGACTTTAAGGGTAGTCAGGACTAAAAACCCAAGTCTGGTTCTATCTGATACAAAGCCTGCTCTTGTAGGTATATAATTCATACAGTAGATTGCACAAACCATTAGTGTCTAGCTTAACACATTTTTACCTATGTAGGAAGCTTCAAGCATGTGTTCACCTGTGTACCCTTAACCCGGACCATTTTTAGCGCTCCATAAAGCTCCTCATACCTTTTCCCAGTCAATTACCCACACCCTATGCACCTAATGAGACCACAATCCCACTTCTGTCCCCATCAGTTAATTGAGAGATCTCAGCGAGGGGCTCTTTTTGCTCCCTGGAGAACATTTGACAATGTCCACAGACATTTCAGTCATCCGAACACGGGGATTCTACTGGTATCTAGAGCACAATTACCAGGGATGCTGCTAAATATCCTACAATGCAGAGGACAGCCCCCATAACAAAGAATCCTCCAGCCCAAAAGGTCAATAGTGTGTGTCGAGGTTGAGAAGCCCTGGATCAGTCTGACCTCTGTATTCAATCATACCATTATACCAGCTGCCTTAGAGGCAGAGTCAAATCCAGAAAGAAAGTCTTTTTTTTTTTTTTTTCAGATTTTTTTTCTTTATTTATTTATTCATGAGAGACACACAGAGATATGCAGAGACACAGGCAGAGGGAGAAGCAGCGCTCCAAAGGGACTCTGATGCTGGACTCGATCCCAAAACCCCAGACCACACCCTGAGCTGAAGGCAGGTGCCCCTGGAAAGGAAGTCTTATAATGCCTAACAGGGCTCTTTCTAGAACCCTGGTCACAGGACACCTGTCTCAGCTTGTGAGCATTTGATCAAGAGGCCATATAGGAGGATGCAACCCACTCACCGAGGGAGCCAGGGTTACCATGGGTGGCCTCTAAGGGAAAGCCTGCTGGCCTACAGCAGCCATGGGGTCTGGACCAGGCTAAGGGCTAGGGTGGGGTAACCCAGGCTCCAGGTTATCCTAAAAACCCCTTCGCTGATTCAGCAAGCCAGAAAAGAGGGCTCTGAGTCAGGGTTATCCTGCCCTTTGTTTTCTTTGGGTAGGGAAGCCGACCTGTGCTTCACCCAGCGGGTGTCAACACTAGGAAGAGAGCCAGGGCGTGTTTGGGGTCTCACAGGGCGGCCAGGGGTTCAGGCTGACCTCTGACCCTGCCCAGCCCTCCTGCCCCAAACTAATAGCTCAGCATTCTCGCCTGCTCTCTGAAAAGCTGTGTGATTCAGCCAAAGCAAGAGCTCTTAGGCTCTCCTCTCTCTCTCAGTAGAGGATCAAAACTGACAAGAAGGTGATTAATAGAACCTGCCAGGCCTGGAGTGATGATCCTCCCTCCAAGGGCTAACAGCAGGTTCAGGCCAACGCCTCATAGAGGAACAATGCCACAGATCCTCCAAAGTCCCTGTAGTACAAACACAGGGTGGCCGTGACATGCCTCCCCTTGCAGGGTCAGGGCACGGCCCCTCCCCGCCACTCCCCTCCCAGGAAGGTACTTATGGTGCCTTGACACAGGAATGCCTTCCTCTGACCCATGATGAACCCCAAGGCCCTCCCGGAGGAAGCTGGGCAGAGACCCATCCCGGGGCCCCAGTTTCGCCTCTCGGCCCTGCTCCTCCTGATGAGGCAGGATGGAGTGCCGGGGCTGAGGCACTCCTGCTCACGGTCTTCAGCTTCCTTCTTTGCTTTCTGACAAAACCACACTGATTTCAGTAAGGGGAGGGAAAGCTGCATTTGTGAACAGCCCCCCTCAACACCCACCCCCACCACCCTGAAAACAAGGCTATGCTTCACACACTGTCACTGAGTCCGCACAACAACGGGAGAGGGTTTTTCTTGGCCCCATTTTGTGGATGAGATAGCTGAAGCCCAGGGATCCTGTGTTACTTGTTCAAGATCACCATGAACTCAAGATTTAAACCTCGTCTCTGGCTCTCTCTACCCCAACTCATGCTGTGAACTCAGTATATAATCCCTTAGCGTTCCATTCTGGATTCCTTAAAGATAATAAAATAACACTAGCTAACATTTCTTGAACTTTCTGTTAAACACTCTACGGTTTTTGTCATGCACTTGGGGACACAGAGGCCTAGAAAGGTTGAATTCGTTGCCCAAGCTTCCAACCTCCAGCTCCAGGGTCTGTGCTCTTTGCTACTACCCACTAAAGCCCTTTCAGGCCCTCGTCACGGCCCAAGCATGGGCGTCCTCAGTTGCCCTGTGCACTCCCAGGCTCCCTGTCACTGCAGGCGCAGTGGGCAGATGGTCCTGGTTCCCACAGCTGCTGAGCCTGTGCAGCTGATGGCCTGACAGGTCAGCCTATCTGCTGTCTGTCCTGGTGTGGGCCCCAAAACTCGGGGGTTTGCGAGGTGCTAAATGCAGAATGTCAAAGCCAGAGTCGTCATAGGAATTTTCCCATCCAAAGTCCTCATTTCACACGTGGCGAACATGAGACTCAGAATGCCAAGGCCCAAGGCAATGGAGGCAAAAAGAAATCCGTGGCTTTCCAGCTCCCCACAAACTCATGGACCTTATGTTACATGACTTCTAAGTTTCCTTCAGCAAAATGCCTTTCTGAGTCTCTGATTCTCAAGGATTTGCACAGCATTGCCAGATTGTTCATGTGCACAGAGGCTTAAATCCTGTGCCGCAGCTCCTAATTTGGGGATCCTCGCTTGGCTCTCGGATCAGGCTCTTTCCTTCTTCTCTCTTTCCCTAGACCATACAGGGCCTGGAGCCCAGGATGGCTGAGCACCCCCTTGAAAACATCTTGAGGCTCTCACATGGGGAAGGGGCCTCTCAGGAAAAGCAGACTTTCCCCAGGCAGTGAACCTGGGCCATCTGGTCAGCCCCCCTTGCCCTCAGAGACACTTGTTTCACGTAGCAGTATTCAGGAGCCTTCTCCAGATTTGACAGGCAGAAAGTTGCTTCGGACAGAGGTTAAGAAAGGGATTTCATATGTTGGCAAATCGAACTCCAATAAAAAAATATACCAAAAAAAAAAAAAAAAGGATTTCAGATTAACACACGTCTTAAGAAAGGTGTGGTCAGTTTCTACCACACTCATGACATCAAGGGAAAAGTAAGGGTCTGAAATCAGAGAGATCAGTCCCAGGGTCAATGCCCCAGGTCCTTATATGGCTGTAGTACCTAGCTTTCTAAAATCCCTTTCATACCACCCAGGCTTCTCAGAAAACCAATGAGGTTGGCAAAGGCTTTGAATTAGGTGCAACTGTGTTTCAACCCCACATCTGCCATTGACTGGCTGTATAACCTTGGGAAAGTTACTCAACCTTTCAGTGGTTTGGTGACCACAACTGAAAACCAGGCATTAGATGAGTTCGCATTTGAGAGGCGCCTGACGCATGAGAAAATTTGGCAGGCAGAAGGTTGCTATGCCCTCCCTTTTACAAATGAGGAAATTCAAGCTCATCCTTGTGTCATGACCTGTCCTGGGCCTCCATTCTGTGCCAGTTTGCTCTGCTTCCCTCTCTGGTCCCTGCAGCCAGCATGGTGTCCACGAGGACCAGACAAGTGACAGTTGGTGGCATTCCTATCTTATTTCCCCAATTCAGTTTTACATTTCCTGGGGAGAAGGTCTTTAAGTACCTCCAAAGACTATTCCTGGCAGAGGGAAGCTGTCAAATGCCTCAGAAGTCATTTCAGGGATACTTTGCTGGCTTTAGGTGAAGAGGGGATGGCAACCAAGAATAGCATCCAATGGGGTCATCCCAGCTGCGAATCTCACAGGAAAAGCTGCCAGCTGCCCATTGAGAAACAAGTGGTCATCAAGTACACACTCACCCAAGATACTAGTGAATGTCTGGAGCCATGTATAAGGCAGGAAAAGGCAGAGGAAGAGTAAGATCATGCATTAATTCAACAAATATTTATGTAGCTCCCACATTGAGGGCTCAGCAGTGCAAGGAGACACAACCTCTGCTGTCACCCATCTCACAGGCCAGGTTCCCCTCTTGAGATACTAAGATATAGATCAACTCAAGAGAAAACCTTGAGATCTTCCCTCAGGGAGATGGGATGGCACGCCCCATGCAACTCTGGGAAACCTTGCCTCGCCCAAGGTTAGCCCAAGGCCCTAATCCCTGGTCCCAAAGCTAGCCTCTCCAGGGATAAAGGGAGGCCTGCTGCCTTCCTCCCTGATTGGCTGGCAACCAAGCCCAACTTCAGCCCAGGGGCAAGCAGGAGGCGGGCCAACTTTGCCCAAAGACTATTTAAAGGGCTCGATCAGGAACCAGCAATCCCTGGGTGTGAGCATCTCACTCCAGGGTCAGGCAGAAAACAGGATTTGGCAAGTCCAAGGACTTCTCTGACGGCTCCTCTGACCCCAGAATCCCAGGAGATCGGGCACTCCAAGGAAACAGAAGCAGCTTTCCCTCTCCAGCCCAGGGTCAGGCCCTGAGACGAGGCCCACTGGATGCGGGGGAGCCCCACCTTTACTCTTTGCACCTTTGGAAAGGTTATTTTGGCAAACTATGGGCTAAAAAAAAACCCTTTTGGGATTGCTTTGAAGACCTGAGACTTCTTGACAAAGGCCCGGAGACCAGGGAAGCAGAAGCAACAGTCAGGCCTTGGACCCAAGAGACTCAGGAAGGGGCCTGGCTACTCTCAGGATGTCAGGGACATGACAGCTAATGCTTTGGACTTCAGCATGAGCTCAAGCCACGGCATGAGAGACCAAGGTTAGACATGAGAATTATCTTTCTGACAGGAATGGCTGTATGACATTTGAACAGGCTGCCCACGGAGGTTAAGAAAGGGATTTCAGATTCACACACCCTCTTAAGAAAGGTGTTGCCAGTTTCCATCACCCTCATGACATCAAGGGTCTGAAATCAGAAAGACCGGTCCCAGACTCAGCCTCACGATTTCCTGCCTTGGGACTTCATTCAGGTTCCTGAACTTCCCTGTGCCTCAGTTTCCTCTCTGAAAACCGATGCTGCAGACTGACCCCACCTTTACAAAGCCTCTGGAAGAAAAACTGAGATACCGTCCATTGAATGCACTGCCCAGAGCCCTGCATAGTGCAGACACTTAACAAATTCTGTTTCATTCCCCCAGCCCAAGAGAAGTCTGGCCTTAAATTGTGTACTCAGAAGGCACATTCTAGATTAAGTCTCCCCCAGAAAAAAATAAGGACCTCTCTGAGAATGGTCATCTCTCGAACCAGGATTGCTGGGCAAGGAGTTTCACTCAGCAAAACTCATGGAGGCCCTCTCAGAGGACTTGATCCTCACCCAAAATGATCTGATCCTCAGGAGAACAGAAGCACCTCCAACCTCCTCTTCCCAGCAGGACTAAGAAATGGGTTCTCCCTCTCCCCCTAGTCCTCACCAGAGCCCAGCCCAGCCACAGCACCCAGAGTTCTCTGCTTCCTCATTCCTTGCCCTCTGTCCAGGGTTATGAACCCCAGAGGAATCAGCCTCAGACCAGAGGCAACAAATTAAGTGTGTGTGTATGCTGCTGCTCTAAGAAGCCCAAGAGCAGAGATGCTAGAGACCGAGGAGCAGGAGTGGGGTTTGGACTAAGGAGGGCAATAAGGGATTGATGTTTCTTTGGACTTAAGCTCGGAGAAATCAGGGAAGGCTTCCTGGAGTTGCTGTCTTTCCCTCTGAGCACTTTAATTGCCTTATGGGAAGGAGGGTGGTGGCTTCACGGGGTGATGGGGTAGATATGGTTCCTCTTTGCAGGTGGCAGAGATGTTACCTGGCTCAGCCACTCTAGAGGTCAGGTGTGCCTGACTGGAAAAGAGGAGAGGTTCTAGGGACACATGTGGGAGGCCCAGAAACAAGGGGGAAGGTCTTGGCAATGAATTGTAAAGGGCCAGGGCCTGGGCTCCTGGAACAAGCACTAGACTTTGAGTCATGCAGATGTGGGGCCCAGTCCTAGCCCTGTTGTTCACTATCCATCCATGAGGCCCCCGGCAAAGTTATTCACCTCCCTGACTCCCTCATCTCTAAGATGAGAATCATAAATCCCAACCACCTACAGTTGCATTAAACAAGACCCAAGGGTGGAGTCACCTCGCAAAGTGCCAACCACGAGCGGTGAACCGATACAACCTATACAGTCAATCGTTCAGTAAATAATTGTTCAATGTGACAAGTACTGTGCTAGGTGCACCAAACTTCTCTGAGGAATATCCCCATCTCCTGTTTCCATGATCACTAGACAGAATAAGCCAGAACAGCAGGTCACCTGAGCAGCCTGAGTTGGTCCTAGGCGCCCTGGACACCCCAAAGAATCAATTATGACCATTCAAGGAAGAGGCCAAAATAAGAAGAGATGTCACCATGCGGGTCCTAGGCCCACGAGGCCTCCAACAAGAAAAAGTGGACATACTACCATGAGATATTTGCAAAAGGCCAAGCAATTCTTTATTGCATAGACAGACATGGTACAAATGAGCTTGTTACACAAGACAGTTGCTTCTTGGCCATCCTTGCTCTAAAGCAGATGGGGAAAGTTGGAGGGGGGGGGCATGCCAAGCACCCAACAAGGAGAAGTGGACTCTCTGAAAGCAGGGACTGGGGTTTGCTCTTCTGGCCCCTCTGGCCAGTCCTCCACTCAGCCTGGGGAGGGTGGGATGATAAGGGACGTCTCTCTTGCACCCGGCATTCAGACTTCTCTCTTGCGAGAAGAAACCACTTTCCCGTCCACTGTCTCCTCAACGTTGATGCGAACTTTGCCACCACCACCTCCCAGGGAGGCTGTAGAAAGAAGGAACAAGCTTTTTAGAGTGGGGGACCCTTGCTGTTCTCCTTCCCAAGGCACGCAGGACTTTGGGAAGCTCAGGGAGAACTGGACAACATCTCTGAGAATGGCCACTGGCCAATCCTTTGAGAGTGGCCAGGAGGTCTGGTGTGGAATCATTCATCATAGAGGTGGGTGGTGGCAGCAACAGTTATGCCCACAGTGAGCAAGAAAGTTGGGGTTTTTTACTGCAGGTGAACAGGAAGTGATTCTTACTATTAAATGCAGGAAGGTGGGGCCTAGGGGAATCTATTCTCTGGACAAAGCCTGCTCAACCTGGAAGGTTCTCAATAAATCTTCAGCCCCCACTCTCCTGAAGCTGATAGAAGGTCCCTGCGGAAGAGATACCGCCTAGTATGAGTGTGTCCCCTCCCCACTGGCGTGTTTGGCATCTTTCTCCTTCCACCCCATCCAGGGGGAGTGGTGGTTTCACCAGCTCCCCTTGCTACCCACTCGGGAAAAGCCTTCTTACCTTCTCTGGTGCCAATGCCAGCCATCCTGAAAGAGAGGGGAAGCAGATGTAAGACAAAGGCATGAGCCCAGGTCCCCCTAAGGGAGGCTCCCCTCTGGTGGCTGGCTAAGCAATCCTCGACAGCAGCCCCCCACCACCACCACCACCCACACATCTGACTTCTCTAGAGGCTGGGACATCCCAAAAGCCTGTCTAGACCTGCCACCCCAAAGCAGATAGATTCTGATCTACAATAACACCCCATCTGTTTCCTTTTTGCTGTCCCATTGCTGTCTGAGTAAGAGGACTCTCCACCCCAACCCCAACGGGCCCCTCCCTCACTCCTCCCCCTGCACCCTCGCCCCTGCCTGGCGTCCTGGCCCTCCAGCAGGCTGCGGTAGGTGGCGATCTCCTGCTCCAGCCGCGTCTTGATGTCCAGGAGCGTCTTGTACTCCTGGTTCTGGCACTCCATCTCGCTGCGGAGCTCACTCAGCTGGGCCTCCAGGCTGCTAATGAGCCCCTGGATCTGCTGCAGCTGCGTGGCATAGCGGCACTCCGTCTCTGCCAGCGAACTCTCCAGCCCAGCTTTCTAGAGGGGGCAATAGATCAGCAGACACCAGGTCAGGCCAGGAAGGCAGCTGCCGTGGGCATGCAGACAGGCATCGAACGGAGTGCAGAGAACCAGCCCTTGACGGTGGGAAAGGCTGGGCCACACTGGGGTGGGCTGGGGTGGGCTGGGGGCAGGTGGCCCTACCATGCTGATCTGGGACTGCAACTCGATCTCCAGTCCCTGCATTGTGCGCCTCAGGTCTGTGATCTCCGTCTTGCTGGTCTGGATCATCTCTGTATTGGAGGCCACCTCCTTGTTCAGCTCCTCTGTCTGTAGGTCACACACATGACATGTGAGGCCCACGGAGCCTGGGGAGTCCTGGGGAGCCAGGGCAGGGCTGTAAAGTCAGGCCCACCTTGCTGAAGAACCAGGCCTCGGCGTCCCGCCGGTTTTTCTCCGCCATGGCCTCGTACTGCTCCCTCATCTCAGCCAGCACGCGGGTCAGGTCCACGCCAGGTGCTGCGTCCATCTCCACGTTGACCTGACCTGCCAGCTGGCTGCTGAACTCCTTCATCTCCTGCAAGGTGGGCAGGGGTCATTTAGGGACAGAAGGCAGAAGAGATTGCTGAGAGTCTGAGCTCCCTCAAGTCACTATACATCCTCCAAGTTCCTGCGCACCCACCCCTGGCCTCTGTTTCCCGCTGAATATGACAAGGCTTGATCACATGGACCCCTTGGCTCTGAGGACGTCTCTTCCTTGCCGGGTCCTACGGGAGGACCTCAAGACAGTAGGGTCCTTGTCTGAGCTCCTGAACCCAATCAGAACAGCAGGTCACACTATCTACCTGCCCTAGCTATGGGTCTGAGAAGGAGAGGGGTCTGGGTCCCCAAAGGATGGTCCCCCTTGCTCTCCATGGAAACCTCTGTTTGGGTGGAAGGGGAGCATATCTGAACCATGGAGCCCTTCAGCCAACTAGGAGGAGGTGCCAGTAGCCCTACTCTGCCTCCCGGCACCAGCACGCAGCCCCTGCCAGCCCTCACCTCCTCATGGTTCTTCTTCAGGTAGGCCAGCTCCTCATTCAGGCCCTCGATCTGCATCTCCAGGTCGGCCTTGGCCAGGGTCAGCTCGTCCAGCACCCGGCGCAGGCCATTGATGTCGGCCTCCACGCCCTGGCGCAGGGTCAGCTCATTCTCATACCTGGGAAGAGAGAGGGAGCCCAGAGTAAGGAAGAGCAAGAGGCCTGGGCTGTTGGAGCTGGAGGAGGGAGAGAAGGCCAAGAAATAGGGGGGAATCCAGAAGGGGAGAGGGAGGCAGGAGCTCACTTGAGTCTGAAGTCATCCGCTGCCAGCCTGGCATTGTCAATCTCCAGGATGACGCGGGAGTTGTCAATGGTGGCTGCCAGGATCTGCAGGAGACAGGGACTTGGTGCCTGTTCTGTCTCCCCTGATGCTCTCCCCACCCTGCGCCCTGAGTCAGACCCCTCGCTGACAACCTCCCCACTGACACCAGCCACAGAAGCCAGTAGGCTCCGCAGGGTGGTGCTCAGCCTCATCTCAAGTACCCACTAAATGATCCACCCCCATGCCACCCTTCCTGTTTCCAGGGCCTGAAAAACCAAGGAGGCGGGGGTGCCCGGACTCCCCCATGGGAATTGCCTGGCTGGGAGGGGTTGGGGTGGAGTTCAGTGGACTCTGACAACAGCCCTCTCGGGGATAGTCCACCAGCCTCCCCTGGTCACTGGCCTTCTGCACACCTTGACACAGCCATGGACCCACAGAACATGCCACAGCCATAGGAACCTGGACGGCGGGTCAGGAAGGCATTCTACAGCTGAGGAAACCGGTCCAGGTGAGTTGAAAGGATGAGTAAGTGGCTGGCATAATGAGTTGCAGGTCTCCTAAGCCCTAGTACTGCTTTTGGCACCAAAAATGTCCTCAAAGGGTGAGGCAGGTGGTCCTGGCATTCAGGGCTCCTGAGGCTACACTTACCGTTCTTACAAAAGAAGCAAAGGGGCACTTTATGCAGAGCCCTGCAGGGTGTGTGTAACTGCCCCCCACCTCGGACCCCCGTGGTCCTGACCAAATTCTCAGGATCTTCCCATGCTGCCAAAGTGAGCGGAGGTGTGCCTGCATCCGCACCTGAAAAGCATTCGCTGCTCTCCAAACTATACACCAACAGTCATTGCCTGGGCAGGAGTTTCCTTGAGGCATTAGGAATGTTGATATTAGAGACGTGTGCGGGCACCAGCTACCTGTGCCCCTCTCTCTGACACTTGAGAACTCACCTTGTCCCGGAGTTCCTCAATGGTCTTGAAGTAGGGGCTGTAGTCCCGCTCCGGGCTGCTGGGGCTCTGCTTCTGGTACCAGTCACGGATCTTCACCTCCAGGTCGCCGTTGGCTTCCTCCAGGGCGCGCACCTTGTCCAGGTAGGAGGCCAGGCGGTCGTTGAGGTTCTGCATGGTGATCTTCTCATTGCCAGAGAGGAGGCCACCATCGCCACCACCATAGTCACCAAAGCCGCCACCAAAACCCCCACCAAAGCCACCTCCGAAGCCTCCGCCAAAACCACTACCAGCCCCTCCACCGAAGCCACCCCCAAAACCACTACCAGCCCCCCCACCGAAGCCACAGCTCATGCCACCCCCATAGCCCCCTCCTGACCCCGAGGAGACAAATCTAGCAGAAGATGCTGAAATACTGCGGTTTCCACCGCCCCCGTGGAGACTCCCGCCACCAAAGCCGCCTCCCCCAGCCCAGAGGGACCCCCCCCGGGTAGAGCCACCCCCAAGGGTGGAGGAAGAGGTCTGCAGAAACGTGGTGCTCATAGCCAGGCAGCTGGTGAGCTCTCAGCAAGCAGAAGAGGCGCTGGTGCAGGTGCAGGCTGGGCTGAAAGCAGAGCACTGCACCGCCAGTCACCCCCCAGCCTGGGGCTCCTTATATACCCCTCAGAGGGTGTTGTGGGACCTCGTCTCCTCCCCCAAAGGGAAGCCAAATCCTGTGTTCAAACACAACTGCCTGCACACCTCTGCCTGGCTGATGTGGAATCTCTCTTTTCTTTCTTTTTTTTTTAATGCAACAAAAGAGATGATTCAGAATGAATGGTGTTTTGCCCCAGGGCCATGGTTTTAACACTTCGAATGCAGATTCATCTCTGTACTCCGTGTGGAGGAGCAAACTCAGATCCCTCTGCAGCTACCAGGCCTCCGCCTGCTGGGCTGGAGCAGCTGGGGCCAGATCTACCCTCCATGGACTTCTCTGCTGCCACCAGCCCCCGACCCTCACCCCAAAGCAGCCAGCAACCCCCTGCCCCACACACCCTACCCAGGCTCTCAGTTTAGGAGTCTACCCCCATCACTGCTCTGTGCTGACCCACTCACAAACTCCATGTGTGAGCCTGCAGAGCCCAGGCAGAGTGGTGGCCTCTGGAGGATGGGTGGGCTGGGGGTCCATGAGGATAGGCTGAGAACAGGAGGGGGGTCAGGTTCCAGCTAAGGTGATCAGAGAAGCCTACATCTGTTACTTCCCTGACAAAGCAGGACTCTCCTCCTCCCGGCCTCCCTTCCCTTCCCCACCCAGTGCTCCCCAGCCCCCAGCCCAGTTGCACTGGCACTCTCACAAAGGCCAGGAGGCTCGGGGCTGACAAGGAGCTGACTGATAATCCCACCACCTGCCAACTACACATGTCATTGAACCTTTGCTTGCTCCTGGGACACGTTGGGGCAAACCTCTGCAGATAAGACTAGAGCACGGTCCAAGAAGCCCCTGCCTTCTCCAGGGAGAGGCATGTCCCTGCATAGCAGGGCCAGATTAACTCCATTTGTCCTGTCAGGTGCTGTGGAGCCGGGGAGGGACCCGACCCAGGGCTCTACGTGCCTGAGTGTTGGGAGGGTGGAGATAGGGAGGCCTGGCAGGCAGCCTGGAGGACACCCTCTTCACAGAGCAGGATGCTGAGGACAGAGAGGGGAGCTGAACACTCAGGAGAGCCCTTTGCTCTGCCATCAACCCAGGGGCCGGCTTCCAGGGATACGTGATACATGTGGGCAGTGCCACGAGGAGGCACAGCCTGGCCTTCTGGCCCCGGCTGCGGGACCTGGGGAAAGCCAGAGGGGTGGCAGAGGGAGGCAAGGCTGATCTGGAGAGCCAGCAGGATACCTGGTCCAAGGCTGAAGCGCAGTGAGGTGGGTAGAGCTCCCGGGTCCCTGAGGCTCAGGTTCAAATCCTAGCACCATCAATTACTGCCTGTGAACCCTTGGACCTGTTCCTGTGGTGAGGGGCACTCTCAGCTTCTAGAGGCCTGAGAGCGCCCAGCCTGCCTCCTCCTGGCTCCTCTCTTCTAAGGAAGTAGACAGTGGGGCTCAGTACCTGGGGTTCCTGTCCGAGCTGGGACAGTGTGAGAAGGACCGCAGGCCTAGGTGGGTGGGGATAAATGAGCTGGGCCTCTGAGCACTGGGCACAGACAGTGCGGTATTGTCTCGTGGGTGGGAGGGTATTGTCTTCTCCTCCGAAAGAAAAATAATCAAACTCAGATCAGCCACAGCTCATTAAAGCCTCTGCAGACATCACGGCCCCAGCAATTAACACATGAACAATTACACACCATCACCCCAGGCTGAGGGAGGGCTGGGCCCCAGCCAGCCGTCTCTTCTGCACCCTGACTCCCCTCTAGCACCCCCAGAGAGGTAGCTGTTGAACACTATCAGGCTCATGCTGGCTTAGCAGCCACCGCAGTCACAATCCTTGTTTTCAAAGCAAACAGCTCCTGTGAGCTCAAGGTCTGGGCCACTTTGGTGCTTGCTCATTAGCACCAGCTAGGCAGCTGGGCAAGGGTGGGGACGTAGCCCTGTTTGGCTCCAGCCCAGGCTGCAGCCCAGGGCCCTGCCTCAGGTAGCACACCTGTGACAATGTGCCAGATTCTGTCCTTTGCCCACTGCAGACAGGTCGTCCCCAGGCCTTTTTTCCTTGGAGATGGGATGTGCAGCCCAGTGGGAAAGCCTGGGCTGGACTCCACCTCTGCGTGTGACTCAGCCTCTCTGAGCCAGGTTCCCAACTTAAAATCAGGCCATTTTCCCACTTATATGAGGTAGTTAGAATCACAGATGGGGTTACTATTTAACAGATTTTGAGTTTCGAGATGGAAACAGTCATGAGCGTACACTGGTGGTCCTGGTTGCACAATAATGTGAATGGACTTAATGCCACAGAACTATACATTTAAAAACAGCTAAGATGGTAAATTATATGTGTATTTTACCAGGATAAACAAAAAGGGGGAAAAATGGAGCCATTAGCACTGAGTCCTGCTACAGGGCCACAGTGAGCATCCAATGATGCATGGGGGGTGTGGTCTCCATAAATCCACCCTCACCGCCCCCACTCCCCAGGGAGATGCTAGGGATGGAGAGAGCACAAGTCCTGGGTCCTGGGTAACTCCTCCTCCGTCAGGTACGTGGCTCTCTTAGGTAAATGGCTTTGGGTAATCCAGCCGCCCATCTCAGCTTCAGTCTGCCAATCTGGAAAATGGATATAACCACTGTCCCGCCTGCCGATAGGGATAGAGCCATATGACCGACCACCGACCAACAGGAAATGCTCTGCAAACTGAAATGGTCACAGTGGCCAGCAGAGATGGAAAGCCTCACCCCTTGAATCCTCTCCCCTTCTCTCTCCTTCCCTCCCTCTCCTTCTCCTCCGTGCCAGCCTTTCTGTCAACCCAGTACCCCTAGTTTCAGCTCCCAGCCAGGGACAGAAAAGTTTCTCTGCCCTTGCCTCTCCACCCCCCACCACATACACAAAGGCAGGCTTCATTGCTCACACCCAGACCTGTGCCCCAGTCACCTGCCCCACCTGTGTGGGCTCAGACCCCGCCCCACAGCCACATTCCAGGGGCCTCTGGGGCATAGGGGAGGGTTTCAGCTGTGACAACAGAGGCTTTCATGAACAGGGGACAAAAATCTCTGGGCAGTCCCAGCCTAGGGGTGAGGCCAGGCCTCTGAAATTAAGTGGGAGTGGAGGCGCTGTGGGTGCTGGAGGTCACAGCAGAATTGCTAGGGAGGTGGCAGACGGGGCTCCTGGCCCAGGGAGAGAAGCGAGAGCTGGGCTCTGGGGTCTCCCAGGAACCTCTCCCACGCAAGAGCACATCCTGCAGGATTATTAGCACACGGCATGCCTGGATCACAGCTTCCTTCGCACGGCGCTGGGCACTCACAGCAGCCAGCGTTCCATTCCTTCTCCTACAGGAGACCTTCTGGGGGCCCCGGGGTTGAGGCTTCCTCACTTGCTCCCCTCTGGCACAGGGGTGGCCTGTGGTCAGGCAGCTCCATGGGACCGAACACACCCACTCAGCCTGAAACTCTCAGCCAAGGGGAAGTGGAACTACTTATATACCTTTAATTGGCCTCAGTTCTTGGCAGCCGAACTATAAACCACAGGGGCAAGCTCATGCCCACAAAAGGGCAGAATTATACCAGGAAGCTGAGACTTATGCTCCTTTGCTGGCCTGGGACCAGCCGCAGGCAAAGCCAGGTTGGGGGTCTTATATGGGAGGTCTGGGTCACAGCCGGGTCCCACTCCAGGCTCTGGGCCCAGGTATGAGCAGGTGGGTGTAAGGGGCTTATGTGGGGCTGCCCAGGAATGGATGACTATGTTAGTGCACGCACACACACACCCTCTGCAGCCTTCTGGGTGGGATGCCCGCCTCCATGACTCAGGCTCTGACCCCCAAAGCCCAGGTTCTCCCTCAGTTAGGTAGAGAAATGTATCAAATGAACTGCCTCAGGGGATCCCAGTCTTAGGCCCTCACATGGAGCAAGACTGGAAGGTGTAAGGACCTGGCACAAGGAGTGTCAATCCCAGAAGACTGGGGTAGGGGTGGCACCTTGGGCCAATCATCAGGACACCTAGCTCCTGGTCCTGTCTCTGCCATGAAGTCTCTGTGTGACTTTGGACAAGTTCCTTAACCTCTCTGAGCCTGTTCCCTGCTCTATAAGATGCCACCCATATAGGGTTGTTTGATCAAATGGTACATACTAGGTGCTCAAGTGAACATTAATTTCAGACCCACAAATACACACCAACTCTTGAGGGAGTAAAGTGGAAAGAAAACTAAATCTGAAAAACAAACAAACAAACCCAGTTTCAAATCCCGCCTCTGCCGCATGTTTAGAACAGTTACACGTACAAACGACTTCAGCTCTCTTTTAGTTTACCCCTTGGTAAAAAGGGAGCAATGCAGGGCACTTGGGTGGCTCAGTCCATTGAGCGTCCAACTCTTGGGTTTTGGCTCAGGTCATGATCTCATGGGTCCTGGGATCTGGCCCTGCATTGGGCTCTGTGCTCAGCAGGGAGCTTGCTTGGGGATTCTCTACTGCCACTCTCCTCACTCACGCCCACGCTCTCTCTCTTTATCTCTCTCTTAAATCAATAAAATAAATCTTAAAAAATAAAGAGGGGAGCAATGCTTATTTCACAAGCTTGTTTTAAGGAATAGGTTAGATAAATGAAGAAGAGTTCTGCAAACAGGAATTACCATAACAGTAGGAGTTGGTGAGCACCCTCCCTCCCTCTCCTGGGAATACAGGGTGTATTCTGATCCAAATAAATCCTAAACAGGACCAAGTTCTGGCCCATCTTTATGGACTGAGAAAACAGACCCAACATCCTTCCTGGAGCCATAAAGCTTTATTGGCAGGTCAGGGAAAGAGCCAGGAGTAGGGTCCCTCCCCTCCTCTCCCATGGCCCTACCCAGGGGCACCCCCTCCGCAGGAGAGCTGGAAGCCCAGGGGGCTGCTGGACTCAAAGAGCCTTGGGGGTGGGCAGGTTGTTGTAGTGGGCGTCCTGGCCCTCCAGCAAGCTGCGGTAGGTGGCAATCTCCTGCTCCAGCCGTGACTTGATGTCCATAAGCTGCTGGTACTCCTGGTTCTGCCGTTCAGTGTCCGCACGCACATCGCTCAGCTGGGCTTCCATGCTGCTGATCAGAGCCTGGATCTGGGCCAGCTGGGCTCCAAAGCGGGCCTCTGTTTCCGCCAGTGTGCCTTCCAGGGCAGCTTTCTGAGGACAGGGAGAGGGAACGAGATTAACCGGAGGCTGGTTCCCAGGGACGGCATGGGCACAGCCATGACCCAGGCTGTGCAAGGCTACGTGGGCACCAGTGCATCCCACGGGGCAGGGGGCACACACCATGCTTAGCTGAGACTGCAGCTCGATCTCCAGACCCTGGAGGGTGCGCCGCAGGTCAGTGACCTCCGTCTTGCTTATCTGCAGCTGCTCTGTGTGTCCAGCCACCTCCCGACTCAGCTCCTCAGTCTGCAATAAAAGAGGCAGAAGAAATAAGCCCAAGGCAGAACTCGCCTGAGAGTGTGAAGACCTCTCTCCCTGCCACCTCCCCAAAGGGAATCTGCTTCCCCCTACATACCCGGCTGGTGAACCAGGCTTCAGCATCCTTCCGGTTCTTCTCAGCCATGACTTCATATTGGCTTCTCATGTCACTCAGGATTTTGGCAAGGTCAATGCCAGGAGCGGAATCCACCTCCACACTGACCTGGCCACCCACCTGGCCCCTCAGGGCACTGATTTCCTGGAAAGACACAGCAGCGGAGATGGGCATGTCTGAGCCCAGAGCCTGCTGGGCCTGGGCCAGGTCACACTCCCCCATCCCCCAAACAGAAAGGGGCTAGTTCAGGGGAAGACTAAGGAGCCAGCACAAGGAGACAGACCAGGGGGACACCATCCACTGCTGGAACCCTGGGAGCCCTGCTCCACACCCAAGGCCATGCCAAGGGTACAGCAAGGTGACCATGGTTGAGAGGATACAGGCTACCCAAGTGTCCTCAGTCCTGGGAAGTTGGGGTGGAATGGACAGAAGCCCAGCCTGAAGCCTACCTCCTCGTGGTTCTTCTTCAGGTAGGCCAGCTCCTCCTTCAGGCCTTCGATCTGCAACTCCAGATCAGCTCTGGCCAAGGTCAGCTCATCCAGCACCCGGCGCAGGCCATTGATGTCAGCCTCCACACTCATGCGCAGGGCCTGCTCCGTCTCAAACCTTTCAGAGGAAATGAGTGTTGTCAGACCAGCATTTCCTCAGAACCCCTGGAGACTTCCCTCCCATGTCCCCCAGGGTTCAGGAGTCCGGGGAGTTGGGGGTTGCTTCAGGCCAGCTGGGGTGAGTGAGAACAGAATCCAGTAGCCCCTGCCACCTGCACTGAGCCCCAAAGGGTCTGGGATTGCCCCTCCTTCCCTGCCCCGGCTTCTGCAGGTCTCCAAGGCCAACATAGACTCACTTAGTTCGGAAGTCATCCGCAGCCAGACGGGCATTGTCAATCTGCAGGACAATCTTGGAGTTCTCAATGGTGGCACCAAGAATCTGGAAGATAAGAAGCAGGAAGATGGCACCAGTTCAGCATACTGGCACTCCCTGCCCCCTTTCTCCCTAGAAGAGAGCAAATTAATATGCCTCTACCGCCTAGAGACCAAAGCCCCAGCCATGTCTCAGCTGTCCAGTGGCCTGCTCTCTGGGAGGTCTTGGAATCAATCCATGCCCAGGAGCTGGAGCTGGAGAAAGCATTGTCAGGGACGCTGAGCCAGGGGTTAGGGGATGATGTGGGAGGGCAAGGAGAGAAGTCTGAGAGGAAAGTATCTGAGATCTGCACCCAGGGAAACTCTAAATGGTCTTACAGGAGGCAGACTCTAGTGATCTGCAAACCAGATGTAGTGTTGGGGTACCTTTGTCTGTACCCCCCATTCAAAGCACTTTCTGCCTCAGGAAAGGGAACTCCCATTTGTTCAGCATCTGCTATGCGCCAGTTACTTTGCACCTCATCCTTCATGCCAGGTCAGCGGGTATGCCTATTTCAGAGAGGCAGGAAATGGAAGTTCAGGATTCCTTGACCTGTCTGAGGTCCCTCTGCTGTGAGGTGCACATTCACAGCCTTGACTGAGGTACTTGGGTTTATGTTTCTCAAAGAGCAAGTCACAACTCATCATCAATCATTGTACTGGGAGGTAATTTGCATAGTTTTTTAATGAACCTGAACAGAATACAAAACATAGAAAGAGATCACCCACAGTATGGTAAGAATTGTTTCAAGAAAGTGTTCCCGGGGTACCTGGGTGGCTCAGTTGGTTAAGCAGCTGACTCTTGATTTCAGCTCAGGTCCTAATCTATAGGGCTCTATACTCTGTGGGGAGTCTGCTCGAGGATCCTCTCTCCCTCTCCTGTCCCTCTCTCCCCTCTCCTTTCTCAAATAAATAAATCTTAAGAAAAAAAAAAAAAAAAGTTTTGCTTCCATTTTGAGTGTGTATGACAGAGAATGGATGAAGATACATGGTAAAATGTATTTCTTACTGTTAGGTTACAATTTTTAAATTGTGTAAGCAGTATCCTACTTTGTTGTTTACAACTCCGGCTGTCCCTCCTTGTCCACAGGTCTGGTCAGTCTGCTCTATGCCCCTGGCACCTGGCACCCAGCACCATGCTGGGCACACAGCAGGCACTGGGCAAGGCCGCGGAGAGCTGCGAGTTTGGGGATCCAGCACGTGGGGATCATTAAATGTCCCACTGGCTTCTGATACATTTCTTGGAGGCAGAGCTCCCAGCTTCTCCCTGAGGGTGGAGACCAAGCCCCACCCTACATGCCCTTAGGAGCTCCTCTTAGACTCTACAGCTCCAGCACCCCCAATCCCAGGACTCTCCACCCACACGGAGCTATTGCCCAGAAGGACCCCGGGGAGGGGGCGCTGCCCGCCTTAACCAAGTCTGCAGGCCATTAGCATATGCCCCCTCCCGTTCTTCCCAGAAGTTCCGAGTCCGGTGAGCCCACCCTCCCTGGGCGGGGCAGGAGGGGCTTCAGCCTGGAGCGTGATGGAAACCAGACGTGCCCCAGCGGAGAAGAGGAATGCAGAGGGGCCTGCGCCGGGGGCGGCAGGGGTGGGTCTGGCGCGGGGTGGACTGCATTCCTCCCAGGCCAAACTGATGCTGGTCCCCGGGCGGCTCGAAGCACCGTCCCGTCTCCCACTCTTTCGGAAGCCCCTCCCAGGCCCCCCCACCCGCGCGCCCCGCCCACCAACCCGCCCCCTTCTCTGACACCCGGACCTCCACTTCCTGCCCCACCGGCCGGCCCCCCTCACCTGCCCCCAGCTCCCTGCCCCACCCGCGGCCCTCCCACGACCTAACGGGCTCGCTCCCGCCCCGCCGGGCGCTGGCTCGGCTGCCTGCCGTCCCGCCTCGGGCCTCGCCCGGCCCGCGGGGCTGGGTTCGCGCGGCAGGTGCACCTTCCGCAGCTGGGCCGCCGCCCACCTTGTCCCGCAGGTCCTCGATGGTCTTGAAGTAGTGGCTGTAGTCGCGGGCGGGCCCGGGCCCCTGCCTCTGGTACCAGTCGCGGATCTTCACCTCCAGGTCGCCGTTGGCCTCCTCCAGGGCGCGCACCTTGTCCAGGTAGGAGGCCAGGCGGTCGTTGAGGTTCTGCATGGTGAGCTTCTCATTGCCCGCCAGCAGCCCATCGGACCGGCCCAGGCCGCTCGTGAAGCCGCCGCCGTAGCCCCCGGAGGACGAGGACACGAAGCGGGCGGAGGACACAGACACGCCGCGGCCGCCCGAGCCCCCGTGGATGCTGGGCGCGCGGAAGGCACCCCCCGGCCCGAGGCGCAGGGAGCCGCCGCCCAGGCCCCCGAAGGACGAGGTGGCGGACGAGTGGCGGTAGCTGTAGGAAGTCATGGCGAAGGAGGACGCGGGCCACACTGGTCGCAGGAGCAGCGGTGGGCGAGAGGAGTGGCGAGGGCCTCACCTGGAGACTTTTATGCCTGGGGCGGGCCGAGGCGGGGCGGGGTGGGGGGGGGAGGGTAAGGGGGGGAGTCGGGGCGGATATCTGAGCCCCGAGGAATTTGCAGGCTCCTGAGTGCAAATATGGGCACTCTCCCCATTGGTCCGTTCTTGGTGGCTCTACCTCCAGCTCTTCCTTCCTGCGGCCCTGCAGGGAAACTGCCCCACCCCAGCGGGCTCCGGAGCCGGACTGCACACCTCCTGTCCCTTCTTCACCCCCATCACACACCTAGACACCCTCATTCACATTCCAGCCCTCCCCCATGAAGCCCTTAAGATTAACCCAAGTTTGACACACACACACATACACCGCCCAGGAATGAAGTCCCTCTGAGAGTGGACTCCTATACCCCATCCTGCCTTCTCCAAACCCCCATCACTCAGAGACCCTTCTGGAATTATGTTCTGAAGCAGCTCCCTTAGGATGGGAGTTAAACACTTCCCCTCAATACATTCAGAAGGTTCCTACGCCCACTTGGAATTACAACCTGCCCCTTGGGGATCACCCACACCCTGACTCCCTCTCAGGCCCCCAGAGAGGGAGTTCTGGCCACGGCCTCCTAAGACAAAGCTGCCCCGCCCTGCTGGAGCCATGCAAAGCCCTGGGGTGAGCACCGGCTCCTGAGAACAGCTGCCAGGAGGCTTCTGCAGCTGCACTGGAAAGGCCTTCTTGGCAACCCCAAACTCAAGCCAGACCCCACCTGGGGCAGACCCTCACTGGGGCTTCTTCCTGCCCACCCCCTCCAGAGCAACCTCTACCCTCCAGCCCCCAAATCATGCATTCGTTCAACACAGATATACTGAAATCATGATGGGGAATCCAAGCCTGCAGGAGGCAAATAACTTGCCCATGAGACATTTAGCACTTGCTACACAGAGACAAAAATGGGATAGAATCCCTCCCCCCTTGTGAGCATCTGGAAGGAGCGTGTCAGGCTGAATCCTGGAACCTGACAGGGTCCTTCCTGTCCTAGCACCTGGATGAACACTGAGCTGCTAGGCACGACCAGGGTACTTCCACAATAAGAGGAAGGAGCCCTCCTCCCTGCACACAGCCCTCAGCCCTGCTCTTCATCCAGTGCAACAATTCCACCCACCCTTTTTGATCACTTGGAAGGGCCAGGCCCCCTGCCAGACACTGCCTGCGCCTCACCTTAGTTGCTGTTCTCAAGGACCTCACCCCTCCTCAGAACTGTCCCCATGGTTCCTTAGGTCAGAGCAGTCACCCAGTCGCAAGACAGAGGCCCTATGCCCTTTTGAGATGGTGTTAGGGAGGTAGGCCAGCAACAGGCCTCAGTTTCCCCCCTGTGAAATCTCAACCCTCCTTTCTGCATACTATCACCTGGTCCACTTGTGGCTAAAGGAAGATTTGTCCCAGCCTCTGAAACCAGTCCCAAGAAACTGCCTCCCAGACACCCACTTATCCAGGAGAGGGGGCCAGGAAACCACCTACACACCCCCTAACTCACCAGGAACAGCCCTGAGCCGTGCAGGAAGGCCAGCCTGAGGCTGTTTAAACTAGTGAATCAGACCTGCAAGAGGGCCCGAAGTGCCCAAAAGGGAAAGAAGGCCAGTGTGACCCAAGGCAGGCCCTGAAATCAGGGTGGGGCTGGGCCTTCACAAAGGTCGTAGCTGCCAGGGCTGGTCTGAGGTGAGTCACTCTTTATTTGACCCTGAAAAGGAGGCCTGCTCCTTGTGGGCCAGATAGTTGCTACGCACACACAGCCCCAGCTGGAATCTGTTTTTCTGGCCTCATAGGAAGCTTTGGGAAGGGACTTTGTGGAAGGAAACAAGAGTAGGACCAATAGTCCCCCACTCTCACCCCCAAATATTAAGGGATTGTGAGCTCCTTCAACTCCAGAGAAGCTTCAAGTCCCAGTGCCCACCCCAGGGCCATAATCATAGATCAACCAACCCAGGGGGGTACAGCTCACAGTCTTTGCACATCTCGTCTCATTGGATCCTCCCAGCCAGCAGCCCAGCCTGTTTCACACAGGAGAAAACAGAGGCTCCGAGAGGAGAGATGACTCGCTGGGTCCACAGCCAGGTGTATGCCTTCCAGCCTCTCAACCCTCAGCCCCATGGCCGTGGCCAGGGTTCCTGAGTATGACAGAGCTGCTGCTTTCCCTTTCAAGGAAGTCCCAGCTCCAGAACAACTCCTTTGGGTCCTGTTTCCAGAATCTCATACCAACTCTGAAAGCAGTAAACCCCAGACTTAAATGCAGGTGGAAAAATCCCCCACTCCCACTCTCTGGCCAGAACAGTGCCCTGCACCTTCCTCCCTGTGAGCTGTATGGTTATGACCAGGTCTCTGGTACACCAGGAACTCAGGAGAATGATCGGAACAGGCTGCCCTCCCCAGAGATGGAATCAAGGGGTCAAGCGGCTGCTTGCTGCACATTCAGTAACAAACTGCCCGCAACCAGCAATCTCCAATCTGCCCCTGTTTGACTGGAGGAGCTCCCTTCCCAAGCTCTGGCCCCCACTGGTGTCTGCAGAACCCTAGCACTGTGAGATCCCAGTGGGAAAGGGAGGCACTGTTATAGAAGATCAGAAACACTGCTTGTTTTGATTCCCTTTTAGAGAGTTACAGTGCATGGTACCAAAAGCTCTGATAACCTGAGTCATTTGTAAAATAGAAATTAAAATAGTAATAATAGTAACAACCTAGTTCACGGGGTTCTTTTGAGGGTTAAATAAGATGGTGCTTGTAAGGGTGCCTGACACATAGTGAGCACTCAAAAAATGTTATTGTGTTATATAATTTAATCATGAAATAATAATATCACAATATTTAAAAGTATTATATAATAAATATGTGTATTTTTATATCATAAATATTATTATATATTATAGATTATTCTAAGTATTATTATTTGACTTGGTCCGACCAACATTTACCAAGTATACTGGATACTGGAATCTTTTGTCAGGTAACACCTATTAATAATCCATATGTCACAAGAAAAGCTGATCCACTCCAAGGATCAACTTGAGGCTCAAAGAGATTAATAACTTGACCCAAGGTCCCCAAAGAAAGTAAGAGTGGACCCCGCATTCAAGCCCAGATCTTTAATGGCCTAAAGCCACAGCACCAACCAGAAATGCTGTGCTCCTCTCATAGGATGGAGGTCAGGTTCCCTTCTTCCACTGTTCTGGAACAAGAGTCATCAACCTGGGAAAGGCAGAGTGTCACCTGTTAAGATCCTAACTTGTCCTCCCTGCTCCAATACATGATTATTTATTTGGTCAGTCCATGGGTCATTGAAGCAAAGCTCTGAGTTCAGCCCCTCTAAGGAGGTAGAGTGCATGTGAATAGAGCAGAATTACTAAACTGGAGGAGAGAAAGATAAAAGTGTGCAGATTACAAGAACTTTGTTGTGTAAAGTAGTAACCCTTCCCTAGATACCATCCTCTTCCCCCAGGGGACCATCAGCGAGGAATGCTCAAGGTACTTTCTAACCTGTGCCTTCCTTCATTGACCCTGTATCTGGGCCTGTCCCCTAGCTGCCAGGCATAGTACTAGGTGCTGGGATACAGGAGGGAAGCAAGATTTTGCTGCTTCTAAGAAGCTAACAATCTGGCAGGGGATTATAGAGACGTATTAGTTTTGATGAAGTGTGTTAGATTGAATACTCACATTAATTTCCACTCCTTCCTAAAACCCTGTTAAGCTGACAAAGAATATTGGGGAGAACAAAACAAGAGGCAACAGTAGATGATTAACTCCCACAAAACGTTGAAAGCCCAAACAAGAAGAAGCTGAGACCAGGGCTTGGGAGCACAGGGAGCTCCACAGAGCTCAGGAACCAGGGTACCAGGTGCCCTGAGCAGAGAAGTAGAAGATAGGACTGTGAATAGTCTGGCTGGAAGTTTCCATAAACAGCACCAGGCTCCCTCTCCACCCCACCCTCACTCCCCATCCAACTGAGGGCAGTCAGGAGAAGACAGGAGCTTTACTCTTTCCCATAAGCCTAGCAAAAATTACGGAGTCCGATCCTGTCAAGTGTTGGGGAAGCTGTGGGCAAAGGAACTCCCTCAAACATGGCAGGAGGGGAGTTGTAGTGACCGTTTGGCAGGCTGATTTAGCAGTCTTCCCACAAAAATCCACATACCTCACAAGCCACCAGTTTCGCTCTTTCTTGGTTACCCCAAAGAACTCCTTGGTCATAGGTTCAAGGAGGCATAAAAGGATGCTCTCTGAAGCACCATTTGTCAGAATGGAAAGACAAACCACTGGTGACAGTTGAGTAAAACTGGGTAACAAACAATGAGTAATGTCAATAGACAGTGACACAAAAACCCCTGAAAAATGAGGTCTTGGATAAAGGTGGAGAACAATACATAGGATAAATTGATGCTGGCATACACTTAAAAGGTGACTTCTTTCTACATGTACATATGATTATGCACAGAAGCACAGAGATGCAGGGGGAAATGCACCAGACTGAAGACAAGGATTGCCTCTGAGCCTGGTGAAGGCTCCTAGTCAAGGGGAACCCACACTTATCTCTCCTGTTCTAATTTTTACAAGGATATATTTATGCGGAACCTGTTTCGTGTTTATGTATTAACAGGTAATAATTTCTTTTTTTAATTTTTTAAATATTTTATTTATTTTTTTAAGTTTTTAAAAAAAGCAGCAGAGGGAGAAGGAGAAGCAGGCTCCTACTAAGCAGGGAGACTGACACAGGACTCAATCCCAGGACTCTGGGATCGTGACCTGAGCCCAATGCAAACACTTAACTGACTGAGCCACCCACTTGTCCCCAAACATATACTTTAGAAATTACTGCAGGTTCCATGCGATGAGGAGGCTGGCAATACGAGGGAGGCAGACGTGGTCTGGGGTAAGGAGACCAGTTTAGGGATGCGCTTTTGGGCAGCCTCGGTAGTGCAGCGGTTTAGCACTGCCTGCAGCCCGGGGTGTGATCCTGGAGACCCGGGATCGAGTCCCATGTCGGGCTCCCTGCATGGAGCCTGCTTCTCCCTCTGCCTGTGTCTCTGCCTCTCTCTGTGTGTGTGTCTCTATGAATAAATAAATAAAATCTTTAAAAAAAAAAAAAAAAAAAGGAAACCAGTTTAGGGTCTGCTGATTTAGTCCGAGTTACAGATAAAGAGGCCCTGAATTAAGTGCTAGCAGTGAGCATGGGTTGTAAGAGACAGAGATAAATATTGGCCATGCTCCGAGGAGCTCAAGACCTCGCTCTGGCCTGGTGCCCAGGTGCGTGGTGTCATAGAGACCCAAGGCCAGCAGCCCTGGTCTGACTGATTCTGTGGCAGCTCATCTCTGTCACTTTCCACCAGTGGGAACCCAGGAAAGGTGGGGCAGGGCAGGCTGGGTCAGGATGGCCCCCCGGTGTTCCTCTTCAAGCCCCAGGGGAAGAAAAACCAGCCTGACAGGAACCAGGGCCAATTCTGGGGGAGGGGAAGAAGCTCTGAGTCCTTGGGAACTGCCCCTTGTCCAGGCAGTGGGGGAAGGGAGACGGGCAGCTTCCCCTTAGGTGCCACATTCCACACTTTGGGAAGACAGAGTGCCTCTCCCTCCTGAGGGGCTCAGTGTACGTGACGGGGTACAGGCTCCTCTGCACACAAGGAGGGGCCAGGGGGCCACCTGGCCAGGGGTGCTTCTCTCTGTCTTGGCCCTGGGCTCTTGGAGCCCCATTGGGAGCTCCGTGCCAAGCCTCAGCCCATCCCACCTGGGCTGGGACACGGGGAGGGCCAGACACAGGACAGACAGAGAGGAAGAAGAATGTCTGGTGTCTGCCCTGATTCCACCCAGATGGTCCTCGGCTCCCTTTCCAGCCAGATAACCAGCTCACTTCCCTCCCTCCAGGGAAGCAGCGCTGCCTCCCTCAGGGACCAAGGCCCTAGGAATTGGGGCTCTTTCCATTTCAAAACTCATCTGATCCTGTGAATCCCTAGGTGGACTCTGCAGACTGCTTACTAACCTCACCCCCCTAAGGCTCCTGTCCAGCAACTGAAATTGTCTTCCTCAAAATCAGGTGTGGCTCCAGGACATGGGCTACCTGGGCAGTTTCACTAAACACCTACTGTGCACCAGAGGCTGACAAGTGGCCTTGAGGGCAACATCCCTGCCTCCTTCCTCAGGCCTGGAGAATCCTCCCTCCTTACCCACTTCCCCCCTTTCCCTAAATGTCAGGAACTCTAGCTCCTCTTTCAAGCCAAGCACTCAGTTTAGGCATCACCTCCTCTGGCACCTCCTCCCTGATGCACTCAGGCTGGGCCAGTTTTTCCCACTACTGACCCCCACCCCCAACAACCCCCTGTTAACTCTCCATATTAGACGCACAGCTCTGTCTCCCCAACCAGACTCCCAAGCTTCTCCACTGCATCTGGTCCCAGGGCTGACTCCAGCCCTTAGTGAATGATTAATGAGTGTTTGCTGGGAAGCGGTACAGAAAAGCCCTTTTTTTCATTCAACCAATAATTATGGATCACCCTTTATGTACCAGGTAGCTTTTGGAGTCTGGGCTTCAGAAATAAAATGGCCCAAAACTCGCTGCCCTCCTGAGCTTTCAGTCAGGGTGCGGCAAACACAATGTAGTTCTAGCAGTGAGGGGTGCATGGGGAGGAGCTCATCAGGGAAGTGGTGAAGAGCCACTAGCAGAGGGAGACCATTGCAGGAATGCCACGAACAGGGACAGAGACGCCTCAATGAGGCAAAGGAGCCTGCAGACCCCTGGGCGAACCAGGCCGAGGGCAAGGCAGAGGCAAGCTCCCCGAGGCGGAAGGAGCCAGGTGTGTTCCAGGAACACCCAGCCCTGCCAGCTGGGAGGGGCAGGCCAGGGGAGGGGTGTGCAAGAGAGGAGGCCCAGAGGAGGCCAGGTGAGAGGACAGTGTGAAGGGTGCAGTCCCATTCTCAAGGGCTGGGCTTCTTCCTGAGAGCTTTGGTCAAAGCAGCACTAGGAGCCCTGGGGCTACTCTCTGGAGATAGGTGGGTGGAGGGTGGAGGGCAAGGGTGGAAGCTGGACATCTGGTAAGAAGCTGTTATAAAGTCCAGGCAGAGATGCTGAGAGCTTATTCAGGGGACTTGTGGGAGGGTGTGTGAGAAGTGGCCTGGGGGTGTCCTGAAAGCAGAGCCAACAGGTCAGGCTGGTGGTTTGTTTGCAGAAGAGGGAAGAAGAGGCATCCAGGTGACTCTTAGCTTGAGGCCCTAGCCTGGCGTTTGCATTGCAGTCAGAGGATTGGTCTGGGGTCATGGTTTATCTGATTCTCTTCCAGATAGACAGTGGTCACCCCAGGGTCATCCCCGGATCTGGATAATGTGGCAGCATTAGGTTCCAATTGGGTTCTACTCGCCAAGTACTCACTGTGCCCAAGTCTGACAGCACTGACACCCCATGAGGGAGGGACAAGGACTGAAGGCTGTGCCCATCCAGGCTCTGCCCTCACAAGCCCCCTGATGGGGTAGGGAGTAGGGAGGTGACCTTTGACCTGCGGTTTTCTAAATTCCCACCAAAGCTACAATGAACATGTATCACCTCTCTAATTGGAGGTGAGGGGAGATTATATATTTTCAGTTTTGACTTGCCTCAGGCTCCCCGGGCTTCAAGCTGGCAAGTGGGGCCCAGCAGGCTTGGGGTCAGGAGGGTCAGGTTAGCTGAGTTTCTGGAAAAGCTGCTTCTTTCCTGGGAGAGGAAGACGGTCAGAGAGGAGGAGGGACATTCTTCAGAGCAGCTGGAATTCTTCAGAGCTGCTCCTGAGACAGAAGGCTGAGCACCCCCCCACCCCCCCACCCCCGCCCCTCCTGGCCCCTCCTGGCCCCTCCTGGCCCCTCCAGGCTCCAGCCAGCTGCAGGGTAAACATTCATTAGCAGACGCCACAAAGAATCTGATAACAAGGTGGACTGCCGAAGCTGGGAACAATAGGAGTGCCCAGGTCTTCTGGGGTCTGATGAGTGAGATGCCCTTTACCCAGACAAAGAGCAGCTGAAGCCCCACTCTCGCCAGGGGCCCGGAATCCAAGGGGCATTTTGATCAATGGACAGTTGATTGGGCGGGAAAGGAAATAGACACCCTTGTCCGAGATACACACACACACAGAGCATTATCAGAGGACAAAGCCTCATTGGCTCCCATGGGCACCTCACTGCTATTCCAGGCAGGACCTATCAGATGCCAGCCGCAGCGCTCGCCAAGGTGCCTTGAGCACCAACCTGAGGCCATCAGGCTGGGCCAACACCAGAGGGGCCTGGGGAAGCAGCTAGGAAGCCACAGGGCTAGGAAGCCCTCCTGTCCCTGCCCGAGGCCCAGCCCCCCTCCAGTGGAACGTGCTGGAGATGGGGAGGGGACATTCCCTCTGCAGGCTTCATCTGGGAACTGGGCAGGGGCCTGTGGAGACCAGAACATCCCGCAAAGACATCAGTCCCTGATCAGTAAACACACAGCGAGGGCCCCTGGCACACAGAAACCAAACAAACACCTTCACACAGAGAGAGATCTGTATCTGGAGTTTCTGAAGGAAGATTTTGGGCTCCCGAAGGGGGAGGGGAGCCTTCAGGAACTCAGAACTTGCCCGTTTTGCCAAGCCTATTTTATCTTGTCCTTAGCCTCATCCGGACCCTAAGAGACATTAGGCATCTGCTGTGAGCCTAGCAAAATGGATCAGAACTCTCACCCTTGTGGGATGTGAGTGTAGAAACCTCTTTACCCAGAAGTTTCCAAGCGTGGCCCACAGAGCCCTCAGCACAGAGCAGCCGCTGGTCACCTATACTCACACACACTAGTGCGTTCAGTCACATATACCCGTGCACCCACACACATATTCTCTCACACATTCAAGTCACACGTGCATGCACACCCTCATACATGCACACATGCTTGCACACCCCCACCCATGCACACACACACCCCCACATACTCTCCACACTCATAGTCATGTGTTCACATGCTCACACTCACACACACGTGCTTACTCATGCACTCACCTGCTCATACACATACTCCCCCAGAGCAGCTCTGCCCTCGCTGGTTTTACATACATAGCTTCCTGTAGGACTGTGCTTACGCAGAAGGTCTCCCTCTTTCAAAGCTCAGTAGCTGGCACTTTAGCCCAACTCCATCTCTTTGTAGATCAGAAAACTGATACAGGAGTGGAGACTCTACCTGCCCAAAGTCACACAGCTGGTTTCCTGCTGAACTGAGCCCCACAGGCAGGTGTCCTGGATCCACGCTGTCTGCCCCGAGGGAAGATCTGAGCTTATAGAAGAGTAAGGTAAACACTACAGGTTCCTGACAATAGCAGGTGGCAGGCCAGGGTCAGAGGAGAGACGCAAATCAGAGGGCTGCTGGAGCTCAGGGAAGGACTGCACCTGGAGTGAGGCCTGGGGTGAGTAGGGAGGGCCTCCTGGAGGAGGGGGGCTCTGAGCAGAGCCCAGGGTGAGCCACCATAAGCAGTGAAGGGAATGAGAACACAGAGGCGACAGAAGAGCGGAAAGTCCCAGGAATAAAGGAGCCTGAAAAAAAACAGCCCCTATCTACTGAGTTCTTACTATAGGCCTGACTCTAAGTGCACGACACACACCGGCTTGTTTAAATTATCAAAGTGCCTCTGCTATAGATATTGTGACGAATAGCAACATCCCCATTTCACTGACTAGGAAACTGAGAGCAACTTGCTTAAGCTTAAAGTTGGTAAAGAAGGATCAGGGCAGTAGAGGCTGCAGAGCTGGCTCGACCCAGACAAGGAAGGGCCTTGCAGCCCAGGCCACCACTGGGTTTCTTTCTTTTTTTTTTTTTTCCTGCAGAAGCAACAATGGCTTTTGAGTCAAGAGGTGACACAGGTAAAGTGTCAGATGAGTCAGAGAGCCGGCTGCAGGATACCCCGAAGCTGGGAATTCAGGGCTGTTATCCCAGCTGGGTGTCTCAACACTCCCTTTGTTCCTTCCCTCTGCTGCCTCCTAATCCTAGCCTTATCACCTCAAGACCAACAACAGCAGCGGCGCCTCCCTCAGAGCTGATCTCCCTTGCCTCTCCCAGTACCAGGCTCCTCTGTCTCCAGCCAACTTGGATCAAGTCACTCTGCCCACGAACCTGCAGTGGCAGCCTGCTCACAGCAGTGACTCTCCGTCTGTGGTCCTTAGACCCCCTGCAACAGCGTCACCTGAGGAGTGTGTTTCAAATGCTGATGCCTGGGTGCCGCCCACCAGGTTACTGTATCAAATCTCTGCAGAGGAGCCTATATTTTTACTAAGTCTGCTTCCTCTATATGCTCACAGTTCTGAGACTCACTGCAGCTTGATAGCCACTAGTGTGAGAATGAGATTCATCAAGCCCCCTTGTTGGAACCATGCAGGAGGTGTGGGAGAGATACAAAGATAAATCAGCCTTGAGAGCCTAGCCATGGTCAGCTTACCTGCCAGCAGGGGAAGGCTATGCATAGACAAAACTTGGGGTGGGACATAAGAGACCCAATTCTCAGGCCAAGCTTTGCAACTTTTTATCTGGGTGACCTTGGGCTCAGGTGATCAAAGCCTCATACTGTCCAGCTGCCATACTGTCAAGAACTGTAAGGGTCTAAGGGGCACCTGGGTGGCTCAGGTGATCAAAGCCTCATACTGTCCAGCTGCCATACTGTCAAGAACTGTAAGGGTCTAAGGGGCACCTGGGTGGCTCAAAGGTTGAGCGTCTGCCTTTGGCTCAGGATGTGATCCCAGGGGCCCCAGAATCGAGTTCCACATCGGGGTCTCCACATGGAGCCTGCTTCTCCCTCTGCTTATGTCTCTGCTTCTTTCTCTGTGTCTCTCATGAATAAATAAATAAAAATTTAAAAAAAAACCTGTAAGGGTCTGAGATTTACTCTTTTGGCAAGCTAACAAATCCATAAATCCACAGTTTTATGGATGCTGGCAGACAAGAGATTCCTGGGTCAGAAACAAAGGACCTGATTATTCAAGGCAAAGCAAGCAAGCAATTCAAGTTTCATGTTTATGTTGATTCTTCTCATCCTGTTCATCAAGGATCATGGGACAATACAGAGCTTGACCCCCCAGGTGCTCCATATGCAAGGGGTTTTGAATTACAGCTGAGAAACCCCCGAGCTTTGGGAAACCAAATCTTTTATAATGAGCAGCAAGCAAACCTATATGGTCTTTGCTCAAGCGGGGAAGCATCATCATTATTATACAGAACAGGAAAAAATAACCTGCCTCTGCTCAAGTGGGAGATGCTATCTCTACCCTCCAAGGCTATTAAAACATCCTTAAAAAGACGGACCACATCGAAAGCCTTTCAGCACCTCTAGTTGCAAGATGTGCAGGATACATGCAACAGATCCATGGATAATTGTCTCCTAACAGAAATGGGAATTCATCTTGCATGGAGCTTATAATTTAAACCAGATCACACAAGTGAAAGACACCCAGCCTATGGGAGATAATAACAGAGGAGATAAGACAAGTAAGCAAGTAACCAGAGTCAAAGGTGGAAAGTGATAAGTAGGGGGCCTTTCACAACAGACCTTGTGAAAATGACAACAGGGAAAATATTTGCAATCTATATCATGGGCCAAAGGCCAATACGCTTAACACATATAAAGAGCTCCTACAGGGACGCCTGGGTGGCTCAGTGGTTGAGCATTTGCCTTTGGCTCAGGTCATGATTCCGGGGTCCTGGAATTGAGTCCCACATCGGGCTCCCTGGAGGGAGCCTGCTTCTCACTCTGCCTATGTCTCTGCCTCTCTCTGTGTGTCTCTCATGAATAAATAAATAAAATCTAAAAAAAAAAAAAAAAAGAAAAGAGCTCCTACAAATAACTGAGTAAGAGATCAATAACCCAGGAGGGAGAAAAAGAGCAAAGAATATACACAAACAGCTCCTAGAAAAGAATATGCAAATTGCATTTAAATAGAGGAAAATATTCAGCCTCACAGTAAGAGAAATGCAAATTTAGACTATCATAAAATCTCTCTCTTTTTTTTTTTTTTTGCAGGTGTCAGATTGGCAAAGAGGAAAAGGTTTGCTATCTTATTATTTGTTGAGAACGTGGGGAAACAGATACCCACACGTTGTTGGTAGAGGTAAAATCAGGATAAACTGTATGAATAGTGATTGCCATCATCTATCAAGATTCCAAATCTAATTCTTTGACCTATCAATCTCCCTTACAGGTATTTCATACTTCGGGTGTAGTTTTACCCATGTGCAAAATGACATCATGTCCTAGGGTAGTCACTGCAGCGTTATTTGTAGCAAAAGAGTGGAAACCCTCTTAAATATACTACACCACTTATACAATAGGATACTTTACAACCTTCAGAAAGAATTTATCCAAAGAACTGATAGGAAAGAGTTTTCAAAATATTTTTTTTTAAGATTTTATTTATTCATGAGAGACAGAGAGAGAGAGAGGCAGAGACATAGAGGGAGAAGCAGAGCTCTTCTGCAGGGATCCCGATGTGGGACTCCATCCCAGGACCCCAGGATCACAACCTGAGCCAAAGGCAGACGCTCAACCTTTGAGCCACCCCGGTGCCCCTCAAAATATTTTATTAAATGAAAAGTAAGATTGTGGTGCCATGTGCATCATTTGCTACCCTTTGTGTGTGTGTTCCAGGGGAGAACATAGATAACGTGCAAGTTTATAAATGCAGGGTATCTTCAGAAAGACACACAAGAGGGCAGCCCGGGTGGCTCAGCGGTTTGGTGCCTCCTTCAGCGCAGGGCATGGTCCTGGAGACCAGGGATAGAGTCCCACATCGGGCTTCCTGCATGGAGCCTGCTTCTCCCTGTGCCTGTGTCTCTGCGCCTCTCTGTCTCTCCATCTCTCTCTCTCTCATGAATAAATAAATAAAAATATTAAAAAAAAAAAGAAAGAAGAAAGAAAGGAAGAAAGAAAGAAAGAAAGAAAGAAAAGGAAGAAAGGAAGAAAGAAAGGAAAGAAAGAAAAAGAAAGTGACAGTAAGGGCTGCTGCTTGGAGCCGGAGCTGCAACACTGGATTCAAAAGGGGGCAGGAAGACTGCCATTTCGTTATATGTCCTTTGTCCTTTTACAATTTCGTACTCTACTGGGCGGGTATTACCTCTTCCTCAAAGTATGCATAAAATATATTTGTTAAAAAAAAAAAAAAAAAAGCAAACTTGAATGTTTGGATCTGCCAAGAAATTTGGAGGGCTGGAACCCCAGGTCTGCACCTAGCCCGGTCTCGAGCCTGCAGCCCCTCTGGATCTCAATGCCCACAGGTGGCCTCCCTGAGCAGCTCGCTCCACCCAGAGCCACACCTGGGGAAGCATCATTTTCTCCTGCATTCACTCATCTGGCCAGGCTTGTGCTGAGCAGGACCTTTGCGGAACAGAGATGAGAGACCCAGGCCCAGCGCCTGGCCACTCCCCCACCCCGAAGATGGCCAGGTAAGGTGGCTTAGGAGGGATCTGTACAAACAGCTACAAAGCAGAGGCTAAGTGGCATCGTGTGGCAGTTAAGATTAATGAGTGACCATGTAGTGAGACAGTGACAGCTTGGCCTTTGAAACGAGCCACACCTTGGTTTGGGAGCCACTCCTTAGCCTGGCCCAGTTACTGAATCGCCCCAAGCGTCAGTTCCCTGCCCTATAAAATAAGACCAGGGTTTAATCCATGGATCCACTATTTATTTTAAAGCCGTGTCACTCCAGGCCAGTTACTTACCTACCTGTTAGGGCTTCAGCAATCTCATGTCAGAAGTGGAGCCAGTAAGATCAGTGTCAGGGGCTTTGTCGGGGGATAAGTCGAAACCATGTGTCAAGCACAGTGCCTGGCACACAGGAAGTCTTCAACAATCAACAGCTCTTATCACCAGTAGAAGGATTGGGGGTGATGTGTCCGTCATCCCTGCACTGGACGGCCACTCAGCAGGCACAGGCGATCCTCAAAGATCCCGTGGAAGCGGCTCACTGCTTCCGTGCTTGGTGGAGAGGAGGGAAGAGGGGGGCAGTCTTCCCAAGACCTGAGGCTTAGAGGCTGAGTAGTGGCAGAGGAGAAGGGGGCCCCACAGAGAAGAAACAGGCCCAGATCAGCCATTCAGAGCGGGAGGGGAGTATGAGGGGAGGTGGTACCGATTCTGAGGAAGTCTGCAACAGGACTGGCATGGGTAGGAGAGGACACCCCTGGGAAACGATCACAAGGGTATTCTGGCCATTATACCTGAAAAGAGCAGCGCCAACAGTCCTGCCCCAGCCCCCCAGCACCCTCATCCCTGGCAGGGGAGGGGGGAGGGTGCAAGTTCTCCTCATCACCTTGGAAGCCAACTGGATTTATTTAGAAATGGAGTGGAACTGGCCTTTCAGCTTTCCCAGGTCTGTCCCCTCAAACCACACCTTCCTGCAACCACACACCAGGTGCCAACTGATGCTGCTTCTTCATCGGCACCTGGACTCCGCTCAGGCTGGCCCCTCCACCTGCAGTATTCCCTCCCTCAGTCCTCACATGTCTAAACCCCACCCTCCCTCCAGGGCCACCCATGGTGGGCACAATAATGGCCCCCTAAAGATGTGCTTGCCCCCAGAACACCTGAACACCGTAACTTAGGCAGCAAAAAAGGACTCTGTAGATGCAATTAAGTTAAGGATCTTGCAATGAGGAGATTACCCTGGATTATCTGAGCGGACTCAACGTAATCACCAGGTCCTCATAAGAAGGAGGCAAGATGCTCAGAGACAGAGAGAGGAGACAGGAACATTGAAATGGGCAGAATGATGCAGCCTGAAGGAGGAAGGGGCCACGAGCCAAGGCATGCAGCGGCCTCTAAGAGCTGGAAAGACAAGGAAACAGTCTCTCCCCTAGAACCTTCAGAAGGAACACAGTTCTGCTGACACCTTGACTTTGGCCCATAAGACCCATTTCAGACTTCTGTCCTCTAGACCTCTAAGCCACCGGGTTGGTGTCATTTTAGGCCACTAAATTTATGGCAACTTGTAACAGCAACAAAAGGAAGCTTCTTCCTTAAAGCCCTGTGATCCCCGGCCCCACCCAGCTAGACGGACTCCTTCCCTCCCCCAGGCCTGTCGCTGTGCTTTGTCTCTCCTGGGACTGTGCTCTTCCCAGCTGGTGAGTTTGGTTGGCTCTTATTTCCTCCAGCCAGGGTGAGGGCAGGATCTGGCTTATTCATCTTATGTCCCCTCATCCTGATAATTATCCCAGGTCCTTCCAGATCCATCCCCCGCACCCTGTTCTGGTGGAGGAAGGCTGATGGGCCAATGGGAGGCAGCTGCAGGAGGTGGGGGTATCTATTAAGCGCCCTGGGCAGCCCTCCCCACCCCTGCCCTGGCCAGCTACCATCACACTGCTCCCTCAGCTGTCCCTTCAGCATCCTGCTGCTCCTCGGGCCCCCCCTCTTACCCCCTCCCACCCCCTCCACAGTCCACAGTCCGGGTTAGGACCCATCCCTGCTCCTGTCCACACTTCTAAAACTTGTTCCTTTCCTAAAGTCCTTTCAGTTGGTCCGGAGAGTCCACAGTATCCCACAGACACCCTGTCCCAGGCAGGTGTAACTAGCAATGGGCCTGATGCACGTGTGGACACTGTCTCCATTTGTCTGTCTTAGATCATGACCCTAGGGGTCTGGGAGAGGCCCACAGAGCATTCTCTTCCAACTCCAGCCACAGGAACAGGAAGAAAGGCCTTAGCAAGGGTGGAGAACAGGAGAGGGCATGGAGCTGGGGAAGGCAAGCATCCTGACCCTCACGCTCAGGGAGGGACCCGACTCCCTGCATGGGCCCACATCAGCAAGTCCCAGACCACCTTTCTCCGTTGGCCCACTCCGTTCCTGGGGTGCACCGGACAGGACAGGAGCTGGCAGTGAGGGGCAGGCACAGTGCCACACCCCTGCCTCCGGCTGCAGGGCGGCCTCTCTGCCTGGTATCCTGGTGCCTGGTGCCGCCAGGCCTGGCCAGCCCCCACGCTCCTTCCCCTTCACTCCACAGCATCTGGGCTGGTGAGTGACTCACCCCACACCCCCACACCCATGCCCTGCTCCTGACCCTGCCAGACCTGGCCCCTCTCAGCTCCATCTCTGCATTGGCTCCAGCAATCTGAGCAACGCCTGCCCCACACTCTGCACCCCAGAGTCCAGGGCAGCGCACCCCTGCCTCAGGGAGGCACAGCAAGGCTCTTAACAGTCCCAGCTTGGACACCTAGGGAGAAGGCTATACAGAAGGCAGAGCCGGCAGCCCCCATATTTACAACACGGGCTACCCTAGAGCAGGTGCCAGCTGTCTCTCTACAGCCTTGTGGCCATTTCTTACAGCCACTCCCCAAGGGAAAGGATTATCACCCATTTTACAGATGAGAAGAGGAGGTATAGAAAGGTTGAGTGACTTGCCTAAGGCCACCTAAGTAGGTAGTAGTGGAGGTGACTCCAAAGCCCCCTGCCGTGAGCAGCACACCTTCCCATTAACCCTGAGCCAAACTCATGGGAACCTGAGCGTGCAGGAAACGGGGCTGGATTTCCAGGCTGCAGCTCAGGTTCCAGGCCAGGCTCTATCCCTAGCTGCTGGCTGGACGCGGCCAATCCTCGGCCTCTCTGGAACTGTTCACCATCCCAGTAACCCGGACAGTGACCCTGCAGGCCCACAGCCCTGGACGCTGTGAAACTCAGCTGGAAGAGGCAGCTTCTGGAAAGTGTAGTGTGGACGAGGGGGTGGAGAAGCGGCTCAGAGGCGTGGCGTCCGAGCCACAGAAAGGGGCGTGGGTGTCCACGCGGAGGCCCGAGGCTGCCCAGGCTCGTCCTCCGCGAGCCCGGCTCGCTCCGCCCCTGCAGCGGGCGCCCAGGGCCCGCCAACTCGGTGCCGCAGCGCCCTCTAGAGGCCGCGCGGGGACGCTGCCTGCCCCCGGCCGTGCTCCTGCCCGCCCTCAGTCCCCTCTTTCTGTACCCCCGACCCTGCTCAATTCTGAGCCAGAAGGATGGGAGGGGGGACCTATGTGGCAAGGGCAGGCCCTACACTCCAGGCTACTCCCTGGCTCTCCTACGCACAGCAAAAGGGCATTGAGCTGAGACTGGTACAAGAGAGAGAGTCCAGGAGGGCCTGAAGTCCAAGGACCTGGATTCCAGCCCTGTGACCCTGGGCATGTGTCTTTCCTTCTCCGGGCAGAGGGCAGGAGACCATCTGTCTAAGGAAAGGTACCTCCCCAGATCACTGTTTCCTCGTCTGTAGAATGGCCACAAGGGGCCGCTGCAGCCACGGCTGTGAAGCACCCACACGGCGGCTTCAGTCCAGCCTCCTGCCTCCCACTACCAGACCTGCTGGAATTGCAGTGTAACCTGAATGGTTAAAAACCTCCAGGAATAGGACAATCCCCTTAATTCAGTTCTATTGGGAACAGAGTTTATCAGGGACCCTTGGAGACCAAGCTATGGAAAGCAGGGCAGAGAGCAGCATATATCCACTGAGACAGAGAAACAGACCTATATGCTTTGCAAGGGGCGGAGAGACGGGATGCCGACAGAAAATCCACTAGTCATGGAATCCCATGCCGCCGTGGGTTCAAATCCAGGGGGGTAGTGAGTCTCTCCATAGCTATGGATCCTAAGACAGGTCACTGAACCTCCCAGAACTGCCCCATAGGAGGGGACACTCTGGAGTAGGGGCAGGGGGAGGGGTCTGTGTTTGGACTAGGGGACCCTCCATCAAGATCTCCTCTCTCCTAGCAGTTGCCTCACACAATGGGAAATGTGGGCATAGGAGGAGCCTTCGAGAAATTTGACATTAGAAGATTGCGCAGCATGAACACAGGACCTTCAGGGGGCACACCTCTCTGGCATGGTTTTCGAAGCCCTTCAGGATCCAGCCCAGCTACCTCTCCATCTTCAACCCTCAGTGCTTTCTCTCTCTCACCACTCCAAACTTGCTCTAGTTTCTTGAATGTGCCAGGCTGGCTTTTAGCTTCAGGCCTCTCCATTTGCCCTTCCCACCAACAGCACCTCCACATCTGTCCCATCCCACCTGCTTCTCCTTAATCCTCTCTCCTAACCTGAACTGCATGCCCTGCCCTGAGCTGCCAGGCCTGTGTTCCTCCTTTATCACAGCCTTGGCTCACTGGACATGGTTTCTGGGTAGCTGTGTGTCCTGGTGGGTAGTGAGGTCCATAGGGACAGGTCCATGTGCTCACAGGATATTTGCCCACTGCATGAATGACCCGGGAAGGGGACTGAAGGCCCATTGTGGCTTTACTGGAGATAAGCACTCTTGTCTTCCTTTACCCTTAATCTCACAAGCATGATTCCATCTCATAGGGTTACATCCACTCTGAATACTTCTTGTTCATTTCTAGTAAACCTTCCATGGGATGCCAAGCTTTCCCTCTGAAAATTCCAAAGCATCTCAGACATCAACACGAAGGGAAAGGAAGGGAACCAAACAAAGAGGGAAGAGGATTCTGCTTTCCTGGTGTTCAGACCTTAGACGGAACTAGAGCAGCTTTCTTTCCCTGCAATGGAGAGGAACCAAGACATTGGAGAGAGATATGAGAGGCCCCACAGGAAGGAGAAAACTTGGGAAATGCAGGTTTTCTTTGAAATTGGTGAGTTTCAGAATCATTAATCAGTAGAACCAGGAGCCTTCTGCCCCAACCCCATTCCTGCATCTATCACACTTGAGCACATGTGTTCAACAAGCTCGGACCTCAGCATCTCCACCAACCCACCCTTGCCTCTCAGCAGCCCCTCCTCACATTCTGCCCAGGGAAGCAAGTCCCAGTTCCTCCATTGTGCCACACTCAGAACCTCCTTCAGGCCTAGACAGGGGCGGGTCTCTCAGCCCCAAATACTCACCCCATCCCAGCATGTACACATGCAGGCACACACAACGCACCTCCATCAGCTACAGCCTGAATAAACCCAATCATCCCTCAGGTCTCAGTCCAGCACTTCCTCCGTGGAATGTTTTCTGGCTCCCAAGACTCGGTGGGGCACTCCCCATGTGTGCCCAAAGCTGCCCCCCCTTCTCTGGACTTCTCTCAGAAGATACACAGCATACCACACTGTAGTTGCTGGTCCTCGTTGGTCTCCCCCACAAGACCCTACAGGACAGAGACTGTGCCTGCATGGTCACTGTGCCCCAGCAATGAGCAGCATGCCAGGCACAGAGCAGTCCCTCGATGAGTACCTGTTGAATGAAGGGGTCAACAATTCAATAACAGTAGATAAGAGTTCCATTGGGGCTCCCAATAAGCTGAGAAGGACCTGGAGGAGCCAACTTTTTCCCTACCACCACCCCACCTATGGGTCTGTGTCAGACTTGACACTATCCTATGAGTTTTGTGTCTTCATGCTTCCCTTCCCTGAGGATTCCCTCTGCCTTGACAGAAGCTCTTTCCAACAATCCCCAGCACTCCGTAATCACGCTGAGGGGAACACTTGAAAGGGATCGTGTTCCACTGAGTTTGGTCTGAGTCCAAGTGAGAATGACATGTCCCTGAGGCTGAGGGCACTGGTGGCAGTAAAGTCCTTGAGGCTGAGGGCACTGGTGGCAGCAAAGATGGATTCCTGGGGGAGAGATTCCAGAAAGCTTAGGAAGACCAAAGGCATCTGACAATGTATGAAGATCAGAAGCAGGCACTGTAGGAGCAGTTGGGTCCTTAGACACCATTTGGTGCCTGCCCTCCTCCCCTCTTTGGTTGTTCACTCAGTCATTCCTTTAACAAGTTTGAAGACAAAGCGCCTTCAGGGGGAAACTGAGGCCAGAGACTGCAGAGCTCACTCTTGGTTGTTTGCATGGTTGTCTCAAAACAGCTCTGCTCGTCAGAAGCCCACCTCTGACCTTAGAAAATTCTAAAAATTGTCAGAGGCCAGGTGGGGAGTACTGGGAGGCCAAGACTTAGAGCCAGGCCAACCTTGTATGTGTGACTTGAGCAAGTGACTCCCCTTCCCTGAGCCTGTTTGCTCATCTGCAAGTGGAAGCAATGGTATCCACCTCTCACGGCTGTTGTGAGAAATAATGTGTTCTGAGAAACAATGACATAAGGAACATCTCTATCCCACACCTGTCATAGGAACCTCCCCAGCCACATAGCTGGGGCAGGAGGCGTGCTTTCAAGGCCCCGGGCTTGGCCCGCCATGGACCATGCTCCTGGCACCATTCTGCAATTACCAACCTGTGCATCTGCCTCCAGCACTAGATCGAGAGCCCCATGGGGAAAGACACTTCATCTGTTTTCCTCATAGTTTTATATCCTTCTAGCTCTGATACAGAAAAGTCATCAATCAATATTTGTTGAATGAAGCAGCAGATGAATGAAATGATCTGAAGAGGGGATAAAAATGGAAGCTCCAGTGAGAGTTTCTTTTTTTTTTCTTTATAATATTTTATTTATTTCTTTGACACAGAGAGAGCACAAGCAGGGGGGAGTAGCAGGCTCCCTACTGAGCTGAGAGCCTGACATGGGTCTTGATCCCAGGACCCAGGGATCATGACCTGAGCTGAAGGCAGATGCTTAACTGACTGAGCCACCCAGGCGCCCTTCCAGTGACAGTTACATAGAGACAGTTTTGAGACTCCCACCTCCCCTCATGCTTTTCCTCACTTTTTTTAAAGATATATTTATTTATTTGAGAGCAAGAGAGTGCAGTGGAGAGAGACAGAGGGAGAAGGAGAAAAAGTTCCAAGCAGACTCTTCACTGAGCCCAGAGCCCAACTCGAGTCTCAATCTCACGACCCTAAGATCACGACCTGAGCCAAAAACATGAATATAATGCTTAACTGACAGAGCCACCCAGGTGTCCCTCCTCACTAACTTCTAACCTCACACGTAGTGTGTCTCCTGGCTTGTACCTGGTGGCAGTGCCCATCTCCTTGAATTTCCCTTTGACTTCAGGAGAATCCCCAGACGGACCTGGTGGTTTCCAGTCTAGCCAGAGGAACAGAGAAGGGAAGGTTGTTCCTGTCTGGGCCTGAGGTGGAGAGAGAGCACCAGAGCCCCAGGCCAGGAGGGCCAACAGCAGCCTCCATCTGCAGGAAAGACTTGCAGGGGCAGGGGCCTCAGTGAGATCAAAGCACTGGAGGTTGGTAGGTGTTGGAACAAGAGCAGTTGGAGCCAAAAGGGTTTCCCAAGACCATCCAGCTGTCACTCTTCATTCCTCCACTCTTGGCTCATTTCCTCATTTTTCTCTTTGGCAAGCACAGACCCAGGGCCTTCTCGGGGGGGAAACTGAGGCCTCAGGAAAGAACCTACATGTGTGAGGTTGCTCATCTTCTTAGTTCTTTGTGCTGTTGTTGCTTCCCACATACGGCATTTCTGACAAGCTTCTGCTTATGGACACTGCTTGTCTCTGTGTTCATAGGGGGCTCAATAATTGCTTGAGGCCAGACAGGGCAGGAAGAGAACCATCTTTGGAACCAGGCCACACTGGGTTTGACTCTTTGCTCAGTACTTATAAACTGTGTCACCTCAGACAAGTTGCTTGACCTCTCTGAACTAGAGTTTCTTCTTCTGGAAAATGGGCATAACAATCTCTGCTGTGTTGGAAGAGTTCTAGACTCGCATCCTGGCTCCACTGCTTAGAAGCTATGGGATCTTTTTGGAAAGTCATTTAATACCTCGAAACATGTTTCCTCATGCATAAAATGAAAATATGAACAGCATCATGACATTGCTGTGAGGACTGAGGAAGGTGATATATATGAAGCGCTTAGCACAGCACCTTGCACATAGTAAATGCTTGATATGTGTTTGGCCCTGCCCCTTTCTCTTGATCTTGTCACCCAGCTCCTTTGCAAAGAAATGCTCTATGTGGTGGCCGTGCCTCCCCATTGTAGAAGCCATAATTCACAGACTTCCAGGTTCCCTGGCAGCTGGAACACAGACACGTGACCAGAATCCCCCCCAACCAAACACATTGCATAAGCCTGCAAGCCAAGAGTTAATGACCTAAAGAAGGAGGTGCCCCGTGGGATCCACTCTGGCAGGAGTGGCCTCAGAGACACCCAGAGCAGCGATGCCAGAGCCTTAGCGGTAGTATCGGGTGGAATATGCTACTGAATCTGTGTCCACAGATGGTGGCAAGAATGGGGCTTCCTCCAGCTGCCTGGTCTGCCAGCTTCATTCTCTGGGAGTTTTTCCCAGAGATTCTCTGACTTACCTAATATCCCTTAACAAACTGACTTCAGAATGTGGCTTCTGGTCTGTGCAGATAAAAATCTTGATTGATTTAGAATTTTAAAAATAAAATAAAATAAAATAAATAAATAAAATAAAATAAACAGTGAAGGCTGGCAAAAGACCCCTAAGAATTCTCTGCTTGGATATGTGACTTAGTCTGCTCAGGCTGCCATATAAAATACCACAGACTGGGCAGCTTATACAACAGAAACTTATTTTCTCACAGTTCTGGAAGCTAGAAGTCCAAAGTTAAGGTGTCATGGGTTTGGTTTCTTCTGAGGCCTCTCTCCTTAGTTTACTGATGGCCACCTTCTTGCTGTGTCATCCCATGATCTTTCCTGTGTGAGAGCACACCTCTGCTGTCTCCCTTTGGCATCCAAACTTTCTCTTTATATAATGATGCCAGTCAGAGTAGATTAGGGTCCACCTTAATGGTTTCGCTTTAACTTAATTAGCAACTTAAAGGCCCTATCTCCAAATGCAGTCACCTTCTGAGATAATAAGGGACAAGGCTTCAATATACAGATTTGAGGAGACATAACTCAACCCATAACAGTGTTAACAGACCTTGTAATTCAGCGGTCCCAAAGTGACTCATCCTCCACCCCAACGCCTCCACTCAGAGCCTTTCCATCTCAGTGAATGACAACTCCTCTCATCCAGTTGCTCAGACCAGAAATTCAGAGACATCTTAGATGCCCTTTTTTTCTACCAACATGCAATCATTCAAGAATCCTGTTGGAGCCACCTTCAAGTTATGTCCAGGACCAACTGACCTGACCATCTCCATTTTGAGTGCCACAGTCCCTCACCTGCATTACCTCCCTCCAAACTGGTCTCTCTGCTTCTACCCATGGTCCCTCAATGGCTTACCAAACAGCAGCCAAAGAGATCCTTTTAAGATATCACTTAGGTGGTGCTACACCTCTCCTGGAAACCCTGTGTGTTAGTCGGATTTATCAATGTTAGCTGCTGTAAGGACCTCAAAAATCTCACTGGCTTAATGTGATGAACGTTTGTCACTTGCTCACATAAGGAACAACATGATTGGGCACCTCTCCTGAAAGCTCCCCTCCAAACTATGAACTCAGGCATCCAGGCTCCTTCTGTCCTCTGCCATCTGTCATCTTGGAGTCCTTTGCTTTCAACTGTGCCTTCAGTGGCTCCTCATTTCACTGAGCATCAAAGCCAAGTTCTTTAGAGTACCCCCACAAATCCCTGTGTGATGTAGCCTTGCCTTACCTCTCTGACAACACCTTCCACTGCTTATTCCTTCACTCCCTCTATTCCAACTATTTTGGCCTCCTTACTCATCCTTGAACATATCAAATATGTTCCCTTCCCATCTTAGGATCTTCACACCACCATGCCCTGTGCCCAGATTGATCTCCTACCATGTACTTGCCTGCCTACCTCCCTCATTCTTTCAGGTCATTGCTTATATTTCACCTTCTTGATGACCCTGACCTTAGCCATCTTATTTAACTTTGCCATCCTTCCCTCCCTACCTACCACAGCAGTCCAATCTCCCTCACCATTCCCTACTTCTCTTTGCACGTACGACCTTAAAATATATCCTCATAATTTATTTATGTATTATACTTACTGTTTTCCCCTCCCCCTACCTGTAATGTAAGCTCTGGGTAGGTAGGAATCTTTGCCTCTTTTGTTCATGAACAGTACCTGGCATAGAAGGAATGTAATACATTTTTTACTCCATAAGTGTTGTTGAAGGAATAACATGTGAATCAGAATGGTTATCTGGCCTACGTGGGCCAATGTAAACCCAACTATTATTAAAATAGAGAGCTCTGGAGGCCCACAGAGGCAGTGACGAGTTAGTTAGCGTTTGTCTAGTTTCTTCTAATAATACTAGAGAGCCTAGAGAAAGTGTAGTGCGCTCAAATTCCTAAGTTCTGGACTTTATGGGCAGTTAGAAGACCAGGGACTTTCAAAGGCTACCCTAAAAAGGTCTCTTATCTCCTGTACTTATGAGGCTGAAGTAGCTAAGAGTTCATCTCAAAAGAATTCCCCAAGTTGCCATGTCACATCATCAGTTGAAATCACAAACTTGCCAAGTCTCCTGTATAAAAATTAGACCACTGATCTAAAAACAGGGGCACTCACAGAACTGGAGTGGAAATATATAGAAAATTTCACTGACTTACAGTACTCTGAACTCCAAATCATCCTCATACTCTACCCTACCACCCTTTATTGCCACCAAAATTGTAAATAAATCCTATCTCTGGAAGAGAAAGTACTTTATAAAGTTAAAGCTTAGAGAGAAAGGGTTACTCATCAGGAGAATTTCAAGATGTTGCTAATCTGTACCAGCAGAAATGAGAAGACTGGGTTTGAGAATTGATTCTAATGTTTGATCAAGCTGAATTAATCAACATGGAGACATTCCCCAGAGATTCACAGTACAGCTACTCGCTTGAGTATCTGGGAGTGGATCTAATTATTTGTTCAGTTGGGTGGCAGACACTGAACTCAATGGTGGCTTATACAAAATAAAATTGAGTTTCCAGAAAATTCCTGTTGTAACAAAGAAGGAAAGCAGTCAATTATGGAAACAGAAATGTTGGAGTAGAGTTATCGTGTGGAACTCATTCGATGATTCTCCAACTATAAGAGCCCAGAAGACATTGTGTAGACTCTGGCAATTAAGAAATACCTAGACAAGAGGGAGCACAGCATTTCTGAAAAGCACAGTAGCAGTGTTCTCTGAGGATGTGGGTGAGAGATGCTACCACTGAATGAAGATCCCTATTTCAATAACAATAGGATTCTAAGTGGCAGAGGAAAAATAGGGGTATTTTAATGCTGGAGGCTAGAATAGTAGGTAGAATGATAAAATCTGTAAGGATCTATGATTATGGTCCGTTGGTCATGGGCCTCTAAGACCAAAATATAGTAGCCCACCAAGGTCTTGATTCGGTCAGGATTCCATTTTAAGTAACAGAAAACAAATCTCTCTTTTTTAACAGAAAGAATTTAATACAGAACATTAGGTGCTTACAAAATGATAAGAAGGCTGGAGGAGCAGACTCTAGACTGGGCCTCCGGAGATAGCTCTCAGATCAACACCATAGAACCAGCCCTTAAGTGAACTCTTGGTCGGCCACAATCAGAAAGCTTGGGAATCTGTAAGCCAGAACCAGATCTGTTGACCCCAGGACCATATAGTACCTAGTAGATACATACCAGCAAAAACATTCCCCACTCTAGACCTCTCACCACTTGACTCCCACAAAAGCATATGTGACTGGGAAAAACTAAGTTGCACCTACAGCCATAGCTGTAGGGGAGTCTGGGAAAGATAGGTCTAAGAGTATCAGCCTTTAGAGTACAGGAATGCTCACTAGAAGAATGTGAAACTCATATGAGCAAGTCGGTCTTCCAAAAGTGCCCCAATTCCCTATCCCACACTCCAAAAAGAAAACTTGAGGTCAAAAAGAATCCTGTCTTAAGCCCCATAATAGAGAATGACAGACTCATCTATTCCAAAACCAGAACTAGCTCAGAGATGCAGAGGACTTTGAATAAAGGGAAGTCCAGGTATCCTTGAGGAAGGACTTTGCAAAAACATCATAAGCACATACTGTAAGTCTACCTCCAAATCTTCCCCATAGGAACCTGTGGGCATTTGCAAGAGTAGGGGGAAGAGAAATACCCAGACTTGTGTGGGTTATTGGACACTGGCCCCACACTAACTTTAATCTCTGAAAATTGGAGGTTAGCAAAACAACACTGTGGCTTACCAGTTAAACTGGAAGTTTATGTCGGTATATATTATATCTGTCATTTGATTACTATTCTTTCCCAGGTACATCCAAAAACTACATTTCCCAGGCTCCTTTGCCACTAAAATGAGGTTTTGCACCATGTGAGCCTTAATTTAGAAGGGAGGTATCTGAGGAAATGGGCTCTACTTGGGGCATCCAGTTTGCTGGCATGATGGCAGAGACAGTATGGTTCTGAAGTCCTTAGCTATGGACACTTTTTCTTTTTTTTTTTAAGATTTTATTTATTTATTCGTGAGAAACACAGAGAGAGAGAGGCAGAGACACAGGCAGAGGAAGAAGCAGGCTCCATGCAGGGAGCCCAACATGGGACTTGATCCCGGGTCTCCAGGATCACACCCTGGGCCAAAGGCGGTGCTAAACTGCCGAGCCACTCGGGCTGCCCTGGACACTTTTTCTTAATTTAGCAGGCTGCGTCCTGACTTGGAAACTTCTACTCATGCCAGAGGCAGCAACTCCCTTGGCAGATTGATTCTGCTGTGTCATTTTGGGAGATGTTAGAAATTCAGCCTTGATTTTTGTTTCTCCAGCCCTCCTAATGATTCTTCAAGTTATCTAGAACTCTTATAAATCCCTTACTTGTTAAAATAGAAAGAGTAGGAGATCCCTGGGTGGTTCAGCAGTTTAGTGCCTGCCTTCGGCCCAGGGTATGTTCCTGGAGACCCAGGATCGAGTCCCATGTCAGGCTCCCTGCATGGAGCCTGCTTCTCCCTCTGCCTGTGTCTCTGCCTCTCTCTCTCTCTTTCTCTGTGTCTCTCATGAATAAATAAATAAAATCTTTTTAAATAAATAAAATAAAATAGAAAGAGTAGCCTTTGTTGTTTGCAACTGAGAATCTGATCAATACAAAGAATCAGATAGCAAATGGAGTTTTGATTTAAGTCTACTTCTTGTGAACTCATAGTGCACTGGACCCATCCTATGGTTATTTCCTAGTGCCTGAAGTGGAATAGATACAGCCAGTAAATGGCTCCCTGATCCATAGAGTAAGCATTATTGTGATAAGAAGAGCCAATAACAGTACACCTCTAGGAGAGTGACAGAGATTAAGTACCACAGAAAAGATTTGATAAATTCAGGTTGTTGGCTCTGATCACTTCCCAATTAACTTGCTGTTTTCCCTGTGTGAAATACAGACAGATATTAGGAAATGATCATTTTACAATTTATCACACGGGTATTCCAATAGCAATCATTGATCCAGATTTGGTCTACTTACTAAACTAGACCATCTTAGTCCCTGGTCTCTGACATGGAAAACTCTTTTTTTCTTTGTCCCAACAAGCAAAGGATAACAGAATATCTTTGCTTTCATCTACAGTGAAAGCAGTACATCATTCCCAGGGTATGCAGAGAATCAGATTTGGGGTATAGGCAACCAGGAATATTGCCCACATCACTCTAAAGGATTGTGCCAGGAAGATGCCTCTGCCATTGCTACTGCGCAGGTCAAACTTCAGGTCAAACTGTTGATGTTGGGCACTGCATATCCCTGCAGAGCTACCATTACTGTAGCCTCAATAAACTGTGTGTCTCTGCCCTAGCTCTGTTCCTGCCATACTAGATTCCACCCACTGCTTCCTTCACATTCAAATCAGTCTTGTGTGGGAGCACCTGATTGGCAGAGCTGTGTCACGTGCTCCTGCCCCTGCTGCAAGGGAGGTTGGGAAAGCAAGTTTCTAGCTTCTCCCTTGGGGAGCCTCTGACTCAAGATGGATAGTTCTCCAAGTAGAAGAAGAGAGAAGCTATAAAGTGGTAGGAGAGGAAGACAGCTAGTAGCAGGAAGAGAATCAGATAACACAGTAGTCAGCTGTGCAGTAAGGGGTGGAGCACTAAGGAAAGAAGCAAAAACTCTCACCACTCCACCAATCTGGTAGAGCCATTCAACTTCCATCTCCATAAATCCCAGGATCTCAAGTTTTCCTGAGCTTCTGTGCTACTTACTGCCCTAAGTTTATGCTTATGTAACGTCCCCCCCCCCAATAATTTGGCCAATCCATAGCAAATTGTGTTTTCCAAAGATCAATATATACCATTCCATATGCCAGTCTTCCTTTTTTTTCCCACATACCAATCTTCAATGTGACATTGACACTCCTCCATCTTGAGATGAGGTCTGTACTTGTTTTCTATTTCTGCTTAATAAATTACTGCAAATGTAGAAGCTTAAGGTAGCACCCATATATTAGTTCACAGCTCTGCAGGTGTGACTGGGTTCTCTATGAAGTGTTCTCTGTTTCACAAGGCTGAAATTAAGGTGTCTACCAGTCTGAGTTCTTATCTGGAGACTCTGGTGAGAAATCTGCTTCCAAACTCTTTCTTATTCGTGGAAAAATTCAGTTCTTTGCAACTGGAGGGCTGAAATTCTCTTTTTCTTGGTGGCTCTCAGCTGCTAGAGGCCACCCACATTTCTTGCCACATGCACCTTTCATCTTCAAGCCGGAAGTGGCATATCAAAATCTTGTGCTTCAAATCTCAGACTTCCTTTTCTTTTTTTTTAAAGATTTTATTTATTTATTCATGAGAGACACAGAGAAAGAGGTAGAGACACAGGCAGAGGGAGAAGCAGGCTCCATGCAGGGAGCTCGATGTGGGACTCTATCCCGGGACTCTGGAATCACACCCTGAGCCAAAGACAGATGCTCAACCACTAAGCCACTCAGGTGTCTCTCAGACTTCCTCTTCTATAACCAGCCAGAGAAAACTCTTTCCTTTTAAAGAGCTTATGTGATTGAGATGTCATCATTGTTCTTTTAAGCCTCTAAGCTTTGGGAAGTTTTGATATGCAGCTGTAAAACCCGGAACATAGGCTGAGGGGCCATCTGTCCCTAGTCAGGACAAGGAAGGAGCTTTGTATCAGGCCCAATCAGAATCCTTGGAGAACATTGTTGGCTGCTGTCTTATGGAATATTCATTACTATGGCTTAGAGCATTTTATTTGTGCTATATTTTTTACCATCTATGAAATTTTCCAAAGCAAAACCACATTGTTTTTTTGTCTTGTTTTCCTCTGTAACTAGCACATGACCTGCTAGTAGACTGTGGCAGATTGTTGGCACAAACTGGCCTCAGTTATGGCCCTCTCTATATCCACGTCCTTGCCATGTGACTTTGTAGCTCCTCCCATCAAGGAGAATCTATTTCCTCTGCTCCTGAATCTGACCAAGGTTGGGATTTGCTTTGGACAGCAAGATGCAGCCAAAGTGACTACTCTGAGCCTAAGCCTCAAGAGACTTTGCATACTTCTACTCATTATCTTGGGACACTTGCTTGAGCTAGCCAGCTGGAGGATGAGAGTCATGTATCTCATTCACACCCAGCACCTTCAAACAGCATGTAGCCAAGCCCCAGAGGCAGAGCCACTAGCCAATTTGCAGCTGACCATAGATGCATGCAGGAATATAGAACTGCCCAGACTAAACTGCCAAATGCAAAATCACGAGCTAAATAAATAGTTGTCATTTTAAGCCACTAAATTGTGGGTTGCTTTGTTAAAAGCAAAAGTCAACTGATAGAAAACCTAACCAACACACAGAGTACATTCATTTGATTCTCCCTTCACCTCCTTTCTGTCCCTTCTTAATCCCAAAGAACAAACGGGTCAAAGTCCAAGTTTGATTTGCAGTAGGAAAGCTTTATTAGAAACTTGAGATCGGGCAGGGAATGGGGTCAACCCCAGACCAAACAGTTGAAGAGAGATCTCCCCAACCCTCCCAAGGGAGGGAGCCCATGGGCGGCCAGAGGTACACATGCCCACTCAACCCAGTTCCACATGAGCTCTGGGCCTTGTTGCCAGCTATTTCTGATGCCAGAAGACAATGAGCAGGCTTCATCTGGGGGCTGCCTGTCTGGAGAATACTTGGCTAGGGCAGGGCCAGGAGAGTTTACAGGAGCTCTAGTATCGAATGTGGTAGCCTGTGGAGAGACAGAAGAGAGGTAAGAGTGTGAAGAGAGAACCTAGAACAAGAGACAGGGAGACTGGGACTTAAAGAAAGGTAGACAAACTGGGAGCAAAAAGATTGGAGCTCAAATAGTTGGAAGGACCTTGGGATCCCAGTGGCCTCCATCTCATTCCTAAAGCTGTCCTGCAGCCCTAACAGATACTCTCCCATTTCTGAAGATGAAGGCTCATGAGCCTGGTCCCTCCTCCATTCAACAGATTTATTAGTAAATTTCTTAGATATTGAGGCAAGGATGGCCCCAGCCCATACATGCACATCCATGGCCCTGCAGTGCCACTTGACACACAAAAATCACACCACCCACCCAAAGAAGGACAGCTCCCGTGCACTTGAAGGCTTCTTGGACCTAAACATTCCCAGTTGTGTTATCCAGGCTTTTACTACAATTTCACATTAAATTCTTGTTTTATAAATTTCAGCATACACAAGGGGAAACTTTCTCTGAGCTGGAGACCACTTCACTGTGTGACTCTCCTACATTGAGATTATTGTGTTCAGTATATGCCCTTTTAGACGGTTGCACCATATAACTGACTTGTATGAGCTAACCACTGACGACAACACCTGAACCTCATTTCTACTTGAACTGTTGCTGATCCAGATCTCCCCATCCTCGTGATGATTAAAAGTGCTGGCTGTGAAGACCCACAAAGCTGAGTCCCTTGTTTATTTTTTGTATTATCTTGAATAAGCTACATGTCTTCTCTGAAACTCATTTTCCTTATCTCCAAAATGGGTATAATAACAATACCCACCTCATAGGATGTGGTGGGAAGTATGTAAGATAATGCACAACTCCCAACCCATCTCCTATGCCATTGAGACTCAAGCCATGTGTAGATTTTGTTCTATCCTCACCCAAAGCTCAATAAAAATGAATGATAATTCAGAAACAAGGGCAAGTCAGACACCTCACTAGTGACCTCCCTAAAATCTAGTACTCTTCAGAATATGCATTCCCCAGGAAAGCTCAAAGATACTCAAAAAGGGGTGGTACCTTGACAGCTTAACATCTGTGCCTCCCTGACCCCACAAGCTAGAATTGTCCCTTACCTTGTGTATCATCACATTCACCAGATTTGGAGGAAGAGGACTGGACCTGAGATGATCTTCCACTTCCACCTTTTGATCCACTTCCTCCTCCGTAGCTGCCACCACTTCCTCCTCCAGATTGACTTCCTCCTCCGTAGCTGCCACCATTTCCTCCTCCAGATCCACTTCCTCCTCCATAGCTGCCACCACTTCCTCCTCCAGATCCACTTCCTCCTCCATAACTGCCACCACTTCTTCCTCCAGATCCACTTCCTTCTTCACAGCCACCACCTCTTCCTCCTCCAGAACCACTTCCTCCTCCATAGCTGCCACCACTTCCTCCCCTGCCTCCACTTCCTCCTCCAGAACTACTTCCTCCACCATAGCTGCCACCACTTCCTCCTCCAGAACTACTTCCTCCACCATAGCTGCCTCCACTTCCTCCCTTGCCTCCACTCCCTCCTCCAGAACTACTTCCTCCACCATAGCTGCCACCACTTCCTCCTCCAGATTGACTTCCTCCACCATAGCTGCCACCACTTCCTCCTCCAGATCCACTTCCTCCTCCATAGCTGCCACCACTTCTTCCTCCAGATCCACTTCCTCCTCCATAACTGCCACCACTTCTTCCTCCAGATCCACTTCCTTCTTCACAGCCACCACCTCTTCCTCCTCCAGAACCACTTCCTCCTCCATAGCTGCCACCACTTCCTCCCCTGCCTCCACTTCCTCCTCCAGAACTACTTCCTCCACCATAGCTGCCACCACTTCCTCCTCCAGAACTACTTCCTCCACCATAGCTGCCTCCACTTCCTCCCTTGCCTCCACTCCCTCCTCCAGAACTACTTCCTCCACCATAGCTGCCTCCACTTCCTCCTCCAGAACTACTTCCTCCACCATAGCTGCCTCCACTTCCTCCCTTGCCTCCACTCCCTCCTCCAGAACTACTTCCTCCACCATAGCTGCCTCCACTTCCTCCTCCAGAACTACTTCCTCCACCGTAGCTGCCACCACTTCCTCCTCCATGGCTGCCTCCACTCCCTCCTCCAAAACTACTTCCTCCTCCATGGCTGCCTCCACTCCCTCCTCCAGAACTACTTCCTCCACCATAGCTGCCACTACTTCCTCCTCCATGACTGCCTCTACTTCCTCCTCCAGAACTACTTCCTCCACCATAGCTGCCACCACTTCCTCCCCTGGATCCTCTTCCATGACTGCCTCTACTTCCACCTTGCTGTATACTTCTGCCACTTCCAAAATGACTTTGTCCAGATTCATGAGATTCACTGAGAAGGAAAGATAACACAGAGAGAAAAATGAATGACCCTACATACATATTCAAGGGTGGATCTGGACAGACTCAAGACCCAAATGTGAGTCTCCCTAAGTTTTCCTTCTGCAAGGCAGAGAACAGGCTGGGCTGGCACCACAGTTTAAGAGGAGAGCCTCCCTCTCCCTGGAGTAAGGACTAGTCCCTTCTCTCTTTGTTACCAACTTCCTTTTCCAAAGCCTTTGAGGTTCTCCTAGGATGAAGAAGTCCCCAACCCATCAGAACCCTTGTGTACAGGAACTTCTCCAGACACCAGGGAAAATGTGGTGCCAGGGACTTAGAAATTACAGGGATTCCACAGAGTCCTGGGGAACCTACAAGTCCTCCTGGCCACCCTCAAGGAGACTGCGGTAGGTCTTAATTTCCTGCTCCAGCCATGTCTTGATGTTGAGCAGAAGGCTGTATTCCTGATTCTGGCACTCAATTTCTCCCCGGATCTCAGTGATCTGGCCCTCCAGGCTCCTGATCTGCTCCTGCAACTGCTGCAGCTGGCCACAGTAGTGGTTCTTGGTGTCCTCCAAGGACTTCTCCAGGGCCGATTTCTAGGAGGCAGGAAGAGGCTATAAGAGGGATGCGACATCATAGCTCTTCCTTTCCCACTCCTAGGGATCATACCATGCCTTCAGTGCCCCATCCTGGAAGAGGTTCTAAGAGCAGAACTAAAAAAAAAAAAAAAAAAAAAAAGAGCAGAACTACCAACCTTGCTGAGCTGAGACTGCAGCTCAATCTCCATCTCCTGGATGCTGTGCCGGAGCTGGGTCACCTCCTTGTGGTTGGACTCCATCTCCTGGCCACTACTCATCACTTCCTGCTCCATTTGGCTCATCTGAAAACCCAGGAACTCAGTGAGAATCAGGCTGGACCAGAGGCTGCAATGGGAAAAGTTCTGCCCCACTCACCAGGACCTTTGCCTCTGTAGCCAAGAGTGAGACAAAACTAAGGACAAATCATCCTGAGTTCTGGGTCTGCTAGCCAGCTAAGGTGATCCAATTCTCTCAACTTAGCATTCCCTCTTAGCAAGGCTTCAAGACTCTTCACACTTGTCCCCAAACCACCTTTCTAACCTTATTTCAAATTGACCCTCAAACACACACACACACACACACACACACACACACCACAGATCATGCTCTCATAGGCCAGGGGCTATGGTCTGTGCTAGGCATTGGAGGCCCAAGGAGGTTCCGTGTGGCATGAGAGGCACACCATGTACCTCTACTAGATTCTGATGGCACATAGCCTTACATGAGTTGTTCATGCTCGGCCTTTGTTCACATATGTATTCACAAATGTAATAGATAATTGAAAGTAAATGTTCAGTATGTAACAAACTGTTCACATATGTAATAACCCTCTTGAGGACAGCAGTCTCATTTTGGCTCATCTCTGGGACATCAGGACTTCACATAAAACCTGGCACTGACAAGCTACTTAATAATTGTGTTTGTGGTTAATAAATGAAGATGGATAGATAACAGCTGGACTAAGAGATGGAGGAATGGGGGAATAGAGAGATGGGGTAGAGGAATGGAGAGATCCATGGAAGAGAAAGAGAATGTTGAATGGGCAGCCCATTCTCACCTGAGTCTCATATTGCTCCTCAATGTCCCTACGATTCTTAGCACTGATTCGCTCATACTCCTCACGCATGTCATTGAGGATCTTGGTGAGATCTCTGCCAGGAGCAGCATTCATCTCCACATTGACAACTCCAGAGTTCTGTCCAGTCAGCTGGCTCATCTCCTGCCAGGAACCAAGGAGATATGAGGTCAAAGGGTGGGATCCTCTCCACCAGGTCTTAGCCGTCCCCCTCTGCTTCCTCAGAGATACAAAAAGGAGGCACAGTTGTGAAGGCAAAGCCCAACTACCACCATAGGCACTCCTAAGGAGGCACTGGGAGTGTCCTCAAAAGTCAGGAAAAGGGTGTCACCCAGGCAGTGCCCATAGCTATCCCTTCACTGTCTCTGCAACTTCTGTTCCTCCTTTTTCTCAATAAGCCATAAGAAGCCAGGACCATACATCCTCATGATTCTTCTTGAGGGCAATCATTTCCTCCTGCAGAGACTCATACTGCATCTCCAGGTCAGACTTTCGCATGGTCAGGTCATCCAGCACCTTCCGCAAGCCATTGATGTCAGCTTCCACTTCTAGTCGCAAGTTGTTCTCTATATCACACCTGCAGAACATCCACAGGTAGGGAATGAGCAAGAGGACACCAGTCCCAAAGGGACTTTCAGAGCACTAGGGGGTGGAGGAAGATTGATGACAGCATAGGGAGTGGGAGCAGGGCTCACTTCATCCTGATGTCATCCAATGTCATTCGAGTGTTGTCAAGATCCAGGAGGGTCTTATTGTTGTCCGCTGTGATGTTCACAATCTAAGAAAAAGAGGAGATGGCATGGAACTCATGCTCCTTTTCTATGACTCATTGCTAGGAGGGCAAGAAGCCAGGCAAAGCCATAAGAGATGAGAACTCCATCCAGGAAGATGCTTAAGAGGTAGAAGGAGCTTCCAAAAGCTGGTACACAGCACAGACCTCTCACAGGCTTCAGCAAGGATGTTCAGTGTTCATTCAACAAATATTTGAAGATTTACTACAACAAACACTGTGAGGTCTAGACATCAATGAGATATTGCTCCTCAGGGAACCCACAGTCAACTACCACATCCAAAGTATCATAGAAGAGCTCAAGGAAAGGAGAGATGACATATGGCTATGGCACTGTAAGAAAGACTTCAGGGAGGAGGTAACAATAGAATTGATCCCTGAAGGATAGCTAGGATTGCACATGGATAAAGTAGATGGGAGAGGTGTGGGATAGAAGAAACAGGATATCTAGAGGCTGTTTAGCAGAAGTTGTAAATGCAAGGGAGATAGGCGGGAACAGCAAACTATAGCTAGACTGTGAGCTCCTCAAGACAGAGACCAAGTCTGGTACATCACTATGTCTGCCACGGGCAACATGGAAGGCAGTTATTCATTAAGTTGAGTGAATGAATGAATAAATGGATAGATGGACATGTAGATGGATAGATGAGTTGATATATGGATGGATGGTGGGAGGATTGGTATATGGAGGCAGCGTGTGGGGAGATGGAAGAGTGGATAGATTACTTCCATCCCCAGAGTTCTAGATCCTGTTATCACTTAAACAACTAGCATGTGTACCTAGGTCCAACAAAACTGGAAAAATCAAGACAGGCCTCTATAGGAGCCCAGGAGAGGTAGGAAGGAATAGATACAGCTTCTAGTTTTTCTGCTCTAAATTCTTAGGGAGTGAGAGGAGAAACAGGAACAGATTTTCTCCTCCCTTGAGCCATATGATCTACCAATTTGGGGCAGCAGCTCTCTTACCTCTTTTTTGCATGATTACAGAAGTTTTAAACCAACAGAGACCTAAGAGCTGGTCTGCCCATCCTCTGTATTAAATGCATAGAACAGGTCCAGAGAGGGCAGCAGGTTTCCCAAGGTCACATAGTGAATTGATGACAGACCCAGGACCACATCCCTGGCTTATAAAGGGGAGTGCCCCCATCTCTATTCCCTCCCCACTACCCCACTACCTCTTGGCCAGTCTCCAAAAGGAGACCCCCACATCCAGTCCCAGGCTCACCCATGTTAATCTAAGCCTCTTCACTGCTCTGCTCAGACTCTGAAAGTTGGGAACATGATGATTAAAGCCTAGAGCACAGGATCCCTGGGTGGCGCAGCGGTTTGGCGCCTGCCTTTGGCCCAGGGCGCGATCCTGGAGACCCGGGATCGAATCCCACATCGGGCTCCCGGTGCATGGAGCCTGCTTCTCCCTCTGCCTATGTCTCTGCGCCTCTCTCTCTCTCTCTCTCTCTCTGTTACTATCATAAAAAAAAAAAAAAAAAAAAAAAAAGCCTAGAGCACAGGCCAAAATCCCAGCCCTGATGCCATCAAGAACCAAACAAACTCTGTTTCTGATGAAAGTATAATGTTTCTGGGATCCCTGGGTGGCCCAGCGGTTTGGCGCCTGCCCGGGATCAAATCCCATGTCGGGCTCCCAGTGCATGGAGCCTGCTTCTCCCTCTGCCCATGTCTCTGCCTCTCTCTCTCACTGTGTGCCTATCATAAATAAAAATAAAAATTAAAAATTAAAAAAAAAGAAAGTATAATGTTTCTTTACAAAATGGATTCCTTGACAATGAGCTAAGCTTAGAGTCTAGCATCTGACTTTTTTGGAAGATAAACCATGTGAGTGTATGTGTATGTGTGTGTGTGTGAGTGTGAGGCAGAGAGACCAGGAGAAAGGGGTCAGAGTTTCCCCGCCTACCTGGTTCTTGAGGTCTTCAATAGTGTCATAGTAGGGGGAGTAATCCCTATGGAAGGCCCTAGGCCCCTGCTTGTCATACCACTCCCGGATCTTACTCTCCAGTTCCTTGTTAGCATCCTCCAGTGCCTGCACCTTATCCAAGTAGGAGGCCAGCCGGGAATTGAGGTCCTGCATGGTGGCCTTCTCATCAGCACCCAGAATACCACCAGCACCACTATCAAAGCCACTGCCAAATCCCCCAGGCCCCCCAAAGCCTCCTCCAGAACCACCACTAAAACCCCCAAAGCCTCCTCCAAATCCATCCCCAAAGCCTCCTCCAGAACCACCACTGAAGCCCCTAGAATGTCCCCCAAAGCTACCAGCACTAAAACCGCCCCCAGATCCTCCACCGTAGCTAGAGCCAAAACTGCCACCACCTCCCCTCCCACAGGCCCCAGAGCTGCCCCCTCTGAAGCTACTAGAAGAGCTGAATCGGCCCCCTCCTCCACCAGCCCCTGAAAAGCTGCTGCGGCTGCAGGAGAACATCTTGCTGCCCCCACCACCCCCAGAGCTGTCACGGCTGCAGTGAGAGGACAAGAACTGTCTGCGATTCATGGCTGGCTCTGCTGCAGCTTGTGGGACAGGAAGTAGTCGTCCGAGTGCTACTGGCTCCCGAGTGCAGGGTACAGAGCTGTCCCCAAGGCTTCCTACTTATACCCCCAGTTGATGATGGCACGCCTGGGTGTGCCTCTGTCTGTACCAGACCCCTCCCTCACAGACCCAAAGGAGGTCTGGGATCAGAAGGCGGCAGGGCTGCCCCAGGCTCAGCGTCCTTTAGCGACTGCCAGGAGGCAGCCCAGCCTCTCTCCATTGTGTGGGGTAATTTGGTGATATTAGGCTGTCAGGGGCACCATAAATCACCTCTGCTGCCAAGGGGGTGACCTAGATCCTAGAGTTTGGTCTCCAGCTGGCCCAACAGCAGAGACTTAGCTGAGACTTAGCCCCTCTGGGATAGAAACTCCCAGGAGTAGAGTCATCTCTCCCATTGGTGATTATCATTGTCTGCGCCCCTTGCTGCTCCCACCTTGTGCCCACTGTGGGTGAACGAGGACTGGAGTACTAAGGAGTTATTTGAAGAATGGGGGAAGCGCCGCCTCTGCCCACAGAAAGCTACCAGTGAGGGTGGGAAGCCCAGCCCCTGCCCTCTCAGAGCCCCAGTCTGCTGGGGAGCCCTGTCCTGGCTCTCAGAGACTCTGGGTTGATGAAGGAGACAAGTGGCATGACACAAAGGCCACAATGGTGACAAAACAACATGCCTACCAGGGCTTGGAAACAGAAAGTAGGGTTCATGCGAAGGATGCAGAGAGGAATACTGAAGAAATAAAGTGGTGCTGATGTTGACTGACCTTTGGGCGGGAAGGCAAGGGCCTCAACTGTCCTGGTCCTTCAGCAGGAGCCCAGCAGGAACTCAGCCCAGGTATGGAATTGACCTTGGTTGATTGCCTAGCCTTTCCTGAGTCCCGGGAGGGATACAGAGATGTGTGGCTTTTCCAGTCCTCCTGGAATTTGCAAGCCCCCTGCTCCAGATGGAAAGACAGAAGCATGTTCTGGTGAACAAAGCCAGAAGACAGAGGTGAGGAGGCTGGCAGCGGGGCCGGGGCGGGGGTGGGTCCCTCTGGTGCCAGACTACCAGAGTCAACCCCTGCTCCCCACTCACGAGCTGTGTGATTTTGGCAAGTTATATACTCGGTGCTTCTACTCCCTTCTCTGTAAAAGGATGATGTTAAGGGTGTGCTGGTCTCCTAGGAAGAGACACACAAGAAGTGCTGGAGAAATGGTTTGACTGCCTCTGATCACTCAATCCCAGAAGCCCTCTGGACTCTGCCCTCACCTGGATTTGCCATCAGCTCATAGCTGCTCTTCCTGCTTTTCTCGATTCTGACTTCTCCTTCATGCAGCAGCCAAAGTGGTCTTTCCAAACCTGGGTGTGACCACATCACTCCAGTCACTTCCCTTCACATCCAACATAAGGTCTACCTTCCTGGCACTCAAGGCCCATATCAATCTTTCCATTCTGGCCCTATCTGCCATCATTCCCCAGACCCGCTAACCAAATCCTGCAATACTCCCAAACACCCTCCAAACCTCAGATAATGCTCAGGGCTTCTGGCTTGCTCCAATTCAAACACTCTTCCCTCTTTTCTACCCAGAGACTCCTCCTTATCTCTGGTGACCCATCTGTGTGCCCCCCTCCTCCATGAAGCCTTCCTGTGTCCTCTTCCTCTGGCTTTGCACTTTGCTCCATTGCTCATCTTATACTCATCCCAGTGCCCAACACCATGCCCTGTCCAACGCATACAGAATAAAAGAAGGATAACCAATCATTCCAAGTAGGACAGGCCAAGAGCTAAAGGTGAGAAGAGATGCCAGGTGGTCGGTAACAGTTTCTGGAAAAGGCAATGACCTCTGGGCTGTAGCTACAGGTTGTTCAGGCTTCATAAAGGACCAACATTTCTTGAGATGCTTTTGGGCGACACATGGAGACTCTGTTAAATAATATTGAGTCACTTGGTGAGAAAAATATTCCTTTATCTATTTCTCAATCTTCTGGTCAGTCAAGGAGAAAAATCTCAGGTGGACCCGACAGCCCCTTCAACATACCTCCCTAGTTGCCAATCACCATTTCACAAACCAAAGCTGGCCTTGGGCACAGAACCTGTAGAAAGCAACAGCATCTGGTTAGAAGTGAAGTATTTATTTCTATTATTTCCTTCTTTTTCTGACCAGTGATTCTCATTTTCTTTTTTTGGTAGTAATACGGTGGTATAGGATTTCCTTCATAAACATGTATTTGTTGACATGACATTTAGCTGATGTACCAAAATGCAGTAACTACTTAAATGGTAGTACACAATATTAATATCAAATATTAAATGTCAAATAAAAAATTAAACAGGTAGTACACAAAATCTTGAAGGCATTTTGTGAATGCCTAATGCAGGGGGAAACCCTTAGATCAAGGTTGGTGGCAAGCATGTTGTTGGTAATACCTTTCCCAGGTTCCTGCCGAGCTCTGCTTGTGAGCCCAGCACCTGCCTGCAATGTGATTGGAGATTTAGGAAGACTTTATCTTTTTTTACCCCCTCCCCTGATCTCCGGGTGATGTTGCCACCCCAGGGTGTAAACCCCAGGTCTCGGGTACCCTAGCCGAATAGAGGAGGAGTTGGCAGAGCTGGGGTGAGCAGGGGAAGCAAGAGCCAGCAGAGCAGCATCTCTGGGGCCCTGTACATGCATTCTCTGCAAATGCATTCATGTTCGGGGCTGGTGGGGGGGGGGTGTCCTAAACATCTGGGTCTGACTCTGTCAGGGCAGTTGAGACCTGCCTGCCTGACCAGAAGCTCCTAGCTGGGGTACCTCTACCCAGCTGGCTCTTATGAGAGAGCCCATTTCCAGGCCTGGTCCCAAGCCCTCCAACCCCTGCCACCTCCTCAACTCACCACCCTCCAGCTGGCCCTAACCCCCTGAAGCTCAGAGCAGCAGGTGGCAATCCTCAGAATTCCATTGCAGCTACCCAGGAAGGCTGGGCTGCCCGTGGGGATGCCCATCTCCAAGGGTGCCAGTATGGTGAGGACTTAAGAGGTCATGTGCTCCAGGCAGACTATCATATCTGGCTGTCCCCCAAATTTCGGACTTATGGGGCCAATTTTCTACCTGCACAAGGAAATCCTAGTCACTGCCAGCCTCCCTGAGTGCTAAGAGGTCAGGCCTTTCTCCCACATCTGGCTGTCCCTGCACATCTGCTCCAATGCTTGCTACCCTCTCCTGAGCTTTCTCTCTCTCTCTCTCTCTCTCTCTCTCTCTCTCTCTCTCTCTCTCTCTCTGCTCTCTCCATCCAGCACTCCTCACTGGGGCTCAGGGAAGCAGTGGGGTGGACAGAGCAGGGACTGCCTCTTAACCCCATCCTCCCTACCCTGGGGCCTGGCCTCAGTCTCCTCATGAGAAGCCCTCCCATACACAGTGTCAGGGGCCATAAATACAGTGCGTGCATCAGGCCTCATCTGGAGGGATCTCTGGACAAATGCCCAGCTACTCCCCATGTGCGGCCCTGCTTCCCACATCTGTCAGTCCTCTCCACATTGAGCCCTACTTCCAAGGTCAAGCACAGTGCTTGCTGTGGCCAGAAATGAGGCCCTCCTCTGGTGGCCCCTGGGTGCCATCCCTTCAAGTTTAGGGATAGGGGAGGCTCACCAAGCCTTGGGCAGAGTAACTGATTTCTTCAGGGCCGTGTGACATGGCTCACGCTCCTACCCTCACAGGGCTCCAGCCCTGCCCTCTGAGTCCTACTTGAACACCTCCTGCCAGAAGCCTCCAGCACATGAGTGAGGTGCAGCGCACATCAGCTCAGGACACCCTGGTGCCTGAGACCCGGAGAGGATCCACACTGCCCTTGCAGCTCCATGGGCAAGGCTGCGGCCTGCATCCACAGGCCCTGCCTGTACAGCGAGAGGAGTGGGACAGAAGGGGCCGCTCCAACTAGGCGAACAGAGGAGAGACACCTATCTGGTGTCGGCAAAGGGCAGGGGGCAGGGGACAAGGATAGCCATTCCCCAGCCACAGGAGCCCTGCTGCTTGCCTGCAACCAGCAGCTCGCAGCCCACACTTGCTGTGTCACTGAGCCCCAGGTGGGGCCCAGGGAGCACCCTGAGTCATCATGCATGGCTGTTCTGGGAGGCAGGCGTGGGCCAGTGGGCCAGCGCCTCCATTACCCATCTAGCTAGGCAGGGACTGCCCATGGGCTCAGGGCCAGGCACCTTCACCTGTTTGCCAACACTTCTTTCCTCACATGTCAGGCACCTGCCACCACCCTACTTAGCCAGACTTAGACCCCATGACACCAGGGACTCTGGGCAAGGGTGCGAAGACATACCTAGCAAAGAGGCTCAGCACACCAACTTTTGGAGCCAGACGGGTCTGAGTCTAAAGCCAAGTTCTTCCACTCATTTGGGGAAAGTTGCTTCCCCTCACTGAATCTCAATTTCCTCATTGTGAGTTTGGATTCCTCTTTTCTTGAGTACTTACTATATTCCAGGCATTGTCCTGAGTGCTGGGGAGAAAGTGGTGAGCAAGCCAGACATAGCCCCTACCTTCTTGGGCAGTTATGGGATAAAACAGACCCTCAAGAATAAATGTATAATTCAAAAGTAGGGTGAGTGCTATTGGTAGGGAAATGGGGAGCATATGACAAAGGTGTGGCCCCATCTGAGAGATCGGGGAGGGTCTCCTTGGGAAAAAGACACTTCAGTGAAGGGTGAGTAGGAGTACCCTTGAGAAGGCATAGAGAACATGTACAAATATCCTGAGGTGAGAAGGAACAATGTGACTGCAAAGGCAGAAAGCCAGTGTGGCTGAAGGGCTGATGGTGAGGCTTAAAAGAGCTAATGTAAAACTACTTATGTGGGTCCAGCGCCTAGTGGGACATTTTCTTGTCACTGGCAATGTACCATCCCCCTTACTTCCCCTGGAACCCTTTGGACAACTTGGGTTCTCAGCCCTCTCTCTTGTTACCAGTCTACTCCTCTGGTCTGTTGAGTCCCTAGTAAGATCAAGGACCTGCGCTCAGTGGGATTGGAGAGGAGGTCACATGAAGGTTGGAGGATCATGATTTCTTCCATCAAGGGACCTCTAGGGCTCCAGACAAGAACACCATTGCTTTGCCTGTCCTGCCGTATTTAATCCTCACAATTGTTTAATGAAGTAGATACTCATTTTTAAATCATTTTAAAAATGACTAAATTGAGGCTCAGAGAGGCTAAGTGTCTTGGCCACAGTCACAGAGCTAAACAAACAGAAGGTAGAACCGGGTTTGTCCTGCAGTGAGTGGGAGCTAAGATGGGCACAAGGCTTGGGGTTCCCTCTCTCCACCCCCCAGCCTCACATGCCTTCTGGGGCCCTCTCTACCTTTCTCCTCACTTGGCCTTTCTCCTTGTTTCAGGCTGGCTCAATGCACCCCCATGTTCCTCCACACATGAAAGAGTAAATTTCAATAAATAAGTGTGAATGAATGAATAAATGAATGAATGATCCTCACTGCCTAGTCCTAGCCCAACGCCTTCACTATCTTGTCTCCCTCTGTCTGACTCTATCTATATGCATTTGTTTATATCTCTTTGTGTCTGTTTTTACCCTTTCTCACATGCCAAGATGCCCCAGAGTTCATAAGGGTACCTCAAAGGAAAAGGCTTCCTTTCCCAGGCCTGGCCCTACAGCTGATGGTACCACACAAGGAAGCCCCAGCAGGAAATTATTGGCTCAGCAAAGGGAAAAAGAGGAGCTGCTGGTGCTTATCCTGTCTCCTCAAGGCCAGGCCATTGCCCTGGAAGTCCCTAGCATCCCCTTGTCCCCTCTGTGGCAGCATCCAAGCTCAATGAGTTGGGCCAGGCCAGGACATCAGGACCTGCCCCCTCTGACACTAACCCGTAGGACTAGTTGGCTACATTACCCAAACGAGGTCATCAGTGGCCTTGAGGAAGAGCCTTTCACCAGATCAGGTAACCACAGGGCGATGTGCCACTTGGGCCCATAAAGTTCCCTGGACAAAGTTGAGTTCCTCTCTCAATAAAAAGGGTCCCCAAAACTAAAGATTTTCAAGTATTCAAGGTGGGTCCATCCCATAACACAAAAACCTCAGAGTCAGCTAGGAAAAAAAAATCATAATTGTCTCGTGAGGCTCTCAGCCTCATCTCATCCCTGAGAGAGAACACAGCAGGAATGAAGCACAAGCCTGGTCAAGGATCAGAGACCAGAGCACCTGGTCCACTTTCAGTCTGTATGACTTAGAGCAGACCACTGTTCCCCCGAGGTGAAGAGGTTGGAGGAGCTGTCTCCCACACTCTTCCCGCACTGTCCTTCTGTACTCTGAGAGGACGGGAAGAAAGGATCACTCCTACCAAATTGCTTAGGCGGGAAGAGGAGCCAGAGAGGCCATGTGACTGCCCCAGGCCTCCCAGAGGCAATTCCTTCTGCCTCCACTAGACTGTGCTGTGGAGTCACTGTCCTGGTTTCCTATCATTCAGATCTGGGGGTGGCGGTGGGGGAGGCAGTCTTGCCATCCTCAGAGTGGCTGGCCCGGGTCCTTAGGTGGGTTCTTGTGGTCCCAAGACTTGTGAACAAGAGCACTGGTCAGCAGCAGGACCCACAGTGTTGACTCCATTCTTCCCAGCGCAGTATGGTGATAAGGGACCTCGGAGAGAGGTGGACTCCATGTGGGACTCTGGTATGGCAGCCCTGCCTGCTTTTTTCCTCTAGGGCCCAGACATGGTGGAAGCCCCTCAAGGCCCACTGTTTGAGTTCCTCTCCTCCCACTATGGAACCTGCTTTCAGTCAGGTGGCCTCCAGCTGCCATCTTTACCATCAAGTGAGCCCACTCACCCTATATTTCCTTCAAAGAGAAATGGCAACCAGTCAAGAGGAGGGGAAGCTCACCACACCACACTCAAGTCTAGAAAAAAAATCTCACATGCTATATTGCTCTAAATCAGATCTTTGGGGGCTGGAAGCTTTCATCTGCCACCACCTCCACAGCAGAACGATGCCTGGGGATTCTTACACAGTTCAGAACATTCTAGACTTCAGTATTTCTCATGGATGACTGCTGATAGGCTTTGTTCTTTTTCCAGGTCCATGTGGCCTCCCAAATGTGAACAACTCCCCAGAATCCTATCACACATGAGTTCATTGGCCAGTTAGAAACACTAGTCCCTAGGGTTCAGCATTCCTAGGGATATCATGTGGCCCTCTGCACCAGGGTCCTATCATTCTTAGGGCCACAAAACCATCCCTTCCCAGTATCCAAGGAAAGTCCTTCAAACTCCCTCCTCCCTGAGTTGTCCCCTCATACCTCCGAAACTAATCATTCATCTCCAGAATGGAGCACCCTCCCCCAGAGATCACCCCAGATAAACCTTCTTAATGCCAAAACTCAGGGGAAAAAACATCACAGAGTTTCAGGAACACAAAGCAGGCCTCTCTTCCCTGGGGTGAAGATGAGGTGAAGAGAAGAAACCAACATCATTTCATTCCAATTCCTAATAATTCACCCTCTTACTATACCATTTATAGAGCACCAACAATGTGCCAACTACAATGCTAAACTCTTGGCCTGAGTGAGATCATTCAATCTACCATTGACCTTATGTGGTAAGGGTTTTCATTTCCCATTTTGTAAAAGAGGATCTTTTCCAAATTCTTCCAGGCTGGTCAAATGTGTAAGCCACAACTCCAACCCTGGGTGTCTAATTCCAAAGTCCAGGCTTTTATATCCCTTGCCCTCAAGAACTAAGTGTTTCTTTAACCCCAGTCCCATCCTTGGCTCCCCCCCCACCAGCAATTTCATTCACATAGCCCAATGAATGAGCTCTTGAAATTGACACAGTGACTAGTCAGCTCTTTCCTAGCTCGAGGCAATGGGCCCTACCCACCTCTGGAATCTTCACTATGCACTCAGGTGAGATCCTCACCTTCTTCCTCCTTTTACAGCCCCCTACAGAATGAAGAAGACACTTTCTACCAGAGAAGTCTCCTACAACCTACAATCTGGTTCTTAATGTGCATTCACTTACTGGATTCCCATATTAATTCTAAGAAGTTGTGTTCACCATGCCTACTAGATAAGTGGGGAAAGTGAGACTCTTCAAGATCACAGAACTAATATAGAACAGAGCCAGAGTTAGAATCCAGTCAATCTGTTCCCTAAGCCTTTAAAACTGCCCTCATCATAGATGGAGAATCTCCACACATGAGAGGTAGCTCATCCAGTATATCTCACTGTCGTGCCCTGAGCCTGCACTGTGCCAAGCACTGTGCTAGTGGCCTTCATGCATTCTTCCAGTAAATCCTCACAAAACACCCATGAGGTAGGTAGTGTCATTGTGCCCACTTTACAGACATGGAAACTGAGGCTTGAAGATGATAATGAACCTGTGCTAATGTCAACTTATAGCAGACAGGATCAGCCCCAGCTCTAGAGGCAAAAGCAGGTGGGATGGAGGGAGACAACCTCTCAGTAAAGTATGAGCTCCTACTGGGTTTGTGGACCTCCACTGACGAGCTTTAGGGGACCCATGAACCTCATGAGTTATGTGCAAATGGGTGTGTGCTTATTGGGCTGGGGGAGGAGAGAAGATCTATAATTTTCAATATATTCTCAAAGAAATCCCTGATGACCAAATTGTTTTTAAAAATCTTGGGATCCCTGGGTGGCTCAGCAGTTGAGCGCCTGCCTTAGGCCTTGGGCATGATCCTGGAGACCCGGGATCAAGTGCCACGCCGGGCTCCCTGCATGGAGCCTGCTTCTCCCTCTGCATGTGTCTCTGCCTCTCTCTCTCTCTCTCTCTCTCTCTCTCTCTCATAAATAAATAAATACAATCTTTTTAAAAAATCTTTAACCTAAAAAAAAAAAAAAAAAAAAATCTTTAACCTGCCACGGGCACTCAATAATATTGGCAAGTATAAATAAACTAATGAATAAATGAGTACGTGAACAAGTGAGTGAGTGAGTGAATGAATGTTCCTCCATGCCCTTGGAGACACTACAAATGACCTAGGACACACATCTATCAGTATGTTTGGAATGGTGAAAGCCATCCCAGGACCTGAGCCCAGTCTGCCTCCAGCCCTTTCTCCCAATCCCAGAGGCCACAGCCAGGTGTTATGACAAGCTCCAAAGAGATACTTCCCCCGCTCTCTCCCCACCCCCACTCCAAACAATGACCAGGCAGAGGCGGGAGTTGTGCAACTGAGATAATAAAGCTTTATTGATTGCCAGGAGGGGACAAGGATGAGGCAGGACTCAAGTGTGGAGTGCTTGGGGGGCAAGAGAGGGGATTCCTCAGTGAGATCTGTTCCACGTAGGGGAGCCTCCTAGGCCTGGGCAACGCTGAGCAGCCTCAGTTCTTGGTGCGAAGAACCTGCTCGTGGGTGGACACCACCTTGCCATCGTGCACATCCATGACCTTGGTGCGGATCTGGCGACTGGAGGAGGTCACTGGGGAAAAGGAGAGAGAGGGTGTTACCAACAGTGGATAGGCAGTGAACTATCTCCCTGCTGCTCTCTCCCCTGATTATCACTTCACTCACTGCTCTTATCCCAGCACTGATACCATCAACACATTTTTTTCAGACTAGAGTTCCCTAAGGTCAGGGACAGAGTCTGTGTCCTCAGACTGGGCTCCTAAGAACTCAGACCAGACTGGTTCTGTCCAAATCAACCCAAGTGGACTGGTATCCACAGGAAATGTCCCGTGGGGCCCTGTCCGTGGTGCTGACCACCTAAACTGTGGGGTACCAGGTGACAGAAGTAAAAAGTGGAAGCCACTAGCTCCTAACGCTAAGGAAGATTTAGAAAAATGTCTTCATCTACTCAAGAAGGTTTATAAGGAATCCTGGATGAGAAAACTCTAGCTCAACCCCTCAAAAAGCCACCTCCCTAGACCTGCTGGGAGACAGGAGGTGATGATGAGTTCAGGCTTGAGGAGGAGGAAGGTCTTACCATCTCTGGAGGACTGAGAGCCAGAGGAGAACTGGGAGGACGAGAGGCTATGAAGACGGAAAAGGGCAAGATCATTAGACATATAGGGTAGAACAGATGAATAGTGAGGGGGCAGGACTGGGTTGGAGGGCAGTGCACTCACTGGGCATCCTCGCCCTCCAGCAGGCGGCGGTAGGTGGCGATCTCCTGCTCTAGCCTTGTCTTCACGTCCAGCAGGATCTTGTATTCCTGGTTCTGCTGCTCCATCTCGCAGCGTAGCTGGGCCAGCTGCTCCTCCACGTTGCCAATCAGGTCCTGGATCTGGGCCAGCTGCATGCAGTAGCGGCCTTTGGTCTCCTCCAGGCTGTTCTCCAATGATGCTTTCTGTGAGGGAGGGAAGGATCAGGGATCAGTGAGTGTAGTCACTCGCTCCCTCCTAGTCCTGAGTCCAATGCAAGCCTAGCAGTTCCCCTACCATGCTGAGCTGGGACTGCAGCTCGATCTCCAGGTTCTGCACAGTGCGCCGGAGCTCGGAAATCTCGCTCTTGCCGCTTTGTACCAGCTCGCTGTTGGTGGCCACCTCGCGGTTCAGCTCCTCTGTCTGCAGAAAAGAAAAGAAAAGAAAAAAGAATAAAACATTCACAGCAGAAGTTCCTGGAAAGTGGGTCTCCTGGGTCCCTTCCACCCAGGATGATACCCACCTTGCTGAAGAACCAGTCTTCGGCATCCTTGCGGTTCTTCTCTGCCATCTTCTCGTACTGGTCGCGCATCTCGTTCAGGATGCGGCTCAGGTCCACACCAGGGGCGGCGTCCATCTCCACGTTGACATCTCCGCCCACCTGGCCTCTCAGAGCGTTCATTTCCTGCACAACCAAAGCATAATCCACAGTCAGGAGCCTCACTCTGGAGGCCAGTTGGGGTTCCCAAGTCAGAGGTGTTCCTGGCCTGAGCATTGCCCTCCCCCAGCTCAATTCCATCCCTTCCTCCCAGCTCATCTTCTATGCCAGCTCTCACCTCCTCGTGGTTCTTCTTCAAGTAGGCCAACTCCTCCTTCAGGGTCTCAATCTGCATCTCCAGGTCAGCTCTGGACAGAGTCAGCTCATCCAGCACCCGGCGCAGGCCATTTGTGTCGGCCTCCACGCTCATGCGCAGGTTCAGCTCTGTCTCGTACCTGGAATGACCCGAGAGAAAAAGAATGAGACACCCATCCTGGCCACATTGAAGGCTTTGTTCTCTGCCCCTGCTGCTTCTTCCCATAGCCAGCACCCTGTGAGTGGTTTAGGGAGTCAGTCTTGAAAATAACATGGTTGAACACAGCACCCATTGATAGCTCAGATCTGAACATTCCTGGGGCGGGGGAATAAGGCAATTCCTCATGCTGTAGAATTAAGGGAGGGGAGATGCTTCTGGTCTCACAACCAATAGCACACAGACTTCCAAATGTGACTGCCTCCTGCACTTCGAGGGCAGGTGGGGAAGTAGGGAACACCTCTCCCTAAAGCAATGGCACCCAAACCTGGCTGTGGATCAGAATCACTCAGGCAGCCTGTTAAAAATAACTGAATCAGAACTCCAAGGGTGGGGCCCAAGAACCTTGTATTTTTACAAGCACCTCAAGGGGTTTTCACGTGGCTGTCCTGGCAACTTATCGGCTCTGTTAGGGAACCCAAAAATGCCCCACCCTGGGGGGATTGGACATCCTGAGCCAACACTGCAAACTCACTTGGTACGGAAGTCGTCAGCAGCCAGACGGGCATTGTCAATCTGCAGGAGGACGTTAGCATTGTCCACAGTGGCCGTGAGGATCTGCAAGTGGAAAGGATGCAGGTCATCAGACAAATGGACATCACTAGCCAGACTTACTGCAGCCTGTGTACATCAGGCCTTTGCTTTCCTGCTCTCACCTGAGTCCCCCTTCTCCCAAAAGCCTTTGCCACAACAGTCTAAAGGACAAGTTTCAGTAGTCCAGCTTTGACCCAGGGCTTTGCTGACTCCTGGTCAGGAAAATGGATAGAAAGAGCCCTGGCCTTGGAACCCAAAGTCCTGGAGTTGTGGGTCCTGGTTCTACCACTGATAAGCTGCAGGGCCTCAGTTTCCCTACCTACAGAGTAGAGGAGTAACCTAAGGTTCTCAAGACTCCCTCCCTGGTCTGAATTTTCCTCTTTAGGCACAAGCCAGCCCTGCCAGTCTTCACCCATTCCTTTCCAAGCCCACAAGAGCATGGGATCTCAGGTGGGGCTTTCCCAAAAGAGGAGACCCAAGCCAGCACGGGAGATAATAGAAGAGACAGAAGAACAAGAACAAAGATCGAATCCTGGATTGGCTGGAGTTCACCTCCTTCATCATCTCATTTACCTAATCTACAAGAGGCATCAGAACCAGACACCAAGAAAAGTGGGGGGGGGGGGGAATCCCAGGGTAAGGTTGGAGCAGGGGGTGAGGGTGGGGCTGGAATCAGGTGACACAAGTCCCCCAGTCTCCCTCCTGCACAGGGCGTGTAAAGTGGATTGCCACTGATTGTCTCTGGGGTTTTTGCGAACCCCCTGGCTGTGGGGAGGGGCCAGTGCCGGGGCTCATGGGCGGCAGCCACCACAGCCCAGACTAATGAGCTAATGAGTGGTTTGAGTGTCTAGTCTGCTCCCGTTACAGCCTTGCTCCTCCCCTGTGCTGGGGAACAGGTAGCTGCCTCCTGTACGAGCAAGTGGGCACAAGGGTTCTAGCCTCAGTGCTGCCATTGATTTGCTGTGTGGCCTTGAGCAGGTCACAGCACCTCTCAAAGCTTTGACTTCTTCCTCCATGAAATGTAAAGGTAGGAATCCCTAGTCTCACAAGGTCTGAGGTCTGGAGCCCAGAAGGGCATGAGCGAGGCCCGGGACCCACCAGCCCTGCCGGACGTGTCTGGAGCAGAAGGGATCTGGGTTGGAATCTGCCCTGTCTAGGAATCTAAAGATGCCAATGGCCTGAGGCATTTCTTGCTCCGGAGTGAGGTAGCTGGAATGGCAAGTCCTGCTGCCCAATCCACACACCTTGTTCCTCAGGTCCTCGATGGTCTTGAAGTAGGGACTGTAGTCCTTGGTCTCAGCGGGCCGCTGCCTCTGGTACCAGTCGCGGATCTTCACCTCCAGGTCCGTGTTGGCCTCCTCCAGGGCGCGCACCTTGTCCAGGTAGGAGGCCAGGCGGTCGTTGAGGTTCTGCATGGTCACCTTCTCGCTGCCCACCAGGAGCCCGTCACCACCACCGAAGCCACCCCCGAAGCCAGCACCAAGGCCACCCCCGAAGCCAGCACCAAGGCCACCCCCGAAGCCAGCACCAAGGCCACCACCGTATCCTCCACCAAAGCCGCTACCCAGGCCCCCACCAAAGCTGCTGCTGCTGCTGAAGCCACCGCCATAGCCGCCCCCCAGGCCGCAGGCCCCCCCGGAGGAGTAGCGGGAGGTGGAGACCGACAGGCCCCCGTAGGCGCTGGGGGCCCGGCAGGCGCCTCCAGCCAGGACAGAGGACATGCGGCTGGAGCCGCCCCCGATGCCGCAGGAGCCCTTCATGGAGCTGGAGGAGGTGAACTGGCGGCTGCAGGAGGTCATGGTGCCGGGAAGGAGGTGAGCGAGTGAGTGAGTGAGCGAGCAGAGGAGAGAAAGGTGCTCAGGTAAGTTGGAATAGGATGTGGGTGCTTTATACTCCTGAGTAGGGGGCGGGACTGGCACTTTCCATTCCCCTTGGCTTTCATCACTTACAGGCCAGTGCCAACTCCCCGTCAGATCCCTCCCCTCCCCCGCCTCATCACGTCCGTCATATTTTACTGGAAACTCATTGTTTGGGGTGTTTTTGGTTTCTTGTCCCGCCAGGCGTGATTCACATAGGAGGTGTGGGCCTGCAGGCTACACTTTCCCATCTGGCCCTGGGAGCCACAGCCATCAGAAGCCTGCATGCTAGGCTCGGCCAGGTGGCAGCGAGGAGGGCCTCTGCCCCGTAAACCTGATGACCTGTCAGTTTCCCATTAACAAGGTGGGCCTTTGACATCCACCTAGAGGAAGCCCATCACTCCAGGTGGTACCTGGCTGCAGAAATGCCAGCGTGGCAAGGTTACATGAGGCACAGGGATGCCCCCTCAGCAAGATCATCTATAAAGAGACCAGAAGCTCTCGGGGGTCTCTCAGATCTGACCTCTTAGGCTGTGCTGAGAAGCCTGTCACATCCCTGAAACATGCCCCGCCAGTCAGGTGGCTCAGGCTTCCACCCTGACACCTTTCCCATTAAAGGGAAATCCAGGCAGCTTTCCCCAGCCCTGGGCACAGCCTCCGAGATCTTCCACACACCTGTGGGTGGGCCCGTGGCATTGGGTGGCCAAGAGCAGGTGGCCAAGAGCAGGTGGCATCACAAGCACAGCCAGAGACGTGGTGAAAAAGCAGAGTCAGATGGCATCCTGGCTCTGCTATGTAACCCTATGCTGCCTCAGTTTACTCATCTGTAAAGTGGGGATAAATATCATCTGCCCTGCCTAATGCAGAGTCAGCTCTGAGAATCCAAAGTGGTAGTGTACGCGAAAGGGTTTTGTAAGCCAAGTGTGGCGCAAAGTCTGGTTAGCATTGTATGCTAGTCTGGGCCCAAAGAGGGTGGAGCAACACCCCTGGAACAGGACAGGAAGGCCTTTTTCCTTCTAGCCCCAGGTGTCTCTCTGCAGTGGAAGAGGCTGGCCCAGGCACCCTTATGAGCTGGCCCAGGGGATTTCGGGGGGGATGCAGACACTGGGAGTGGACCTGAGGGGGGATCCTGACTCCTGAAACATTGAGGTTCAGGGGACATTTCCAGGGGTCCACTTGGCTCTGCCTTGGATATTTGTATATAGGGGCCCTCAGCTGCCTGACGTCTCCCAGACAACCTCCAAAGCCACACCCCCTCCAGCCACACCCCGCCCACCCGCCAGCCAGCCCCTCAGCTCTACGGACCCCAGCAGGCATGTTGGGAGGAATGCAGTCGTGTCTGGGGCTGTCTGACGCGTACCATCTCCCCAGACAGGCCCCGACAGCCCCCGCTGGAGGCTCCAACGCTCTTCCTAGGATCAACTGCTTCCACAAAGGAAGCAAAACCTCCTTCACCCCCCAACCCCAACTGCCACCAAAGCAGACACCAGAAAGCACCCCCTCACCAGGGCTTAGGAGCTTGGGAGACAACGCTGAGACAGACACTGGAGGCTGTGGGCTCCTCAAATCTGCCGCCCAAGGACTCTCAAGGATGTGAGTAAGTAAGGGCCCCACCTTGCCCCACCCGCCCCTGACAGACACTCTAATCTCCTTCCAGAGGATGCTCCCCCACCCTGGCCCAGCCCTACAACTTCCCCAGTGAGAGGTAGCAGGGATTTTGGCTGAGGGACAGATGCATGTGTTAGGAGGCATATTGCTGTTGGGTGGGGCAGAGGGGGCACTTACCAGAGAAAAATGCAGCATCAGGGACCTGGGGAGCAGGAGAGGGGGCAGAGCCCAACACCAGCTTTCTCTGTGCTGCCCACCCCCCTATCTCCCTCCATTGCAGGAAACCATGGATAAAATCCCTAGAGCACAGGACACAGGAAAAGCTCTTCTCTTCTACCCTCTACCCTGATTCAGTGGAACCCAAAAGAGGCTTCTTTCTTGCCAGCCTCCAAGGGAAAACTAAAAGTAAAGAGGGTAGGGAACCAATGACATATGAACTCATGCACACAATCTAAGAAGAGAACTTTGCCTGGGTACTTTTTCTCACCCCTACAGACCCTGGAACCCCAACATGGGATATAAGTCTGATCCCCCCCAACCCCCTCCTGCCAGCACTCAGGATTAGAACTCTGGCCCAGATCCTGAGACTAATCCTTGCAGATATAGAACTAGGCACAAATGGTCTAGTCTGGTGCTCACAACATTGTGAGGAGAAGTAGCTTTCGAGGGCAGCAGGGATTAATGGGCTAATGCTTGTCTGCTGGGCCCTGGACTCCTAGACAGGCTTTGTGTGGACCCCAGTACCTAACCTTCACTCCAGCTGCCCCAAGAAGGAGAGGGCAAAAGAGGAGCCTAGGGTGGTGTCTCTTGTGGTTGGTAAGTCTCCCTGCCAGCCTGCAGGAGGTGACCAATGCCAATGCAAACAGGTGAGGCAGCAGAGCCAGGCAGCCCCCCACAGAGCCTGCATTGTGTGCTGAGGATGGGCTGGGCACCAGGGGATGGGTTCCTAAAGAAGGAGTGGACCTTGTGGCATCCCAGTCCAAGGAGAGAGGCCCTGCCCCTGTCCCCAGAGCCCAGTATAATAAAAGAGACAGTCTCTGCCCTTAGGAAGCCCGCAGCCTGCAAGGAGAAAGAGGACACACATCAAAATTACTTAAGATGTGGACAAACATGAGAAAAGTGCAATCCTGGCAGCCCGGCTGGCTCAGCGGGTTAGCGCCACCTTCAGTCCAGGACATGATCCTGGAGACCCAGATCGAGTCCCACGTCGGGCTCCCTGCAGGGAGCCTGTTTCTCCCTCTGCCTGTGTCTCTGCCTCTCCCTCTCTCTCCTCTCTCTCTCAGTCTCTCTCTCTCTCTCTGTCTGTCTTTCATGAATAAATAAATAAAATCTTTAAAAAAAAAACAACAACAACAACAAAAAGTGCAATCCATATGTATTAGTTTCCTGGGACTGCTGTAACAAATCTCCACAAATGTTGTGGGTTAAAACAATAGAAGTATATTCTCTCACTGTCCTGGAGGTCAGAAGCCCAAAATCAAGGTGTCGTCAGGGCCACACTCCCTCTGAAGGCTCTAGGGGACAGCCCTTACTTACCTCTTCCAGCTTCTGGTGGCTCCCTGCATTCCTTGGTCTGTGGCAACAAAACTCTAATCTCTGCCTCCCCATCTTCACATGGCCCTTTATGTCTCAGTCTTTCTCTCTGTGTGTCCTTTTCTGCCTCTTTTAAGGACACTCATTGGGTTCAGCGCTAACCCTAACCCAGTGTGATCTCAATTCTCACCATAATGACATCTGCAGAGACCCTATTTCTAAATAAGGTCACAAATTCCAAGCTTCCAGTGGACATGACTTTTCAGGGGATACTGTTCAACCCACAACACATGTGACAGACCAGGAGCTATCCACATTGCAGGGGGGGAGGTGGTGAACAGTTGGTGGAGGCATGACTGTAACAAGATGTGGGCAGGGCCGGTCTGGAAGGCTTCTGGGGGCAGCTGGTAGCTCCACGAAGAAAGGTACTAGGGGATGGGGCAGCAGAGAGACAGAATTCTCAGGAGTCCGGGCCACACTTCCCACCACCCAATTTCTCTGGGCCCTTTATACGTAGAAAATTGCTCTGGGAGAGAGCCCTTTTTTATTTTTGTTTTTAAATTTTTCTTCTGAAATCATAGAAAAAGTTGCAAAAATAGTACAGAGAATTCATGTGCAACTTTCACCCAGCCTCCCCATTATGGTCATGGTACATAACCATTGTTCAATTATCAAAACAAATAAATTAACATTGACCTTAATGTCCCTTTCTGTTGTGGGATCCCATATTTCATTGGCTGTCAGGTCAGCTTGGTCTCTCCCTGCCTGTGACAGCTCCTTAGTCCATCCTTTTCTTTCATGACCTTGACAGTTTGGAAGAGGCTTAGTCAGCTATTTTGTAGAATATCCCTCAGTTTGGGTTTTCCTCATATTTTTCTCATCATCAGGTTGTGGCAAGAAAACCACAGAAATGATGTGTCCTTGTCCAGTGCATCATCTCAGGTATAGTAGACATATATGGAATGGGTCTTATTGCTGTCCGTTGGCCAAGGTACTGTTTGTGGATTTCTCCATTGTAGCATTACTATTTTTCCCATTGAAATTAATAAATACCTTGAAAAGGATGGTTTGAGATTGTGCAACCATACTGTTTCTCTTCAACTTTTTTTTGGGGGGGGGGCACTAATTCTGCATCCATTAGCAGTGGCAAAGAGCACTTGATTCCCAGTGAGCTTGAGAGTGTCATTTGCCTTGGACTCCTCGAAGGACTGTGGCTTTTAGGAAACACTTTGGGGAAGGGAGTCCAGGCCCAAGAAAGAACTCTTATTTCCTCTCTCTTCCAGCCCTAAACCCAGACTGGGCCTCCTCAAATCTTCTCTGTACCCTAAGACGCTCCCAGGCCACTGTCCTTAAAGACATACCAACTGGGGTGCCTGAGTGGCTCAGTGGTTGAGCGTCTGCCTTTGACTCAGATCGTGATCCAGGGGTCCTAGGATCGAGTCCCACATCACACTCTGCATGGAGCCTGCTTCTCCCTCTGCCCACATCTCTGCCTCCCTCTCTGTGTCTCTCATGAATAAATAAACAAAATCTTTAAAAAGAAAAAAAGACATACCAACTATTTCTGTAATCATTGATGTCCAGAGTCTTTTCTTAGACCCCCACCAACCTGGAGGAAAGAAGACAACAGTCAGAGTCTTCCTCATATCACTGGTAGGAAGTCTGAGGTCCAGAGAAAGTCATAGAATTGCCTAGTTAGAGCCCTCTTAGTGATTTTCAGACCTCTGCCATGGGCTAGGCTTCTTCTCTCCTCTTAACAGAGTTCTGTATCCCTTGCCCTTCCTTCCCTGTCCCTCCACACCCTTCCCTGTCCACCCCTTTCACTTGGCCCATCCCTTTCCCCACCATGTCCCAGCCATCTGTCTGCCTATAGCAAGGGTAATGTCTCCTAGAGCTGAGGGCTGTCACTTCTAGGAATGACATACTGGAGCCTGAGCTGACCTGGAGCTCAATTTCTGCCTCCAGAAAGGCTGAGCTAGCAGAGGGACAGTGAGCAGGCTGACAGGTAGGATTGCAGACACAGGAGGCTACTGGGAGCCTGGGGCACCTCCCCGAGGCCCTGAGTCCCCATTCCCCTAGAAAGGTCTGCCACCCACTTGTTTCCCAGGCCAGCCTGCCCATCTGGGCCTTGTCCTTGTGAGAGCCGCACTGACACAACAGATGGGCCAAGCCAAGTGTTTCAGTGTCCATGGCCTTGTCTGTACCTGCCAGCTGCTAAAGACAACAGGACAGAAATTGACTGTTCCACATTATAGATGCAGGAGGCTCAGAGGTTGAGGTAATTCCCAAGGTCCACAGAGAGAAAGCCATTCAGCCAGGATTCAGTCCCAGCTCAGCCTCACTTTTCAATGACATGTCCCCTTCTGATAAAAGATCCCTGAAACTCAGAGCCAAAAAGGGTCTCAGGGATCATTTAAACCAGACCCCTAACTTTACAGATAGGAACACTGAAGCCCCAAGAGGGAAAGGGTCATGTCCAAAGTCCCACAGCAGGGACTGATTTGCAAGTGCAAAATGTTTAACAAGTGCCTCCCAGAAATCTGAGGTAGGCAGGTTGAGAATATGTAGGGTGAAAAGAGCTGTGCCTATACCCCAGAATCACATTTAGGTTGTTAAGAACATGAAATTAGGTAGCCAAAGCCCAGCAACAGACAGGTTCATTAGCCATCTATTTGCTATCTATTTAGGCAAAGTAAGACTTACTTTTTCTAGCCAATTACCCATAATGCCCACTGAAAACTGAGCTTCACCCCCAACATCCCAGTCCCCTCACCAACCCCTATGTCCCCACCTATTCTCCAGCCTCTGCCTGAATTTCTACTTCTGATGAACAAAAGGGAAGGAGAGGAGTGGGAGGGAAGGAGGAAGAGGGAGAATAGGAAGATAGTAAGGGAATGTGAAAGGATTCATGGGATGGATGGATGGATGGATGGATGGATGGATGGATGGATGGATAAGTGGATGGGTGGTTGGATGGATGGGCCGGTAGTTGGACAGATGGATGGATGGATGGATGGTTGAAAGGAAGGATAATGGATGGAAATAGAAGAATGGAAGGTGGATAGATGGTGGGTGGAAAAGTGTGCAAAGGATGGATGGAAAACAGGAAAGGCAGTCATCTCACCCATCCCAGGGTGGGCAAGCATCCTACGGGAGTTCTCAACTTAGCTGAACCTTGACAATGAATAGATACTGAGCAAGAAAGGAAGTGAGGGAGGACATTCCATTTGTTCACCTGAGCAAAGACTCAGTGGCATGCAACTGAGGAAAGTGCAGTATCTAAGAGTTGCTGCTGTACACAGCTGAACTGCCTGACAAAACTGAGAACAGCAGCTGGGGACACGTGGAGTTGAGGATCACAGACCTTATTGTAACAACACTAGGGGGACAAAGCTTCTACACAAGGGAGTGACATTGTTAGGTGTGTCTCACAAAGGCCCTCTGGCCTCCATGTGGAACATACTTTGGGAAAAGGGAAAACCAGGAAGATGTTGCCTTGCCATTATCCAAGTAAGGGACGGGGATGGCTCAGACCTCTCCTCTGCCAGGAAGCCCTATCCCATCACTTTGGATCACCTGGCTTTCCCCTTCTCAACCTTCCCACAGCCTCTGTGATGTGTCCCACCTCTCAGGAGAGCTTACCTTACTGCCTGAGAGGGTCACAAAGTATCTCTCACATACTAGGTGCTTGGCAAGTCAATTTACTGTAATTGCTCCAGCCTGATGGGGGAGACACAGCCCTTGTCCTTGGAGATGTCCAGTCTGATGGGGGAGGGTAAATGGGTGTAGAACTTTCTCTACTGTCTGAGGGGAGCCCAGAGCTGAGGAGCCACCAGGTGGGGTGGGTAGTACATAGAAGACTTCTTGGAAAGGGTGCGTTTGACTCAGGTTTTGAAAGAAAGAAGAGCCCTGCATGGGTGGAGTGGGGAGAGGGCATTCCCAGGCAGGGGCGTGGCTGTGGGAACTCCAGTGCCAGCGGTGAGTCGAGAGGAAAGTCAGCACCTGAGCTGGAATGGCTGCGTCAGGAGTCCTGAAATATGGGCAGGGAAGGGAAAAGAAAGTGGTCCCCTTGCAGTTCCAGCCTCTCAAGTAGAAAGAAATGGACCTCCAGCAGACAGAAGTCAGGTGGCATTCTCAGTGCCGTCCTGCCCTCCCCCAGACTGAGCCATCACATGGGACTGGGGAAGGCCCAGGGCCTCCCAAATCAGTCAGATCAGGGTTCCAGGCTGAGCTCCCCCATTGACCAGCCATGCGACCTTGGACAAGTCACTGCAGCTCCCCCAGCCTATTTCCTATCAAATGGACATAGCAGTTCCCATGTCACAGGACTATTGAGAGGACCAGATTATTCATGGCAAGTGGCCAACATGGTACTTGGCACAGAGAACATGTTTGGCAAAAAGTTCTCTTAAAGCAAGCCCTAGAGCTTGACCAATGGGGGTAGGGGGTAAGCTCAAATGGAGAACAGTGTCAAAATTCAGGCAACGAGAGTCAAAGAACAAAGAGGGGTCTAGGATAGTGCTGGACAGTGGAGTGGCAGGAGGAGGGAGGCCTCAGGAGAGCTGCTGAGGCCAGCAGACACAGATGATGAGCTGCTGAGTCTGTGAGGGCCCAGCTAGGGTGGAGCAGATGGGAATGGGCAGGCCCGGAAGCCCTGTTGGGGAAGAGTCAGCAGGATGGTTTGGGTGTGAGGGGAGAAGGCATGGGAGCTGCTGTGAGGCCCACATTCTGAAGAGGGACTGAGAGTGAAGGGGACAAGGAAGGAGCAGCTCAGGTGTTCCAATGAGGTCTCGAGGTCAGGGAAGCCCCATTAGCCACTCAGCATCACCCAAGGCCTGGTTCTTCTCCTCCCAGCCCTGGCTATTGGTGCAATGGGGGCGACATCTGAGTGCCCACACGCGCGCGCGCACACACACGTACACACGCTATTTCTAGGTCACTCGTTTCCAAAATAGAGAGCTGGATCAGCTTATGACAAAACACACATGTATAATAAAACTGAAAATATACAGCAAGGACCAAAGACAAATCAAAATTAGGTAATAAGGTATACTGATAAACATGTTTTGATTGCAAGCAATAGAAGTAACTTGAATTCGTTTCAAAAAGAGGCGATTCATTGACTCATTGTTCTCTCCCACTCTCCCCTCCTGCCCCAACACATGCACAGAAACACACGCATACACACACACACACCTGCCTTGATCTGCCTCCTGACTTCACCTGCACAGACCAGCCACCCCCATGAGGCTGCAGCCATAGCTGAGGCAGCCCTGCACTCACCCTTCAGTCTCAAGGCCTGAGAGGATCAGCTCAAATTTGACAAATCTCAGGGAGGACTGATACGAATAGTGGCTAGAATCTTATATGACCAACCCAGCAGGCATACTAGTCCTCTGTCCATGACCAGGGAAAAGAGATCTGGTGTTAGAAGAAAGAAGACACAGACGTGGCTCCAATCTTTACAAGCTAAGCAGCTACCCCGTGTGTGTCCACCACCAAACTATACGGAAGAGGCTGCCTGGGATGCCCAGGTGGCTCAACAGTTAAGCATTCGCCTTCAGCCCAGGGTGTGATCCTAGAGACCCAGGATCGAGTCTTATATCGGGCTCCGTGCATGTAGCCTGCTTCTTCCTCTGCCTCTGCCTGTGTCTCTGCCTCTGTGTGTGTGTGTGTGTGTGTGTGTGTGTCTCATGAGTAAATAAATAAAATCTTAAAAAAAAAGGGGGGGCGGGGGAGAGGCTGCCTATACCTGACATCTGTCTGGGTTTCCCAGCAGCCAAGACAAAAAGGAAAACATAATGGATATGAAACTTCACTAACAAGGAGGCCTGTCTGCCTGTCCAGAGACACAAATGTCTTCTAAGTTCTGAGAGCTGAGAAGGATCTTTCTTCAGAGATTCTTTTTTTTTTTTAATTTTTTATTTATTTATGATAGTCACACACACAGAGAGAGAGAGAGAGAGAGGCAGAGACACAGGCAGAGGGAGAAGCAGGCTCCATGCACCGGGAGCCCGACGTGGGACTGGATCCCAGGTCTCCAGGAACGCGCCCTGGGCCAAAGGCAGGCGCCAAACTGCTGCGCCACCCAGGGATCCCCTTCTTCAGAGATTCTGAAGGATGCAAAGAGGTTTCTATTCACTGAGTCTTGCTCTGTCAGACACTATGCTAGACCCTGCATACTGATAGTGATACTCTCATTTAATCTTACGAAGCCCCCTGGGGAAGGTGTTACTGTGTCCAACTCATAAACATAGAGAGCTAAAGGTAGGGAAGCTCCATTGAGCCTCATTCCCCAAGAGCCAGGCACCTCCCAGTTGCCACTGAATATGGAGGTGTCTCAAAGGTACTGAGGTGCTCCATAAAGCCAGGTTCTCTAACACTGGCAGCATCACAGCATGCCACCTGTAAGCACCAATCTCCAGCCACTTCTCCTGGGCACTTACTGGCCAGACTTCCAACTGTCAGCACCAGAGACCTCTGCCTGAGGACCTTCTCCGGCCATCAGAGCCATCGTGCCTATGCACAGGGCAGGCTGTGGTGCTGGAGAGTTAACACCACTCCCCTGCCTGAGAGCTCCCTCAACCTATCAGGATGAGGGTAAATACCTCAACTCCCTCGTCCTCTGGGAGGAACTCTGAGGTTCTTATTTTTCAGTGTCCCTAAGAATTAGACTACAGTGGTTCACAGTGTTCACTTGTTTGATCATGCATCCCTTATTAGCTTCCTCTCCTTCCCCATCTCACCTACCCATTCCCTAATGATGTTTCATGAGACTCCATCCAAGGGTACTTCTTGCACTTGAGTTTTTGTTTAAGGGTCTGCTTCTGGAACCCAAACCAAGGCACCCAAGAGGGAAAATATATATGATGTATAGAATATATTCTACTAATATATAAAATATATTATCTTATAGACATTATAATAATATAACAAATACTATAAATTGTACTAATATAAAAGATATATAGCACTTAACTTACAAATAAGAAGAGTATTCTTTATTGTAAATTCCATAGATCTCCACAGAATGCTTTCATTGATTTTTGCCAAGCTCTTGCAACCTGTAGTGGCAATTGACAAGCAAGTATAGTTCTGACATGAATACTAGTTGAAATTTTTGTTTATGTTGAGAGGAAGATCAAAGAGAAGCAGCACAGACATATGCCCTAACTTGAGCCATTCATCATTGAAACAAGCGTCTTCTTTGCTGAACCAGATTGCAGATTTTTTTTTTTTTTTTACAATCCTGAGGTCTTTTATTTTCTTTACAGTTATCATGCCATGAATTCATAGGGAATAGGTTCCAGCAGTTCAGGCTCCTTTCCATTGGTTCTCACAAAGTGTGCTTCTCTGGGTGGGGCAGGCTGGCGCTTCAGTTGGACCCAAGTACCTTTCTCTTTGGTTTCCTTCTTTTTCTGATCATTTTCCTTCACACGCTTCAGGAAGCTATCTCGGCTCTTTGAGTGTTTAATATGCTCAATGCGGACATTAATTCTCTTGGCAAGAATCTTGCCCTTAACTTGTTTGTTTACAACAATGCCAACAGCATGCTGAGTAACATTGTAGACCCTTCCAGTTTTGCCATGGTAACATTTGTGGGGCATCCCTTTTTGAACAGTGCCCATTCCCTTGATGTCCACAATATCACCTTTCTTATAGATTCGCATGTATGTGGCCAAAGGAACAACTCCATGTTTTCTAAAAGGCCTAGAGAACATATAGCGGGTACCTCTCCTCTTTCCCTTTGTGTTGGTCATTTTGGCGAATCACTGGAAGATGGCCCAGATTGCAGATTTAAAATACAGAAAGCAAAAAAATAAAATAAAATAAAATAAAATAAAATAAAATAAAATACAGAAAGCTTACTTTCTTATAGTTTTTGCTATTAACTATGCAACAGCTAGAGACACGACACACTTTTAAGATTAATCGTCATTATTTTTAACAATTTTTCTTGAAATCTTAAGTCTAGGTTTTCTCAAGTCTAGACAATCAATAAAACACAACAAATTTGGGCCTGATTTGTAACATTTACCATTTCCACTCTGTAAATACCCTACCATCACCTAGTGGGGGAGGAGGAGAGGTCGGAGAGGGGCTGACAAGGAAGAAGTTGGCCACCATAGGCACCACCCACCCTGAGCCCAACACAACTCCTAGCCCAGAGTAACCTCGTAGTCGATGAAGGCTGAGTTCACTTCACTCTCGCAGGAACTCGCCCTCTCTGCAACCTTGATCAAGTCCAGCGAGGTCAGGAGTCTGCTCATCTGAAAGATCAACATAAAGGTAGCAACTTACCTGAAAGCGTACCTACCAATTCTGATAGCTTACCTACTAGTCATGCACCCTTAAGCAGGTCGCTCAGCCTCCCTGAGTCTCAGTTTCCCCACCTGTAAAATGAGATGAGTATGGTGCAGGGACATAACAAGGAGTCTTAGCAGAAAGTGGGCAGGAAGGAGACATTTGATCCCACTCATCCTTAGGAGGCAGGACACAACTGCCTGCTCCCATCCTAGCCACAAAAATCAAAGGTAATAACTGGTCCTCTTCAGGTAGATACTAATACCCTAAATTCACAGAAGAAGGAGTCGAAATTCAGGGATGAAGGGATCAGCTAGGGCCACACTCCAGGTTCAACCCCTGGTTGACCTCTTGCCTCATTTCACTATTCCACATTACCTTCTGCAAGGGACTACAATTTAACTTTAGGGTTTTTCCCCCCTTTTGGTTATCACTTTTGATTTATGTAGTCATATTTTTATCTAAATGAAAAGTTAATTTAAAGTCTATTGGAGGGATCCCTGAGTGGCGCAGCAGTTTGGCGCCTGCCTGTGGCCCAGGGTGCGATCCTGGAGACCCGGGATCGAATCCCATGTCGGGCTCCCGGTGCATGGAGCCTGCTTCTCCCTCTGCCTATGTCTCTGCCTCTCTCTCTCTCTCTCTCTCTCTCTCTATCATAAATAAATAAAATTTAAAAAAAAAATAAAGTCTATTGGATGGGGATCCCTGGGTGGCTAGCAGTTTAGCACCTGCCTTTGGCCCAGGGCGCGGTCCTGGAGTCCTGGGATCGAGTCCCACATCAGGCTCCCAGGATGGAGCCTGCTTCTCCCTCTGCCTGTGTCTCTGCCTCTCTCTCTCTCTCTCTCTCTCTCTCTGTGTGTCTCATGAATAAATAAATAAATCTTTAAAAATAAACAAATAAAGTCTATTAGATAGTATCACATGCTACAACACAGATGAACTCTAAGGACATTACATTATGTTAAATAAGGCAGTCATGAAAAGGATTAATATTGTGTGACTCCACTCATCAAGTACCTAAAGTAGGCAGAAGCATAGAAACAGAAAGTAGAAAGTTTATTAGCAAGGGCTGGGGCAAGGGAGAAAAGGGAATTGGGATATAGAGAGTATAGAGCTTAGATCTGTTGTATAATTTTGTGAATATATTTAACACTACAGAACTCAACACTTAAAAATTATTAAAATGGTAAAAAAGGAAAAAAGAATCTATTACGTGGTAATATAAAACTGACAGTCCAGGATATTTGTGTGTGCAATATAGGTTTTTTAGTTCTTTTTTTTTTAAGTTTATTTATTTTAAGTAATCTCTACACTGAATGTGGGGTCAAGATCAAGAGTTGCAGGCTCTTCTGACTGAGTCAGCCAGGCACCCATGTTTTTAACTAGGAAGTTGATGTGGGATTCAAAAAATGAACTGATTTTATGGTCTTTAAATTTTTTATTTATTTTCTTTGTTCATATATGCACAGACACAATTCTATCATTATATGTGAAAGTGGGTACACAATGTTTATAACAGCAATGTCCACAATAGCCAAACTGCGGAAGGAGCCTCGGTGTCCATCAACAGATGAATGGATAAAGAAGATGTGGTCTATGTATACAATGGAATATTACTCAGCCATTAGAAATGACAAATACCCACCATTTGCTTCGACATGGATGGAACTGGAAGGTATTATGCTGAGTGAAGTAAATCAGAGAAGGACAAACATTAAATGGTCTCATTCATTTGGAGAATATAGAAAATAGTGAAAGGGAATAAAGGGGAAAGAAGATAAAATGAGTGGGAAATATCAGAGAGGGAGACAGAACATGAGAGACTCCTAACTCTGGGAAACAAACAAGGGGTGGTTTAAGGAAGATGAGTGGGGGGACAGGGTGACTGGGTGACAGGCACTGAGGGGGGCACTTGACGGGATGAGCACTGGGTGTTATACTGTATGTTGGCAAATCAAACTCCAATAAAAAATATACAAAAAAAATGAAAGTGGGTACAGTCTTTTTTTGCTTTCCTATTTTCTTGTATCTCTTCTTTCCCTCTACTATCCCCTACACCCACCTTGGCCTCCCATTCTACCCCCAAGGTAACCCATGTTAATAACATATTTACCTTTTCAAAAAAAAATATGTACCTTTTCATATTTTTGGTGCTTGTATATAGATGTACACATATGCATTTACATAAATAGGGGACAGTGTTTATTTATTCACACACGTGAGATCAATATACTACCTGTGCTGTTCTGTATCGTGCATTTATTTCCCTTTCCCCAATACCCTGAAGAATCTCATCTTGCCAGCTGACATAGCTCCAATTTATTGATTGTGGTGGCTGCTTAATATTCCATTGTATGAGTGGATCCTTATTTATTCAGCTACATACTACCAATGAGTAATCACTTTGTTTTCCCTTTTTGGTCACTGTAGATAATGCAGTAACAGATATTCTTGCACTTATGTCCTTTTACACTGGTCTCTTATTTCTATCAGTTTATTCACTTAATAATAAAGCCCTTTGATCATTTGAAAATCATCTTTGACATGTACTCACACATAATGAAGCCAGAAAGGAGCCTAAGAGAAGAAAAATTCTAGGGACAGAACCATGGATGAATGTGTTTGTTTTTTATATTTCTATTTACATTGTCACATGATTCATATGCCAAATAAAAGCTACCTGTTTTATGTGTAACAATATAATCAGTTGTAAGACAGAAAGGGACCCCAGACCCCAGCAATGTGTTCACAGGGAGTTAAGTCAGAAATGGACTCTCTTTTCAAAATAGCTGACATCTTTGCTTTAACACCCCTTGACCTGCTCAAAGCCCTGCAGGGGTCCTGGACTGTTGGGGAAAGGGAGATGCAGAGCTCCATCCACCCATGACAGTGACCACAGAACACATCAGAGGAAGGGCCATATAAAGCACTCTCCTGTCTCAGTGTATCAGCTTTTGCAAGATCAAGCTCCCATCCTTCAACGACTCAGGAAGACGCTTTCTCTTCCATGCAGCTCATCAACACATACCATGGTGGCTGCCTCGTTCCAACCTGCCAAGGGGCACATGGAATCCAGAGAAGTCTATCCTCAAGAAATTTGCTTCTGGGATGGCTGGGTTGCTCAGTGGGTTAAGCATCTGCCTTCTGCTCAGGTCATGATCTCAGAGTCCTGGGATCGAGCCCTGCATCCTCGGCTGCTCCTCCCTGCTCATTCACATGCTCTCTCTCAAATAAATAAAACAAAAAGAAAGAGAGAAAGAAAGAAAGAAAGAAAGAAAGAAAGAAAGAAAGAAAGAAAGAAAGAAGAAGAAGAAGAAGAAAGAAAGAAAGAAAGAAAGAAAGAAAGAAAGAAAGAAAGAAAGAAAGAAAGAAAGAAAGAAAGAAAATGGTGGGTATTTGTCGTTTCTAATCGCTGAGTAATATTCCATTGTATACATAAACCACATGCTGAGTGAAATAAGTCAATCGGAGAAGGACAAGCAGTGTATGTTCTCATTCATTTGGGGAATATAAATAATAGTGAAAGGGAATATAAAGGAAGGGAGAAGAAATGTTGGGAAATATCAGGAAGGGAGACAGAACATAAAGACTCCTAACTTGGGGAAACAAACTAGGGGTGGTGGAAGGGGGGAGGAGGGCAGGTGTTGGAGGGGAATGGGTGACGGGCACTGAGGTGGACACTTGACGGGATGAGCACTGGGTGTTTTTCTGTATGTTGGTAAATTGAACACCAATAAAAATTAATTAAAAAAAAAAAGAAAGAAAGAAAGAAAGAAAGAAAGAAAGAAAGAAAGAAAGAAAAGAAAACTTGTTTCTGAGAAGATTCCATGGAAACCTGAAAGAGGTAAGGTCTCTACCCCAGACCCAAGGCCTGATTCCACAAATCCTTACTGAGTATACCAAATGCACTGGGTGCTGTCTGAGGGTTGCGTGGACCATCAAAACAAAAAGTTTCATTTGTGTTGATGTCTCAGGGAGCTGTCAGAAGGTCTTAAACCACAAGCCTCAGAGGTGGGAAGGCAAACATAAGAAATGGCTTATCTCAGACACTAGGAGTGACACCGTGCTTTTTATAGCCTTCAGAAACAATGGGCCCAAAGAAGGCAAAACCTGATGAGCTTACTACTCATTTATTTACATCAGCAGATACACTTTATGGGCTATCATTAATTCTCACTCCAGCCATTGTTTTAGCTCTTTATGCAATTATCTAAAACAATATTTCACAAACTTTGACACTAACTCAAGCATAAAGAATCTAAGGGTGTGTTCAAAATAAAGTTACAAGGAACATTCGATAGCACTCAACCTCCTCATCTCAGGGCCAAGATCTTAGGAAGTTGGAAAGGCCAGACAAGAGCAAGATGATGTCTGATTTGGGACTTGAATCTTAGCTTGGGGAAACCAAGCAGGAAGACATTTCCAGCTGGAAAAGCTAGTTCCCCCAGTGAAAGAAAAACTCACATTTCTGCCTTGATAATAATCTTTTAAAAGGAGTTTGTGTTTTGTTTCCACAGGATACAACAATGAAAGGGAGAAACATGCTTCCTGTGCTCAGGTAGTTTTATAACTAGCTAAGAGACCAGACCCTTACAAATTTTTTTTCCCCTTAATTAGTTGGGCCCTCAGTTTCCCCATCTGTCAAATGGAGGCCTTTCTCATGGAGCTTCCAGAAGATTCACTGATGGGTGATACTCATCGTGAAGACTTGGGCATGGACAACTTTGTTAGGTAGAGGGCATTCTGCATCCTCTACTCTGACAACTCGTTACTGAACAACTCATAAGCATGTGTTCCAGCCCAAGAGGTTTTAGCAACCCAGGCCAGGACTCTCTCTGTGTGAGGGTCCTTTCATAAGATCAGCTTTAAAAGTGACAGATGAATTAATTAATAAAAGAGATCTTTGAAAGATAGTACTCAAAGTTGGTGAGCAGTTTTGAAATAGGCTGGCAAAATATGTAAATTGGTACCACTTTTCTTTAAATCAATTTGAGAGTGCAAGTCAAGACCCTTTTTTTTTTTCAAGTCAAGACCCTTAAAATATTTGTTATCTTCTCACCTAGTAATTATACTTCTGGGAATCAACCCTAAGGAAATAATGTAAAATATTTGTAAAAGCTTTATGCAGAAAGATGTTATTTCTTTATTATTTTAATTTGCAACAACAAAAACCAGTAGAAACAGCATTGAAATGTATAACACTTTTAATAACACAGAGAAATGCTTCTCTTAAAATATTAATAAAAACAATACAAAATGATATAGTGTCGTTGTAGATAGACAGATAGGTAGGTAGACAGATAGACCTATAATATATATATGAAAGAAACTCATCAAAATGTTATTAGTGGTTGCCTTTGGGTATTGGGATTTAGGGTCCAATCTGAATCATAAGCTCACCTATGGCCCAGAAGACAGGATTGTTGACCATAAGAAAGGAGACGTATTTGCTGAACAACCAACAATGATTATGCATTACAGAGTGATGAATCAGGCTTGACAGCCTTGAAAGATGAAAAATATTTTGCCATGTGAAGTAGAGACTTCAGATGACACTGGAGGTTAAATGTGTCATTTATCACCACCCCTATAAGCACCCCTAAAATTAGTGTAAGATAAAACCTGTATTGGACAAAGAGAACAGGAGAAGTGATCACAGTAACAAAATTTTGGAATTTAGAAAACAAACAAAAAAGTAATTGTGGTATTTCCCAGGGAGAAGCCAGAAGCAAGCAGGACCTTGGGAAGCCTCTGGAATAGGAGGCACCAAGTACCTCTGAAAATGAGGGCAAGTGGAATAGAAATAGAAGGATAAATGGGTCAAATGTCTGTATAAAAAGCAGAGATATTTCCAGAGCTCCTTTCTACCCCAATCCTGCCTGATGCCAACCACTCCTCCTTTACCTCAGAAGAAATTAGAGGGGTACTCTGGAGAATTTACTCAGAGGGACTAAACCCTGAGGGATGAAGCACAGTTAAGGGTGGGGTAATAAACTGACTTAACTCAGATCATTGAGACTGAGACCCACTCCATCCCCTTCCCCCACATAACTTCCTAAAACTGGTAGCTTTTTGCAAGCCAAGCAGGAAATTAGAGGTGTTTTTCTTAAAGAAGACCCTACCCAAGAGAAAATGCCTACAGATACTGACATTTGAGATTCTCCAATAAAACAGCATATTCTCCACCAGATTATTCTATAGTGAGCCTCACCAAGGGAAAAGTTCCCCCTGCAGTACACACACACTCACATTCCAATCACCTTCTAGTGACTTACTCTTAAATATTAACTGACAACCAAGAACCACAGACATTGGAGGGAAGCCTCTGGCATAAAGGAAAGAGACAGGACAAACCAGGAAAAAGGTAGCTAAGAGAAAACTGAAATAAAGCCTTTTAAAAAAAGGTATCTGGAGCTATAGGGTACTGAAAATGTTTTAAAAATTAAATAATTAAATAATAAGATTAAGTGGTAAAGTTTAGGAAAATCTCAGGAAGTCAAAAAAAGACAAGTTAGATGAAAAATAGAATGAACTACATAGGAAAAGGAGGAGTTCCAGAGAGAGAGAAAATGGAGGAAATCAGGAAATAAATAGAAAATTTCTTGGAAATCTTCTGAAGAACATGAATTTCTACACTGAAAGATTCTGCCAAGTGCCCAACAGAGCCAACACAGCCACACTGAGGCAGGACAAGTGATACTGCAGCCTGCTAGAGAGAAAGAGAAGAGCCTAAAAGCTCTGGGGAAAGGGGTGGGAATCAGATAGCATAAAAGGTCTAGAATCAAAGCAGCATTATACTACTCAGTAGCAACACTGGAAGCCAGAAAATAGTGACACAATACCTTCAAAGTGCTGAGGGAAAATTATTTGCAACCTAGAATTGCATACCCAGCCAAACTATCAGTCAAGAATGAGAGTAGACTAATGATGTTTTCAGATATGAAAAGTCTATGAATCCTATCTCAGGAAACTGCCAGAGGATGTTTTTCACTGAAATGAAGAAAGAAGAAAAAGAAAAGGGGAGACATGGGATCCAGAAAGATGGAAGCAATGCAGAAAGAAGGGATATCCAAGAGGAGAGTAAGGGAAGATTCGGGATGACAGGAGGCACAGATAGCACCAAGAACATGCTGGAGCAGGACAATGGGCTCCAGAGAAATATTCTCAAGAAGATAAAACAATGGAATACTCAGTGATTTAACATTTTAGGAGATCTATACTTCTGGCACTGAACAAGGGAATACATTTAGGATAGGTACATAGAAAACCTCAACAAATTCAAAAAGATATTTATCCCCAAGAAATATAATACAGTATAAAATATTTTTGACTATAAAGAATAGTTAAATTGTCATGATGTAAAACTAACTAGTGAAATATGGATACATTGAGAGGGTAGGAAGAAGAAGGGAGGTGTAATACTGTAAAAAAGAGCTGACCCTCCCTCCTCCACAGCAGGAAGTCAAGCAATTAAAAATTAAAATAGAAGGACACCTGGGTGGCTCTGATGGCTGAGCATCTTGGTTTTCAGCTCAAGTCATGATCCCAGTATCATGGGATCAATCCCCGAATTGGGCTCTGGGCTCAGTGTGGAGTCTGTTCAAGATTCACTCTCTCACTCTCCCTCTACCTCTTCCACCCCAACACACTCTCATATTTTCTCTCTCTTTCCCAAAATAAATAATAAAATCTTAAAAAAAACTAAAATTGAAAAAAACAATTAAGAAATGGTAGTATAAGCTTATGATTTAGAAATAAGGCAAATGCCAAAAGTAACAGCTAAGAGCTGAAAATGGGAGATGGGAAGAGAGGCATGTGACACAGCCTGGGGATAGCTTTTTTTCATAAAAAGGCTTATTATATGATACATGAATAACTTCTGTTAATTAATCTTTTAAAATATAGAAGGCACCCATAGCAAATGAGAGGTGTGGGACAGGATGGTTGGCTCTTGGGTGCAGAACAGAGCAGGGTGGGAAAGCACCAAAGCAGGTTGAGACAGAGGGCTGAGCATCAGAGGAGAAAGGGAAAGGTTAACCAGAGGACTCCTGATTGATGTCCTTGTTCTTGATCTTGACCATATTATTGCTAGAAAGGCCATCAGGCAGAAATGTGAAAATGAACAGCAAACGGCCTACTTAGGGGGCTGTACCCAGTTGTAGGGAGAGAGGTAGCAAGTTTGAATGCAGGGGTGGTTGTGTGGAGATGAAGAGGAGGACATGAGTGACAGATGTTTCCTAGCGAACTCCTCAGTACTCAGTCCCCTGCCCAAGGGGGATGAGAAAGAAGGGCCTACTAAAGGGTGATGAGGAGCAGGTTTGGAGAAGAAACCTCAGTTCTAACCATGGAGCCCATCCCCATGGCAGAAAGCTCTCTTTCCCACCATCCAACACAGAACTTGGGCAAGTGTAAGGTGCCAAAGGGTAAAGAGCTCAAGCCTTGGAGTCTTAGGGTTAAAATACCTAAAAAGAGAGAGTGGCATTAAAAAAAAAAAAAAAGTCATGGTCTTCATAACCAGACAGACCCAGTGTGAACCATTGTCACACCTCTTACTAATCTGCATGACTTTATGCAAGTTACTTAACCTCTCTGAAAGGCAGGGTTGTCTCTGTTCCAAAACAGGCCTGACCACACCCTCCTCACAGAGTGGTTGTCGACACAAGGGAGCTCCTTCCCATCCTGTGTCCCACCTCCCACACCCTCACTAGTAGAAGGTTCTTCTAGGAAGACCCTACCAGTGCTTCTGAGCTTTGCTGTTTCCTGGACCCCCTCGGGCTGTGACGTCCCAGAGGGTCCCTGGGAGACACCTTCAACCCCCTCCCACTAGTTCAAAAACAGAGATCGCACAGGTTTGCATCAACCAGAAAGTCAGCTTTATTAGCCCACCACCAGCAGAGGGGGAGGGGAGACAGCTGGAAACCGTGCTGGGAGAGCAGGGCCGTGGCCCAGGCCTTCAGGAGGTTGGGGCCGGTAGGCGGGCAGGAGGCTCTGGAACAGGCTGCTCAGTGCTTGGAGCTCTGGCCCTGGCTGAAGCTGGAAGAGCCCTGCTCCTTGAGGATGGGCCGAGTCTGGAGGCCAGAGGAGGAGGAGGAGGAGGAGGAGAAGACTGTGGGAGAGAGGAGAGGGCATGAGAAGGGCTCTGGAGCTAAGAAGCCTCACAGAGGGAGGGCTGGGGGTCTCTGAGGCGCCCAAGAGCCTCAGGAGCCTTACCATTGTGGGAAGAATAGGAATGGCTGGATGCTTGCTGGGAGGAGAGGCTGGCGGGAGAAAAGGCAGAACAGTTAGATGTGCTGGGAGCAACGGTGGGGCCGCAGGTTCTGTGGGGGCAGGAGGGTAGGGGGGGGGGCACGCACTGGGCATCCTCGCCCTCCAGCAGGCGGCGGTAGGTGGCGATCTCCTGCTCCAGCCTTGTCTTCACATCCAGCAGCACCTGGTACTCCTGGCTCTGCTGTTCCATCTCGCAGCGCAGCTGGGCCAGCTGCTCCTCCACGTTGCCGATCAGCCCCTGGATCTGGGACAGCTGCATGCAGTAGCGGCCTTTGGTCTCCTCCAGGCTGCTCTCCAGGGATGCTTTCTGTGGGTGGGAGAAAGAAAGAGTCAACAGAGGTGGTCGCTATTGTCCCCCCAGACCTCTGGGCATCTTTCCCGAGAGGTACATGGATTTTGACCCCAGCTGGACTACTGATGAGCCAGACAATGTGGAAAAAAGTTATTCTACTGTGCTGGGCCTTAATTTCTGTGTCTTTGTAATGGGTATAATGATCCCTCCCATCCTGCTATGGGATAAGAGAGGCAGAACTTATTGCAGCAGGGTTACAGGGCTGTGGCCATTACTGGTGACTTGGGGACTGGGGCTGGGGGGGGGTGGTCCTTCGTACCATGCTGAGCTGGGACTGCAGTTCAATCTCCAGGCCCTGGAGCGTCCTCCGGAGCTCAGTCACCTCACTGCGGCCACTCTGCAGCAATTCGCTATTAGAGACCACTTCTTTGTTCAGTTCCTCGGTCTGCGATTGGAAAGAAGAGCAGGTGTGAGGCATTCCTGAGCTGCGCCCCAGCTGGGAAGTCCTGCAGGAGGGCTGAGGACCTGGGCCCCACCTTGCTCAGGAACCAGGCCTCCGCATCTCTGCGGTTCTTCTCCGCCATCTGCTCGTACTGGTCACGCATCTCGTTCAGGATGCGGCTCAGATCCACGCCAGGGGCAGCATCCATCTCCACGCTGACGTCCCCACCAGTCTGACCCCGCAGGGCAAGCATCTCCTAGGAAGGGATGGCAGGAGGTGGTCAGCTCAGTGGACCCTTTTCCTGGCCCCTGAACCAGCTTCCCACCGCCAACGCCAGCAGCAACCTCACCTCCTCATGGTTCTTCCTCAGGTAAGCCAGCTCCTCCTTCAGGCCTTCGATCTGCATCTCCAAATCAGTCCTGGATAGGGTCAGCTCGTCCAGCACCCGGCGCAGGCCGTTGATGTCGGCTTCCACGCTCTGGCGCAGGGTCAGCTCGTGCTCATACCTGGCAGGACAGAAGTCAAGGCATCAGGTACCATCTGTGAGGCTTCTGAGGGAAGACCAACGACCCCACTGCTTGCCTCCCGCCCTTTACGCCACATTCAGCCCACCACCATAGTTGCTCACTTGGTCCTAAAGTCATCAGCTGCCAGCCTGGCATTGTCAATCTGCAGAATGGGCTGAGCATTCTCGATGGTGGCTGTGATGATCTACAGAGAGGGTAGAAGGACAGGCCTGGTTAGCCAAGACAGCTGCTCAAGGGGGAAGAGCAGAGAGGGGAGAAAGGTATCTCCCCAAATGGGAGGGTCACCTGGCTGGCAGGTCAGGCCCTACACTCCCCCAGCCCGCCTGGGTGTCTTTTCCACCCAGATGTGAGGGACGCACCCCAGTCTCCTATCACCCCATCCTCCACCCCAGGCTGAGAGAAGCTGAGGGTGCAAAGCACACTTGCAGGGAATAAGAGCCTCAGGGCTCCAGTCCCAGCTCAGAAACCTAGATGCTGAAAAGGGACCCTCTGCCACCAATTCTGAGTTGCCTTTGGCCACTTCCCCAAGGTCTTCCCCAAACAGTCTTCCTGTTTGTAAAATAAAGATGCTAGAAAGTGGTTCTCTAAGAGCCACTGCAGTCGTGACCTCTCCATGCTCCACCCCCCAGTGCCGCCCACCTGGCCCACACACCTTGTTCCTCAGGTCCTCAATGGTCTTGAAGTAGGGGCTGTAGTCTTTGGCCTCACTGGGCCGCTGCCTCTGGTACCAGTCGCGGATCTTCACCTCCAGCTCAGTGTTGGCCTCCTCCAGGGCACGCACCTTGTCCAGGTAGGAGGCCAGGCGGTCATTGAGATTCTGCATGGTGATCTTCTCATTGCCAGAGAGGAGGCCGCCATCACCACCACCAAATCCAGCACCAAAGCCAGCACCGAAGCCAGCACCGAAGCCAGCACCAAGGCCACCACCGTATCCTCCACCAAAGCCGCTACCCAGGCCCCCAAAGCTGCTGCTGCTGCTGAAGCCACCACCATAGCCACCCCCCAGGCCACAGGCCCCCCCGGAGGAGTAGCGGGAGGTGGAGACCGACAGGCCCCCGTAGGCGCTGGGGGCCCGGCAGGCGCCTCCAGCCAGGACAGAGGACATGCGGCTGGAGCCGCCCCCGATGCCGCAGGAGCCCTTCATGGAGCTGGAGGAGGTGAACTGGCGGCTGCAGGAGGTCATGATGCCGGGAAGGAGGTGAGCGAGTGAGCAGAGAGGAGAGAAAGGTGCTCAGGAAGGCTGGGAGGATGCTGGGGCTGCTCAACTCCCAGGAACCTTTATATGCACCAGGGCAGGCGGGGCCTCCCATCTGCTGACTTGCGGGCTCCCCTCTGGATTTCATCACGCCAGGTCCCGTCCAACTCCCCACTCCGGATCAGGATTATTCAGCCCGGGGTCGACTCACTTCGCTGGGTGCTGCTTGGAGTTCCCACCCAGCTCTGGGGGTGTGGGGCCGAGAGAAAAACACACAAACGCGAGTCGGTCATGACTCAGGCTGGGCGGCAGGAATCGGGCTCTTGTTCCTGGAGCCTCAGGGGCCAGCGGGGCCTTGGCACCAGCAGCTCTGTGGCGCCTGCGTCCCCAGGCAGTGAGTCAGCCCATGAAGGACTCCCTGCCCCACGGGACAGCCGGCCTGGGGCTGTCTCGGGATGTGCTGTGGGGATCCTACCCGCCCGACTCAGGACAGCAGAGCTGGATTCATGGTCTCGCTCTGCTTTGCTCACTGCGTGACCCGAGGCCCCTTTGCTTCCCCTCTCTGGGCCTCTGATTTCCCTCAGCAAAGTGACAAAGGTTGGACTGGGTGATCTTAGAATCCTTTCTTGTTCTAAAAATCCTCTGACTCTCTTTCCCTAATTGGATCCAATCCCAGCTTCAGAGGCTGCCTTTGAAACCCCAGGTCCTCAGAAGTGCTGGGTACCACAGAACCAGCGTGTACCATTGGGCCAGATAGGTGACAGCTCCCCACGCTGCCCCTTACAAGCTATGTAGCATAGCAGCCAGCCCTTTAGCCCCTCTGGGCCTCGGTTTTCTCATCTGTAAAAGGGGAGGACATGCCACAGAGGAACATGCACACAGGACCCCATTTGTGCCTCCTCGATGGTGGCTCTGCCCCTCAGCTTCCTCATCCTTCCTCTGCAGCCAGCTGCCCCCTTACCTGCCTCCCCACACCTACCTCTGCACTCTGGCACTTCCCTCCCACAACCTTGCCCTTTCCTCTGTACCCCAATACTCCTGCCTTTTGAGCAGCCCACCCCCAGTGCATATCCCTACCTAATCATGGACACCCACCATAAACTGGGGTGGGAAGGAGTTTCCATCCTGCCACTACTGCCATGTGTGACCTCTGACCCCGCCACAGCCCTCTAAGTTCCCACACTGTATCCAGGGCTCTGTTCTCAACAGTTTTCTTTCGAGTGTCCCCAGATGGTGGACTGTGCTTGGCAGCTTCATTCATTCAGTCAAGGAGAGGGGGGGGAAGGTGACCTCTCTGGTCACCTGCCATGCTTGGGTATTGGATAGAGTGCTGTATGTGTGCCACACAATTCTGTGAGGGGCAATATTCCTGCTACAGGTTCACAAACAGGGGAACTGGTAGGTTAAGTGGGTCCCCAGCCAAGCAGCGAGATGAGGCTTGAACCCCTTCCTATCTGCTTGCCCAGTGGGAGCCCTTCCCACCATCCTGAACCACCCTATCCATGTATCACCAACACGCATAATTGTCTTGAATAAACCCTGTGAACTGGGAAGGAGAGAGGGAGAACCAGAGTGAGGGGGTGATTTGCCCAAAGTCACTCAGTTTCAAGTTGTGGAGGCAAGACTGGAACCCTGGGCTCAGGATGTCTCCACTTTCCCATGATGCCTTGCAGGCTGGGACCAGTACGTCTCTTCTCTTCTACCTCCCCACAGTGCCTGGAATGAGCTCTGTCCACAGTGGGCATGACCTGGGCCTGAGGGCTAGAGGGGATCTAAACCCCCAAACAGGAGCTTCCTCAGGGTGCCCTGAGCTGGCCACGGTCCTTGCTGTGAAGTGTCTCTGTGGCCCTGAGAGGAGCCCAGAGAGGGCTTGCCCCAGCCTGAGCACTGCTGGGTGATACTACTGGAACCTAGGGACAGGAAATTCTGTCTCAGCATAATCAGAACTTTATTGCTGCCACATCGCGCCCTGTCAGTCACTCAGCTTGTAGGAACAGGGCCCAGAGGTCTGAGCAGAGCTGGCGCCCAACACACACCTTCAGGGCCAGGCTTGGGAGACAGGACCCAATGCTCCCCTCTCCTAACCCCCAAAAATGGGTCCTAGAACCTTGAACAAAACCCCTGCCATCTCTGGTGTCCAGATGGGTCTGAATTTCAGTCCAACTACAGACTGACTCATCAGAACTAAAAATCACATTTGAGGCCACCAAAGGCCACCAAGCAGAGATAGAGAAAGACTTGTCCCAGGTTGATGAGTACAGAAACAGAGGAGCAGAAACTTGAACCCAGCTCCAGTGCAGTTCCTGAGGTTCACACAGACTCTCCCAGGGGTCTCTGGGAGCTCCTCTTCCCCTGCCTCGGCATGCTCTCCACTTCCCTCCCTTCTGACTGGAGCTCTGCCCCTTGCCACCGTTCCTGGAGTTGGAGTAGCCTCACGCACAGGCCCCACACTGATGGCTGCACATCTCTGAGGCTGAGAAGCTACAGGAAGTTGCCGACCAACCCATCCAACCACTCAGGCAATACAGCAGACCAAGCACCCACCACTGTGTGCCCAGCACCCGGTGCATGGGAGGTGGGGAAGATGATGACACAGTCTTTGACCTTGGAACCTACCATTTGATCCCAGAGAGAAAGCTAAGGCCTGGAATATGGCACCACGTGGCAAGAAACCCTGGGGTGCTTGGCCCAAGGAATGCAGCTGGGTGAGCATTACCCGACCCTAAGCCTCAGCAGTAAAGGAGGGAGTAATCAGGAGAGGCTCCAGCTGGGCCTCAGAAGATCTGAACTGACAGAGAAGGAGCAGGGGACATTTATTCCATGCCAGCGAGGCAAACCTGCCCAAGGTTGCTGAGAGTTGGGATCTCTAGGTCTGTGGTCACAGGGCACAGGGCACAGAGTTCCACCAAACTGGCATCCCTCCAGGCAGTGGCTTCCTTCCCCCAACCCGGGGCCTCTTTCTTTGCTCCTTCACCCACCCCATCTCAGGTATGAGGTCATCTCATACCTGAGTTGGCTGGGAAATATTACTGGCATGCCTCAGCTTGCAGTGATTCCCCAACCTGACTGATCACCAGGATCTTCATACAGATTCCCGACCTGCTCTGACCCACAGTCTCAGCATGGCCCAGGACAAGCCTGGTCGTAGGGACATTTTATGAGCTCCCAGGAAATTCTGGTGACCAGCCAGGCTGGGAAGCAGGAGGCAGCCTGGGGGAGGAAGGAAAGGTAGGGAGACCCTAAGGAGACTGAAGGGTGAGAGGGGGCTGCTGCAGGGCCCCAACCCCCAGTGGCAGTCCGAATCACAGGCTTCAGGGCAGGGTGAAGAAAGAGAAGATCCCCGATGGAGCCAGGACAGAATGGCCTGCGGTCAGGCGAGCAGGAGCTAGATCTGGACTGGACACTCAGATACAAAGAACCAGACAGAGAAGCCCTCGGGGCATACTTATAAACAACCCCAATGCTGTGTGGCCAAGCCACTATGGAGTGCGGGGGGCCTGCAGGGAGGGGGCAGGGAGGCTCCCTGGGGATGAACAGGTGTCCCCAGTCCGGGCTCTGGCCCCACTATTGGTCCCAGGCTCTGGGTGAATCTGTGAGTGCCAGATGGCAGGTGGCCCTCTCATTTCACGTGTGTTTCCTGCCCCCTTTCCGAGGGTGGGGACTATCACAGCCCATCACACTGGTCTGCACCACCCAGGGGCCCTCAGCGGAACCAGATCAAGTTCAGTTAGAGCCTTGTTCTGCGCCTGGTGGCTCCAGTCCCCCAGTTCTCCTCAACCTCCTACCCCCACCCCCACCGCACTGCATAAGGACTGAAGGAGTACTGTCAGCTTCAGCACTGTGCCCACCACCTCTAAATTGGGTCCTGCAGGGTCCCACCAGGCCAGGGCATGTGTCTCCTCCTTCCCCCCAGGGCCAGTGCAGAAGCACAGAGTGATGCTGTGTCATGGACAGAGGGTTACCGCCGCATGGTCTCCTTACGGAAAGCACTGCCTGGTCACACTTTCAGGGTGTGGGCATGGCAGAGAAAGAGTCACAGGGCCTGGCTACTGCTGGGCCTGGCCTGGGCCTGGAAATCAGGTGTGTGTGTCCATCACATGAGAGCGGGTAAAGCAGTGCCAAGGGCGGTTATAGACCGGTTCCCTGATGGAGGTGAAATATTTTGTGCAAGGTAATGGGTGGATATGGATGAACCATGGAGTCCCACAGCTGGGTCCCCCCACAGGCATGCATCCCCAGCAGCCCGGGTTGGCTTGGGGTACCTGGACAAAAAAATTCCAGCCACCAAAATTCCCCCACACCATCCCCAAGGGGACCACGGGTCTCAGCCCCCAGTCACTACACCATCCTGTGGCTCTACCTGCCCAGGTGTGGGTTGAGCACTCTTGGAAAGAGTGGGGCTTCCCCTCTCTGGGCCCAGGACCACCCCCTGGGGACTCCCATCCTTAGCAGGCAACCTCTGCCTCTACTGGCCCAGCTATCCGCACCTGCCTTCTCTCCATCTGGCCTCCTGAGCCACCCACCCACTCACTTTGTGGGCAGGATCTTCTTCCTGGGCAGAAGAGCCAAGTCCCAGCTATCTTTGGCCACGCCCACGCTGTGACCCCACCTCACTCATCCCATCAGTAGGGGTGGGCCCCCAGAATCCGCAGGGAGAGAAGGCCCCTGCCTAAGAGCTGGGGGCAGAGCAAGAGGTGGGACTCTCATCTCCTCTTCCCAGCACAACCCAGACAAGGGCTGAGTCACTGTTCCTTGGAACCTCAGTGTCCCTATCCACACAATGGGGCGCCTCTTCCCAGGCCCTCCCGGCTTCCTGGGACTGTCATTCCGACAAATGAGATCACTCTCCCAATGAGCCATCCTCAACCCAGGGCTGGTTCTTCTGGTTGTAGCTGGAAATGCAGTGGGGCCTGGTGGGTACAGTGCCTCCCCCTGCCCTCCATCCTTTACTGCTGCTCAGGCAGCTGGGAGACGCCAGCTGCTGGCAGAGCGGAGTCCACACTCCCAGGCTGCCCTGAGTACTGCAGCTGCCTCTGAGACACGGGCTCTGGACTCCAGCCAGCAGTCCCTGCCAATGGCAAGGAACTCACTGTCCTCATCGCGCCGGGATCAGGCCTGGAAGGACCATCAGCTGGGCTCATCTCTCTCCCCAGTTACTGAAGTCTCTGAGGACCAGGGCAGGCCTGGGACCTGTCCAAAGTCCCACACCCACCTGGGCACCTCAAAGACCATGCTGTAACCACCACTAGGCCCGAGCCCTGCACCCCACCAGGTCTCGCGGCTCTGGCCCATCTGAGGGTCTGATCCCCACCTTCAGTTTCCGGCACCAGGAGGGCCCTGGTCTGATTCCACAACAGAAGCCTGACCTGTCAGTGAATTGGGGTGGGAGCACCCTTCTTGTCATTAACCCCTTCCACCCATCCTCATTTCCTGAAGAGAACCGGGAAGGCTCGCCCTGCTCTGTGGCTTCCAGATTTACTCAAAGGAAGACTTCCAGGTATTGGGGCTCCTCCTCAACTGGCCCATTGCCTGACACCAGAGTGAAAAGGGCTGGGGCCCAGAGGGTCCTGGGAGTGGCTAGGGCAGGACTGCTCCTCCCACCTTCCCCTCTCCCAGGCTACCAGGGAGGTGGGGCTTCTCCCTGCCCTACCCTGGCACACCCCCCTTTCCACCCCAACCTGAACAATGGGCTGACCATTTGAGGAAATATCCCTGAGGTAAGTCCCACCCTTTCTCCCACACCTGCCCAAGGCCCACAGCCTTCTCTAGAAGCAGAGTCTGCAACCCATAGTCCTGGGGTGAGGAAATAGAAGTACCCCTGGGAACCCCTAAATTCCCTTGGGGGGATTCCTGAGACTCACAAAGGAACTTGAGCCCTAACCACCCAGCCTGCCTCCCCACCTTCCCTATGCTCGTGCCTTTTCCAGGAGGATCCTGACTCCCATCCTTGCCCATCCCCTGCCCCCTCTCAGAGCAATTGACTGGATGTGTCATCCTCTAGGACTCCGGCTCCCACCTGACATCTCGGCCGTTTATAGATGAGGAAATGAAGCTCAGCAAGGCAAAGCCACACTGCCCAAGGTAATGGACCTCCTTACTGGGCAAGAAGAGACCACCCGAGACCTTCCCAGATATGCTGGCCCCCCCCTGGTTCTGGTATTGCCTGGACCACTGTCCCGAGGATCACTGACCCTTAGGAGATACAAATGGTTCCCCAAGCTCTGCCCAGACCTACTCTTTACCACGATCCTAGATGACCCTTAACCTCCAAGTCAACAATAGTCTGTGTCCATAGACTCCTCCCCCACCCTCATTTCCCCCAGTTCACCCGTTGCTCGTTGCTCGCTAGGGCCCACCTCAGTGGCCATAATCAGGACACACCATATCTGAGTCAACAAGCTTTATTGGTCAGGCGGAGGGGTATGGGAAAGGGACCGAAGCCAGGAGCTGAGGCTGCAGGGGAACTCTGAGCGGCTGACCAGGAAGGCAGAGCTCTCAGCGGGTGGTCTGGTGCACCTGCTCCCGGGAGGAGATGACCTTGCCGTCCTGGACCTCTTCCACGATGGTGCGCACCTGGCGGGTGGTCACGGCTGTACGAGACAGACACTTGGAGGTGGGCGGGGGCCAGGAGACCCTGGCTCAGCCCCCAGCCCCCTGGGTGGAGCCAGCTCTTTTCTCCGCCGCTGCTTGCTGTCCATGCCTCTACTCGCCTCTCAATATCACATCCAGACCTGTGTCCCTCCTGCTCTTGCCACTCCCTCTTCCATCCCATCCCTGTGCTGTTGCGCCTGTGTGAATCCAGCCGCCCAGATGGGTGGTATGATCCTGACCCACTGTGTCCCTCTGTGAGGTTGAACACTTCCCAATGGAGTCTGTCTCTGGTCTCCCCCATCACCAGACTGGGATCTCCAAGACAAGAACCAGATCTACATCACCCTCATTAGACTAGATACCCAGGGCCAGGATCTTATCTTCCCCATCAGACCAGGGTCTGGAGGACAAGGAACATGTCTCTTTCTCCCATCAGACTAGAGACCCCAGGGACAGGGATACCTTTGCTCATCTGTAGGGTCTCAAGAACAAAGACCATGAGACCACATCCCTAATCTCCCCGTCGGAAGAGTCTCCAGAGCTAGGACCACATCTGCCACATCAGATTAGGATATCTAGGTAAGGACCATCTCTCTGTCCTGCCCCCTCATCTGATTCCCCTGAACATCAACCCCCTGGGCCCTAACATGTCCTTTCCCCCACCCCTGCTAAGGATCAACCATTATTTCCTGGAGCTCCTGGGGATCCTCCCCAACAATATGCAGATAGGTTGCCAGCCCCGTGCACCCCCACCCTCAGCTACCGAGATCCTTACGTTCTTTGGGCTTGTACTGAGTCAGGCTGGGGGGAAAAGAAACAGAGAGGAGATTAGATTTGGGTCTGAGATTTCCACCCCTACCCCAGGTCCACAGCCCTGGCTCCTGACCCCCAACTCACTGGGCGTCCTCGCCCTCCAGCAGGCGGCGGTAGGTGGCGATCTCCTGCTCCAGCCTTGTCTTCACATCCAGCAGGATCTTGTACTCCTGGTTCTGCTGCTCCATCTCGCAGCGCAGCTGGGCCAGCTGCTCCTCCACACTGCCGATCAGCCCCTGGATCTGGGACAGCTGCACGCAGTAGCGGTTCTCTGTCTCAGCCAGGCTACCTTCCAGGGATGCTTTCTGCAGGAAGGCAGGAGGACCAGGGGTCACCAAGGATGCTCAGTGCCCCCTCCAGGGTCCCAGATGTGCCCCAGGCTTAGCAGCTCCCCTACCATGCTGAGCTGGGACTGCAGCTCAATCTCCAAGGCCTGCACAGTGCGCCGGAGTTCGGAAATCTCACTCTTACCGCTCTGTACCAGCTCACTGTTGGTGGCCACCTCACGGTTCAGCTCCTCTGTCTGCAGACAGGACACAGGACAGTGCAGCATTAGCTTGGGATCCCTTCTCTGAGTCAGATGACCCCCATGGCCTCCATATGCTTGGCCCAAATGGGCATCCCAGTCTCTCCTTACTCCCCATAACTCCCCTGGATGTGATCACCTTCCTGACCTCCCCTGGGCCTCTTCCCAAACCTGACTGTAGGAGCAGTACCTTCTCACCAGCATCCCACTTCCAGAAATGAGAGAAAACTTTGAAATGATGTGAAGCTTTATCTTTAGTCCCTCCAAGTAGAAGGCCCTAGAATAGGCAACTTGAGGACCAGACAAGATATCAACCAGTCCCCTGCTGCCAGTTCCTGACCTCGTGAAGAGTTGGAAGCTCTTGGGGTCTTTACCCTCTGGCTTTATTCCTGCGGAGGGCTCTCCTGCCACGCCTAGATCCCAACTCTGGCCAAGCTCCTAGCCTATTGATGCAATGGGTGACCCTGGTCCCCTGGGATCCAAGTGGCTCACTGAGGATAGAGCACCCCAAGATGCCAGGTACTAGGCATAAGCCAGGACTCAGTCTTTGCTCCCCACCCCCTGGGAGAGGCCTCTGGCCTGCTGCAGCCTCTACCTTGCTGAAGAACCAGTCCTCGGCGTCCTTGCGGTTCTTCTCTGCCATTTTCTCGTACTGGTCACGCATCTCAGACAGGATGCGGCTCAGGTCCACACCGGGGGCTGCATCCATCTCCACGTTGATCTCACCACCCACCTGGCCTCTCAGGGCATTCATCTCCTGTTGGGGGGAGAGGGTTGTGGGTGTGGGCACTCGGCCTGTCCTGATCTCTTACTTCCAAACCTTCCCAGGCAAGCTCTCCAGACCCCTCCCAAGGAGCTCTCCTTCATTCTGCCTATCCTCTACCCTCTGCCCCTCCTGCTGACTCTTGTTCATCTGCTCTGTATGGGCTCTGTCCCTACCATCAGACTGGGGGTTCCCTGAGGACAGGTTCTATGTCTCCTCCATTAGACCAAGGGTTCTCCAAAGATAAAATCTAATTCTTAGGCCTGTACCCCTAAAATATCCCCTCTAATTCCCAAATTCCCACATAGGGTCCAGGTTCAAAGGCTTGAGTTGAAGCAAAGAGACCTCCTCACCTATCCCTTGTCCTCATGAGGGAGGCCAGGATGGACAGAAGAGGACTCTGCAGACGCTGGGATGGTCCCCAGAAGCAGGTAAGCAAGATGGTACTTGGAGGAGGCTACCTTACATGGGGATCAGGGCTCCGCAGACAGGGCAGCCCCATAAGGCAACCAGCCCTGGAGCACCTGCTCTGTGCTCTTCCCATGGTCTCAGGCTTGGCAAAGCCCCAGAGTCCTGTGACCCCCTGCAGCCTCTATGACCTGCTGCCCTACCACCTCACCTCCTCATGGTTCTTTCGCAGGTAAGCCAGCTCCTCCTTGAGGTTCTCAATCTGCATCTCCAGGTCAGCTCTGGACAGGGTCAGCTCATCCAGCACCCTGCGCAGGCCATTGGTGTCAGCCTCCACGCTCACCCGCAGAGCCTGCTCCGTCTCAAACCTGCAAAAGGAACCAGAGACTTAGTCTTGATGCTTGGTGGTGCAGGTCCATGTCCTGGCCAAGGCTCTAAGAGCTTGTGAGGGTTGATAGGGGCAGAGGGTGGAGTGGAACCAAACTGTAGCCCTAGGGCTGTAGGACCATGTAAGGCAAAGCCCCACCACCACTCTTGGCTTCCTGCTTCTCTCTCTTATACCCCCTGCCTCTCTCTCCTCCTTCTCCCTGCCTAAGCCCAGTGACCTTCAGAATTTGCTGCATTTGCCACATCTGTGACTAAGAGGTGGACTCCTCCACCCCCAGCTCCTGACCCTTCCCACAGCAACTGTGGTCCTAGCGTGAGGAGGGGTGCCCCAGTTCCCCCCAGCCCACTGGCTAGGGCTCACTTGGTACGGAAGTCATCAGCGGCCAGGCGGGCATTGTCAATCTGCAGCAGGATGTTGGCATTGTCTACAGTGGCCGTGAGGATCTGGGGAGAACAGGAGAGTGGTAAGGTCATTGGTGGGGAGGAGCTCAGCCGGGACCAGGGTTATGAGATGGATCTTCCTGCCCGGAGGCCAGGATGTGGCTGCCTTCTCCAGGAAGGCGTCTTTCCTGCCCAGCCTCTCACCTTTACTGGGCAGCAATTATTGGCAGAGGCGGGGCCAGCAGGAGTCTGATAGGCGAAAACTTGCCTCTCCTCCTCCGGGGCCCTGCCTCCCCCCACATGGACCCCCATGCTGGGGTTTGCCCTCAATCAGAACAGGTGGACAGACGGGAGTGCCCAACGAGGGAGACAAGAATGGTCCCTGGGGCAGTAGATGTCCCAGAATCCCAAAAAGTGGAGGAGAGGTAAACAATCCCCTCATTTTACAGTTGGGGAGATGGTGCCTAAGAGGCTCCCTCAGAAGGGGCCCTATAGGACCTCTCACCAAAGAAGAGTTCCAAATCAGAAGTCATGACCCTGGCTAGGCCTCAACCCCAGACTCCAGCGGGCAGCTCTGCCCTTGGAGGTTTGCTGAGTCCTATTCTTGAGGGGGTCAGTGGGAGGGATGGGGAAGCCAGAAAAATCACCAAATAAGGCACACAGAGGAATTTCCGAGGTCCCGCCCCCTCTCTCCACCTCCTCCTCCAGCAGGTGCCATCAGGAACTCACTAGCTGCCCTCACCCCACCATGGCCCAAAATACCCCCTTGCTTCAAGAAGAGAAGTACCCACGTATCCAGCAGCCCCCGGAGCCCAGACTCTACATGCATCCACGCATCTTATCCAATTACCTGAGGTGCTGGCAGTAAGCCCTACAATGGGGAAACCAAGGCTCAAAGCAGTTCCACGAGGCCTGCTTTTCCCTGGCCCAGCTGCTGCCCCCCTCAAAGGGGAACATGCCACACAGTGGCTCCAAGGTGGGCTCCCTGAGACCAAGGATCCCTGAGACCCTGTGACAGCCATCCAGGCTGACTCTGGGCCACAGTCAAGGGGAGGAGATGGAGAAGGAGAAGTCATACGCCCCACAGGCCCTGCCCCACCAGCAGGCCCTACCTTGTTCTTCAGGTCCTCGATAGTCTGGTAGTAGTGGCTGTAGTCGCGGGCAGGCCCCGGGGCCTGCTTCTGGTACCAGTCGCGGATCTTCACCTCCAGCTCAGTGTTGGCCTCCTCCAGGGCGCGCACCTTGTCCAGGTAGGAGGCCAGGCGGTCATTGAGGTTCTGCATGGTGGCCTTCTCCCCGCCCGCCAGCAGCCCATCAACACCTCCAAAGCTGCCACCGTAAGCACTGCCAGAGCCGAAGTTGTAGCAGCTAGAATAGCCACTGCCCCCCAGGACACTGCCCAGGCCCCCAGCAGACCCCAGCCTGCAGGATCCGGCACCCAGGCTGCCAGACAGCCGGCAGGAGGTGCGGGACGAGCCGCCCCCCAGCCCCGAGGAGCCCTTGATGGAGCTGGAGGAGGTGAACTGGCGGATGGTGGTGGTCATGGTGGCAGCAGCGGGCAGCAGGCAGGCACAGAGCGAGAGGGCTGGTGAGGAGGGAGACCCAAGGTGCGTGCTGCTGCCGGGGCTCGCCCGCGTCCTTTATAGGCCGCCAAGTGGGCGTAGCGATTACAACAGGATCGCTCCTCTGTTTCCATTCCCCTGAGCTTTCATCACTGCTGGCCGCCAGCCAGCTCCCAGGTGGCTGTGGGCCCCCTCCCCTCCCACCATCGGGGCTGTGCCTCCCTTCTCCGAACCCTCGTGCTGGGTGTCTGCAGACGCGTGTGCGTGTCTCTGGTCTCAAGCCTGTCATCTGTGATTCAGGCAGGCCCTCCAGCTATGCTTTCCCATGACCTAATACGGAGAAAAGGAGAGATAGGACGTCACCGTCACCAGGCCCTCCCGGGCAGCTGCCACCCCAGCTCAGCCCACCTGGCCCCTGTGTCTGGTGGGGAAACTGGCTGGGGAACCAGGCAGCCCCCAGCCTGAGGGTGCTCTCCTCCACCACACCACACATACACACACACATACACACACACACACACACACACACACAGACTGAGACCCTGTCCCACCTTGGAAACTGGACCTAAATCCACTGGGCTCATCACACAGTACAATGACCCTCAATTTACCACCCCATTTTACAGATAAGGAAACTGAGGCTCAGAGAGGGACAGTGCCCCACTGCCCCACCTAACCACAGAACTGGGCTGGCAGGGTTCCTGCATCCTTTGTCCCCATTATTCCACAGCACCCACACTCCCCACTCCCCCCAGGGCCCCAGCACACTGCTCCCACTCTCTGCAGAACCCTGACACAAGGAAGCACTCCAGGAGCTGTGATTCCACCTGGCCAGTTTTCTGACACTGACCCCATCCCTGGAAACCCTGGTGACCCAGGCTCCTCTCTAATCTCCCCCCACCATCCTCCTGTAGGGGAGTATCCTGGACGAGGGTGGGCAAAGAAGAGCTTGGCTGTAGATGGGACATGACAGCCTGGCAGGAGAGCATCCTGGTAAAAGGGGACTGGAAAAAACGGGGAGAGCCATGTCGCCCGCCACCCGTCTTATTGCTCCTATGCCAGAAGAGGCCTCAGGGTGAGGTGAGGGGCATATACCTCAAGCCTGAGCCCGCTGGAAATGTAGAGGACACTGTCTAAGGGTCTTCCTGGGAACCCCCAGCCAGTATTCCCCCCCCCTCCCGCAGAGGCCCACACCAGGTCCCTGATGAGGCCCTTCAAGACTGGCCCTGTGCCACCCACAGCCCCACCCTTCCCTGCCCACCTGGGTCCCAGGGTCCCTGCAGGCCTGCTGGATAGAATGTGCTCATGTCTCAGAATGCGGATGGCTTCCACTTCCCAGACAGGCCCAGACAGCCCCAGCCAGCAGCTGAGAGAGATTCCCCAACAGCCCAGGAGCTGCCAAGCCACCAAAGCAAACAGGACGCCCCCCACGCTCACATGCACAGGGGCAACCCCGCCCCACACACATCCTGACCAGGACGAGCTGGTTTCCGGGGCTGGCAGCTGTGCCACTGCCACCCCCTCTCATCCATCAACACCTTGGCCCACACCTTTGGAAAACCCCCTGTTCAGCCCCTCTCCCTCTGATCTTAAACCCACACCTACCCCAGGCTGAGGCAGGGAGTTCCCTGTAACAGGTGTGGCTCCCCTGAAAGCCTATGGGGCCCTCCTAGGGACCAGTCCATGGGGACCCACAGGGACCCACAGGCTGATTCTTGGAAACTGTCCCAGCTTGATGGGCTCTCCCAACCCTCTGCCCTCGATCTGCTGCCTTCTTCTCTTTCGCCTTCCCAGGAGTCCCAGGCCTGGATGATGTGGGCAGAATGGACCGGCAGGTGACAAGTGGCACCCAAACACTTAACAAGCTCTCCTCCTCCCCAATCCCTCAGCACACACTGCCCTAAGCCAATGACCAGACCAAATTACACAAGGCATTGAACTTCAGGCAAAGCTTTAATAGCAGTCACTAGGGCAATTCCAGAAGGCCCCCTCAGTGAGGGGCTGCAGGAAACAGTTACAGAAAAGCAACAGCTCTTGGGTGGTGGCCCAGATGGGCACTCAGGGTGCGGCAGTAGCATGCTGGGAGCCCAAGGCGATGGCTGCTCCGTGACCCTCAAGGCCAGGCTGTCACAGGTCAGAAGGGGCTTCAGTGGGTGGAGCGGTGGACCTGCTCGCGGGAGGAGACCACCTTGCCGTCCTGAACTTCTTCCATGATGGTGCGCACCTGGCGGGTGGTCACTGTGGCTGCGGGAGGACGAGGGGGGCACAGGGAAGCTCAGGCTGGAGCCCCTCTCCTAGTCCCCCCCCCCCACAGAAGGGTCCTCAGCCTCTCCCCATTCCCTCTGGGCCAGATGGGGCAGGCTCTTACCTTCCCGGGTGGGCTGTGAGATCAGGGAAGAGGAGTACTGGGTGGCCAGACTGCAGGGAGGGAAAGGGGGACCCGTCAGTTCAAGGGGGCTGGCACAGAGCCTGGGCCCCTGGGGGAGGAGCAGCTAGGGAGGCCTGGGGCCATGGGAAAGAGGTCCCAGAGAACCAGAAAGAACTCACAGCTGAGAATACATGGAAAAGATTAGCAACCACAAGGGTCAAATGTCAAAGCCCAGTAGGCAGGACTAAGGAAAGGGGACACCCCAAAAGAGGGCCCAGAGGTACTTTGTGGCTAACCATGGATTTACAAGGAGAAGCTGAGTAAGTGGTTTTTCCATATCCCAAAGGGCCCAACAGATAGACTCTATTAAAGCAGGAAGGACTGTGGTTAGACTATACATGGACCTCACTATCGTCAGGGAGCAAAAAGCTGGTGTGGGTGACTTAGCATGGGGACTCCAGGACATTCTCAGCCACTTTACACTAGGGCCCTGATCTACCTGCCCAGCTCCACCCACCTTGCTCTTTATCCCGGATAATGGCATCACCAACCACACAGTCATCAAAACCAGAAACCCAGGGTCATCGTTCTCCACTACTTCATGTGCTCACTCAACATGTATTGCATGCTGCCGGCGAGCCACGCTTGCTCCCACGCTCAGACAGCTAGCCCTGCTGTTTTTAACTATAACACATCCTCTTCACACACCACCTTCCTTTCCCTGCCTTCCACCCCTGCCTTACAGTAGGGCTGCTCTGGCCTGACTCCCAGCTCCAGCCTCCTGACAGGTCTCCCTGACCCCACTGGAGCCCCTCTGATGCAGCCAGTGAATGTTCTAAGACATCTTGATGATAGAAACTCTCCTCTGTGCAAAATCCCTCTGTGGCTCCCCACTTTCCACACAATCTAGTCTAGATGCTTTAATTTGGCCTTCAATGTTCCTCAGCAGTGGGACCAGCCAGCGTTCTCAGTTCCACCTCCTGCAAACTTCTACACCTCCTGTCCTCCTACACCTCCTACACCATTTGTGCTGTCCCCTCAGCACAAAAGTCCCTGCCTGGATGCAGTGGCCCCAGCAGAACCAAGCATGTGCCCCAGTGCCCCCACTCACTGGGCATCCTCGCCCTCCAGCAGGCGACGGTAGGTGGCAATCTCCTGCTCCAGCCGTGTCTTCACATCCAGCAGAACCTGGTACTCTTGGTTCTGGCGCTCCATGTCGCAGCGGAGCTCACCCAGCTGCTGCTCGATGCTGCTAATGAGCCCCTGCAACTGGGCCAGCTGGGCCCCATAGCGGGCCTCGGTCTCCGCCAGGCTGCCCTCCAGCGAGGCTTTCTGCGGGCCAGAGTAGAGGTAGCTGGGTGAGACCAAGCTGGGGCCCTTCTCCAGGGCAAGGACCCAGAAGGGGGACTCACTGGTGTGGGGTCATGGGTACTGCTGGTGCCATGGGGCAGGGAGGGGCCCGTGTCACTGAGTGTGAATGACAGGCTGGGGGTGGGTGGGAATTCGAGTTCTCCAAGTGGAAGTCCACTAGGCTGAGCCCACCCTGGGGTGACAGGTACAGGCCGGGGTTGGGGGTTGGGTCAAGGCCCTACCATGCTGAGCTGAGACTGCAGCTCAATCTCCAGATTCTGCACAGAGCGGCGGAGCTCCGTGATCTCCGTCCTGCTGCTCTGCAGAGCCTCGGTGTTGGTGGCCACCTCCCGGTTCAGCTCCTCCGTCTGAAAAGCAGGGTGGGCCACCGGGGCTTGAGAAGGCTTGCAGAGGTGCGGCAGAGGACAGGGTCTGCCCCTGAGCCCTGACCTGCTGGATCCAATTCCCACCCCACTCCACCCCCTGCCTCTCCCTGGCCTTTGTGGGGCTACAGACTCACCTGCACACAGACACCCTCTCTGCCCACCCTAGAACTTAGCAGATGCACCTTGCTTTGCATCCCATACTCCTACGGAGCACTGCTCAAACACAGGTTCAATTCTCTTTGTGCCTGTCACCATCCTGGGCGCTGTAACTACTCAGTGTGAATCTACTACAGGCATGAATTATTCATCCAAACACACACACACACCTACAAATGTGCTGGGAGAAGCCCTACACAGGGATGACGAGATCTGGATCTGTTCCCCCAGCTACAGTGTGGCTTGTGTGAGCCTGAGGCCTCCCTGAGCCTCACATCATGCATCAGACATGAGCAGTAGGTCCAACTGGTTTCCAAAGGTCCTTCCAGCTGGGACAGCCTGTAGATCTACAAGTTTTCCAGCCCATACCCAACACCCAACACATGCATGCACACATGTGCACACTTGCTCACACACGGCCACCCACCTTGCTAAAGAACCAGTCCTCGGCATCCTTGCGGTTCTTCTCTGCCATCTTCTCATACTGGTCACGCATCTCATTCAGGATGCGGCTCAGGTCCACACCAGGGGCGGCGTCCATCTCCACGCTGACATCCCCACCCACCTGGCCTCGCAGGGCATTCATTTCCTAGGCAAGAGGAGAGCAGGAGCTCACCAAGGCCATTGGGGGAGAGACGCCAGGGCCTGCCTTCTCAGCCTCAGGGAGACAGGCACAGATGGCAGACAGACACAAACAGCCCAATGGCTCCTCCCCTTGAAGATGGAGGCAGATGTGATCTTGTCTCAAACACACAGGGTTGTGAATATGGACCATCTCCCTCAACGTGTGCTCGGGGATGGACTTTGCCCAGTTCCGATGTATGCGGGGCAAAGAGAGATGGCAACTCCGCAACATGTCAGGGGATGAGCCAGGACAGCCTTGCTCACCACCCTGACTGCCTGCTTTATCCCCCACCACCAACCACACAGTATGGGCACAGGGGAAGCAGCCCCATGTTGGTGTCGGCGAGGAGCCAAACCTCATTAGGAAATGTTAATCTGCTGGGGGGATGCAATCCCTATGAACAGCCTCAAAGCAAGTGGAGATATCTTCTGGGTTCCTGCTACTCTAAGATTAGGTTCCCCTAATCTCAGGCCAGCCCAAAGGTCAGCTGAGAAGGAAGCTGCTGTCCCCCTATAGGGCCTGGGATCCCCATCCTTGGGTTGAGTCTTAGGGTCCCCAGGGCCCCAAGACCCTCTGAAAAAGGGAGGTGGGAGAGGGGGCAAAGTGGTGGCCTGGGTGTGGATATGGGTCAGTTAGACCTGTGTGGCTTTGGATAAATCTCTGAACCTCTCTGAGCTTGTTTCTTCACCAGTAAAGGGAGGACAGAGCTCCCTACCCCCAGCGCCACTGGATCAGCTGAGATAATTGCCATGAATCACTTGTAATGTGCTGAGCAGATTTTGGTTGTTGTTATGACTATCACTATTACAATTAATTAGAGTAATTAGCATGCATGTTCTTAGGCTGATTTGCTCATTAGATAGTTAACTGCCACCACTCAAGAGGCTGTGCCTCAAGGGACAAGGGAAGTATCTCTGAGGGGAGAGGACCCTCCAGGCTTCATGCAGGCCCCTCCAAGGGTCTCTCAGGATCAGAACCAGGAACGCACCAGAGATGGGAACTGGATTGAGAGTATGGCCCTGGCCCAGGAAGATTTGAGGGTCCCAGCCTTGCTCCTTGTAGGAGTTTCTCCTGCATTCCCCAGGGTCAGCCTCACCTCCTCGTGGTTCTTCTTCAGGTAGGCCAGCTCCTCCTTGAGGCTCTCGATCTGCATCTCCAGATCAGCTCTGGCCAAGGTCAGCTCGTCCAGCACCCGGCGCAAGCCATTGGTGTCAGCCTCCACGCTCATGCGCAGGTTCAGCTCCGTCTCATACCTGGAAAGGGTGGAGGCATGAGCCAAGGAGTACCCCAGGACACCTCCTTGTACACACAGAGAGCTCTGATGTGCAGAGACAGACCCACCACCAGGCCCCAGGGGCGGACCTGGAGTCCCAGACTCACTTGGTGCGGAAGTCATCAGCTGCCAGGCGGGCGTTGTCGATTTGTAGCACCAGGCTAGCATTGTCAATGGTGGCCGCCAGGATCTGGGGGGCATAGTGGGCTAGATAAGCAAGCACTATGGGAAAGCCCTGCAATGCCCTCCTTGCAGCCCTTTGGAGAGTGGGCCAGACAGAGGAGGTGAGGGTCCTTCCTTGCAATCTCCCCTTCTGAGCACCCTGCTGGAGGGCTCCCAGAATGATGGGAGCACAAAGCCTAGCCACAGGTAATCATGAGGCCAGGAGATAGACCCCCACATATTCACCCCTCTCCTGGCCAAGCTGCATGGACTTCACACTCTCCTCCCCAACTAAATTGACCTCAAGGCTCAGTTGCCACCTCCTCCAGGAAGCGCTCCTTGACTCTGGATCCCTCCTTCCAGTCACACCTCCTCCCTGCCCATCTCTTTCACAACACTTCTCATAACTGTGATTTTTCCATGAGTTCTTTGGTTATTTCCTCCAATGGACTCTGAGCTCCAGGAGATCAAGGTCATTCTCTTCAGAATCCCTAGCCTTGGGCGAAGTACTTGGCCCACAGTCAGCCCCCAGGAAACATTAGTTTAATTAAGCAATTAAATTATTCATTTATTTATTTATAAGATTATGACCAGCCCCACCTCAAGCCTATAACAAAGTTTCCTTCCCCCGCCCCCCCGCCCCCCCCCGCAGGGTCATCTCAGAGGTTTAAATGAGAACAGGGAATGGGCTCTGGAGGGAGCAAAGGGTTGGGTATTATTACTACTACTGTCATTGTTTTTGTGAGAAATGCCTAGAGAGGCTCTACTCAAGAGCCATGTGGGTGGGAGGACACGAAGGCCCCCAAATGCCACCCAGAGGCAGGAGAGAGGAGGACTCTGTGGAGGTGGCAGACGAGCTAGGAAACCTCTGAACGTTTTTAAGGCTCCAGGCAGACATGTAGAACCATATAAGAGGAGACAGCCCCAGCAGGGAAAAGCAGCCCCAATAGCCTCATTCTGAGCCTCTGAGCCTCCTTGAGGGCCCTGTGAAGTGACCCTGGGTCAGGCCCTATTTCTAGAGCAAGCCCAAGGGCCAGTTTGTTACCCATCCCTGGCCTCGGTGGCCTACAGACCGGCCTCCCAGTCACTTCCCTGCTCAGGAGGCTGATTGGGCCTAGCAAGGGGCCCTTGTGCAAACCCCCAGGGATGTAATGACTCAGAGGGGCAGAGGCCTGATGCGGTGCACTAGGGGTTGATGGTGAGGAGCTGGCTGACCCCAAAGCTTGGAACGTTGACTCACCAGGGCTCCCCTGGGTTCCCCACTGCCCAGACCAAGCCCATTATCTGATCTGGCACTCCCTCTAGCTCGGCTTCCAGGGGGCAATTGCAGGAATTCCCTTCCTGGCTGAGGTCCCGGGCAGGAACGGGCAAAGCCCCTCACAGGGCAGCACCAGACCTGGTTTTCCACCAGAAGAGAGCAGGCCCCAGCGTGGCCTCCCCTAAACAGCTCCACATTTCTTTGAGGTCTCACATACCTCTGGGGGCTACAGCCCCCCGAGGACCCTCCAAGGGCAAGGCCTGTGTAGAAGACCCAGATGCCTCATGCACAGAAGCCCAAGGCCATGTTCTCAGAGGTCATGAGCATGTGGGCATGTGTTGTGTTCTCCTTCAGACTAACTTAGAGTAATTCCTGCCCTTGGGAGCTTCCAGTCTGAGTAGGAATACATAGCTCCTTCCCTCTGGGACCCTCAGAGTCACCATTCCGGAGAGAGTGAGGATGACCCACAGTGAAACCAGCTGTGAGAATATGCCAGACTCCGTGAAACCAGCACAGTGAACAGGGCATTGACTGAACCACAGAATGTTGAAGGGACCTCAAGATCTGGGGGTGGAAGGCAAGTGCCACCCATTCAGGAGGAGGTGGGACAGGCAGAGAGCCACACCCAGAGACGAATGGAATAGTGAGAAGGAGACGGCCAGCTTCATCTCCCAGCAGCCACACCAAACTCCCCCACTTCTGTGTCTGAGCCCACAGTGTTCTCTGTACCAGGAATGCCGTCTGCTGCCTTCAAAGCTCTGAAGCCTTCCCCACCCACTCCTCCATCACTCACCCCCAAATACTTCCCCCCCCCCCCACAAAGGGAGAACTCCAGTCTCCCTACATGGGATGCCCTCCAGGCTTGGCACCTTGGCACAGGGCTGGGTTCCTGAGCAAGTAAGAGTGAGTGAATGAATGAATGAATGAATGAAGACCCAGGGCGGAGAAGAAATGTACCAAAAGGTCCAAAGTTGGGAGGGCACTAAGTAAGGACAGAAGGCAGAGGGCAGGGAACTGCCGGGCCCACACACCTTGTTCCGCAGCTCCTCGATGGTCTTGAAAAAGTGGCTGTAGTCGCGGGCGGGCCCGGGCCCCTGCTTCTTGTACCAGTCATGGATCTTCACCTCCAGGTCGGCGTTGGCCTCCTCCAGGGCGCGCACCTTGTCCAGGTAGGAGGCCAGGCGGTCGTTGAGGTTCTGCATGGTCTCCTTCTCGCTGCCCCCTAGCAGGGCGTCCGAGGAGCTGAAGCCGGAGCCGAAGCCCGCGCCGAAGCCCGCTCCAAAGCCGGAGCCGAAGCCAGAGCCGAAGCCCCCGCCCAGGCTGCAGGTGTAGCCGCCACCGTAGCCACCGCCCAAGCCCGCCGAGAAGCGGGACGAGGTGACCGACATGTTGCCACAGCTGCCGACTCCCAGGAGGCTGGGGGCCCTGCAGGCGCCCCCAACACGAACTGAGGACATCCGAGAGAAGCCCCCACCGGGCCCGCACAGGCCCTTGACGGAGCCGGAGGTTGAGAACTGGCGGATGCTGGTGGTGGTAGCAGCCATGGTGTCCACGAGTCGGGAGCAGGGTCTGGTCTGGACAGAGACCCCGGGCAGCCCTTTATAGCCAGGCTAAAGGGAGGCTGGGCCCCCGGCCCTTGAAGTCAGAGCCAAAACCCAGCCATGTAATTTGCTTCTGTACCAGCCGCCCAGGGCCCGGGGCTCAGGCTGGACACGCTGAGTGCATCCCCGGGGACCCCTCCCCTGCCTGATCTGGGCCTGGGCAGGTGGCCTCTTAGCAGCCCATTGTCTGTTCAGAAACAAAGGTGGTGTTGGAGCCGCAGCCCCAGGGTAGGGTGAACCTCCATCCTCAGCCACAATTAAGCAGCTGAGCTCATTCTTGGGGGCAGTCTGGAGAACCCAGCCCTGGGAGCCAGACGGGGCCTGGAACAAGGCTCCACAGGCCTGGAGCCCCGAGGCTGGTCTGGCCCCCCAACCAGCATTCCTGGGCCCCAGGGAGAGAGGGTGGAGAGATTCAGGGTGACACCCGATCCCAGGTACAACATGGCCCTGAGAGGGCCCCCCAAGGCTGAGGGGGATCTTCCAGCTGAAGAGTCCACACCTATGGGAGGGGACACAGCTCCTGGCCTGGGGGATCGGGATCTAAGCGGAACAGACATTGCTTCTGGCCCGAGGGAGCTTTGGATGCAAATTGCCAGGAAGTCAATTTACAAGCCTCACCTTCCTCATTTGTAAAATGGGGTAATTCCTGTCTCCCATGGTCTTTGATGGAATCTAGAGAGGCGGTGGCATCAGTGAAATTGAGGTCAGAGGTCTGAGGCCAGAGGGAAAAAAATGAAGCAGAGAGTTAGGGTGACCACTTCTGTTCATGCCCCCAGAGCAAAGGAAAGCCACTCCTGAGGGCCCCCCTGGAGGAGGAGAAGCAGGGTGCCTCCCCTAGCTAGTGTGCTGCGCCCCAGGGAAGGGCCGCCCCAGGGAGGAAGCCGCGCCATCCCACATCCTGGCAGCTGGCACCCGCCCGCCGCCCAACAAGAGATTACAGCCTAATCTCCTCGGCGCTAACGATTTAGGTGCTGCCAGGACACTGGCGTCTGCACCGGGCCTGTCTGAATGGGGAGCTCCCAGGGGCGCCCAGGGCCTGAGGGACAGGCAGGTGAGGGCGAACCTGGAGCCCATGCGGGTGGCCTGGGCTCTCAGCCCACACACGGGGACAGGGTGGGAATCAGGGTTTCCTCGTAAGCCAGGTTGCTGTGCTGAGGCTAGACTTCCAGAAGGACGTCTTGCTTAGAAAGTGGGGGGCCTCTCAGGTGAAGATGTCTCCTCTCTGGGGAAGTGGGGACAGCTCAAGCTATCTGGGAGAGAGGGGACGAACCCCAACCTAACCCTGCTCTGGCCCTGCCTGTGAATTCTGGGGGCTCCCAGTGTGGCTAGGGTGGGAGGATAGAGAGGGGGCTCGAAGCCAAGGTACAGGAGCCAGGTCAGACCAGCAGGGTTCTCACATGAGGACAGACATCAGGGAGGAATTCCTGGCCATCCAGGATGGTCTCTGAGGAGGACCCAGGGTCACCTGAGTGGGCCAGAGACAGGCCCTGTACCAGCCCATCGCCCTCTCACAGGAGGACACGCAAAGCAGACCCTCCCCTTCCCCATGGGAGCCACACTCCCAGGGATCCCCGTCTTCCAGGAGCCGACTGACCTGTCCCCTCCAGGCAGGCCTCCCTGGGCTGAGGGTCTGCCTTCCACACAGAACCTGGAGCACAGCCAGGGGCTCTGCATGCCTCTCCCTGGAGCCCACAGCTCAGCCCTCACCCTACCTCCAAAGCTCCCAGATCTTAGGCTCAAGCCCCAGTGTCAGGGGGCAGAGAGTTCATGAACCTCCCTTCTTCCCTCCCAAATCACCAAGGCCCCACCTACCATCACCACCACCTGGGCTCCTCAAGCTCCCTCACCCCTGACATCAGACTGCATGCCAGAGTCTGGGCTTGTCTCCCCACACTGGTGACTCCCAGGCCTTTTGTCTTGCTCTTTGGAGAGAGATCCACCATCTACGGATCCCCCAAGGGCATCCCAACCCAGGAAGGCCTCACAGGCTGAGTGAAAGGGCAGAGTTAGACCCCAGGGAAGCCTCCCTGACCCTCTGCAGGGCCTGACTAGCCCTGGCCAAGGAGACCTACACAGCTCAGGGACAGCCCTCACCACACCTTCCCAGCAGTGGTGAGAGGAAACTGAGGCACACAACACTTGAGTGGCAGGCGGGCGGGCAGGCAGGGCCAGGTGGGGTGGCCTGGCATTAGCAGCAGAGCCAGGCCTGGAGCCAGGGCCCCAGCAGCTCCCACTCTCCCTGCCAGGGGGAAGGAAGGTCGGACAGGAGCCAGCCAGAGGGCTGCACAGAGGTCCTCTCGGCCATGATGCCTCCTGCCCGGGCTTGTCTTCCACCCCCGGCAGGGAGAGGCCCCTGGCAGCCAAGCACCAGGCCCACAGCCCCCGCAGTCATCAGCAGCTTGGCCCACATGGAGGATGAGAAGAAAAGGAGAAAGAACTCCAGCCCCAGAGGCTGCTGGGAGTCAAGCACAGTGCGGGAGGGGACCAGACGAGGAAGTCAGGGGGTGGCTGGGATCACCCCCAGGGTCCCCAGGGCCATCACGCCAGCCTGAGGCTTGCCTAAGCCCACAGGCCCTGGGTCTCGTCTCCAGAGGTTGCTGAGAAGCCAGTGTGCTCACCGGTGGAGTAGACACAGGCCTTGCCTCCGATCTGAGCAGGACCAGGGTGTGGGGAGAGCGTCCCTGGAACCACACCCACCCCTGTGATACTGATGGAAGGCTCAGAGGGTAGAGTAACTGGGGGCCCCAGTACACAGTTGATGTCCAATAAATGCATGTTAAGGGGCACCTGGCTGTCTCAGTTGGAAGAGCCTGCAACTCTAATCTCAGGGCCATGAGTTCAAGTCTCATATTGGGTGTAGAGATTACTTAAATAAACAAATAAACTTTAAAAAAAAATAGATGCCGGGGCAGCCCGGGTGGCTCAGCGGTTTAGGGCCGCCTGCAGCCCAAGGTGTGATCCTGGAGACCCAAGATTGAGTCCCATGTTGGGCTCCCTGCATGGAGCCTGCTCCTCCCACTGCCTGTGTCTCTGCCTCTCTCTCTCTCTCTCTCTCTCTCTGTGTGTGTCCCTGATGAATAAATAAATAAAATCTTTTTTAAAAAAAATAGATGCCTATTAATACTGAGCAAGGTCATGCCACATCATCCCATCTGACCTTGGCTCTACAGCTCACCCCCCAGGCATTAACTGTCACCCCCTAGGACAGTGCCCATCCCCCACCCCACCCAGAACCCAGGGCACAGCCTGGATGAGGCAGGAGCTCTAAAGTGCTTGCTGGACCATGACTGGGGTGGAGACAGGGGCCCAGAGGGGAAACACATGGCTATTTCCCACTCTCCACCGAGGGAAAGGGTCCATATCAGGTAAGGTGGAGGAAGTGAGAGGCCCAGGAGTCCGGGGGTGGGCTCCCCACTGGGACCTTGGCTGAGCTGAGGAGGTAAGGGCCCTAAATCCTTCAGGGGTCCCAAAGAGCTTGATGCCACCCGCAGACACCTGCTACTAGGTACCTGTCTGCTCCTTTCCACATACCACAGACCCTGAGCCCTTCTCACCCCTCCTGTGTGGGAACCTTGCCTGGGATGGGAGCGGCAGGGCCATGAAGGAGCCCACGGGTCCCCTGCCCGGCCAGCATGCCCTCAGAAGGGCCCCCATGCCCAGCCACACCTGCCCTCAGGTGGAAGCCTCCTCTTCCTCTACCATTTCCTCAGCCTCTGTCCTGAGGCCCAAGGCCCACCCCACCCAGATCCACCCACTAAGGACTTTTGTGGAGCTCCAAAGAGAGCCTCTCCACTCCACTCCATGGGCTGTGGGAATGTGGAACATTCTTGGGACTCCTGAGTCTCCTCCCAGTTAGGGGAGTTGGAGGCAGGGGTCCCCCATTGTCCCTTTACACACCAGGGGCCTCTGAGTACACTCTCCTCAGGGACAACAGACTCAGCCACCTCCCTCTGACTGGCTTCCAGGAACCATCAGCCTGGGGGGGACCCAACGCATAGGGTACGTACAGCGCCCAGAACACCGCACTGCTCCAGGAGAGCCACATCAGCTGTCCGGGGCCCCTCCCTCAAAAGGACCCAGAGCCCTTAGGGGTCCAGACAGGACCCAGGTAGGAAGACAGGGCAAGGGAGGAGGGCAGGGAACCAGCGGGAATGGGTGGAGAGGAAGTCTGGGCCTGAGGGAGGCATGTGTGGGAACTCTTGCTGCTTCCCACAGCCTAGAAGGCTCCAGCCTGACAGGACCGACTTCTCCCGTCTGCCCTTCTCACCCTCCTCCTTCCCGTTCCTCCCTCCCTGTCCCTCTCTCCTCTTCTCCCTCCCTCTTTCTAACCCCCCTTCCCTGGCCTGAGGGCAGCAGCCTCTTGGGCTCCCCTTTCAGGCCTGGGGCTCACACCCTCTCCCCATTTTATCTTACAAACTGGCTGAGGTGGCCCTAGAACCTGAGGGAAGAGAAGTCAGATCCTGAAGGGACCTGTCCAGGCTCCTTCCGGGCCTTCCCAGACCCTCAGGCCCTGCCCCACCTGCCCACTCTGTTCTTCCCCCGACTGGCCAGTTGCACCCTATCAATCCACACCCACCTGTACTTAATCTTCAATGCTCCTAGAGTGATCTCCAGGGGCAAGTGTGGGCCAGTCTCCCAGGGAGAGGCTTTGTCTCTCCCCTCAGACTGGACACTTCCTCTCAACAACAGCTGTGTCTCCCCCATCAGACTGGGAGCTCAGTTGGGTTGGGGACTGTGCCTCCCCGTGTGAGCCCAGGGATGCTCTGAGCGTGGCCTGCCTTCTTCTTCCTTCACGTAACAAGGCTGGCAGGATGAGAGGGAAGGTCTCTTGGCTCTCTGTCTCCGTGCCGACCACCCAGTCCACCACACTGTGACCCTGACCAACAAGGGGGGAGGAACAGTGGAGGGAGTGGGGTGGAAGATGACCTTGGTAGGAGGGAGGGAGGGAGGGAGGGAGGGAGGGAGGGAGGGAGGGAGGCTCATAGGAAAAGGAACAGGAGAAAATCAAGGAAGAGAATGGGGAGGATCATGGAGGAGGACAGGGAGGATCAAGGAGGACCAAAAAAGAGGGAGAATCAGAGATGGATGTTGAGGACCAAGGGAGGGAGGATGAGGGGGAGGAGGATCACGGAGAAGAAACAAGGAGGAAGAAGAGGAAGCCCAGGGGAGGCAGGACCAGGGAGGAGGATCAGGGAGGAGGAGGAGGACCAAAGGAGAGAGGAAGAGGAAAAGAGGCTCAGGGAGGAGGAGGTAGAGGACCAGGGGAAGGAGAATGAGGGGAGGAGGACCACAGAGGAGGATAAGGAGGATCAGAGAGGAGGATGAGGGGAGGAGGATCAGGAAAGAGGAGGTGGAGGACCAAGGGAGGGAGGATGAAGGAAGGAGAGCTCAGGGAGAGGAAGAGCAGGAAAGAATCATGGAATGGCAGATAAAAGGCAGGCAGGAGGAGGTAGAAGGGGGCCTCCGAGCCCAACCGAGGAGGTCACACTGGGAAGGTAGGGCATCTGTCCTTTCCAAGGGCAAAACAGGAGGACAGAGCAGGAGCAGACCTGTGCAGAGGCCTGGGCTCCATGGAATACTCTGTCCACCAACACCCCCCGACCTCCGCCCCTGGCCTCCCACCAGCTCCTCTCCACCAAGGCCTGCCTGGCCCCTGAAGCTGCCCCAACCTGCTGGCCAGAAGCCAGCTCCCTCTGCTGAACTTAGCCTGCTGTGCTGCTGTGCTGCCTCAGCACCTGGGGCCCTGAAGCCTTGTTATTTAACATTTCAGGGGTGACGCACTTTCCCCAGCAAGGTGTTATCAGGGAGGAACCACAGCTCCTAATCTGTCAGACCCCCGGGGTCAGGCACATATTATCTGTGATCAGAAGCCCAAATCCAAGGGCCTGAGGTCTCTGAAGATTCTGTGTAGCCTTGGGCAACTCACATCCCCTCCCCCAACCTCAGCTCCCTCCATCCTCTATAAAATGAGGCCACAAAGTCTTCCATGACAAACTCGTGAGGCTGAAATGAGGTACACGTCACAGCAGCTGGCACTGTGGCTCGTTTGTACCAGGGATTCAGTAAAGCCTCGATGACTCCAAAGCTGGTGAAGCCTCCCAGCAGTGGGAGGTGATCCTTCCCTCCTTGTCCCGAGTAGAATAATGTACCCCAAGCAAGTCCACATCCTAATCCCCCAGAACCTGGGAATATACACAGAACATGCCAAAGGGACTTGGCGGATGTGGTTAAGCAACTTGCAATGGGGAGATCATTCTGGATGATCTGGCTGAGACTACACTATCACCACAAGGGTCATTCATTATAAGAGGGAGGCAGGAGGGTCAGAGTCAGAGATGTGACAACAGAAGTGAAGGTCAGAGGGAAGAGGCCATGAGCCAGGGAACGTGGGCAGCCACTAAAAGTGGGAAAAGGGGGATCCTTGGGTGGCTCAGCAGTTTAGCGCCTGCCTTCAGCCCAGGGCGTAATCCTGGAGACCCGGGATCGAGTCCCACGTCGGGCTCCCTGCATGGAGCCTGCTTCTCCCTCTGTCTGTGTCTCTGCCTCTCTCTGAGTCTCTCATGAATAAATAAATAAAATCTTTAAAAAAAAAAAAAAGTGGGAAAAGGCAAGGAACAGATTCTCTCCTAGAGCCTCCAGAAGGAGCACAGCCCTACTGACAACTTGTAGGACCCATTCCGGACCTCTGACTTCCAGAACCTTAAGATAACAAATGCGTGTTACTTTTCACCCCTAAGTCCTGGTGATGTGTTAGAACAGCACTAGGGAACTAATCACTCCCCTAGCCCATTCTAGCACCAACATGTACTAGCCACTCTCACTTGTGTTAGAATTATTTGGGGGTGGACCTGTTCCCTTTCCAGAATTATAATCCTTCACGGCCGAAAGACGGCTTTCTGTTCATCCCCGGGCCCAATACGAGTTCTAACTCAGCACTTTGTATACACTGTAGGTACCCAGTTGCTGCTTGCTGAATGGAGGCAGGCAGTAAGAGCCCAAGCTTGGAATTCACTCAGCACCATTGACTGCATTCATTGTGCGGCAGTCACCGGGCTGGGTGCTGAGAATTCAACCCTGAGTCAGCCAAGCCCTGCCCTTCATGAGCGCAGGCCGGTGATGGAGAGACAGATGCACAAACAGCCCATCGCGGCACAGTGGTGTTTGTGTGCTGATAAAGGTATGTGTGTACAAGCACCTTGGGAGGAGCAGAAGGAAGCGACTCATCCAGACCAGGCCGCTGAAGACAGTTTCACTGGGAGGGACAACAAAGCTGGGTTTCGAAGCCAGGGCAGGGCTTTGCAGGTAGAGAGGACAAGGGGAGAAATCATCCAGGCGCAGGCGGGAACACACCTGATGTGGCGGGGAGCACCAGGAGGCCACAGCTGCAGCCAGGAAGGTGCCATAGGAATACGAAGGAAGACAGACCTCGTAAGGAAACGCCTTTGTTCAGCCACTCTTAGTGGAGCCCCTACTGTGTGCCAGACATTGTCCTAGACTCGGGGTTGGTGGGGGGGGGGGTATGGTGATCAGCACAAGACACAACATCTTTGCTCTTTGGAGCCGACATTCTAGCGAGAGACATGGGCAGTCATCAAACCAGAGAATGTATGTTCTCTAGGGAAACACAAAGGGGATATGAGAGTTGCAGGAGGCCAAGGAGGGCCTCTTCTAGGTGACAGTCAAGCAGGAAACTGAATTAGGGAAGGAGGAAGGAGCCAGCCATGTACAGGAAAGGCCATCTTAGGCCAAGATAAGAGCTAGTGCCAAAGCCCTGAGGCTAGATCAAGGTGTACCTCTTTGGGGACTGGAGAGAAGGGCCAGTGTGGCTAGGGTGGGTGAGCCAGGGAGAAAATGGAGCTACCTAACGCCGGAAAAGGACAGAGCCACCCGCACAGAGCAGTGGTTCTCATTTCCTGATACATCAGAGCAGGGCCCAGTGGGTGCCCATGAGAGATGGGTGGGCTGAGAGCCTGGTAGGCCAGGCCAGGGCACATTCTCATCAGTTTCTGGTTAGTTTGCTTTACTGCAGTCTTCCCAGAGTCCTTAACAAGCTAATGTGCATTGTGACTGTCCAAGGAGGGTGGGGAGGTAAAGGGCTAAGCATTTCTCAAACTTCTTCACCCAGGAAGAGCAGATGGTGCTGGGGTTCCGTGGAATCCACTTTGGGAATCTCTGGGTCAATTCCTAGCGCACGTAAGTGAGAGATGACTAGAACGAAGGCTGGAAAGGAAGACCAGCATGAGAGGCACACTAAAAAGTTTGGACTTTATCCTGCAGCACTAGAGAGTCTTCCAAGCTTCATTGTCTTCTGTTTTATTTTTATTGTGTCTATTTATAGAGATTTTAATCATATAAAAGGAGTAGTATCAATCTTGTCAATGCCTCAGTTTCCCAGTTAATCATGTCTCTCGGAGAGCCACCTCATTCTATTTAATGCCTCATGACTATGAGCTGTAGCTTATTTACTCCTGCCCCTACCAACCACCTCTCTGGTCACCAGGAATTTCTTTTGCTTTTACACACAACAGTGAAATCAACCTCCCTGAACGTACAACAGGGTGAACTTTTGCAAATACCTCCATGAGGGCAATTTTAGCAGTGGGATTACCAGGTTAGAGGGTAAACCCATCACTTACTTGGATAGCCACCCCCAAATTGTCTTCCCAGAGGGAACTGAAATGAGAGACAGGGTTTGCTTGCAGATGCTCTGGCCCCCTCCACCCAAGATGGTTGCAGGAGACAGAAGGAATAAGAGTGACAGCACGAGGACAATTGTCAAACTCAGTGATGGACAAAGGGTCATTGGTTTGGCTCATCACCCTACTTTTGTGTATATTTCAAATGTTCCACAGTAAAAATAAATAAATAAATAAATAAATAAATAAATAAATAAATAAATAAAATAAAAGGCTCCTTGGTAAAGTTCTACAAATTCTCACTCCCGCCAGCCACGCTGAGAGCGTTTCCTCACATGTCCACCAGCACTGAGTCTCATCAAGTTTTGAAGCTCTATTTGTTGCTATTGTTTTTCTGATTTTTGTCTTTTTGATGGTTGAAGTCCTCACTTGCTCCAGCTGCCATTTCTTTAATCCTAAGATTGGGAGTCATCCTTCCCTATATTTTTTGGTGCCCCCTTATTCTCCTTCTTTCTTACGAACAGACTGTACCTACTCTTTACTTATTTTTTTTTCTGTGGGGTCTCTTCTTCCCCATCTTTTTTTTTTAATAAATTTTTATTTATTAAAAAATTTTTATTTATTTATGATAGTCACACAGAGAGAGAGAAAGAGGCAGAGACACAGGCAGAGGGAGAAGCAGGCTCCATGCACCGGGAGCACGACGTGGGCTTTGATACCGGGTCTCCAGGATCGCGCCCTGGGCCAAAGGCAGGCGCCAAACCGCTGGGCCACCCAAGGATCCTTCTTCCTCCCCATCTTGTGTGAGCTTTTGGCAAATGTGGGAATGAGACCTTTGGCACATGAGCTGCGAAGGGGTTTTCCCACTTGGCTCGTAGTCTTCCAACTTTGTTGACAGTGTCTTTTTCCAAACAGGCGATTTCCCTCAGATCACATTCGATCACTGCGTCTTGGATGCGTCTAGGTATCAGGTAGTCTGAAGCAGGGGCTTGCTTTGGGGGCAGTGTGAAAGCTCGGTGGGGGCAAGGGTCAGCTCTGGGGCTAAAGTGATGGCTGGTGAGGGTGAGGACAGGCCCCGTGGCCAATGGGGAGGCAGGCCCAAGTGGGGGAGGCAGCAGGATGACTCTGCACTTTCTGGGTAGAGTGGGTGGGAGGGTAATGCTGCTGCTGACTGAGGCACCCAGTCAGAGGGAGAAGCAAGGTTCAGAGGAAGAAAACAATTCCTTGCTCTCTGAGCATTTACCAGCCTGTGTGGTCACACCTATTTACCTGTCTCCTCCTCTAGACACAGGCGGGGACCCTCCCCTGCCTCCTTCTTCTCTCTGTCCCCAGGAACAGAAACAGCATGTGGTGCTTGATAACTATAGACATTAATGGATAAATGAATGAGCTGAGTGCCAGGTGCCTCTGCGCGGGAGAAGGAGGAGGCACTCACAACTCAAGGGACTTTTTCTTCCGTAATGCACCTCCCTGCCCCCCAAGGAGCTGATGGGGTTGGCCACCCCTCATCTGAGCCAGCCAGACCTGGCTGTGCCCACCAGCCCGTGCCAAAAGATAAGGGGCTGCATCTGGTCCTAGGACTCTAGAATCCACCGGCTCCTTGGATATGACCTGCTGAGGGCCCTCGCCGGACACCAAGCCAGGAAGTCCTCCACCTGGAGATGAACCAGGGAAGCAGGAAACCAGTGAGGTCACCAGGGAGCCTGCAGAGGCACAGCCCTGGAGCTAGAACCGCTGAGAACCTTCTAGAAAGACTGGCTGGCCCCTGCAGACCAAAGTGGTCCAGAGGAAGACCTCCAGGGCCCATGAGGCGGGCCAGTCCCGTTTCTGGGCGTGGTTTCCAGCTCACCGCGGGGATACCCGGTCGGTCCGGGGCTGGAGACACAGCGCCTGACCCAGGAGCGGGGGCGGGGAGGAAGAGGACACTGTGGCTCCCCCGTCCTAAGGCCATCTACTCTCACCCCTACGCTCCGCTCCGTAGCTCCCAAAGGGGAAGCCGGAATGCTTACGTCGGGACTCTCCACTGCAGACCCAGGGCTTTCCAAGAACCGTCCGGATTAAACCCCGGCTCCCTCGGGAGCGCGGGCCGGAGCCTCAAATCTGTACCGGGAGCGCCCTCTGCTGGCCGCCCTGGGTCGCGCGCCTCTGCCCCGCAGTCCTGGGGGGTGCGGCCGCGGCTGGAGGAGGGCCTGGGGACGGCCCCCACTTCGCCATCCTCGGCTCCTCCCTTTCCAGTTCCCGGACGCTCAGCCCCGGGGACGCAGGCTGCGCCTCTGCGTGCATTCCCCGCCTCTAGGCCGAGGGAGACGAAGTTCCTTTATTTTTTTTTTTATAAATTTTTTATTGGTGTTCAATTTGCCAACATACAGAATAACACCCAGCGCTCATCCCGTCAAGTGCCCCCCTCAGTGCCCGCCACCCAGTCCTGTCTAAAGCCGGTCTGTACGTCTCGTCCTGCCCCCCCCCCCCCCCATTCTCCATCTCCAAACACTGCCCTGCGTCTGGCCCTAAGCAACCCTCCCCACCCCTAGGTTATTCAACCACTTCTATCAAACCAAAGTCACCAGTGGTTGACTTCCCCAGCCCCAGTGAGGTTCTCTAGGCCGTGCTCCGTGCTCGTGCTCCAGTCGGTGGCGACCACTCCCTTCCTGCAGCCAGCTCCCTAGGGACACCGCAGCCAGCTCCCTAGGGACACCGCAGCCAGCTCCCTAGGGGCAGCAGCTGCCAGGGGCTCGCTCTCGTCGGGATTCCCGCTCAGAGTGTGGCCCCCACGCTGTTCTCAATGGATGGGATGCGTCTCTCTGCAAACCTTTGTGAGTGCCCAGCGCGTGCATCCGTGTCCAGGCGCGCCCTATGCGCGGGGCTCAGTGAGTAGCCCCCGCCCCCCGCCGTGGGGTCTCTGCAGGCACCTGGTGGGGCTGCTCCCCGGGCTGCCGCCGGCTCCGAGGGGGAAGAAGCTGGCGCCCGCGCCCCCAGGGGGCAGCACTGAGCCGCTCTGGCCCCGCCGGCCTCGCCGGCCTCAGAGCCCTAAGGACCGGGCCAGGTCCGCAAAGCTGGGCGAAGGCCGGGCAAGGAAGGGGCGCTCGCAAAGCCTCCAAAGGAGTGTTGGGATCACAGGCCTTTGCGGTATCTTAATTCTTAAGCCCTACTCGCATTTTGTAGATGCTATTTTGAATCCATTCAGAAGTACTTTTTTTTAAATAAAGAATCCTTTATTCTTTTTAATAAAGAATTCTCTAGGACGGGAAAGACCCCTCATCCCTCTGAGTAAATCATGCTTCCCAGCTCCCTGGGACTCCCAGATCTCCTGCGGAGGCTGTTTCCCTGGGATTGACCGTGGCCTTGGGGGAGGGGAGAACCAAGCTTCTACGGCCCTGGGCCTCCCTCCAGCCTCCCTCCAGGACAAGCATTTACACACAGTTCACATGCACATTCACACACTCATCAGACACACACTCACAGCTGACACACATATGGTCACATGCTCACAGACTGGCATATCCGCTCAAAGTCAGACTCTTGCACGTGCACATTCACACTCACATTTATACACAGCTCACACATATTCACACTTTCCTTCTCACACAAATTGCACTCACAATGTCACACTTGCATACTTCTGCATTCACATATGTGCACCCAGAACTCCCATATTCACACTTATCCACAGCTTAACGTAATCACACTCACATAGGCTCATGGATTCACGTTCATAATCACAGACATATACATACTCAGACGCATAGATTCATACACAGTCACACACCTTATATACACACCTACAGATTCCCACACTCACTTCCAGTCAGCTCACACGCACATTCGCACAGACTCACATGCATTCCCACTCACAGACGCACGTACACACGCACACTCACTCATATCCACACACATTCAGGCAGACTTTCATGGCCTGACACACTCATACACATTCACAGACACCCACACTCACATTTTCCCACACTCATGGACAGGCCTGTGTGCTTTCACACTTGTGCACACTCACACAGCCTCCCACTGCTCTGCTTTACACACTCCCTCACACACTTACACAAAGCAGCCAGTAGCTGCTCATGCTCTGGCCCATGAACCTTGAGTCATCGCAGGTAGAGAGAAGGAGCTTGTGCTCTCTTTGCTCTCAAGAGAGATTTCTGGGATCTTCCCAGGAGACCCAATCCCAAGGTAGAGAGGTGTTTCTCCTCAGAATGAAAGAAGCAGTTCATGTGACAGCTCTTTGCAAGTCCCCATGCCTCAGAGGGAGTCCCCAAACTCCCTGCATCTGTTCATTAGTTCATTCTCTCACTCCCTGACCTAGGTGAGGGAGGGCCTGGGGACGTGACAGGGGACACGCAGTGGGCTCCAATCTTGGGGAGCTCTGTCTCCAGGGGAGACACCCAGACCTCATGAGCTGACTGAGCAGGGAATCATAGAGACAAGCAAGTGGACCCGTGGAAGCACCTAGAAGGGGCCCCTGTCACAGCTCAAGGGGCAGGACAGCTGGAGAAGGGGTATGAGCAGGACCTGTACACACACTGGCCTCCCAGGCACCCTCAGGAAAGAGTGAGACATTTCAGACAAGGGAAATTAGCCAGGGAGACAGACAGGAGCCTGGGGCTGGAGAGGCTGGTAGGGGCTCGCCTGTGGAAGGCCCCATGTGCCATGCGAAGGAGTGTGTCCTTCCTCTTAAGGAAGCCCTGATCAACTGTTCACAAAGGGAGAGAACAAAGTGCTGAGGCCGATGGTGTGTGTTCAGAAGCTCTAGGATGGGCAGGTGCCCTCAGCCCCCATCCCAGAACAGAGCTGACCCCGAAACCACATCCACTGGTCCGTGGAACCCCCACAGATGCTTCCCTAACTTGTCAGAGCGAGTCCCTGTGAGTGGCAAAGGACCTGTCCATACAAGGGGTCAGAAACAAACACAGAGCACCGAGAACCTGGCAATCTTCAGGAAAAGTCCTCAGCTTCTCCCAGCCTGACTCAGCCAGGCCACCTGCTCTGCCCAACCTGAAGTGAGGGGGCGTGGGGGCACCCCGCAGCAGGGAGCAGGGGTGGGGAGGCTGGCAGAGCAGGGCTGGGGACAGCTCGGGGAGGGCGCTGTACTGACCTCCCAGCCAGGACCCGTGCCTGGAGGAGGGAGGGTGGGGCAACTCCAGTCCACACATTCCAGTGGCTGCTACACCCCTCCAGCCTGTTCTCACCTGTTCCCATGATTTCCCAGGCTGCCCTGGGCCCCAGTATTCACTGCCAACTCCCAGAATCCTTCAGGGTTCAGGATACAACTACAGAGACTCTGGTGCAAATGTCCAGAATCCCTCTTCCACTGGGACAACTGCCTCCCCCCAACATATACACACTCATGTACACATGCACACATGCACGTGCACACACACACACACACACACACCGAACCATCCTCAGCCTCAGGACACAGATGGAGCTCTCAGGGAGCTGCGCTACCCTTTTCCTCTGCGAACAGCACTGTTTGCAGCATTGAAAACATTGAAGCATTGACAGGGGATCCTGATTAGGCTTGTGCTCCCCCTCAGGGACAAAGTGCTGCCTTCTTGCCATAAGGCCCTGAACAGAAGAGGACAGATGGCAGCCAAAGTCTCTAGAAGGTCCCTGAGAATGAAGTCACCCCATAACGCCAGCCCAAGGGCTCAGCCAAAGGAGGGCTGGGGTGGGGGGGCAAGGGGTCCCTGCCCCAGCCTGATACATCCCAGGCCAGCCCTTCCCAACTGCTCAGTGCTGGACTAACTGGAGGCAGGGCCACACCTACTGGACTCCCCCTATCCCCAATCCAGGTCCCCTTGCTGCCTGGAGCTCAGCCTGCCACCCTGCACAGGTGCAGGCATGACATCTCAGCTCATCCCCCACCCCCCCACACCCTGCTTCTCCTCCCACAATCCTGGTGTCACCCTTCCTGACTCTACATGCAGACAGAATTCCCACGCCCCCCTACTTGGGCCCAGGGCCAGGACCTATTTGTTCCCACCAAAGCCTGGGAAGTGATTTTTGCAGCCCAAGCGGCCCTAGGCACGCCCGAGGAATAGCCAGGCCCTGCCTCCTGCAGGGGCATGATGGAGGAGACCAGCCCTGGTCCCCCAGGCTGAGCCAGACCTGCTGAGGACTGCAGAACAGGGTGGCAGGCAGGCAAGGGGGGCCCTCAGCCATTCCCTGGAGTGAATGAAATGCTATCTTGGCCAGCCAACTTCAGAGGAAGAGGGGGAACAGTGGAAAGAGTCCACAAATCCCAGACTTAAAGTTATCCCCCCTTACCACCCATCAGGAGCCCACCTGGCCTCACTGCAGAGTCTAATGGGGAACATTGCAGAGCTGGGCTGGGCCGAGCTGAGCAGGGGGGTGCCCAGCAGAGCCCATCTTAGGTCCCAAGGTCACATTCCATCCACCAAGAGCTCAAGGGCCTTGTTCCATTATCACAGGAGAGGGGACTCAAGCCCAGAGAGAAGAAGAGGATTGTGGGCAGAATTTCACCACAGGTGAGTGGTGGGGACTGACCTCGGTTGACCCCCCATGTCCTCCTCCCAGCCCCAGGCCCCCACCCCAGCTCCAAGTTGGTGAGGACAAAGCCTCCCTGAGAAACTGAGGACAACAAACACAATGTGACCCTATTGCTTCCTGGGTTTTGTGGGGCCCTGGCCACCCCCAAGCTCTCAGACACCCTTCACTCTTCCATCAACATTTGCTGAATGACAAGCAAGACCAAGGCCCAAACCACAAACTGTCTTAAGCCTCGGCCCCCAACTCCCCAAGTATAGAGGCTACAGGAGGGCACGAGCAGGAGCACCCAGTAGCCTGGGCCCCTGTGGGTGCTGGGTTCTCGCAGGCCCGCCCCTGCCAGCCGGCACCCCACCCAGCAAGGACCTGCAAGGCCAGCAGTTCCCACACCCATTCCAAGTGGAGGCCAGACATGTTCCTTACAAGGCTGTGAAGCTGAGCTGGCTCGAGCGGGCGGGGGCCCCAGGTGGGGCCTGGAACACCTGGCTGGGCCCAGCCCTGACGCACCCCACTGGTGAGGAATGTGGACACCGCCTGGGCTGGCCCTGGGAAAGTTGCCACCTGCCTGGCTCCTGCCCAGCCCTGACTCAGCCTGGGTGGGCCGGGAAGCTGCAGCCTCAGCAGGCCCTGAGCCTCACCCACCCCACCCTCCCTACTGGGGACTGAAGCCGGGGACACTGCCCGAGAGAGGGGCTCCCATCAGGCCTCAGGACGTAGAGGGCCATTAGGAATGTGTCAGCCTTGCCCCTCTCCTGCACTGCCCGGGGGTCTGCCCACTTCAGATCCCCAAGTGTCAGGAGAGCCGGGTGCTCGAAACATGATGCTCTGCCCCCCTGCGACTCCTGCGAGAGACCTGCCATTCTTCTGAACCTCGGTTTCCTCCTCTGTTAAAGGAGCTGGCTTTTCCCCACAGTGCAGGGCTGAGGTGGGGGGAGCTACTGCTGAACCTGGAAGCATTTGACAAGCAGGGGTCAAGTCACCGCAGCTTTAACCAGGCTCCCACTTGGGGAGGAAAAGCAGAAAGATCCCGGGGTTTCACCTGTCCCCAGATCACAGAAGCACTTGCCAAGTCCCAGGGGATCCTGATTTGGCCGGTGCTCCCAGCAGAGCTGAGTGATCCTGCCCAGTCCTCTGGCCCTGTCATCCCAGGTGGATATTCCAAACTCCCCAGGATGGGGGCTGCGTCCTTCCCTGGGCTGGGAGATCCCCAGTGGCTGCAGCCACATTTCTTCTTCAGACAAGCAGTCCCCCGGGGCTGAGACCCTGTCTGCTTTTCATGATCTCCCCGTGTTCCCTGACCTAGACCACGAAGACCAAAGCCAGTGAAGACCGGAAAACCTGTTCTTCCCTTCCCAACGCCACCCACACTTCCCTAGGCCCTGACCTTCCTCCACTCAGCCACCCAGCCAGCCCCCCTGCCTTGGAGTGTCCCCCCTTGGCTTCAGCCCAGGAGCCAGCCAAACTGCCGTCCTTCCCATGCCAGGACAGATGGACCCTGTCAGACCTTCCCTCCCCTGAACCCTTCCATCACCCAGCTGGCGCAGGAGGGCTTTCGTCCTCAGAACTACACTTCTCTCCTGTGCTTCAGGCCCAGTCCCAGACCCTTATCCTGCTGAGCCCTGCTAAGTTCAGGGGTTGGGGGCCATACCGTCCATCAAAGGCTGCTAGAGCAACAAGCCCTGGCTGTCCTGGCCTTGGGAAGGGAAGGGGTGGGTCTCCCCAGACCCACAAGGCCCCTGCTCCTTCCCCTCCCCCTCATCCCCCCCCCCCAAGCCAGGCTTCAGCCGGGTGTGTAGACCCAGGTTGGGGTGCAGTGTTGGCAGGACAAACAGTCTCTAGTGTTGGGTGTTGTGCCTTGGTTACCAAGGAGGGAAGCTGGCTCTCTGCCGTGTTTGGGCCCCAGGCTGAATGTGTGGGTGGGGAGGGAAGGCAGAGGATTTGGGGTGTGGGGCCCTCACTCTCTGCTCCCAGGGCCTGCGGGCAGGGAGGGCCCGCCAGGACTCGCAGCTCGCTGGGCAGACTCAGACTTGCTGCCGCCCTACCTTTCTGCTGGCTCTGGGACACGCCAGGCCAGGTAAAGCATGCTGGGGGTAGGGCAGGCTCCTCTTCTGCTCAGATTTGGGGCTGGGGGGAGCTGGAGCCCCAACTAGGCAGGCACTGCCATGTCCCAACCCCCAGGACAGACCAGACAACCTAGGAGAGGGTCCCAGGACCAAATCGAGTCCCTTGTACTTCAGTTTCCCCATCTGTAAAGTGTCGGGAGCTAGCCTGGGTAGTCCCAGGGGGGTTCCCCTGCTTCTACTCTCCCTGCACGAACTGAGAGATTGGGGAGTCAGGCCATGGGCTGGGAAGCATGGCCAACTGAGAGCCCCTGGCCCTGAGGGCTCCTCCCACTTTGCAGGCCCACTGCCCTGCCCTTTGCAGGCCCACTGCCCAGCCCAGACCCATGAGTGCCAAGAGGGGTCTGAACACAGGAACCCCAGGAACCCAGAGCCGTGGCCAGGAATAGCATTAGAGAAGAGGGGGATCTCCTTTCCTGGTGGCCCTGAGGGTGGGGACTACCTTTCTCCCTCTTCCAGCAATGGCCAAGCAACAGCCAAAAGAATCTGGGCCTGCCCCCTGGTGACTTCTCATCAGCAACTTGTCACAGCATCAGTCCCCTGACTGTGTCCCTGGCTCTGTGCTGGAAACTGGGGAGGTAAGACTGGGCCCCATCCCAGGATCAGGGACACAGCCCGTGCAGGAGGCCACAGACAGCACCAAGACCAGCCTCAATAACACAGAGCAGGGAAGCTTTCCAGTGGGGTGGAGAAGCTGAGACTTAGGGTCTGGGGGTTGCCAGGGACCAAAGAGGAAAGGGCTTGAGTGTGGGGACAGGCCATGCCATAAAAAACACAATGTGTGTGGGCACTTGGGGGTGGGGAGCCTGGAAGTGAGGCCTAGATGGACGAGGAGCTTAACTTTAAGGGCCTTGTGGCCAGGATGAGCCACTGGAAATATGGAGAGGAAAAGGACATGGTCCCGGGTGGGAGACAGCCATCCCCCCACAAGCAGACACCATCCCTCGGCCCTGACTGAGGCTCTACACCACCCGGAAATCCCAAGTACCTAGGTCTCCGCTTTGGATAAGTACATGAGCTAAGAATGCCAATCCAATCCAGACCTGCCCTCCAAAGCCTTAAGTTGGCAAAACAAAAGAGAAAAGGGGCCTGCCCGTGCAAGTGACTGGCTAGGCCGCTGGGCCTGGGGAGGGGGGCGTGAGGGGACCCACATGTCTGGGAGCTAAGGCTCATGGGCAAGAGTGGCCCCCAGTGTGTGCACAGTGAGAAGAGCTGTGCCCTCGGCAGGGAACGAGGCTCCTTCCCAAGGAGCTGCCCCAGGTTGTGCCTGCAAATGTGGGATTCCCAAACAGCCAGATCCCAGTTGCACGCAGGAAGCGGGAACTCTGGATGTGATTGGAAAGCCTCTCAATCTTTAAGATTTAGAAACTGATTCCAAAATAACACCAATGCAGGCCTAGCAGAACATAGAAGTAAGAGAGCCTCAGAACTCATTGGGGGCGGGGGGGTGGCTGAACACAATGGTCCCCTTGACGGAAGGGTAAACTGAGGTCCAGAGGGGAAATAGGCCTGTAGACTGAGTCAAGTCAGACCAGAACCTAGGCCCCTGACTCTCCTATGCTCCCAACACCACACCACCTCCCAGGAAACCCCCAGAGCAGCAGCATGGATGGTTCCCACCCCCTCACCTGGCACCACCCTGCGGACTGGAGCACAGCCAAAGGGGTTGGGCTGCATGGCCCCTCACGGATCATCCCCCTCTCCACACCGACAGGCCTCTGCTCCCCACACCTATGGGTTCCCAAGTCCTCTCCATACCCTCCAACCCGTCTCACCTCATGGCAGCCAGGAATTGTTCTCCCACTCTACAGGAAAGGGAAACCAAGGCCAGAAAGGCCAGGCCATTGCCCAAAGTCCTTCTGTGACAATTTCTAGAAGGTGGGGAGAGGTCTCTGTGCCTGCCTGCTTGCAGGTCCCTGTAATTCGGACAGCAGCAGGAAGAACCCAGCTTGCAAGGCAGGGAGGGCCGGGGTGAGTGAGGCCGGTTCAAGGCAGCCTCAGCACAGGGCCAAGGCCAGAGAAGCCAAGCCTCAGCCTCTGCATCCCTGAGTCTGAAGAGGGGGCTCAGCAGGGGCCCAGGGGCCTCAGGGTCAGGAGTACACAGGACTGTGTGAAAGGTGTATCAGCAAGAGGCCAGGGCGCTGGGAGCCAGAATGATACCAGAATTTTTTAATTTTGCTTACCTGGTTGATGTGAAATAGTATTTCGTTGCAATTTTAACTTGCATTTTCCCTGTTACTAATATATTCATTTAGTAATTGTTCCTTATTTCCGCTATATCTTCAGTTTTTCCAACCTAAGTAAAGAGCCCCCACTCCTAGGCCCACCCAGGGACCCCTGAGTCCCACCTCTCTCTCCTCTGGCATGTTCTATCAACCCATTCCTTAGCTCACTTCTAGCCCTAGGCCACAGCTAAGCGTGTTAATGGCAGCCCCTTGACCCCCAGGGGGCTGTGCAAGTAGTAAGGAGAAACACCCCCTCCTAAGTTGGTTGGTGCCCCAGACCTCTTGGGCCACCCAGAGGTGTTAAGGAGTCAGTCACCCATGTTTTCAGCTCTGTGCCAATCCCATGCCAGGGGACAGAGGATGACGGGACCTCGGCCTGCCTTCAGGTCGGTTACAGCCCAGCAGGAGAGGAAGGTGAGTCAAGAGCAGCCAGGCCCTCAACAGCTGCAAAAGGTGGGCAAACATCCCTGGGAGGGACTCCTAGCAGGGGAATACGTGTAGGATTCTTCGCAGAATTTCGATCTGGTGTGTTTTCAATGTTTTATTTGCAGACAGAAAAACGCACAAAGAACTCACGAATACACAACTCAGTGAGCCTTCACAGAGTGAGTGCGCCCGCCCGTGTAACCAGAGCCCAGATCACAAAACAATTGCAGCGGCCTCCCCTGGGATGCCCCCTGCCAGGGCTGGCTACTATTTCTGGCAGCATAGATTCATTTGGCACACTTTGTGCTTTATATAACTGGCTCATATAATATGGCTTCTTAGCTGTCTTCTTGCTCAATCTTACAAGTACAAGATTCTCTCATTGCTATAGAAAATTCTGCTGAATGACTAGCACATTCCAGATAGGGAAACTAGGGGAGCCCAGCCCAGACTTGCTCCCATAGGAAGTATCCAGATTTGCAGAAGCTAGCAGCCCCTCCTCCTCATCCAAAAAAAGGGTCAGGGCTTGACTTTCCTTAAACTCCCAGGATGGGCATCAGCAAGGAGCTGGGGCCTGGCTCTGCAGACCCAGGCCTCCCCCAACACCCTGAGTTCTCTGTCTTGTCCACCCACTCCCCAAATCCAGCCTGCTTCTTCCCCATAAAGAGAGGAGGAAAGGCACCGGGGAAAGATATGCTAATGATATGCACAACGTATGCAAATAGACCCAGACTCCCTGAGTCAGCTTGGACAGTGGCCAGAGTGAGTAGAGAGCCAGACCTCCACACTCTGGATAGAGAGATGGCCCTCCTGCTCGCCGACCTCACTCCTTCCACTAGCTCCTGAGATACTCAGTCCCCACTCCCAAACCCTCACCCTGTGAGCTGGCCTCCTGCTCTTACTAATTAAACTCTGTGAGGGCTGCAGGGCAGAGGTCATGAGTTAGGCTCTGGGAGCTCACAGTCTGGCAAAGAAGTGCACACAAATGCAGCCACCACTCCCCAGTAAGAAACAGTTGGGACCCCAGCTAGGCGGCCCAGAATTTCTGAGTGTGGCTTGAGCCTCCATTTCTGGCCAGCTCCTAAGGGAGCACATTGATCATTGGGAGACTTTTTTTTTTTAAGCCAACATTGAGGGGCACCTGGGTGGCTCAGTGGCTGAGTGTGTCTGCCTTTGGCTCAGGTCGTGATCCCAGGGTCCTGGGCTTGAGTCCTGCATCAGGCTCCTCGCAAGGAGCCTGCTTCTCCCTCTGCCTATGTCTCTGCCTCTCTCTGTGTGTCTCTCACGAATAAATAAATAAAATCTTTAAAAAGTAAAAAAATAAAATAAAAGCCAACACCGATTAGGAAAGGGCACGAATAAATAAATAAAATCTTTAAAAAGTAAAAAAATAAAATAAAAGCCAACACCGATTAGGAAAGGGCACAAAGGAGGTTTTGGAGATGAAGGAAATGTTCTCTATCTTGACTGTAGCGGTGGTTCCTTGGGGACACACATTTGTCAAACTCATAAACTCCACACTTAAAATAGCTGAACACAATAGCTCAATAAAACTGGACTTTTACCAAGTGACCGAGGAGATCAGGTATCGATAGATGAAAAGGGTTGGGATTTCATTGGCACGGAAAGGTCACGGCAGAGGCAGTGAAAGCGCCACCCATTATTGCCAAAGGAAAGCGGTTGGTGCCCCCTTCACTTAGTGCTTCCGTGAGGTGTGTTGGAGATTTAGGGACCGAACCTGGAAGGAAAGTATCCTGCCCCATTCCAAGGGCTGCTGGGTGTGGGGAGGGTCGGCGCAGCTCCTACTGAGTGCCCCTGAATGGTTGGCACCAGTTAGCACTAACTGAGCACCTACTATATGCCACACACCAGTCTGGGACTTTACTTAGACCAGGGGTGGCCCCATCTAAGAGCAAAGAATGGTTTTGACATTTTTAGGTAGCTTTATAGAAAATTTAAAAAGCACAATATTTCATGACACATGAAAACTGCATGAAATTCACATTCGATGTCCATGGAGATCGATGGGAACATGAGCACGCCCATTTGTCCACGAGCTGTGTCACAGGTCAAGGACAGAGTTGAGGACTTGCAGCAGACTATAGGGCCAGCGAAACCCTAAAATACTTGCAATCTGGCCCTTCCCCAATCAAGCTTGCCTGCAAAGCCTATAAAGCAGAGGTTAAGAACGCACTGTCCGAGGGAGGAAGAACGAGGGTGCCACACAGCCTGGCCCCCGGGCTGCGGTTCCGACCCACTCCCGGCTGCGCGCCCCCCCCTCCCCGCGGGTTGGTAAACCTGAGACCCGGCCTCGCGCCGGGCGAGCAGCAGTGCCCCCTGCCGGCGGTCAGGGGCAGGCCGGCGCGGGCTGAGCCTCGCCTCCTAGCGTCTGCCGCCATCTGCTGGCCTTCTCGGGAAGCGCATCCCGGGAGCGCAGCCGGCGCGGGGACTGCGAGACGGCAGGGCGGGGACCCACGTGGCCAGTTCCGGGGACCAAGGTGCCAACTATTCCAGGCAGGGATTGAAGCCTACCAGCCGGTGTCCGCTGAAAACGTTTCATCTGTCCCTGCTTATTTGATGGGTGAGAATACAGGTGACAGCGCCCAGCGGGGTACCTGGATGCTTACCAAATGCTTGCGAACTGTGGCTCCGAATGTCCAGTTCCTGGGGACTTGAGCAAAGAACAGGAGCTGCAGGCACAGGGTGGTAGGAGAGGACTGGAACGTCCTGCTGACCCAGGTCCCCCTTCCCATGCATTTGTCCTTTACATGCACCCTTCATTCTTTCTTACCCTCACTCATTATTCATTCATCCTTTCAACAAGCTTTTCTTGAACACCAAAGGAGACATTTCGCTGGACTCTGGACACTGGAAAAACTACCAGAGAACAAGACCGTGTAGTCCCTGCCACGGAGCTCACAGTGTTATGGAAAAGACCAGTAATTTCAGTACGGCGTGATGAAGCACATTTGGGGGTAGCAGAGAAGCCTAAATGAGCAGCACATAAGGTGCCCCGACCTTATGGGGCATCAGGAAAGGCTTCCGGTGCCTGCAGAATGGCTGAGCTTGCCAGACAGAGAGGGGATCAGCATGTGCAAAGGCCCAGAGGTGAGGAGTATACCCAGCAAGTTGCTGAAAGAAGTCTGAGAGGCAAGAACATAGAAGGTAATGAGGACAGGGGAGCAAGAGGAGGCTGGAGGGGGAAAGAGACTGTTCCGGCAGACCTTCAACGCTGAGTGAATGCCGGGTTCAAAAGGGGGGCACTGCGACATCTGGGAAGAGGCAGGGCACTTCTGTTCCCTGGGCTTACCCATTCTGTGACAGGGCAGCTCTGGCTCCTGGAAGGTTCTCCCTCATTCTGGGATGAAATCAGCCATCCTAGGACCTCCCCTGCCCACAAGGTCCTGTCCTGCTGGGGGCATGCACAGATGGAGTAGCCTCCCTGCCTCCAGGCCAGCTACTCACCTGGTCACAGCCTCACTGGCCGTTCCTGGGCAGAGGCAGCCCCAGGGCAGGTGGAAAGACTGGAACTGGCTCTGGGTGCAATTCCACTCATCCCTTTACTGGCTGTGTGGCCTCGGGGTGGTTCCTTAACCTGTCTGAACCTGGATTCTCTCCTTTGTAAAAGCAGCAGAACAGCTCACCTGAGAGGTGAGGCCAGTGAGAAGGCTGATGGTGGGGAGCGCTCCCCCAGCGCCCTAAGGCCCTCCTCTGTCACCTGGATCATGGGAGGTGGTGACCAGGGTGTGCTCTTTCTTTGCCATTTTACTCGACATCCAGTGCTGGTGGGTGCCCAGCAGCGTTAGCGGAACGTATGAGTGATTCATGGGGTGATTACAGGCAAACCCACAGTTACCACTCAGGACACAGGCCAACAATCACAGGGGGTGACAATACCACAGCACCCTCACCCCAGCGGTACCCTCACTCCCATCGCGTCCCGGGTGATCATGCAGAGGCCCACAGCTCAGGAAGACGAATCCACTGGCAGGAGGAGCTGGAGGTAAACCCAGGACTGAGCCCTGCGCGCTCGCGGTGCCCTCTGCTGGGCGGGCCCGGCGCCGCCTCTTCCTCTCTTCCCCCGAGGCCCCCAGGACCAGCCCAGCCAGGGAGAGAGGCTCGACCTGGGGGGGCCTTCCCCACACACCCTCTCGCACAGGGAAGCCCCAAATCATCCCTGAGGCTCCACGGACACCTTTGTCCTTCCTGTCTCCTCTCTCCTGCTCTTCAGCGAACACTTCAAGCATCCCTAAATCCCCACCATCCCTCAGGTGGCCTCAGCGTAGTCAAATGTTAGGGCAGGGAGGGACATTTATTACTATTATATTACGGTTATTAATGACAGCTACCATTGGCGAGGCACTTGTCGTTTGCCAGGCCGTCCAGGAAATGCAGCCGGTCCCTCCAGAGATGGGCAGCCGCAGCCAGCGGGTGACAGATGACGGAGCTGACTCAAGGTCACATCACAAGAGTTTTCAGAAACCTGGTGTTTTTCATCAGACTGGATGGGGCTCATCCTGCTTCAGTAAGGGGGATTAGGTGGGCCTTGAGATGGGGGCAGGGCCCTCTGGTGCCCCATGAGCCTCACCTTGCCCCTCCTCTGGACCACACTGAATCCCAGGAAGGGAGACAATGTGGTGAGCCTCCCAGCATTACTGCAACCATTGGTGGGAGGGGGGGGGGGGGGACGGGACACACCGCAGGGAGTCCAGGAGAGAAAAGAAAAAGGAAGTTTTATGTGTATTTGGACTCTACAATTGGCCTTTTCCTGGTCCACAGACGACGCTTGCCCAAGGCTGCAATGCAGGACCAGGACCGAAACCTGCCGACCCCCCACCCAGTGCTCTTTCTCTGGGAAAAGGAACCACAGAACAAACCTTGGGAGGGGCCAGCACAGGAAACAGGCACACAGTCACGGCCAGGCACCCCGCCTTAGGCCTACTACCCCCAGCCCTCGAGAGAGGAACCTCCTGCAGCACCTCAGGGGGACCGGCCACCTGTCAGGGCTCTGACCCCTGGGAAGTTGGAACTTGGAGCCTCAGGTCGGTCCCGAAGCCCGGTCTATGCTGTCATCTTGTGGCCACTTCGGGAAGTGCGCCTGTCCGGCTCTAAATTGGAAATAACACGGATTGAGCAAAACTGAACATTATTCTGGGAACTCATGGGATGTAGAAGGGAACATAGCCCAGCCGGTGCCCTGAAGAAGCCCACAGTGTGGCAGAGGAGCCTCCAAATGGCATGTCCACAACTGAACTCAGCGCCGGATACCCACCGGAACAGGTCATGGAAAAGTTTCCAAAAGATGGTCTCTCCCATGCTTTAGAGGAGGCGTCTGGAGAGGCAGCGGGCAGCAGGTAGGATTTGACGGGAGGGAGTGTGCAGGAGGCACTCCAGGGAGAGGCACCGGCCTGAGCAAAGTCACGGAGACAGGGAAACAGCAGTTCTAAGGATTCCAGTTTGTCCCAAGCCTAGGTCGGATATGGAGAGGAGGAAATGATCATTTGGGAGCCAAATGGGCCAGTCTTTGGCTGGTGGCCTAGGGAGTTTGTACTAAGAATTTTAGGCTGGGGAACCAACAAAGGTCCTAGGGCAAGGATGAAGCTTGAGCAGGGCTCTCTTTAAGGAAAAAAAAAAAATACTAGCTGCAGGGGACAGGAGTGAACAGGGCAAATGGAAGAAGTTTCAGGGCAACAGAGAGGGTGCTGGGAAAGGGGTAGGGAGGACTTCAGGGCTAAAGAGGGTACTACTGACAGCTAGACAAGCCAGGGCCAAGCAGGAGAGGTGAGGAATTGGCTTGGAGTTGCTGTCAGGAATTCCAGTGAAGCTACACCTGCCTGGTTCAGTCAGTAAAGCATTCAGTGGTTGACTCAGGGTTGTGAGTTCAAGCCCCACATTGGGTGTAGAGATCACTTAAAAATAAAATCTTAAAAAAAAATGGAGTCCCAGTGAAGATGTCTTTAGGCAACCAGAAATAATATATGAGTAAAAGGGGAAGCAATTGCTCCCATGTGCACAGACTTCATAGTAAAAAAAAGCACTTCAGGGACGCCTGGGTGGCTCAGTGGTTGGGCGTCTGCCTTTGGCTCAGGGCATGATCCTGGAGTCCCAGGATCGAGTCCCACATCGGGCTCCCCACAGGGAGCCTGCTTCTCCCTCTGTCTGTGCCTCTGCCTCTCTCTGTGTATCTCTCATGAATAAATGAATAAAATCTTAAAAAAAAAAAAAAAAAAAGCACTTCAGCTTGTTCACGTTTTGACTAATATTTACTGAGCCCCTACTATGTTCCAGGCCCTATGCTACATGGTTTGCTATTCATCAGTAAACAGGGTTAGATTCCGGGGGGGGGGGGCGGTGCGGGAGACACATTAGCTAGTAGGCCTAATGAGTAAGTATAGTATGCAGTGTATTAGAAGGTGCTAGGGAGAAAAGGGAGGAAGAGTATATGTAAAAGAGAGTAGGGGGCTGGGGTAGGGGGGTTCAGTTTAAAGCAGGATGGTCCAAAAGGACCCCAGGACAAAGCAGACATTCAAGTCTCAAATTCTGGAGACTGGGGACTCCTGGGTGGCTCAGTGGTTGAGCCTCTGCCTTCAGCTCAGGTCGTGATCCCAGGGTCCTGGGACTGAGTCCCAAATTGGGTTCCCCACAGGGAGCCTGCTTCTCCCTCTGCCTCTGTCCCTGCCTCTCTCTCTGTGTGTGTATCTCTCATGAATAAATAAATAAAATCTTTTTTTTAAAATCCTGGAGACTGAAGGATAGCAGGATGTACCTACCCAGAATGGGCTGCTTTGCTGTAGTGATTATTTTGAGTTGTTGACACTTGAAAAGCAGTAAATGCAAGGGCAAGCTTTTTCTAAACTCCCCTTATCTGTCTAAAGACAGAGTCTCCAAAAGGGACTCAAGTATCATCAGTCCCCTCCCCAGGAGGGAGAGTCATCAACCAGGGAAGCCAGCAGAAGAGTCTAGCAGTTGCCATCACATCCAGACAGACTTCTCATGACCATCATCACAGCTGTTCTTCTAAGGGCCCACTCAGATTTCCAAAAAAATCCTATGCTCTCCCCTGGGAGGCTATCCACCCCCTCTCTTTCTCTATTAAGAAAGTATACAAGCTTGCATGCTAAGCCACTTTGGGGAATATTTATTTTTCCTGGGTATCCATGAAGTAAACATGTTAATAAATTTCCATCTGTTTTTCTCTTGTTAACCTGTATTTTATTTACTACAGGGGTCTCAGTCAAGAACTTAGGAGAGTAGAGGAAAAATTATTATTTCCTTCCCTGTAAGATTTTGGGAAAGAAAGTCATGTGAATATCTAGGGAGGAGCCTCCACAACCCAAGGTGGGAACACTTCTGGCATATTCTAGGCCCAGCAAGGGAGCTGATGTGGCTAGAATGGGGAGAGCAGGATAGTGTATTGAGATGAGCTGAGAGAAGTAACAAAGATTGAGACTGGGTCACAGAAGTTTGAGAAAACTTTGAGAAATTGCTGAGAGAAGAGAGAGTGGTAAGGGCCTCCCTCTTGCAGGCTGCTGGAGGGAATGTGAACAATTTGTCCCTGGACGGTAATTTTGCAAACACGTTTAAGATATGCTTTTCTATTGACCCAGAAAATCCACTTAGAGGAATTTATCCTAAGAAATGCTGAGAGATGTGCACGTCAAATTATCCACAAGGATGTTCATCCAGTACTGACGAGAACAGAGGGTTGGAGATGATTTAGATGCTCAACAAAAGTGGACGAGTTACATTATTTATGCTACATCCATAGCAAAGTTACACAGCCGTTAGAGATGTTGTGGTAGAATTCTATTTATTAGCATGGAAAGAGACTCAAACATGTATTTTATTATGGAAATTTTATTTTTAAAAGTTTTATTTATTCATGAGAGACACAGAGAGAGGCAGAGACACGGGCAGAGGGAGAAGCAGGCTCCCTGCAGGGAGCCTCATGTAGGACTCAATCCCAGGACCCTGAGATCACGACCTGAGCCAAAGGCAGATGCTCAACCACTGAGCCACCCAGGTGTCCCTATTATGGAAAGTTTAAAACATGCGCCAAGGTAGAAAAAATGATATAACGTGCCCCCATGCACTCATTCACCAAGTCAACAATTATCAACTCACAGTCTTCATCTACACCCCCTTCACCTCCTCCCTTCTCCCACATAATGTTCTTTGTTTTTTTAAAAAAGGATTTTATATATTGAGAGAGATAAAGAGCACGAGACGCAGGAGGGTCAGAGGGAGAAGCAGACACTCCGCTGATCAGTGACTCCGGGCTGGATCCCAGGACCTTGGATCAGGACCTAGGCAGAAGGAAGATTCTTAACCCACTGAGCCACGCAGGCACCCTCCCACATCATTTTCAAACAAACTCCAAACATGATAGCATTTCACTTGTAAATATTTCAGTATGTAGGGGCACCTGGGTGGCTCAGTGGCTGAGTGTCTGCCTTTGGCTCAGGTCGTAATCCCGGGGTCCTAGAATCGAGTAGCATCAGGATCCCCATAGGGAGCCTACTTCTCCTCTGCCTGTGTCTCTGCCTCTCTCTCTCTGTCCCTCATAAATAAATATATGTCTTAATAAATAAATATTATTTCAGTATGCAGCTAGCAGACAAGAGCCCCTTTTCTTTAACATAACCACATACATCAAGTCCCCTGTCGGGCTCCCTGCATGGAGCCTGCTTCTCCCTCTGCCTCTCTGTGTGTCTCTCATGAATAAATAAATAAAAATTTTTTAAAAATTAAAAAAAAACACAATCATCATACCTAAAATAATCAATAATACTTCCTTAATGAAGGAAAATTAGGTCTCTGCTCACAGTACCCGACACCAAATGTGTGGATTTTTCCACACCAAGCAATTTGGATGCTGACCACCCAGAGTTAGCACAGACCTCACAGGCTAAGGGATCAAGTCCCACAAGTCCCACTGACCGCCCATTTCAGATGTGAATCCCAAGCAGCAAGTCGTAAGATCACTGTAAAGCCTGCTTTTAGGCAACAAGCTTGAGTGCTGGAAACCTGAATAAAGTGAAAAGCCCCCAGCCTCGCAGTGTGAACAGGTTCCTGAAGGGACCTACCTCGGAATAACCTCAGGCCCTAATTGACCAACTGCAAGCAGGCACAGTTCCTAAGATTACCAAAAAATGGGAAAGGTCCCTACTGGCCAGTCTCCCTCACTCCACCCTGTACCACAGCTTCTCCTCCTCCTCCTCCTCCTCCTCCTCCTCCTCCTCCTCCTCCTCCTCCTCCTCAAAGACAGTCTCTCCTCTCCTGTCCTGCTTGCTGCTCCCTTGCAGTACATTCAATAAACTTCTTTTGGTTTGTTTGTTTGTAACTATTTTGATTATGTATGTATTTACTTAAAGATTTTATTTATTTACTTGACAGAGAGAGAGAGCCAGAGACACAAGCAGGGGGAGCTGCAGAGGGAGAGGGAGAAGCAGACTCCCCACTGAGCAGGGAACTCCACAAGACTGATCCCAAATCCCTGACCCCAGGATCATGACCTGAGCCAAAGGCAGATGCTTAACGGACTGAGCCACCCAAGTGCCCTTATTTTCTTTTTATTTAAATTCAGTTAGCCAACATAAAGTACATACTTCGTTTCAGATGTAGTGTCCAGTGATTTATCAGTTGCATATAACACCTAGTGCTCATCATAGCACATGAGCCCACCTTATAAACCTCTCTTTTGTTCTGTCTTGCATGAATCCTTTCGCCACCAGCGCATCGGCCCCACCCAATTAGAAAACCCCACATTTGGCACCCGCCCCCTTGCATCTTATTAGAGTGCCCCACAATTACCCACAGTTGTCCCATCTGCCTACATACAAATCAAGCGTTCTCACAAGCCCCTTCGAGGGTTCGATAATCTGCCATAACGGCTCACAGAACTCAGGGAGGAAACACTTAACTATTACCAGTGTATTATAAAGGACATAGATAAGCAACTAGATAAAGAAGTACATGGTGCAAAATCTGGAAGTGCCCCCACACTCAGGAGTTTCTGCCCTCATGGAGTTGAGGTATACCTCCCTCCCAGCACATGGATGGGTTCATCAACCTGGAAGCTCCCCCAAACCCCATTGCTTAAAAAGTCTTTATGGAAGTTCCATTTGTAAGTGTGATGCATTACCTCATTGGCCACTTACAGTAACTCAACCTCCAGCCTCTCTGCCCCGGCACCTTTATCATTCAGGAAATTACAGGGATTTTAGGATCTCTTTGCTAGGAACCAGGGGGCAGAGATCAAATATATAATTTCTCTTACATCACACTATCACACTTAATATAATCAAATACCTGGTCAGCGTTTAAATTTCTAAGTCTCTAAATAAATAAATAAATAAATAAATAAATAAATAAATAAATAAATTTATTTGTGAGTCACATAAATGACTATTTTTTTAATGCTAGTAGGATAACATCTTTTTTAAAAGATTTTATTTATTTATTTATTTGAGAGAGAGAGATTGTGAGAGAAAGAGAGAGCACAAACAGGAAGGAGGAGCAGGCTCCCCACTAAGCAGAGAGCCCAACATGGGACTCAATCCGAGGACCCTGGGATCATGACCTGAGCTAAAGGCGGACGCTCAACCAACTGAGCCACCCAGGTGCCCCAGGATGACATCTTTAGTGGGTATTTTTATTGTACGGATCTGGAAAGATTTATATTATGTTAAAATCATGAATGAATGCTGGTATTTCCAATTTTATTCCAACATGACAGCATGTCTTCTTCATTTCTTTGGTTTTATTTATTTTCTATCTGCTTATAGCTTAATAAGCTTTAAATTATTTTTTTCTTGCATTTTCTTTTTTCATTTAAATTTAATTAATATATACTGTATTATTAGTTTCAGAGGTAGAGGTCAGTGACGCATCACTCTTATGTAATACCCAGTGCTCATTACGTCACATGCCCTCCTTAATGCCCATCACCCAGTTACCCCATCCCCCTACCCCTTCCCTCCAGCGACCCTCAGTTTGTTTCCTATGATTAAGAGTCTCTTATAGTTTGTCTCCCTCTCTGATTTCCTTATTTTTCCCTCCCTTCCCCTGTGATCCTGTTTTGTTTCTTAAATTCCACATATGAGTGAGATCATACTATAATTGTCTTTCTCTGATTGACTTATTTCACTTAGCATAATACCCTCTAGTTCTGTTCACGTTACTGCAAATGGCAAGATTTCTCTTTTTTTTTTATGGTTGAGTAGTATTTCATTGTATGTATATATACCACATCTTTATCCATTCATCCGTCAGTGGACATCTGGGCTCTTTCCATAGTTTGGCTATTATGGACATTGCTGCTACAAACATTGGGGTATAGGTGTCCCTTTGGATCACTACATTTGTATCTTTGGGGTCAATACCTAGCAGGGCAATTACTCAGTCATGCCGTAGCTCTATTTTTAACTTTTTGGGGAAGCTCCAAACCGTTTTCCAGAGTGGCTGCACCAGCTTGCACTCCCACCAACAGTGTAAGAGGGTTCTCCTTTCTCAGAATCCCCAACATCTGTCCAACAACACTTCCTGACTTGTTTATTGTAGCCATTCTGACTGGTGTAAGGTGGTATCTTGTGGTTTTGATTTGTATTTCCCTAATGCCGAGTGATGTTGAGCATTTTCTCCTGTGTCTGTTGGCCATCGTATGTCTTCTTTGGAGGAATGTTTGCTCCTGTCATCTGCCCATTTCTTGACTGGATTATTTTTTCTTTGGATATTGAGTTCGATAAGTTCTTTATATATTTTAGACACTAGCCCTTTATCTGATAAGACATTTGTAAATAGCTTCTATTCTGTTGGTTCTCTTTTGGTTTTGTTGACTGTTTCTTTTGCTGTACAAAAGCTTATCTTGATGAAGTCCCAATAGTTCACTTTTGCCTTTGTTTCCCTTGCCTTTGGAAACATCTCTAGCAAGATGTTGTTGTGGCTGAGGTCACAGAAGTTGCTGCCCATGTTCTCCTCTAGGACGTTAATGGATCCTGTCTCACATTTAGGTCTTTCATCCATTTTGAGTCTATTTTTGTGTATGGTGTGGCTGTCCCATTTTCCCAACACCATTTGTTGAAGAGATTGTCTTTTTTCAATTGGATATTCTTTCCTGCTTTGATAAATGGCAACTTTTTTTTTTTTAACTGGGATCTCTCATGGGCCGTAGGATCAAGCCCTCTATCGGACTCACCTTAGCAAGGAGTCTACTAAACATTCTCTCCCTCTGCCCCTTCCCCACTAAAATAAATAAGTAAATCTTTGAAAATGGGTGGGGGGGGTGGGCAGGGAACTCACATAAAACCACAACCCATGGTTGTATGTATCTTAAGTCTTTCAAACTGTAAGTACCTCCTCCTTCTCTTTTCTTCCCCCCTCCCATTTATCCATTGTAGAAAATATCATTTATCTTATAGAGCTTCCCATCTGGACTTTAGCATTACATTACCATGATGTAGTTTGACATGTTCCTCTGTCTTCTGCATTGCCTGAAACTTGTTATTTAGATCTAAAGTCTATCAGGGATGCCTGGGCACCTCACTGGTTGAGCATCTGTCTTTGGCTCAGGGCATGATCCCAGGGTTCTGGGATTGAGTCCCGCATCAGGCTTCCTGTGAGAAGCCTGCTTCTCCCTCTGCCTATGTCTCTGCCTCTCTCTGTGTGTCTCTCATAAGTAAATAAATAAATAAATAAATAAATAAATAAATAAATATCTTAGTCAGATTCAGGGGTTCCTCCTCCCACCAGGGGCAATTATAGGTGGTGCTGAAGAGATGTGTTGTTTCTCCTTTGGTGGCTTTAGAGGTTAATGATCAATGCCCAGATCCATTCATTGATTAGGGTTTGCAAAATGATAGTATTCTAACTATAGCACTCCCTCTTCATTCATTACCTGGACTGCTGCTTCTATAAAAGGGAATCATGCCCTTCCCCCCTCATCTGTAGTTTGATTCCACTTTGCAGGAAAATCATAGATATTACAGGAAAGGCAAGGTAAATAATTTCCTTTTCTTGTTTTAAGTTTATTTATTTACTTAAGTAATCTCTACACCTAGTGTGGGTCTTGTACTCATGATCCCGAGATCAAGAATTGTACACTCTTCCAACTGAGCCAGCCAGGCACCCCAATAATTTTCTTTTAGTTTCCAGTTTTCAAAGTAATGAGATGATTCTGTAGCATCCTCTAACGGTGACCAAATAAGGATTTCTTTCATTGTTATAAACTTGTGATTGAAATGTATTTGAAGTAAGCATACTGGATATGTTTAAATCTATCGCAGTTGCTATCCTGATAATTATATAAAATAGTCTCTTGGTTCCAGAATCAAATTTCCAAAATAAGATAGTCAAGGAAATCCAGCTTCTATCCCTGTTCCCTCCACCCCTCCTTTTCCTCACAGATAACCTTTTTTTTCCCTTTTTTTGGTCAAAACAACAACAATACACATATATCCTTTTTCTTACATAAACAATAACATACCTCCTTACATTACAAAAGGCAAGTCACAAAACAACTTGTAGAGTTGGATCCTAAATAAAAAAAACATTTTGCTTCATATATAAAAGCAGAAGCAGAGACACCTGCTCAGTTGGGCAGCTCAGTTGGTTGAACGTCAGACTCTTGATTTTGGCTCAGGTTATGATCTCAGGGTTCTGCGATGGAACACCCACACACACACTTCTCCATCAGGTTCTGTCCTGGGTACGGAGCCTGCTTAGGATTCCCTCTCCCCCTCTCCCCCTGACCCTCCCACCTCACCCACCCACCCACACACACACAACCTTTTGAGGTCTCTAACTGCATTTCTGCTCTAGGGAGTCCTACAAGCCAGCACACCCTTTGGCCAAATGGAGACTGGTCTTGGCTGCACACATTTGCCGGGAAGCCTGAGGCAGAGCTGAATTGCAAAACTGAGCGGGGAGGAGGTTAAAAGGTCTAGGACAGGAATGGAATCAAAGGCAGAGATGAAGAAGCTAGCAAAAACAGATCCTAGAGGGAGGAAAGGACACCATTATGTTACAAGGTTTCTTTTCCTTGGTGACTGCAGTTCTCAGGCTGCTTGGAAGCATGAAGAGGTAGACCAGACAGAGAATGATGGGCTGCAAAGCAAGGTTTATCAAGCGATATTAAAATGAGAATACAAAGTTCCCAAAGAGGGAGGGGACCCGAGAGTGTTCCCTCCAGAGTTTCTAAGTCTATGGCGGTTTGATGGGCTCATTGGTGAGCTGTTTTAATCTGATTAACCCTCCCTGCACCTGACATCCTGCACTCAGGTTTTCGTCATCTACCTATCACGTGGAAAAGGATGGAAGGCTCCTTCCAGGCTGGTGTAAAATCCTTTTAAGGGTGGTTTCCTCTTGGGGGATTGGGGGCGTTTTGTCCCTGCCTGCCTTTCTTCCAACTATCCTTCATCAATTAGAGTGATCAGGAGGGGTCCTAGCAAGCTAAGACTTTTGAGCTATGTTGGGGAGATGTAAATACCCTCCTCTCCCACCAGCAGTTACTAAGGCTCACATTGTTCACTGGTGTTTCAAATGAGAATGGATGAGATGTCTTTGTGACTGCTTTGATCAACCTGGGCACAGAGGAAGTGACTGTGACACTTCCAATGATATGTCAAAACACGTGATGTGGTTGGTCTTTGTTTCGTTCCCTGGAATACTCATACTCGACACTCTGAGCCAACACATAAAAACTGTGACTACCTAGAACCACCATGCCCTATGGAAGCCAAGGCACATGGAGAGGCTGCGTGGCCATGTGTAGACTTGCAGGTTGGCAGTCATACTCTTCCCATCATCCCAAATCTGAAACCAGACCTGTGAGTGAATAAACCTTCAGGTGATTCCAGCCTCTAGCCTTCGAGACCCCAGGCATCATAAAGAAGAAACAAGCTATCCCCATTGTGCCCTTTCCAAATTCCGGATTCACGGAATCTATGAAAAATAAATGATGGCTGTCATACATCAATCAATCAATCAACCAATCAATCAAAATGAGAATGGATTCTTTGGGGGAGAATTTGAGAGATGCCAAGAGCTAGCACAGCACAAAGCAGCAGGACACTCAGAGCAGTTGACAGCTTTATTAATATCCACATGAAGAGATGGAAACATGCCAAAATGGATCTTGGTCATTCCTAGGCAGTAACTGATTTAACAGGTGATTTTTTGGGGTCACTTTTCTACTTTTAAAATTTTTACACAGTAAGAATATATCATATTTTTAAAATAATATATTCTCATTGCATAAAAATTTTAAGAAGTGAAGAAGCAATAATATAGTATTTTACAACAAGGGAAATATAATCATTATTTTTGAATAAAATAAAACATAGAGGTACTGAAAGAAGGAAGTGAGTTCACTCAAGGCTGGGCCAGGCCACCCCACCCTGGATAGGGGTGCCTCCTCCCAGATCTAGAAGGGGAAGCCAGCCTTGGGGGCGGGCAGAGGGGAGCGAGCCAGCACAGATAGCCCTCCAGGGTGGGGGCACCTTCGCAGTCAAAGTTATAGGCTGGGCCTGAAGCCAGCCCTGCAACTTACTAGCTGTGATCTTGCAAAAACAATGCCACCATTCTGAACTTCAGTATCCTCCCTCATCTGTAAAAGGGAATAGCTCCTTCTGGTTGCTGGGTGTCAGGAGGATTCAAGGAGACAATAAATATAAAGTGCTTAATGTCAGGCACTTGGAAGTAGGTAATAAACAGAGGCTCTGCAATGAGGCATGAACTCCCTGTAATCTAACCAAGGTGTCACACTTTCCCCCACACACAGCCTAGGCCAGTGTTCAAGCGGAACCCAAAACCACACTCTGTCCCCAAGAGAAAATCCTGTCCGCAAAAGCACCAGAGAGTAATGGATAGTTTATTAAAGATTCTGCAAGAGTAATGTGGATGGGGCAAGTAGAACACAGTGCACCAGGCCTCCCCGACAAGGTCCCCAGAGAGCTGTCGTCTCTGCTAGCCTCTCCTCCAGAAGTCCACTCCATTGCCCCCAGCATCTCTGGCTGCACTTCCTTATCCACTCAAGTCTTCCCTGGGGTCTTCATCCTCTGCCCAGCACCTTAGCGGCATACAGCGTCCCCCATCTGACAAGGAAGGCCCTCAGGACACCTTCTATCTGGAGCCACTGTCCTTAGAAGGTGAGCTGGGAGTTATAGTTAATAAGTCCAGTGGGGTTTTTCCTGATACACATACAGGAAAAGACAGGCTCAGAGAGGTTATGTAAGTTCCCTGAGGACACAGAGCAGTCAGGTAGCAGGACAGCATCTCAAATAGTCCCTTGACTCAAAACCCCGATCATGCCAGCAAAGCTTCCCTCTAGGGACTGAGGTCCGTCCCCTGGGCCTGCCTGTCCCCAGGAAGCTCTCAGATCCTCCGGAGCATCTGGGAAGGAAGAAAGGACCACACACACATATACATGCTCCCACTGGCTCAGATATGCAAACGTGTGCACATGGGCGCTCACACACATGCGGCATGCATATGGGTGTTCACCCCCATGTATTCACACCACCCCCACATCCATATACTCACACACACATCTCTGTTCCCACAACACCCACTCCTCTCTGAACCACAAATGATCTCTGTCAATCTCCCTGACACTTCAGGAATTCACCATCTCAGTGCTGGTCAGAGTGGGAGCTCAGCCATTGTTTAGAGAACAAAATTAGCCAATTTTTTAAAAAAAATCTTAGTCTGTGTGCTGCAATGGCTGCCTGTCCTCAGTATCACTGGTCACCCAGACTTACTCCTCAAACGTGTAGTCACACCCCCCAGCTCTGGCAGAGAATTGGGGTGCACTCCCGGGTGCCGGCTCCATCAAGGGAACAGCTACCCCCCTTACAAGGTCAGAAGCAAGCCAGAGGTTCCTCCTGGGACCTGAACCCCTCTGGGTAGCCATGCAGCCCAACAGGAAGGCTGTGGCCACCCCAGCCTGTGTCCTTGCCCAAACCCAGGCACCTTACCTGCAGAAGACAAAAACATCTACTCTGTCAGGATTCCATGGGCGTGAGTGGGAGATACTCAACACAGCGCTCAGAATGTAGTGGGTACTCAATTGAAAACATTGTTTTAATTCCTCTCTGGAAGAGTCCGCTCTATAGGTACAGAGCACAAGTGCTGAGTTTGGGGGGCAAAAGTTGAGGTCAGCGACCCCACCACCCTGGGACATTCCCAGGTGGCAGCATTTGGACACTAGCCAATTGGAGGGTCTGCTTGGGCTAGGCGAGTGAGAAAGGGAAGGACACCTTCTTGGTGGTAGAACTCTCCCTCCACCCAGGAAGAGACTTAGCTTGGGTGGTGAAGGCTCATAAGCGCCTCAGGGAGAGGAAAGATCTCTGGACACCCCTGGTTAGCCTCAGTAGTACATGACCACCACTGAGCAGAGAGCAATTTGCAAGGTCATGGCAAAAGGAACCAGAGAGGCTGGAGGAGGGAGTAGGAGACAGAAATAAGGTTGATGTTGGTGAGGAGAGGCTGTGGTGAGTCATGTGTATGAGGATGGGTTTGCATGTGCTGGGTCGTGGACCCTTTGTTCCGCCTGGAATTATCTAGAGCAGCACCGCCCAGTGGAATTATAGTGCATGCCATCTATATAACTGTAAATGTCCTAGAAGCCACATTTTCTAAAAACCAGAAAGAGAGGCAAAATTAATTTTAATAATATATTTTATGTAATCCAATACATCCAGAATATTTTTTATTTCAATAAAGAGTTGAGATAAAAAAAAATCACTGAGCTATTTTACAATTGTTTTTTCATGCTAAGCCTTCAAAACTCTGTGTGTGCAGGATGTAAGCTGGGAATGCAAACTTGGTGGGAACGAATTCCAGTCACTCTGGAAAACTGTATGGAGCTTCATCAAAAAGTTAAAAATAGAGCTACCCTATGACCCAGCGATTGCACTACTAGGTATTTATCCAAAGGACACAAACATAGTGATCTGAAGGGACATATGCACCCCAACGTTCACAGCAGCAATGTCCACAATAGCCAAAATGTTGAAAAAGCTCAGATGTCCATCTACAGATGAATGGATGGATAAAGAAGATGTGGTATGTACATACAATGGTATATATAGCCATCAAAAAAAGAGAAATCTTGCCATTTGCAAAGACGTGGATGGAACTAGAGGGTATTATGCTATGTGAAATAAGTCAAAGAAAGACAAATATCATATGATTTCACCCATATGTGGAATTTAGGATACAAGAGAGGATCATAGGGGAAGGGGAAGGAAAAATAAGATGAAAATGGAGAGGGAGACAAACCATAAGAGACTCTTAACTATAGGAAACAGAGGGTTGCTGGAGGGGAAGTGGGGGGGGGACAGGATAACTGGGTGATGGGCATTAAGAAGGGCACATGAGGGACGCCTGGGTGGCTCAATGGTTGAGCGTCTGTCTTCAGCTCAGGGTGTGATCCCAGGATCCTGGATCGAGTCCCACATCAGGCTCCCTGCGAGGAGTCTGCTTCCCCTCTGCCTGAGTCTCTGCCTCTCTCTCTTTGTCTCGCATGAATAAATAAATATTAAAAAAAAAAAAAGAAGGGCACGTGAGATGATGAGCACTGGGTGTTGTATGCAATTGATGAATCACTAAATTCTACCTCTGAAACTAATAATATACTATATGTTAATTAATTACATTTAAATTTTTTTTTAAAAAATTTAATTCCCCATGTGTTTTATACTTCTAGCACATCTGTGTTCAGACTAGCCCCATTTCCAGAGCTCCTGAGCCACATGTGGCCCATGGCTGCTGTGGCCCTTTGTGAGTTGGATTTAATTTGGGGAAGGTGGGTGGGTGCAGGGGAGAGCAGAGGCCACTCAAAGTGGCCCAGGCACCTCCAGGTGACACACTGAGAAGAGCTGGGTGCTGGGGGCAGGGTGCAGAGCTGGGTGTGGCTGAAAAAGGGGCAAGTGGCATGAAGGGGTGGGGACACCCAGCTGTGCTCTGTCAGCCGTCTCTCTGTTTCCCCCTGGATCCTCAGTACAAACCACCCGCTCTCTCCCAGTTGACCAGAGAGCTCTCCAAGCCCATGGGAATGACTTGAGGAGACTTGCTGCAGATTTGCTGCTCGGTAAACACAGAGGCCTTTCTGGAAACGGCCCTTGTGTATCATACTAGCTTTAAAATAATAAAAATAAAATAGGAGGAGGTTGGAGGAGCTGTGGTCTTAGTGGAAGCCAGGTTTGAGCTGATTTCCATTACAGCACATCTACTGCTCTTCCCTTGGTCTGGATTGTCCACCCTGGCTCACCCCCACCCCAGTAGGGGACTCCTACTCCAGTGCCCCCTCAGAATGCAGGGTGCCTCTGTGCACCTGCACCTGGCACTTCCTCCCATTCTGAGCTGTCAGCTCCTTGAGGACAGGTGCCAGGTTTGGCCCTTCGCTCCCTCCACAAGCCCAGGCTGCTCTTTATCCTTCCCACCAGCAGCAACCGCATCTTTGGTCACCCAGGTGGCCCTGCCCAGGGGACAGGGACCAGGAGCTCTGTTCTGTGTCCGCTGCCCAAGCAAGACCACCTCTCCCTCATCCCACCTACAGGGGACTCCCCGGAAGGGGGGGTAGGAGGGAGAAGAGGGGAAGGAGCAAAAGGTAGGGTAGAGCAGGAAGATGCTCTGAACTGAGCAGAGGGGTTCCCCCCTTGGCTTGGCAAAAGTGAGTCCCTCAGGGGCAAGGGGCAGAAACATGAGAGCAAGAAGGAAACGGGGCTGGGTTGGGGGAGCAGGTTGGAGAGGAGTAAAGCAGACCTGACATACAAAAGCATGTTAGCTCTAAGGGTCCAGCTCCATGCATGTTTACCACCTGGATCAAAAGGGAGATCATTTCCAGCACCCCATTAGTATCCCTCGTGTCTCTTCCCAGTCAGCACCCTTGGGGGCAAGGGGGGAGGGGCAGGGGGAGCTACATTGTCCGCAGAATCCCAGCCTACTCCTAGCATGCACATCTTACAGCAATTACATGCAGTCTGGGCCAGAGCCACAGCAAGCCCAGCTCTCCCTCCTTTCCCAAGTGGTAACAATAGCAGACTTCATTTACTGGGGAGGAGTGGGGGGGACACCATTCCAGCCATTTTCATGAGTAGGTGGTGGATCCCAAATAAGGAATGCAAGAAATACTGCATTTATTTGACTTTCTTTAAATCAAGTTAAATCTCATGCCAGTTAACATCCCACCAGCTGCCCAGAAAACCGATCTTGGATGTGGCAAGGGCTCTACATGCCCCAGGATTCTCTCTAGGTCACAGTGTTTCCTGTAGTGCCAGAGCTACAGGAAGTCCCCTTGGTCCAGATCATTCATCTGCCCTAGTTATCAAGAAGACACCTATTTCCCCAGAGGATATGACTAATTCCTGACAGGAGATTCTGCTGTTTCCATGCCAAGTTTGGGGCCATGGGGAACTCTTGAGGCTGAGGGTCTTGGGTGGGGGGGTCCCACACAGCCATGCCCTTGCCACACAGCCTATGGAGATCACCATGTAGAAGCACCCACCTCTATCCCATCCCCATTCTGAGAGACTTGTTCTGTCTCCTGATGCTCTCAGGGGCTCTCTCTCTCCCCTTTCACCTCTGGGAACCTGGCATAAACTTTGCAGTGACTTAATAACACTACATTTTTATTCCATCACAGATATTCTATTCTCCTCTTAAAATCCTCTGAAAAGGGGGTGGGGGTGACTGGGTGGCAGGCACTGAGGGGGGCACTTGATGGGATGAGCACTGGGTGTTATTCTGTATGTTGGCAAATTGAACACCAATAAAAAATAAATTTATTATTAAAAATAATAATAATAATAAATAAAAATAAAATCCTCTCAAAAGAGAGGGTAAGAGGGGCACTTGGGTGGCTCAGTTGGTTAGGCATCTGCCTTCAGCTCAGGTCATGATCCCAGGGTCCTGAGGGTCCCCTGCTCAGTGGGGAGCCTGCTTCTCCTTCTGTCCTTAGTCCCACTCCTTTCTCCCTCTCTCTGTCTCTATTCTCTCTCTCAAATAAATAAATATATCTTTTAGAAAGAGAGAGAGAGGGCAAGAAAAAGACATCATGATCCCTTTGTACAGATAAAAGGATGAAGACTGGGAGAGACGGAGTCCTCCTGGCAGGAAGAGGTGGCCGTGATACTTAGGTTCAGGTACTCCAGAGCCTACGTGCTGCAGCCAGCCCCTGGCTGCCAGGCCAGGACCTCAGAAGTGGGGGCACAATCACAAATAAGCCAATGTTAACAGTAGACACAGATGTCACTTTCAGACAAATTTGCCCTGCCCCCCCCCATCATACTTCCACAAGCTCCTGGGGCTGGGACAACCTCCAACCTGGACTGTGGACTCTTGCAGACACACACACACACACACACACACACACACACACACACACACATAGAGGAGGTGGGGGCACAGAATGGGCTCCAAACACAGCCTTCTCAAAAAAACACACCCTGAGTTCTCAAAAAAAAAAAAAAAGAAGAACTAGGTCTCCTGCCACCCTGACTGCTGGCTCCAGGCCTGCCCTCTGAACTGCATCCTGCCCATGGCAAAGCCCATGTGTGTTTGTGGTGATAACTGTTTACAGGGCACTGAGGTCAGGTCTGGCAGTGGGTGCTGGATCCCTGCAAGAGAAGCTGGGGGATGTGGCTTACCTAGCGCTATCCTCCCTGCCCTGAGCCAGGAGGCCAGATCTAGGAGCTTTCCTTGGAGCCCAGAGTCGGACCTCTCAAAAGAATTATTTTCCTCAATCCTCCACCCCAGGACTCTCTAATACAGTAGCAGAGGTGATAGCCTGAAGTCAGGGATCAGCCATTCCATGTAACTGAGCACCTGCAGTGTATGTCCATGTGCTCATTCGACAAGTATTGGGCACCCACTGTGTGCCAGGAATCGCACGTACACTATAGAGGATAGGCGTGCACCCTGCTCTTTGAGCTCACAGCCCAGCAGGAGACAAATAAGGGAAGGGGCAGAGCCAGATTCAAGGGCATGCAACCTGCACAGTCACGTGGGGCCTCATGCTTGGAAGCACCATGTGTTTGGTTTAATAGTCCGCTGTCCCTGTCTGGAAATTCTTAACCATTTTTGAACAAAGGGCCTCACATGTTTTGATTTTGTACCGGGTGCAGCAAATTATGTAGCCAGTTCAAGGAACAGGCAAGACAAATGCAATGTGATAAATGCCGAAATAGAGGAGCTGGGGGCACAGAATGGGCTCCAAACACAGCCTTCTCAAAAGAACTGATAATCTCAGCTGAGTCCTGACGGATGAGTGGGAGACATCACACAAAAGACAGAAGAACATTCCAAGCAAATGGAAAGCCTTGGTACAAACACCCTGAGATGGGAAAGTTCAGGATGCTTCATAGAACTGGGATGTGTGGAATGTGGTAATAGGCCACAAGGCCGGCCGACAGAGGAGCTAGGACCAAGAGCCAAGATCATTTTGAAGAAGAACAAAATGGAGGGTCTCATCCTATTAGACAGTGAGACTTTGGGTTAAGGGAGTGTGGCTTTGGGATAAACAAACCAGTGCAACGGAATAGAGACTCCAAAACAAACCCACACACTACTAGAACCATGGCTTATACATTCTTCAATAAATACATGGTGTACACATACACTTCAATAAAGTGGCTATCCATTAGATCCCTGTTTCACAGCATACACACAAATAAATTCCAGGTGGCTTAAAGATGTAAAAAGTAAAAGCAGGGGCCCCTGGGTGGCTCTGTTGATTAAGGGTCTGCCTTTGGCTCAAGTCATGATCCCTGGATTGAGCCCCACATTGTCGGGCTCCCGCTTAGCAGGGAGTCTGCTTCTCCCTCTCTGTGTGTGCCTCCCCACCTTCATGCTCTCTCTCTCTCACATTCTCCCTCTTTCTCAAGTAAATAAATTAAAAATCTTTAAAAACAATTTTTTAAAGAAAGTAACAGTAAAGCTTTAAAGCTTTCAAAGCAAACAACACTGTGTTTGCCTTGGTGGCTCAACTGGTTAAGTGTCTGACTCTTGATTTTGGTTCAGGTCATGATCTCAGAGTCTTGAGATCAAGCCCCACACTGGGGATAGAGCCTGTTGAAGATTCTCTCTCCCTCTGTACCCTCCCCCACTTGTTCTCTCTCTCTTTCTCTCTCTCTCTCTCTAAATAATAAAATAGGGGTGCCCGGGTGGCTCAGTCAGTTAAGCCACCGCCTCTTGGTTTTCGCTCAGGTCAAGATCTCAGGGTCATGGGATCGAACCCTGCATCAAACTCCACGCTCAGTGTGGAATCTGCTTCAGATTCTTTCTCCATCCCCCTCTGCCTCTCTCTGCATATGCTCACTCTGTCTCAAATAAATAAATAAAATATTTTTAAAATAATAATAATGGGGCGCTTAGGTGGATCAGTCAGTTAAGCAGCTGCCTTCAGCTCAGGTCATGATCCTGGGATCCTGGGATCGAGCCCTACATTGGGCTCTCTGCTCAGCAGGGAGACTACTCTCCTTTTCCCTCTGCCTGCCACTCTGCCTTCCTGTGCTGTCAAATAAATAAATGAAATCTTTAAAAATAATAACAACTAATAAAAATAAAGCTTTTTTTAAAGATTTTATTTATTTACTCATGAGAGACACAGAGACAAGGCAGAGACATAGGCAGAGGGAGAAGCAGACTCCTTGCTCGAGCCCGATGTGGGACTTGATCCCAGGACTCCAGGATCACGCCCTGAGCCAAAGGCAGATGCTCAACCACTGAGCCACCCAGGCATCCCAAAAATAAAGCTATTGAAACAAACAATAACAACAATAAGAGTATCTTTAGAAACTCAAAGCAGAGAAAGGATTTCTTTAAAATTGCGCAGAAAGAATCTTTTCCTAAAAGGAAAGATTGATAAGCTAGACCACATCGCTAATTTAAAAATTTGTGTAACAAAATATGTGTGCATACTGGAAAGGCTAGCTCTGACGCACTCACACTCTCTCTCCTCAAACCGTTCTCAAGCACAGCCACCTCTATGAGGGTAGAGGTTCCCAGGTGGAGGACAGGTTGGGATAGATGTCGGATTGAGATGCCCATGACTTCTAGTTATGGGTCCCTCCTTCCTGGCATCAAGGAAACCAAATTGTTTTTGTTTTGTAAAGATTTATTCATGAGAGACACAGAACGAGAGGCAGAGACACAGGCAGAGCGAGGAGAAGCAGGCTCCATGCAGGGAACCGGATGAGGAACTTGATCCCCATTCCCGGGAATCCAGGATCACACCCTGAGGCAAAGGTAGACGCTCACCCGCTGAGCCACGCAGGCGCCCGGGAAACCAAATTGTTAATCAAAAGTTTAGTTATCAAAGATGCAATCAAAACAAACTATCAAGTACACCTAGCTTTTCCTTCCAGCAGAGTTCCTCATCTGGCAGGCTCTCAACTCTGCCCCACAATGGGCGCTTTCCCATTCCGGGGCAGCTGGGTCTCACATTGCCCTGTTTATTCTTCTTGGCCCCTATCACAATCTGCCAGATTTGTTTATTATCTGTCTCTCCCACTAGATTCCAGGAGGCCAGTGACCCTGACTGCCAAGGGACATAATCAGGCAGTCCATGGGGCCAATCCACACTTTTTTTGTTTGCCTTGCATGGTGTTTTCCAAAATTTCAATTTACTGGCAATATTCAAAAATCAAGAGCTTTTACATAAAAATCCGAATGTCCAAGTTGTCTGGAAAAAAGATCTAGCACAATGGGCTGGAGGTGAGTGGCTGCCACCGCCTCTAGTCCTCACCCTGGCCCCCTCCACACCGCGTTGCATCACACTTGGCTGTCTGCACTCCTTTATCTTACCCGCCTGGTCCCTGGAGGCCTTTGGAGTCTAAATCCACTCAATTCACCCCCACAACTGAGAACATTTCAATTTACATATTGAAAGAGCAAGTAAGGTTGACTGTGGGAAGGCTCTACCCCACACAATTTGGAGGACACATAGACACTGTTCAGGTGCCTGAATTCTTCTTGGACCCCAGAACCAGCCTGGCTGTCCCTTGAATCCATGCTAAGGAGCTGGGCATTTCTCAGATTATATAAATGATATATTTAAAGTAGATGAATCTATTTTTAGATTAGATTTATCTAGGGATGCTTGGGTGGCTCAGCCGTTGAGCGGCTGCCTTCGGCTCAGGGCGTGGTCCTGGGGTCCTGGGGTCCCGCACTGGGCTCCCTGCGAGGAGCCTGCTTCTCCCCCTGCCTATGTCTCTGCCTCTCAGCCTCTCTCGTGAATAAATAAAGTCTTTAAAAAAAAAAAAGATTAGATTCATCTAATAGTAAATTAAATAATGATCATATTTAGATCATTTAGATCATATTATTGTGTTGATTAAATAAAAGCGCTGCCCTAAATCCATAAAGAGGAGCAGGTAACTGGGGATGAGATAGTGGGAATTTGTCACGTTTAGGAGGTTCAGCATCTAAATCCCACTGAAGTGCCAATCTATTCCATGAAAACGCTCTCTTCCAAGCAGGTGGGGCTGCCACAGGGTTACGGAGGTGAAACGTGCCAGAGAACACACGACGCGAGGAGCTCCCTGAACCTCCGCCGGCTCCTGCGCGACCCTAACACCCTCCTCCCGCACTGCGCAGGCGCCTAGGCCGACCAGCCCTTCCCTCCCCCTTCCACCTCTCCCAGAATCGAGAGGACGTCCTCCCGCAGCCCAGAGCTCCTGCGCAAGCGCCGTCCCGCGTCCCCGCCCCCGGACCAATCGGAAACGGCGGCGCCGGGGCGCGTGGGCCACGACGTCGGGGGCGGGGCCGGGACGTGAGGGCAGCGCGCTGGCGTCACAGGGGCGGCTATATAAGTGAATACTGGCGCCGCCCCTCCGCCCCAGTCACTGAGCCGCCGCCGAGGACTCAGCAGCCTCCCCCTCGAGCCCCCTCGCTTCCCGACGCTCCGTCCCCCCCGCCCGCCTTCTCCCGCCGCCGCCTTCCGCAGGCCGTTTCCACCGAGGAAAAGGAATCGTATCGTATGTCCGCTATCCAGAACCTCCACTCTTTCGGTGAGCTGCGGAAGGGTCCCGCGGGGAGAAAGGCCTGGGTGGGGCGGCCAAGTGCCCTGGACCCGGAGACGCGGCCCGGGAACCTGCCAGGTGTCCCCGGCTTCCGTGAACTTAGGTGGAGGGGGGAGGTACCCGGGCTCGCACGAAGCGGGGCTCCCCCCGGGCTCCGGGATCGGCCCTTAAAGCGCGACCGGAAGGAGCGGGCCAGGGAGGCAGCCCTTGGGCGGGCCTGGCGTCTCGGGTGGCGCATTTACTAATGGCTCCCGGGCCGCCTTGGGCCACACCCGCCCCCTCCCGCCAGCCGTGCGTCACGTCCGTTACGTCACCGCCGTTGTCGCGGAGCCGGGAGTGAGAGGCGGCGCCAGCCCTAAGTGACAAACGCTCTTGCCAATGGGGTGGGAAGCTTGGCCCCGCCTTGGAGCTCGGGTTCCGGCCTGTTGCATCAGCCGGGTGGGGCGCTGCCTGCTAGCCCAGGCTCCCCCAGCACGTGATCGCCTTCCGAGGGCGGACCTGGGGCAGGAGGCCCAGGCTTTCCCGGGCGCTGGGGAAGCTTGCCGTCCCGGACTGACCCGTTCGTGGACAGCCAGCAAGGACAGATCTGACGTTGATCTAAGCCCTGACGGTTTCAGTATTTGTCTCCCGCGCGCGCTGGAAGATCCATGGGGGAGGGGCGCGGGCAGTGGCGCCGGAGCCCCAGTACCCGTAACCGAGCTTGATCTTTCTTCCCAGACCCCTTTGCTGATGCAAGTAAGGGTGATGATCTGCTTCCTGCTGGCACTGAGGATTATATCCATATAAGAATTCAACAGAGAAACGGCAGGAAGACCCTTACTACTGTCCAAGGGATCGCTGATGATTACGATAAAAAGAAACTAGTGAAGGCGTTTAAGAAGGTAGGCCTTAAATGAAATTGTAGGAAAAAATTACATTTAACCTGTTGGAATCGGGGATGCTAACCTCTAATGCTTCTCATTTGGGATTATTAGTGCACTGGGGCTGTTGCTTGGCCTAATTTGTTTGCTTTGTTGGTGCTTGCAGAAATTTGCCTGCAATGGTACTGTAATTGAGCATCCAGAATATGGAGAAGTAATTCAGCTACAGGGTGACCAACGCAAGAACATATGCCAGTTCCTGGTAGAGGTGAGTTGAGTCACTTGTAATAATCTATTTGTGTGTCTGGCCTGGCTACTGTCAGATCCTGCCTAGTCCTTTCAAGCTCTTCTGGAGACACGGAGGCTTGTTTTGTAAGGCTAAGCAAAACAAATTGTCTGCCTTAAAAAACTTTACATGGATCTTTTTTCCTAAGACTTTTAATTTTTTTTAAGTGATCTCTACTTAATTGCAAGGTGTGGGGTTCAAACTCAACAACCCCAAGATGAAGATTTGCATGCTCTACCAACTGAGCCAGCCAGTGCCCTGTGCATGGATCTGCTTTAAAGATGCGATTTAAAATTGCACACAGATACTAAAACAGGACATGTGGCTGGGTGTCCCAAGTGCTAAAATCCTATTCTGTCATTGATCCCTAAGTGCATAGCCTGAGTTAAGAACCACTGTGCTCATAGTGATTGAAATGTGTCTTGGCTATTGGACTTGCCTTGCTCTGTGTAGAAGCAAGCCAACGAAGTTGCTGCCATGAGACATGGGGACTTGAACTCTCTTTACATCCTTGTTATAACTTTGTTCTTTTCTCTTTGCAGATTGGACTGGCTAAGGACGACCAGCTGAAGGTTCATGGGTTTTAAGTGCTTTTGGCTCACTGAAGCTTAAGTGAGGATTTCCTTGCAATGAGTAGAATTTCCCTTCTGTCCCTTGTCACAAGTTTAAAAACCTCACAGCTTGTATAATGTAACCATTTGGGGTCTGCTTTTAACTTGGACTAGTGTAACTCCTTCATGCAATAAACTGAAAAGAGCCATGCTGTCTAGTCTTGAAGTCCCTCATTTAAACAGAGGTCAAGCAATAGGCGCCTGGCAGTGTCCCGCCTGAAACCAAGCAGTCATGTGATGTTTCGGTCCAGCCCAGAGCCCCAAGATCACAGACGGCTATGTCTGGCCAGAAGCTCCTCCGTTCTCCCTCTTCAGAGTTCCCCACCCTAAGAGAATGTCACCTGAACAGCCCACGGTGAAGCTGAGAGGCCAGGATGGGGTAAGACAGCACCAGCAGCTGTGCTGCTACAGGGAGTCATTGGTAGTCAAAGAAAGATCCCTGGTGTCTCCAACGGACCAGGTGGGCAGAGCTTAGAGTGGCCACCTTCCCTATAGTGAGGTGTGATAGGACATCTGACTTGCCACCAAGGTCTTTTTGACCAGACATATCCTAGCTAATTGATGTCCAAACACCAGAATGTGAGGCCAATCTTCTGAGTTAAACTTTTGACAAGGGAACAAACTTAAAACTGATGTATCTGTCATGTAGCTAGCTGTAGAGCTTGCAACTTACTAGCAACAGCTGCCCAATGCCATGTGAAGTAACAGACTGGTTTTTGGTTTATTTTTTCCTTCAGTTTTAATGTTATGTAATGTATTTAAACCCTTATTTAAATAAAACTTGTTTTCAGAAACACCTGACTTGCAGATTGTATTTTATGTATAATCAGTCGTATGTATGAAGGAACCACAGAAATGGGCAGTGGATAGTATATACCCATAGCTTAACTGGGGCCTGAGCCTCTTGGCCAATAAAAACTTTGAGCTTATCCCAAGTTCGCCACAGGTCAGCTGTTCTGCAGGCACGGTGGACCCATGAGTGGTCACAGGGCTGTCCTTGCTCCCTGGCTATGGAGGAACTTTGCTTTGTGAGCTGATAAGAGCAGTTTGGTTGGAAACCCTCAAGTCCCCTCGGTGACAGGATCTTGCCTTAAGGCTCTAATAAAGGGACAGACATGATGTGGGACTTGATCTAATCCTCAGATCCCCAGGAAGCATACAAAAGGGCCTTTTCCAGGAAATAAGTATATAGATCTAGTATAACGAACTTTAGTGACTAAAGTGTTTTAAGAAGCTTAAATGTTGAGGCCATCCCTTGACAAAAGACCATATGTGGAAGTCTGTCCCTGGCGCCATTAATCAAAATTTTCCTAGCATGTGGATCATGCTCTATCTCTCTGAAATAAAATCTCCAAAAAAAAATTGTGTTAGCAAGATGAATACTGGTCAGCTAAAACTGCACAGGAATCCCCCAAAACTGCTTTAAAGCCTACTCAGTTTACCTAGGAACAGGACAAAGAAACTTGGTATATTTGGGAACATTCTAGTCAGGGATGACTAGTCAGGGAATTGACCCAATTCCTTGTTTACCAGCCTGGGTGCTTCCCCCGTGTGGCATGAGTGTCAAAACACAGTTTATTGTTCACAAGACTTTGAAATTAAGAACTCCCTGACTAGTCCAGCTTTTCGGGACGTACCCATTCTATCAGAATTAGCAGATAGTGTGGAGTTTGGCCATTTCTTCACTTGGACTATCTTAAATCCTCCTAATTCATATTCATAAACTGCACTGTTCTTGGGAAGTTCATTAAAAATTCAGATTCTGAAAAATAAATTCAGATGCTGGGCCCCACCCAAGAGATAGCTCCACTGGGTGGTGGTAGCTGGACAATCCCACGTGCTTCTCAAGGGCCTACAAAAATGTTTAGGTAATGTAAGAAACTGATCACCTCTGAAGTTTGACCACAAAACTCAAAATGAGTGTTTAACACTGGCTATCACTGCAGTATGATTCTTATATAACTATATATGAGTGCAATAAAAATCTCTAGAGAAAATGTTTTTAAAGATTTGTTCATGAGAGACAGGCAAAGACATAGAGGAAGAAGCAGGCTCCCTGCGAGAAGCCCAGTGTGCGACTTGATCCCCAGACCCCAAGATCATGCCCTGAGCTGAAGGCAGACGCTCAACCACTGAGCCACCCAGGTGTCCTAAGAATAGTTTTTTTTTAAAGATTTTATTTATTCACAAGAGAGAGAGGCAGAGACACAGGCGGAGGGAGAAGCAGGCTCCATGCAGGGAGCCTGATTCGGGACTCGATCCTGGGTCTCCAGGATCAGGACCTGGGCTGAAGGTAGCGTTAATCTACTGAGCCACCCAGGCTGCCCCTAGAATAATATTTCTTTAGTAGGCTCCATGCCCAGCATGGAGCCCAATGGGAGACTTGAACTCAACCCTGAGCTCAAGTCCTGAGCTGAGATCAAGAGTCAGATGCTTAATGAACTGAGCCACCTGGGCGCCCCAAGACCAGTATTATTTTTAACAAAACTCAGATTTGTAAAATGTATATATCTTTCCAAAATACTACAGAAAATGTCTGTTTGGCCTGTGGGTGCATTTTATTCACTTGATAAGAAGTACAACAAAGCCTCTGAGATAGACTGCCTGGCCCATGAGGCTCCAGGAAATGGTCTGGCCTCTAAAACCAGAGACGATCCAGAGGTTCTGATGTGGGGCTCAAGAACCTGCCTTTTCAACTGGCATCAACCAATTCTTACCGGAGGGCCACAAACCACACTAGGGAAGCACTGCTGTGGCTTATGGGGAGCTGTTGAGGAAACAGCAGGAGGAGAGCATTACCAGAGCTGAGCTTCAGGGAAAGCAATCAGAAGTATTTAAGATGGTTTGAAAAAAAAAAAAAAAAAAAAAAGATGGTTTGAGGGATGCCTGGGTGGCTCCGTGGTTGAGCATGTGCGTTTGGCTCAGGTTGTGATTCTGGGGTCCTGGGATTAAGTCCTGCATCTGGCTCCCTGCAGGAAGCCTGCTTCTCTTTCTGCCTGTTTCTCTGCCTGTTTCTCTGTGTCTCTCATTAATAAATAAAATCTTTAAAAATGATATGATGGTTTGAAAAGAGGGGGGCCAAGGATCAGAACTTGGTTACCGGCATCTGAGAAACCAACCCCTGGGATTTTGTGCATAAAGTGCACGTGGGCATTTTCGTGAAAGACTGTCCACAGCTTTTATCAGATTCTTAAAAGAGCCCACTACCCAAACCTGCTAAGAATCACCAGTCTGTGGTTTCCTCCCCAGGCTTACAAAGACCCAGGATTAACAAAGTTTTTCCAGGCACAGCATTGCAAGCAGCAATGTGCTTATTCCAATATCAACTTGGCAAATTAATAACTATTTAAAGATATTTCTAAACAGCTCCAAAACCGAATGTGTGTTGGGCAGAAGGCACACACGCAGCAAGCGGACTCCGTAGCCTCAGATGCCCGTCTATGACTCACTCACTCCCCAGCCACTTCCGCCAGCCACCACCCAGCCTCAGCAGCCTGGGCCGTTGCACAGTTTAAATGGTCTTTAATCTTAGTCCTTTATGGTCAATTTATACCCAGAATGGACAATTGGCCAAAAACAGGAAGCCCAGGGAACACAGAGGTTGAAAATGTTAACATGGAGCATAAACACGACCATCATTCCATGTGTGTCAAGTCATTGATTCTCCATTTCTGTGGAACCGTAGAAAACAAGCCCAAGGACAAAGTCAATACAGAGAGATGTGACCTACTACCTAGGTTTCCTGGTCCACCCAGAAACAGAACTACAGACTCACGCTGCTCAGCATCCCGTGGGAGCTCGTCAGACGGACAGAATTTCAAGCCCTACCTCAGACCTCCTGAACCCATCCTCATTCTAACAATCTGCATTTAACAAAGCTTGAGAAGCACCAGTTTGAACCATAAGATTAGCAGACTTCCTACTGTGGTCTGCAAGCTGGTTAAAAAAAAAAAAAGTAACATTATGACTTTTGCTTTTTAACACATTATTTCTAAGTAATCTCTACACCCAACATGGGGCTTGAACTCACAACCCCGAGATCAAGAGTCACATACTCCACCCACTGAGCCAGCCAGGCATCCCATGACTTTTTAATTTTTATAAGTACATTTTCCATTATGGTTTTATTTTTTTTTTTAAGATTTTATTTATTTATTTATGAGAGACACAGAAAGAGAGAGGCAGAGGGAAAAAGAAGCAGGCTTCACGAAGGGAGCCCGATCCGGGACTCGATCCCGGAACCCCAGGATTACGCCTCGGGCCAAAGGCAGGCACCAAGCTGCTGAGCCACCCAGGCATCCCTCCATTATCATTTTAGATGTGCATTTAAAATACACAATAACAGGGGGATCCCTGGGTGGCTCAGCAGTTTGGTGCCTGCCCTTGGCCCAGGGCGCGATCCTGGAGTCCCGGGATCGAGTCCCACATCAGGCTCCCAGCATGGAGCCTGCTTCTCCTTCCTCCTGTGTCTCTGCCTCTCTCTCTCTCTCTCTCTCTCTGTCTATCATAATAAATAAATCTTTTAAAATATAATAAATAAATAAATAAATAAATAAATAAATAAAATACACAATAACAGTCGAAGTGTGGAAAGCAACAGTTTTGAGCTGAATATGACCTGACTTCATTGCACTAAGAGGTGCAGAAACCTGGCTGTCATGGGGATCAACTGGGGAACCCTTCAGTAGTACCAAGCTTAGCCCCCAGGGCCTCAGGATAGAACCACTGGGGGTGGCCCATGAGTGATGATGATCATTCACCCCCATCGAAGCCCACCAGACATGCAGGACCCATCCATCTGATTAGGAGGTCTCCAGGATGTTAAAAACAACCCTGAAGGAGAAAATACAGTGATGGCTAGATCTAATTTGACTTCTCTTTCACTGGAACTGAAGACAGCCTCCATCTCTCAAGTGCCATTTGCAGTTTGCTTGGCTGTGAGTGGCCTGAAACTCGTCTATCGCCCGGTAGGAAGAATAATACAAAAGCTATAACAAATATAAGGATCCCACTGAACATTAGATTTTTTTAAAGTGCATAATGAAATCTGCATTTTATTTTTTTTATATTTTGGGGGAGGGTACAGTATGCTTTATTGATGGTACATAACAAGGTAGGGCTCCCCAAGCCCCTCCCCTTCCTCGGGGTCTGGGATGTAAATTGGAGGTCAGAAGATTCTCAGTATGTTGGGGGATTAAGTTGGGGCAGGGACTCCCCAGCAGCTAAGGGCCTCTCTCTTCCTCTTGTTCTTGCTGGAGCTGGTGGTCCAGGAGGCTCTTACTCCTTGGAGGCCATGTGGACCATGAGGTCCACTACCCAGTTGCTGTAGCCGAATTCATTGTCATACCAGGAAATGAGCTTGACGAAGCGGTCATTGAGGGCAATGCCAGCCCTGACGTCAAAGGTGGAAGAGTGAGTGTCATTGTTGAAGTCTCAGGAGACAACCTGGTCCTCAGTGTAGCCCAGGATGCCCTTGAGGGGGCCCTCCGACGTCTGCTTCACTACCTTCTTGAAACCTGCATTTTAATATACATTTGTTCTCAGAACCAAACATAATGCAATATCCTTTTTTAATTTGTTTGAAGTCATGCTTTTTCTTCTAAGATTTTTTTTTTTCATAGAGACACACAGAGAGTGAGGCAGAGACACAGGCAGAGGGAGAGGCAGGCTCCATGCAGGGAGCCCGACATGGGACCCGACATGGGACTCCCGGGTCTCCAGGATCACGCCCTGGGCTTCAGGCGGTGCCAAACCACTGCGCCACGGGGGCTGCCCTGCTTTTTCTTCTAATTAAATCTAAATAGTGTTTTGTCACTTTTATAGTGGGGAAAGTCTAAAGTTGTCTTTGAATGGTACAATTATTATAGATTATAAATTGGACTTTAAAAGAACCTACTGTAATTTACCAACCTCAAATTATTTTTTACTTAAAATGCCGGGCAGACACCTGGCATATGATGAAAAAGATCTAAAGTTCCCAGCTTGGTCCTCTAGATTATTGGTATGACAGGGAAAAGAATTTGAGTCCAAAAAAAGCCAAGACTTGCTGAGGCAGAGGTCAGTTGCTTTGCTACTAGAGGCAGAACAGAAGACGTTCATGTGGACAGGTTCACAAAGAGCTCCACAGGCTCATGACAATTCCCAGGGGGTTCGTGTAACCCGGGGCTTCATTTAACTCAGCGCTATTAATATTTGGGCCCAGATCATTATTTTGGGAAGGAAGGGGCTGACCTGTGTATCACAGGATGTTTAGCAGCACGGCAGACCTCCACCCACTACTTGATGATGACACTCCTTCCCACACACGGCCAACAACCAGAATTATCTCCAGACATCATCAAATGCCCCTGGGAGGCAAAACTACATCCCCCTCTTGAGAACCACTCATTTAATTCATCCTTTCCCTCCTGCTCTACCAAGTAAAAATGTACAAATCATGATGTTACAGAAGATAACCCTGCTAATTTTAAACTTCTCATAGCGTTAGCCATTCATTCATTCATTCAGTAAACATTTATTTGGCATTTCAAATGTGCCAGCCACCCTTTGAGGCTCTGGGGATATAGCACTAAACAGGGATCCCTGCCCATATAGACATGACAGTCCAGTAGAGGAAGACGGACAGAGCCTTGAATCTCCTCGTCTCCTACAATTGTTTCCTGCAGCATTGGGCACTGTACACCAGCCCTCTTTGCTTCTCTGATAAGGTCTCCTGCGAGGCACCCTCTCCACCTACTCAGACCTTCCAGTCCTCCACTCTCCAAATGTAGGAGTTCCAAAGGGATTAAGACAGTCTTGGCCTCCGGTCTCTCCCCTGGTGGCCTCATCCTGGGTCATGACTGATTATGCCTTAATGTGCATGATTCAAACACCCTGATTCCAGCCTCAACTTCTCTTTCCAGCCCAGAGCCCACTGCCAACTCTTTGCTGTGTTCGCTCATTCATTCACATTTATGGAGGACTCGGTACAGGCACTGACAGGTGTGCGGGTTCAGCAACGACCAAGTCAAAGCACACCTTTCTCCAGGAGTCTCTGCTCTAGCCGGGGAGTCAGATGCTAACCCAACCAGTGTGCAAACACCTAAATTACTTCAGCTGTGCTTGCACAAGGGGCCACACTCAGCCTGTGACAGAGACGACCTGGACAAGTCTACAATCTATCTTTGTTTGATTTTGACCATATCCTCCCATCTCTGAGAATTCTCATGGCTGTAGGGACGCCTGGGTGGCTCAGTGATTGAGCATTTTCAGCTCAAGTCATGACCCTGGAGACCCAGGATCGAGTCCCACATCAGGCTCCCTGCATGGAGGCTGCTTCTCCCTCTGCCTGTGTCTCTGCCTCTCTCTCTCTCTCTCTCTCTCTCTGTGTGTGTGTGTGTGTGTGTGTGTGTCTCATGAATAAAGAAATAAAATCTTAAAAAAAGAAAAAGAATTGTCGCGGCTGTGATGTTCTTGTACTCTGTGGTTTTTGGTTTCCTTTTTGCGTGCTATTTGAGAGAGCAGCTTTAAATTTCAGTCAATGAGGAAGGAGTTTCTCTTAATGTGATCTCTGTGTTACCAGCTCTCCGGGCAGTTACTCTTACTCGCAAACCTCTTTCTCATTTCCTAGTCCTTCCTTGGGGTGAGGGGTGGGAGGGATGGGGGAGAGGAGGAATGAGGAGTGACTGCAAATGGATTTGGGGCTTTTCCTTTTGGGGGATGAAAATATTCTGAAACTAGATAAAGGTCGTGGTTGTGCCTTTGTGGATGTGCTGAAAGCCACTGGCTTGAGTACTTTAAAAGAATGAAGGTGTAGGGGAAAAAAGTGAATGGTGTGATATGTACACTATATCTCAACAAATAGATCTTATATGTGTATTTTTTTAAGATTTTATTTATTCATTTAAGAGTGAGACAGAGAATGAGCAGGGGAACGGGCAGGGAGACAAGCAGACCCCTGCTGAGCAGGGAGCCTGCCAATGTGGGGTGGGGGGGGCCCATCACAACCAGAACTGAAGGCAGATGCTTAACCACCTGAGCCACCCAGGTGCCCCTTATATATTTTTTTAATTGTGTCATGTCAAAGCTGGCTGGGTGGGCAAATTATGAACAGGGATTTTGCCCTTACTACATGGAAGTATCACTTTGGGTTGGTGAATAGAAATGTCCTTACCCTCTGCCAGGGAGAGTTTGGAATTAGGTGGGTTTATAAAAGCAGAAAGAACTTCAGTAATAAGGCCTAAAGAAATGCACCACCCCTTCTCCCTTCCCTGAAACAGCTCTTCACAATAGCCAAGTAAGGTTACAGGTAAAATCAGCTACCAGAACCTCCCCCATTTCCTTGGCCCAAGTCTGCTATTCCAACTAACCCCACTCACTGGCTCAACAGATTACAGAACACAGGGAACAGAAGACTCATTGTAAAGGAAGCAGGAAAGCAGCAAGGAAAGGCTTTTATTTAATGCTTACAGAATCAGACTGTCTAGGTTCAAGCCTCAACTATCTGTCTGATGGACTCTGTGTCCTGGGCTAGTCACTGAGTTGAGTCTGGGATCTGACTTTACCCTATTCACAAACGGATAAGCTATCCTATTACTCTTTCACCAATGTGAGCAGAAGACACAAGACCCCTGGATCAGAGATAAATAACTTTATTACTCTCAACCCAGCTAGCAGTATACTTTGCATCAATCCCCTCAAGTTCCTTGGGGACCCACACAGAGTCTACACGGGCCATAGTTGGGAGGCAGCCAAGAACATGGAGCCGAGGACTCTACGGCTTCTGTAGAGTAAGGAAGTAGTAAGCAAGGCTGCTCTGTGTCCCTGAGGGAGGCATGACCTCATCCCTCAAGGTCACTCCCTGCAAACACAACCCTGAGAAATGGCCCGAGTAAAGAATGACTGTGACCTTACCCTTTTGGCATACTCAGCAAGAAGACTCAGGGATGCTCAAAGCTCATGGCGAACTGCTTCATTGCTTCACCAATTTCCTCAACTAAACTAGTGGCAATAACATTACCTTCCTTGTGGGGTTGTGGTGAGGACTCCAAGACAAAATGCCCGGAGGCCTGGGTGGCCCTGTCAGTTAAGCATCTGCATTTAATTCTGGTCTTGACCTCAGGATCTTGAGATAGAGCCCTGAGTTGGGCTCCCTGCTCATCAGAGAGTTTGCTTCTCTCTCTCCCCCTAGTCCTCTCCCTGACCCTGCACTTTTTCTCTGTCTCAAATAAATAAATAAAATCTAAAAAAAGACATACACCTGTAAAGTGCTTAGCATTAAGGCCTGGCCCCAGAAGGACTCTCTAAATTTTAATCACCATTATTAGGGGAAGCGGGAGGTGAAAATGTGTTATAGACACTGGAAAGCTTGCATTTAAGAGAACTGCAAGAACTGAGGTGAAAGAGAAGCCTTCCCCACGTACTGCCTCCCTCCCCCAACCATCCATGGTACCCTAAGCTCATCATCACACAGTCTCTCTCCCCAAGAGAAAAGGAACAAAGACTGTCCTGATCAACATTGTGTTCCCAGGGTCAACACAGTACCTGACACAAAGTGGGCACTTAGAAATAAATGAGTGAATGAATGAATGAATGAATGAATGTAAAGCGAAGGCATTAGGTCTCAGAGCAGACAGGAGGGTCTAGGATGAAGAGCCATGGTTGAGGGGCTGAGCTTGCCAGGGCACACTCTCCAGTGATACAGGAAAGGAGAAAAGAGAAGGAGGCAGCCTCAGACAACTGTGGTCAGGGCAGGGAGAAGGGGGCTGAAGTCAGATGGCCTTGGGAGTGATGGGAACCTGACTCTCAAGGTTGCCAGACAACCATCCGGCTGCAGAATATTAATTTGCAATTGAATCAACTGGCCACTTTTAGGAACTTTCCTGTTTGCTGTGATGTGGAGGCAGGAGCTGAGGAAGGGATGGCGACTGGTGACAAGCCTGCCTGGCAGGTTCTGAAACAGGACAGGGATGTGAGCTAGGTGCATGGCCCATACATGAAATTAAAAACAAAACAAAAAAACCTGTGGGGCCAGGCTTCGGAGGGAGGAAAATGAGACAAGGAGGGGTAGGTGGGTTGTGAGAACCAAGGCAGGGGAAACAACTGACAGTCACAGCTAAGGCAGGTTCAGCAGGAACTGGGCTTCTGGAGAGGGTGGGACAGAAGCTGTGGCCCAAGAGAGGCAGCAGCACATGGAGTCCAGAGACCTGCCAGGCGCACAGCTCCATTCCCTCACCTGTCAGGCGTGGGCAAGCAGCTTCACCTGGCCAACCCTCAACTCTAAAATGCACCTGAGTAAAGACTCTCACATTGGTGCTTTCAGGATCCTTTCCCCATCTTCAAGCCACTGTAGTGCTAAACAAAATAATTTCTAATATTTTATTATAAAAATGTTGAAATACACAGAGAAGTTGAATTTTAAAGTGAAGACTCAGGGCACCTGGATGGCTCAGGTCATGATCCCAGGGTCCTGGGATTGAGCCCCAAGTGTGTGTGTGTGGGGGGGATTTGTCCCTGCTCAATGGGGAGCCTGCTTCTCCCTGTCCCTCTGCCTCTCACTCCCTCTGCTTGTGCTCTCTCTCTGTGTCAAATAAATACATAGATACATAAAGTGAAGACTCAAATGCCCACCACCTAGATTCTATAATTTTATTATCATCAGTCTATCCATCTTATTTTTTTAATTTTATTTACTTGATTATTTACTTAATTTTTGTGTATTTCAAAGTAAATGTACAATACACTTAACTCTTGATTTTTCTATTAACTAGAATTCAACTTTGTTACAGTTTTTTAAATAAAATTTATGTATAATGGGATGTGCAATCCTAAGTGTGTCCTCAACAAGTTTTGACAGTCTGCAAACAGGGTTCTGGGCTTGATTTTGATTATTAAGTGAAATAATAGGCCCTGTCAGCACTTATGCAACCGCAGAAGGGGTTACTGTTAAGATATGGGCGGCAAAACAATCCTGGGGAGAAGCCAGGCTGTGAGCCATGGCAGGCCAGCCGTGGGAAGCAGAAGGTAGGTGACCCGAGGCCTGCATGGAGGAGGCAGCATTAACCTGTGAGGAAAGGCTCTAGGGAGTACCACAGGGGAGAGTGAAGAGGAAAATAATCAAAGAAAGGGAGGTAGAATATTCTGGAAGTCAGCAGGATGCAGCAGCAGATGAGGTGCAGGTAAGGCTGTGATGCTGAAAATACCAATCATAATTGCAAACCCTTACGGAGAACTTGCCATGCATCAGAGACCAAGGGAATGTTGCAGGTGTCTCATTTATCCCTCCCTGTGGCCCTCCCAGGGGAGCCCGGGATGAATCCTAAGTCTATGACTTGCCTCAGATCACAGCTAGGAAGTGCCAAATCTGGGATTCAGCACAGGTGCAAAGCCTCCTTCCTGGCCTTCCACGTACACACACCAGTCCTACACACAGACTCCAGCTCCCCCCTGGGTCTCACTCTGCCCTGCTTCTGACTTGAGAAGACTTCTGATTAGTGCCCAGGGCATAGAGGTGGGTTTAGAGCTCTGCAGGGGATCCTAAGGTGAGGTGCTGGTTGAGAGTCATCACTCCAAAGGCACAGGTGGGCCTGTGAGATGAGATGAGAAGGGGCGAGGGGGGCTAGGGAGAGGAGGCTGAGGCTGGAACATGGGGGTGCTCTCTGCTAGGCAGCCAGGCAGGTCACCTGGCCCCTGAGCTCATCCCAGGGCACCCTCTGAGAGCACCTCAGCCTGAGAGCAGCCTGCGGACTGTCCTCTTGGTCCTGACCACCCTGGGAGAGCCGGTACAGCCGTAAGTTGTGAACCCATTCCTCCTCCGCAGCCCTTGCCCCGGGAGGGACCACGATGTCCATGCTGACTGGAACACCTCCCAGGTGTCACTGTCCCAGCACCTCCACCCTCCGCAGGCAGCATCCTAGCCTCTCCCTTGTCCGCCATCAATACCAATAAGGAGGCTCGGTGGCCGGTGACAGGGGTTGCAACTCTCCAGTACTGTTGCTTGCCAGGGCCGGCACTGGCAGGTGGGAGTGTGATCAGGCGTGCAGAATGCCCCTGGGAGTCTCCCTCCCCAAGGAAAGTCCTCTCCACTGTTGTTACTATGTCTATTTTTCGATGCCCCCTTCCCCTGGACTCTAAATGCCACCAACCCATGAAAGGGCCAATCATATTCACCTCTTATCCCTGGGGCCTCATCCTGCCCCTGGCTTACAGCAGGTGCTCACTAACTGGAAGGAAAATGGAATCGATGACTGGCCCAATACTTTAACGAACATCTTCCTCACTTGTATTTGGGAAAAAAAAAAAAAAAATCACGTGCCAATTTGCACAGAACCAGTTCTTACTGACAGAAACCTTAATGAGGCTGGAACCCCTCATATTTGTGTTCTGTTCCAGCCATAATAAACTCCCACAAACTTTAGAAGCTTAAGACAACACCAATTCATTCTCTGCCAGTTCTATAGGGCAGGAGTCCCAGGTACAGCGTGGCTCCCCGGGCCGAAATGCAGGTATCACCAGGGCTGTGCTCCTTTCTGAAGGCTCTGGTCACCCAGGTAGTCTAGGTGTTGGAACCGGGAGTCTATCCTGGCCTCACCAATTCCAAAATCCTCTGACGTCAGAGAGGCCCAGCCTCCATAGATTCCATCCCTGCCAAGTCTTTCAGTGGCAACCCAAGACAAGTGTCCCTCTGAGTCACAGCCAGTCAGGAGGGAAAATCTTAAATGCACAGATGATGCTTTTTTTAAGGAATCACCCTCTTTAAGCCTGGGGAAAGGAGAAGCTCTCTGATACGTGCAAAGCGTGTGCCCAGACCTTGTCACATTTTCCCTTCACAGTAGCCCTGTGAGGTAGAAATGAATGATTCCCATTTCATAGGTGAGGCTAACTGAGGTCTGAAGAGGATAGAGCTAAAGGTGCAAATAAATTAGGCCCTCGGGATCCCTGGGTGGCACAGCGGTTTGGCGCCTGCCTTTGGCCCAGGGCGCGATCCTGGAGACCCGGGATCGAATCCCACATCGGGCTCCCGGGGCATGGAGCCTGCTTCTCCCTCCGCCTGTGTCTCTGCCTCTCTCTCTCTCTCTGTGACTATCATAAATAAATAAAAAATTAAAAAAAAAAAAAGAAAAAAAAATATTACATCTACTTTTAAAAAAAAAATAAATAAAAAAATAAATTAGGCCCTCAAGGTGTTCTGGGCACTGTGCACGGTGCTTTATGTACATCACTTTCACGAGACTCCCCCCACCCAAGTTCTTTTCCTCATTTCTTGGAGAAGAACATGGCTTGGAGAGGGGGAGAGATCCGCCCACAACACAACATCTGGAAAAGGGCAGGGGCCTGGAAATCCTTTCTCTTCCCATGGGACAAGGTTCCCCTGTGAGCAGAATATGTAGTTTTGTGATGTTGAGCAACCTGGGACTAGTGCCATCTCTCCACTCTGAGCGGAGCCCTCCCTGTGAGCCCACCAGTGCCCATAGTCAGGAGGTGCTCCACCATCATCTGTTGAGTGAATACCCACTTCTGTTTGCTGCTATCATCACCAGCCCTGGTGTGACCAGCCTGAGAATAGCTGGGGCAATGCGGGGGTTGTGCATAAGCCCCTCCACAGCAGAAATCGTGGGTTCTGGTGCATCTAAGGCTCTGCAGAAAGCTTCTAATTTCTCATCACCATGGTAACACGAACCTCTCTATTCCTCCAGCATGTGAACAGAACTGCTCCCCACGCCACCATCTCCCAAGCCCCTTCAAAGGCCTTTCCATCTCTAGGATTTTGGATTCAATTCATTATCACCAATGCCTGCACTGGTTTTGTCGTTTTCACTTAATTCCATCTGCTGAGTCACGGAGCCCTGCTCTGGATTAGAGTGGTTATTCACCAGAACTTTCGGCTGCTGGTTGCCATGGACACCTCACAGCCTGCTTCATCACCTGTTAATTCTCAGCAAGGCTGGCTGTGAGCGTGGGTACCACTGCCCCTTATCCAGACCCAAGGGGCATCAGAACTCCCCCAGACAAGGAGGGGCCCTGATGACACATGAACAAGAGCAAAATCTCTAATGCCAACCATGGAAAAATCAAAAGCAGCCTAGGACTAGTTACATCTGTCCAAACCAGGCCAAGGTGGCAATTTATCAAAGAAGTCAACAAGCTTACTGTCTGGTGCTCTGGCACATCTTGGGCAAACCCTTTAGTCTCTTTGCTAACCACTTTAAGACATATTTTTTTAAGGATTTTATTTACCTATTCATGAGAAAACACAGAGGCAGAGACATAGGCAGAGGGAGAAGCCGGCTCCCTCTGGGGAGCCCGTCAGGACTCAATCCCAGGACCACAGGATCACGACCTGAGCCAAAGGCAGATGCTCAACCACTGAGCCACCCAGGTGCCCCTAAGATGTATTTTTATATTGAAAAGTGGTGGGATCCCTGGGTGGTGCAGTGGTTTAGCGCCTGCCTTTGGCCTAGGGCACGATCCTGGAGACCTGGGATCGAATCCCACGTCAGGCTCCAGGTGCATGGAGCCTGTTTCTCCCTCTGCCTATGTCTCTGCCTCTCTTTCTCTCTGTGTGTGACTATCATAAATAAATAAAAATTTAAAAAAAGAAAAAAAAAGAAAAGTGGTGAATCAGTTATTCAGATTGCTATCTCCCCTTGAAAACCAAAGGAGGGAGCCTCCAAGTGCAGCCGCCTGAAGGAATCAGCCCTGAGTAGGGGGGTTGCAAGAGGCTGGGGGTAAAGGGCAGACCTGAGATGGAGGGGAGCTGCAAGCCAAACCCAGCCAGCACTAAGGCACAAGGAGTGGGGAGCGTTCAGGGATTTCCAGGCAAGGGAGGTGAAGAGGCAACCAGCTGTAGCCCCGGGCAGAGAAAATGGGGCCATCAGCCCATGCCCCATTGCCCCTGATAACTACCTCACGCACTGTTTGCAGAGCCCAGCAGAGGGGACAGGGGATCAATATAGCACTCCACAACCACACACTCCCTGCTCTTCAAACATCAATGTATGATGAAATATGCTTCCTCTGAATCCAAGGTCACTCGGTGCATCTGCCTCACCTGCCCTCCAATGGGACAGAGTCAGAGGACTGATGCGTACCAGGACTCTGACCCCAACGACTGGGTGGGGGGCACTGTTCCTGATCCCAGGGACCCCCTGGGGTCCTGCCTGCCCTCATGTCCAGCTGAAGAACTGCCCCAACTCTGCACCTGCTCCTCACTGCCATGAAGGTCAACTCCCTTCCCTTCCCACATGTGGATGACTGACTGAATGATGGGGTAGGGCAGGGGTGACGTACCTGTCCCACCCCCTTTTGTCTTGCTATAGCGGAGGCTGGCCTCATGGGGGTCTGGGAGGGGCCCTGAGAGCTTTATAAGGCAGCGCTGGAGCACCCAGCAGAGCAGAGAACGGAAAGGCACCAGGCCAGCTACAGCATCGCCCACCTCCCAGCTCTGCAGGTGAGACCACCCAGGAGGGGATTATAAAGGCGGGGAAGAGGGTTGATGGGATGACTCCCTGCATCAAGGTACCAGGCTTACGCCTCAGGGTCTCCAGGGCTGCCACCCTTCTCTTAGCTCAAGGCCATACTAGGTCTCAGCTCTAGAACCCACCCTGGCATTCCCAACCCTTTCCTTTGAGCTGACCTGATGCTTCAACCCTCCTACTTCTTGCTCACCCCAGGTCTGCAAGGTGAGAAGGACAAAGGCTATTCTCTCATCTCTCGGGTGAAAAATCTGAGGCCCTGAAGGAGATGTGACTTGTCCAAAGTCACACAAATTATTTGGCAGGATTGGAACTAGAACCCAGGGCTTCTGGATCCCATCTCAAGCTCTTTCTTAGACCAGCACTGTCTGAAATAACTTTCCATGAGGAGGGGATCTGTATCTGCACCATCCAATATGGTAGCCACCAGCCACAGGTGCACTGGAAAGGTGGCTCTCCTGGGGGAGAAAATTTTAATATTAATTAATTTACATGTAAAGAGCCACATGGGGCCAGTAGCTACCACATTGGACAATACATGTGGCTAGAATGGGCCTGTGTGGCTCTAGATCACTGACCGTTCAATCGTGTATCTTTAGCATCAAGAACCCAAAGGAAATCTAACAGAGAACCTCACTGTGAAAAACAGATAAAAATAGTATTTTATTCATATAAATGTGTTCCTGGAAGGTAACATTTTTATATTTTGCTTCTGATAAAGCCCATCCATATAATGAGGATGAAAGAACACAAATGCAGAGAATGGAATTTTAGAGTTGAATTTTAGAGTCATTTGAATACCCAGTTTATCTCTGTATTATGGCTTCCCCAAACTCAGGTCACCCTGACACACAGGTGCAAACGGCAACAGCTTCATTTTTAACTGCTTGATTATAATCGCAAGATATTCCTCAGTTAAGCAAAATTGGCAAGAGAAGTTTCCCTCCTCGGGCGCCACAGAAACGGTGTGACCCGACCACATAGTGAATATGCTGGTGGCCTCCAAAGAGATACCCTGCAGTCTGTAATGTGCACTTTGGTGTTACTGTTTAAAAGCTCACTTCAGGGGCACCTGTGTGGCTCAGTCAGTTAAGTGTCTGCCTTCAGCTCAGGTCATGATCCAGGGGTCCTGAATCAAGTCCCACATCGGGTCTCTGTTCAGTAGGAAGCCTGCTTCTCCCTCTCCTGCTCCCCCTGTTTGTGTGCTCTCGCTCTTTCTCTCTCTCTGTCAAATAAATAAAATCTCTTTTTAAAAACAAAACTAAATAAAAGCTCACTTTAAACTACAAACGTAAATATCTACGGAGCCACTCACAGGGCCTTGAATTTTGCAGAAGTTGCTCCAGGTTGTAAATTCCTCTAAGAGAAGCCGCTGCTGTAATTAAGGTAGGTGAGGAGGGAAGGGGCCAGGCCTGGGAGTAGGAGTGCCTGGCAGGAACTGGAGAAGCAAAATGAGGAACAGTCCACAACCCCACACAGCGGCATACGTGCCAGCAGAGTCCATCTGGTCTAGGCCCCTGGATGGACCAGGGGTGCCCGTATGGCCTGGCTTTCAGCTCTGCCCCTCTTTCCTTTGCAGACAAGATGCAGCGACTATGTGTGTACGTACTGATCTTGGCACTGGCTCTGGCCACCTTCTCTGAAGCTTCTTGGAAGCCCCGCTCCCGGCTACAAGATGCACCCTCGGGTCCAGGAGCAAATAGGGGTCTGGAGCCACATGGGCTGGACCAACTGGGCCCAGCCTCTCACCACCGAAGGCAGCTAGGGCTCCAGGGTCCCCCACAGCTGGTGGCAGGTAGGAACCAGGACAGCCACCTCTGCTTGCCTCACCCAGCCAGGGTTGGCCCTGGCCTTGGTTTGGCAGCTAACCATCCTTCCCGTATCCTCACATCCTCTTCCTCCTCTGACCCTCAGACCTGTCCAAGAAGCAGGGACCGTGGATGGAAGAAGAAGAAGCAGCATACGGATGGATGGACTTCGGCCGCCGCAGTGCTGAGGAAGGGGACCAACGTCCCTAGGACAGAGCTTCAAAGCCCAGCTATCTCCCAGCCCCGCCCAGCCCCATGAAAAAACAATCAAAATAAACTAGCTTCCAATGGATCACCTTGTGTCAAGTGTGGGGCAGGAGAGGGGAGTTGGTGGGGCCAGGGTTGAGACTGAGCACTTTCCTGGGGACAGGGCCTGGCCAGCCTAACACTGACCACAAATCTAGTCACACAGGTGAAAAATGGTGATGGGGTTGCAACCAGAGTCAGCTTTCCTTTTCACTTTTTAATATTTTACTTATTTATTTATTTGGGGGGGGGGAGAGCAGTGGGGAGGGGTAGAGGGAGAGAGAGACACAGACTCCCCGCTGAGCAGGGAGGCCGAGGAGGACTCAATTCCAAGACTCTGGGATCATGACCTTAGCCAAAGGCAGATGCTTAATGGACTGAGCCACCCAGGTGCCCAGAGTCAGCTTTCTTTCTTTTTATTTTTTTTTAAAGATTTTATTTATTTATTCATAGAAATGCAGAGAGAAAGAGGCAGGGACACAGGCAGAGGGAGAAGCAGGCTCCATGCAGAGAGCCTGACATGGGACTCAGTCCAGGGTCTCCAGGATCATGCCCCGGGCTGCAGGCGGCGCTAAACCGCTGCGCCCCCGGGGCTGCCCCAGAGTCAGCTTTCTAAAAGATAAATCAAATTGTGCCACTCCAGGTTTTAACCCTCCAATGCTTCCTGTTGCATTTAGAATAAAACCTAAACTCCTTGCCAGAGCCCTAAGCCCAGCCCTGTTGTCCTCAGGGCAGGTGCCACGTTCCTCCTCTCTCCCTTTCTCTTACACAAATGCACTCAGTCCTGCTCAGAGCATTTGTCCTTGCTATTCCCCAGGCTCGGAAGGCTTTTCCCAGGCACAAACATGGCCAGCCCTCTGAGGGTCTGGCTGAAATGTCTATTCCAGAGAGACCCGCCTGTTCTGCTCCTCCCACTTCATACACAGCCCCCGGTATTCTCTGATGGCCCCATAGTCTCTGACATTGGTCTCTAGAGGACATTTCACACTGTCATTGTCTCGTTTGCTAGTTTATTGGCCGCCTCCTCAGTTAGAAGGGAAGCTCTATAAGGGTGAGGACCATGTGTCCCTCTTCCCTGCTGTATCCTCAGTTCCAAATACAGCAGGTATCCAATAAATATTTGTCAGACGAGTGGGTGAGTGGCTGGCACAAGCACTGTTCATGGGTTTTTTGTTTGTTTGTTTGTTTGTTTGGTGGTTGGGTTGGTTTGGTTTTGTTCTTTTAGATTTTATTTATTTGAGAGAGAGAGAGAGCAATCACAAGCAGAGAGGAGGGAGAGAGGGAGAAGCAGACTCTCCACTGAGCAGGGAGCCCGAGGCAGGACTCGATCACAGGACCCTGGAATCATGATCTGAGCCAAAGGCAGATGCTTAACCAACTGAGCCATCCAGGCGTCCCAGCACTGTTGATGTTTCACCCATAGTCCCTCATTGTTCTCTGCCTGTCAGCAGCATCCTTCCACAAGCATGTTCCACGGTTCCTCTGAAGGCTTTCTGAGTGCAAGGCAGGCTGGATATGCCACAGAGTTAGTGCCTCCAGAAGCAGCTCCAAGTCAGTGACAGATGAGAGTGGAAGGATCAATACCCCAGCTCCCTCACCCCTTGGGTAGAATAACTCTGAGGTGTATTCAGCTCCATCTCCCAGAATGCCCCCACAGGACTGAGCCCCACTTACCCGCTTCAGGAACCTGCTCAAGGCCATCCTTTTTTGACTGGCCTCCCTTTCTTGTCTCACATGCTCACGGTCCCACTGGTGTTTCTTGGGATCACCATTCAAATAAACTACTTGCACTCAAATCCTTATTTCCAAATCTGCGTCTGGGCAGGGGACTCTTCTGAAAACAGTTGGTCCTAGAAGAATTGTAGAAAGCAACATTCTCATGTTGGGATTCTGGAATCTGATCTTTCACTAACCAGACTCCTTTGCTGGTGTTAAGCAGGGTGTGATAACCCCTGGAGTGTTGTGGCAACACTATTACTAAGATTCTCATCGCTGGTGCATCAGGATGGGGTACAAGTCGTAGAAGTGCACTGGCATAGCCAATTGCTTCAGCATTTGAGACAGAAGAGCAATGATGATTATGGTTGTGTCATCTGTTGGCTACCACTAATCATCAGAGAATCTCTGAAGGAAGAAAATGTTAACCTCAGGTCAGCCAACCATTAACTCAAACCCAAGATCTGAATGTAGGAGGTCAGATAACAAAGAAAACTGATAAGCTGGAACCCTAGCAAGTCTCCCCCGTCAAAGCCCTAGAATGAAAGTCAGGGGACCGGGGATCCCTGGATGGCTCAGCAGTTTAGCACCTGCCTTCGGCCCAGGGCTTGATCCTGGAGGCCCAGGATCAAATCCCACATCAGGATCCCTGCATGAAGCCTGCTTCTCCCTCTGCCTGTGTCTCTGCCTCTCTCTGTGTCTCTGTCTCTCATGAATAAATAAATAAATAAATCCTTAAAAAATAAAAATAAACTGTTAACAAAAAAAAAAGAAAGAAAGAAAGAAAGAAAGAAAGGCAGGGGGCCATGACACATTGCATGGGTCATTTGAGATGCCCTGAAGAATTTTGAACTCCTAGGTTTCCAGGAACCTTCTGGGCTGGAAGAAGTGCCTCCACCTTGCCAGAGGGGAGCAACCTCCCCTTCCTTGGAGATCGTGCCAAGGCCTCCTTGAGGCAGATGCCTTGCAAACTGATGCTTCTCAAGATCTGCCCCTGCCTCCCTTCACGGCTTCCACACCAGAAGCTAGGGTCAGGTCTTAGGATGTGCGGAAGCACTGTCCCAAACATGTGGGAAAAGGTATTATTCACCCAAAATACTGCAAGAACTGAATAAGCTTGATAATGTGTCACAGCAAGAACCAGGAGAGTACACACAGTAGGGGATTTTTGAGGCTGGCAGACCTAGGAGGCTGGCTGGAGAATGGCAGAGTGACTGGATAGGGAGAGTTTGTGGATACGGGAGAGGAGGACAGTCTCCCATAACTTAGAGTTTCAGGTCCTGTCAAGGACACCCAGAGCCAGTCCTAATGCCTTGCTGGAAAATGACTCCCTGAAGCTCGGACAAAGCAGTGGCCTATAGCAAGTGAAGTGAACCCCTCAAATTGCCCCAGCAGAGTATTGAGGAAAGAGTCAAAAGGTGGGTAGACATGTTAGAATGAATTGTCATTTAAGACAAGAGCGTCCACCACATGATTACAGTCCCTGCAAGGGCTCAAAGAATAGTCCTTTCCCAGAGGACATAAAGAATGTGTTAAAAATATATATATAAAAAAAATAAAGAATGTGTTAGTGAGGACACAAAAGCTGTTGAGAAGCTCAGCAGTGGCTATCTGCTGCAGGCCAGGGTTGATGTAGGAGATGCTACTATGGACCTGGGCTACTTAGTGTCAGTGGGGATGACAGGATTGCAAGACAGAGGGGACCAGGTGGCAGCACTTAACCATCAGAAGTAAAGTGGACATAGTCAGTAGCAGGCCTTAACCCACAGGATTTGCAGCGGCAGCTGACAGACCATGGTGTTTCTAAACTTGAGATATATGGGTGGCCAAGAAGGGCACGGTCTGCCCTATACAAGGAGCATGGATCAAGAGCAGATGAGCCTAAGGCTGATGTCAACTGCCAAAATGAAAAATCAAGATCCGTTGCCTGATTTACAAATCAGCAACAATTCTCAGAAGTTGCCATTGACCCGTGTACGCTGGAGAAGGAGGCACACCCAGATATTTGAAAAGCTGTTGTATACAGGGTCTGAGCTGCTACCACACCAGAGAACCCCAAATGTCATCACACCTCCACCTACGTTAAAGAAAGAGCTCATCGGGGTGCCACGCCAAGCTGGATCAGTCAATAGAGCATGAGACTCTTGATCTCAGAGTCCTGAGTTTGAGCTCCATGTTGGGTATAGAGATTACTTAAGTAAAAAAAAAAAAAAAAAATTCTAGGGCACCTGGGTGGCTCAGGCAGTTAAGCATCTGCCTTCGGCTCAGGTCATGATTCCAGAGTCCTGGGATCAAGCCCCAGACCAGGCTCTGCTCAGCGGGGAATCGCTCTCTGCTCCTCTCCCCCAAATAAATAAAATCTTTAATTTTTTTTTCTGGGGCGCCTGAGAGGCTCAGTTTGTTAAGCATCCACCTTTGGCTCAGGTCATGATCCCGGGGTCCTAGGATCGAGCTCCACATCAGGCTCCTTGCCTAGCAGAGAATCTGCTTCTCTTTCTGCTGCTCCCTCTGCTTGTGCCCTTGCTCACTTGCTCACTTGTTCTCTCTCTCAAATAAATAAATAAAATCTTTAAAAGAGGGATCCCTGGGTGGCGCAGCGGTTTGGTGCCTGCCTTTGGCCCAGGGCGCGATCCTGGAGACCTGGGATTGAATCCCACATCGGGCTCCCGGTGCATGGAGCCTGCTTCTCCCTCTACCTGTGTCTCTGCCTCTCTCTCTGTGTGTATCTTTGATGAATAATAAATTTTTAAAAATCTTTAAAAATAAAAAAATCTTTAAAAGAGAGAGAGCATGGAGGCCAAGTGACAAGTGGCATCTGTCTCACAGTAGAGCCAATGGATCCTTGGACACAAGTTGGTCATTCTCTGGTCCCCAACTGCATGATAGGGACAGATAAACTTAAAAGCTGTCAGAACCCTCACGTTAATTCCCTGTCATGGGGAGCAAGTGCCATCATGGGGGGAAAGGCTAAGTGAAGCCGCCCTCCTGCTCACAATACATTTTAGGTGGAATGGCAGAGCTTAATACCATCCTTAAAAGAGTGCATAGGTGATGGACTCCATCATATGGCAATTTTGTGAAGATTTTATCTACTTAATTTTTAGACTGTATTTATTTGACAGAGAGAGAGAGCACAAGGAGGGGGAGTAGCAGAGGGAGAGGGGGAGGCAGGCTCCCCACTGAGCAAGGAAATCCCGGGACCCTGGGATCATGACCTGAGCTGAAGACAGATGCTTTTTTTTTTTTAAAGATTTATTTATTTATTTATTCATGAGAGACACAGAGAGAAAGGCAGAGACACAGGCAGAGGGAGAAGCAGGTTCCATGTAGGGAGCCCGATGTGGGACTCGATCCTGGGACTTCAGGATCACATCCTGGGCCAAAGGCAGGCGCTAAACTGCTGAGCCACCCAGGGATCCCTAAGACAGATGCTTAACTGATTGAGCCACCTAGGCACCCCTGGGATGGATATTTTCAAATGGCTATACTTTATATATGTATGTATGTATGATGTAGGCTCCATACCCAGCATGGAGCCCATCGTGGGGCTTGAACTCAGGACCCTGAGATTGAGACCTGAGCTGGTATCAAGAGTCACATGCTTAACTGACTGAGCTACCCAGGTGCCCCTATTTTTTTGTTATATTTTATTTATGTATTAAAGAGAGAGTGAGAGAGAGCAAGAGAGCACAAGCAAGGGGAACAGTAGACGGGGAGGGAGAAGCAGACTCCCCACTGAGCAGGGCGCCTGATGTGGGGCTTGATCCCTCAACTCCAGAATCATGGCCTGAGCCAAAGGCAGATGCCCAACCAACGAAGCCACCCAGGTGCCCCTTTTTTTATTTTTTAAAGTAATCTCTACACGTAACATGAGACTCAAACTCATGACCCCAAGAACAAGAGACATGCTTCTTCCATGGAGCCAGTGAGGCACCCCTAAATGGCTACACTGTACATAGTTATTTGAATGCTTACATCATATCTTTGGTTTTGCCTCTTGTCCTGCAAATCCTAAACTATTTTCTATCTTTTAGAGAAAGTTTGCCAGTCCTAGGGGTCTGCACTACAGTTCTTTTATTTTTTAAAGATTTTATTTATTTATTCAGGAGAGACACAGGGAGAGAGGCAGAGACACAGGCAGAGGGAGAAGCAGGCTCAGGGAGCCTGATGCAGGACTCAATCCCAGGACCCCGGGATCACGCCCTGAGCCGAAGGTAGATGCTCAGTGACTGAGCTACCCAGGCGTCCCTGCACTGCGGTTCTTATTGGGACTTGTCAGAGACTTCACATGGTGTCCTTGTCCACCATGGATACTTCTAGCATTGTGGGGCCCACCAAGTCATAAGTTCCAATCAGTAGGGCTGCCTGGACTGGCCCAAGAATTCTTCCTTGATTTGGGCTCTACTGGCAGCCTCCTAATTCGCTTGATAAATGGATCAGGGCAGTATTTCCAAGGACAGTAGTGTTGGTTCCAAAACCCAAAGAGTCCTAGCAAGCCCTGTGACTCTTTTTTTTAGTAGTAGAGGTAAGGTTTGCCCTAGACTACTGAATCCCTAAAAACTTTACCAGGATTCCTGAATTTTTGCACGGTTTGTGCTCCAACTTCTGACGCACATGTGTCTTAGCAGCAGGGCAGCCAGAGTACTTGCCACTTCCTCCTTACTAGGTCTGATTATTATGATGACATCAATGAATTGGACCGTAGTGATACTCTGCAGAATGTCTAGATAATTATATTGCATCGGATGATATTGTGACAGAAAGCCAGGGAGCTGACACAGACTTGGGCAAGACTATGAGTGGGCACTGCAGTCTGTTCCAGGTAAATAGATAGGAAATCAAGTTTTCATCAAATCAACAGCAGCAGATAGGTATCAGAGGTTGTGTTGACCTCTCCTTGGAAAGCTGCCCACACTGGCACAGCTGTTGCAATCAGGTTGTCACCGGTTAAGGTGCAAGAATTACCATGATGGCAATAGGCCATGGGGGTCTTGCCTGTGAATGGCCATATGATGGGACACCTGGGTGGCTCAGTAGGTTAAGCGTCCAACTCTTATTTTGACTCATGTCATGATCTTGGGGATTGAGCTCCGTGTTGGGTTCCATGCTCGCTCACATGCACTCTCTCTAAAATAAATAAACCGGGGCGCCTGAGTGGTTCAGTTGGTGAAGCATCTCCCTTTCTTTAGCATCCTCCCATTCTCAATTCTCCACTTTCGCCCAGAAGTGCTTCCTGGATGATCTTCCAAACTACTTGTTTTCAAATGCTATTCCAGATCTGATTTCAGGTCTGAGGGATCTCTACCTAAGACAGTGGGTGACTCTTGTCGGTCTCTGTCTTATCCCTTGCAGCCAGGGTGCTGGGCCAGAATCCCTGCAGCAGAAAAACAAGGAAAGGAGCCTAACTGTAGGTTCCAGAGGCCTGAGGGCTTGGGTTCACATCCCAGTTCGTGGCTAGCTGCTAGACCCTTGGGAGGGTCATTTAACCTGCCTGGGCCTGTTTCATCCTCCAACAACCATTTATCAGCTCACCCACCACTCCACAGGGGTTGTTGATGTGACTAAGTAATGTTTTTAATAAAAGCATATGGCAGGAATGCCTGGGTGGCTCAGTGGTTGATTGTCTGCCTTTGACTGAGGTCGTGATCCCGGAGTCCTGGGATCAACTCCCATGTTAGGCTCCCTGCAGGGAGTCTGCTTCTCCCTCTACCTATGTCTCTGCCTCTCTCTCCGTGTCTCTCATGAATAAATAAATAAATAAAATCTAAAAAAAAAAAAGCTCTGGAGCATGATTCAGTATTAGAGCCCATTCTCTCTCTACAACTTTGCCGCAGCAAAGCTGCAGGCATGAGCACACACATGCACACACACGCACACACACGTGCACACTCTGAGAAAGATGCCAGAGGCCCGGCCAGGTAGCACACAGGTCCTTTATTTCCTGTACCGGCAGGTGTACGGCCTGACAAACAATAGAAGAGCAAGCAGCAGAGCAGAGAGCAGGGCCAGACCCACCGGGGTCCTGAGCCCCAGCCTAAGTTGGTCAGGACTGAAGGTGCACTAGCAACAGACAGGAGGGTCCTGTTTGGGAGGATGGGAAGGAGGTTTCTGGGGCAGGTAGGACTTGGCCAGGCAGCTGAAGGAGGGGCCTCGGTCTGTCTGTGGGGCCTCTGTAGGCTGCTGAGGAACAGCAAAGCCTGGAAGAGAAGGGGAACGGATGTGAACTGGAGGCTGATGGTGGGCAGGGGCTGAGGCCTTGTCAACTGTATCAAAAAGATAACCAGGATGGATCGTTGTGCAGGCCAGCCAACGAGGTCACCGTTCAGTTTACAAACTGCACAACCTTCCATGGTGACCCTGTTGAGGCTGCCCAGCAGTGACAAGGCCATTGGAGTGGGGGCTGGCCACATAATGACAGTGAGGCTAACAACAGGCTATAAATTTTACAGCTGACTGAGCAGGCCAGGCAGGCAGCAAACATGGTCAGAAGGGAGAGACAGGCCAGGAAATCCTTATGGTGTAGTAGTGACGGAAACAGGCTCAGATCCACTCCAGCTGTGTGAGCTGTGTGACCTTGAACGTGTTACTCTAGCTCTGCAAACCTCAGGCTTCTCACCTAACAAAGGGGGATGGTAACTCCTACCTATGGGGGGTGTGAGTATGAAAGGAAACAATGCCAGTCACTAAATCACCTTTGGTATCTCTGTGAGCTCCTGGAAGGCAGGACTCACACTCACAGAGCATGTAGCTGGCACTAAGCAGGTGCAGCTCCCCAAACCTTGGGGTTTCCAGCTGGGGAGAGGAGACCCGGACCCACCCCCTACCACCCTGAAGGAGACTCTAGCCCATCTTCAGACTTACCCAGGGAACTAGTCCAACTGCAACCCTTGCTGGCAGAGGCCTTTGTCCCAATGGCCTGGGTGGCCCCAGGACACCCTTCCTTCTTCCCAGGCCCTGGAAGGGGGGTTAGCCCTGTCCTTCTCCAGACACTGGAAGTCCTGGGTAAGCATCCTAGCTACTGCTCTGAGATCCCTCCCCCTACATAGTTTTGACCCACCGCTGCCACCACTGCTGTATGGCTGGGGAGCTTTGGGGATGGGGGAGGTGGAGTGGGAGGCCAGGGAAGGGGACAGGAGAGACAGGAAGCTGGGGTGCAATGGGGAGCTGTAGTCCTGATCTGATCTCCAGCCCCAGCCCCCAGGAGAAAAGGGGGTAGAGCTCTGAAATCCTAGGCAAATTCCACATAAATGAGTACTAGAGCTATAGCTCCTACCGAAGGAACCCAGAGGTGCCTATGCAACTGATATGCAAAGTACATGCAAATAAGCCCAGTGGGTGGGGCCAGGCTGGGGTAAGTGAGCACCCCAGAGCTCACCTATCCTCAACTTTCATAGGCTTGATGATCTGCAGCTTGTCCTGGCCGAAGGGAGGCCCCTGTGGGAGCACCCACCTTCCTGGAGCATTCTCCGCCTCAGGTGCCGCCTGTACCCCGAGTCCTGCCAGTTAGCCAGCTGCTGGAGGACATGCTTCATGCTTAGGTGAGAGGGGCCCAAGCCTGTGGCCTCCAGGGTTGAAGTCACTGTGTTCGTCTGCTTCGTTGTCTCATCCAGCTGCGGTTCCACCTCCTCCCAGGCCTCAGTCTCCTCGGACACAAGCTCCGCCTCTTCTGTCGACCTCTCATCTGCTGGCACCACCTCTTCTGCAGCCCCTGGCTCTTCCTCAGGTACTGACTCCTCCGAAGGCACAAAATCTTCTGCCACAAAATCCTCTGCTCTCATTAACCCCTTCTCAGCCTCAAACCCCCGTCCCTGCTCTCGTGCCTCACCGCAGCGCAGCTTGTACCTGGGCAGACAGGAAAGTTTCTGTGCCCCTAAAGCCAACCCCAGCCAGAGCCCTCAGCCCTGCTCTTCCGCTCCCCCAGGACATCCCCAGGCACCAGGGCTGAGGAGCTCTCCTGCTCTCTGCCCATCTACACACACACCCGACGGCTAACTTCCCACTTCTGTCCCAGCCAAGGGGAAAGGGGAGCTGGGTACCACCCTCGGGGCTTCAAACACTCAGCCCAGGAACCAGGTGAGAAGGAGAGAGAACAGTCACCAACACTGCACAAGCCCTGCCTTCCCCTAGTACCCCCACCCTGTGCACAGCACAGAGCAGCAAGGATAGTATATTCCCTCCACTCCTCTCCAGGATTTAACCATCATAGGCCATGCCACAGCTAGTTGCCATAGGAACAAATCCATTTTAGTAAGGCTCAGACAGGTCAAGGGATTTGCCCAAAGGACACAGAGCCAACAAAAGGATCAAGCTGGGACTCAGTCCCTGATGGTTCCAGCTCCTAGGCCAGTGCTCATTCACCTCTCAGTCCCTGGTGAGGTGAAGGGAAGGCTTCAGTCCCTATTTGGAACAGCCTAAGTCAGATGGCCACATATGGGGCAAGATTGGAAGGGAAAGGGTGCAGCCCCTTCTCAGAACATCTGGGCGCAGCCAGCCCAGAGAGTAGAGCTTTCTCCAGGGTGGCAGGCCCACAGGTGGTTGTGTGGCTGCTGAAAAGCGAGAGCAGGTGACAGGGGAGCCCCTGGCCAGCTTACCCCAGGTGTGGCATCTCGTCTGCAGTAGTTCCATGATTCCTTCAATAGAGAAAAGGGCCTTCACTGTCCCAAGGCAACATTAGCTGAAACCACAAAGTCCCTGGGGCCCCAACATGGGAAAAGATCCCAGGGAAAAATGAGAGACCCACACCCACGGACAGAGACAAGGGTGGGGAGGGGGAGGAACTGGGGCAGGTAACAGGGAGCAAGCATCATGAGTGAAGGAAGGTAGGAAGCAAACCCCCTCCCCACTCTGGGAAAGTGAGTGCACATCAGGCAAGGGGGGGGGGGGTTCCAGCAGCACACCTTTCCATAAAAAACACAGGGTCTGAGATAATCCTCCTTATAGACATTCTGAGCTCCTCGGCCAGGGTCTCCTGGAAACCAGGAAGGGCATCCTACAGTGGAAAGGCAGGCATTACCAGGGGACCCCCCAAAACTCCAGCCCCTACTGCCAGGGACAGAAAGGGACTGGGGATAGAAATCAGCCAGCGGGGCCAAGGCACAAGCACACAGAGGGCTGAGGCAAGCAGCCGGGGATCCTCACCAGAGGTGCGGTGTATGTGTAGTGGGTGACAGGGCCAGTGGACACAGAGGCCTGCTGGCGGAGGGTCTTCACCTCCTCCTGGGCCTCGGTCAGCATGCCCCCACGCTCCGTGTACTTCTCCTGCAGGCCCTGCAGCTGGGAAGCCACCTGCAGGTTCTGCGGGGACCCAGGCACCCCCAGACAAGCACACTGGGCCCATCTTCTCCCCACCGTGCAGGGAAGTGTGGGCTAAGAGGCAAGCAGTGCCCCTAGGCAGGTCCCCGGACTCTCCTCCACTCAGACCCCATCTGAGCTGCTACCCGCCAGGCCCCATGCCAGATACCGAGGGCATGTAAAAGAACAGACCCAGAGCCTGTTCAAGGAGCTCATCATCTTCCAGGGAGAGTCAGCCTCAGCCAGCTGACCAAGGGCCCCAGTTCCCTGTTCTGGGCCAGGGGCTCTCAAAGGCTGGGGCAGGAGCCAGGGGGAGCTTCACCTCATCCTGGAGCCGCATCTGGATTTCTTTCTCCAAAACCAGCTGCTGCTGCAACTTCTCCGTCTCGACCCCATACTGGAAGGACCAAGACGGGTCAGCCAGACCTGGGACTGGCCAGCCTCACCCAAGTCCCTACCACCTCCGCCAAGTCTCCCCAGGCATGTTGATGAGCCTTTGGCAACCCTTGAAGTATGAAGTCACAGGGAATGAGGCCACATAAGGCAGGAGAGTAGTGTGGCCTCGTTCCTGGAACACCCCGTGACCCTCTCTGGGCCTTGGTCCCTTCCCTGCGACAACAAGGGGGCAGAATGAGATGCTCATTGAGATCTCCTCCGACTCTGACTCTGCCACAGCGAGGGGCCTACGAGCCTGGTTGAGCTGAGAGCTCCATGAGGCCAGGGCAGGAAGAAGGGGGCTGGGGTTTTGTGGGGACCAGGACAGAAGGAGGGAGCCATGCACACACCCAGACGCACCGACTGGCAGCGTCGCTGCAGCTTCAGGACCTGGGTCCGCAGCTGGGTGACCTCCCTCCGCTGCTGGTCATGGCTCTCCATCCTGAGCGCCAGCACCTCTGACAGCTCTGCCATCTGCTGGCTGGCCTCGGCTGGGGAAGGGCAGGGACGGAAGGTCAGCGCTGGCTCCCATGGCCTTCAGCAACCGGTCTGGCCCTCCCGATGCCTCCATCTGCCCCACCCCTCGGCTCCTGCAGAGGACTCTGGGTTTCCAGGACTTTGCGTTCCTCCCTGGGTCTTCATTCCAATAAATGTTTGTTGACCGACATGGGGAAGGCCCTCGGTGAGCCCTGGGTGAGCAGTCCACGAGACCAGGTCCCAGTGCACACTGAGCTCAAGTCTAGTGGCGACACCGATGGGCAAGGAAATTCCACCAGCGCCTACTCTGGGTAGGACAGAGCAAGTGTAAAGGGTGCGCTGGGAGTCAGAGCTGCGGCTACCATCCTGCCTTACACCGGCTTCGAAGCGAAGACCTGCAGGGTAAGCAGGCCAGCCAGGCAAAGAAGGGCGAACCAGGTCCAGGCAGCACGTGGAGCAGCCCAGAGCCAATCACCGGGCCCTGGGAGGGAGGGCTCAGGGGCTGGGCAGGGGGCTGAGGTTACCCTTTGGCCAACGGGAAGTTCAGGGTTTTAGGCCCAGGATGACATAGTCAGATTTGGTTTTAGAAAACTTATTAGGGGGGCAGGGGGTGGTTGCCTAGGTGGCTCAGTGATTGAGCGTCTGCCTTTGGCTCAGGGCATGATCCCGGGGTCCTGGGATCAAGTCCCTGCATCAGCTCCTCGTAGGGAGCCTGCTTCTCCCTCTGCCTATGTCTGTGTCTCTCATGAACAAATAAATAAATCTTAAAAAAAAAAAAAAAGCAAACAAACAAACAAACTATATTTGTGCTGTGTGCAGAAGGACCTGGAAGCACAGCAGTACAAAGTGACCATTTAAGACCAGACCTGGGCTAGAGCAGGGGGTGAGGAGAAGGAAGGAGACTTGAGCCTTTCTTAGGAGGTATTTGGAAGCAACAGAACTTGGGGACCGGCTCCGAGGGCAGGAACCAAGGGAAGGAAAGCCAGGCGTGCGGGGAGGGAGCAGCATGTTGCCATCTCGTGCCTGCATCTCACAACTAGACTTGGCTTCACGCTGCGCCTCCCTCATCATAAACACACGGTACTGGTACCCCCCAGTCCCGGGGCCTCCCTCATCATAAACACACGGTACTGGTACCCCCCAGTCCCGGGGCCTCTCCTGGTCTCTGGCAGCTCACAGCTCCTCTCTTCCTTGCTTCCAGGCCCCTCCCAAATAACAAAAGGAAACAGGCATAGAGGGGCCCCCTAGCTTCTGTACAGCTCTTTACAGTGTGCTAAAGCACTTCCTCAGCTGTGCCTCTGAGAGGTCTGCAGGGCTGAGATTATTCCTCCCCATTCTAAAGATGAAGGTTCAGAGAGGCCAAGGAACTTGTCCAAGCTCACACAGCTGGAACGAGTCAGAGCTGGAACTCAAACTCAGAGCCTTCCCTCTGCTCCTTGGGATAGCCCTCCACGAAAAGTTACAACCCCACGTACAAAACTGCTCCACACAATCCAGGATGAGCATCTGCTCCTCCTCCTCCAGGGCGTCGAGTTGAGAGGCCTGGAAGGAGGGAGAGAGGAAGGGAGAGAGGAAGGGGCAGGGGAGTCAACAGGCCCCTGCCTGCAGGGGCGCCCCCTTGCCACATCCTCACCTCCTCTCTCAGCTGCTCGTTCTCCACCTCCAGCAGCCTCAGCTGCTCCTGGAGGGCTTCCAGCTGTGGGCAGAAGTGCAGTGACTCCGGCTCCCCCAGAGAAGTCCTAGGGGTGGGAGCCATGGGCGTCAGGGCACCGGGAGGGGGGAGAGGGGGGACCCAGGTCCCAGTCCACCCAGGGTTGGCCCACTCAGGCTAAATGTGGTGGTCTCAGTTGGCCCAGCAACCCTGCTGGCAGCTACCCCATGTGTCCCTGTTTGCAAATATGGAAACTGAGGCACAGAGAAGGGGCTTCCCAGATGAAAAGGCAGGATACTCACAGCTCAGAGGCTCCATAGGGATGATCATGCTGCTCCTCCTCTTCCTCCTCTTCTTCCTCCTCCTCTGTCTCTTCTTCCTCCTCCTCCTCTTCTTCCTCTTCCCCCTCTTCCTCTTCTTCTTCCTCCTCCTCCTCAGAGTCTGAGTAGAGCCGAAGGAGATCATCTCGCAAGCTCACCTGGTGTCTCAGGTGTAAAATCTGGCAGTGGGGGAGAGGATCCCTGTTGGAACGCAGGCAGGGGCAGGCACAGGTCCTGGCACAAGGGCAATGAAGCAGGTCTGGGATGGTACCCCCCCACCCCTGCTCCCTGCCCAGTTACCTCCTCCCTGGCTGAGCCCAGCATGGCTTCCAGCTTGCTGTTCTCCGCCATCAGAACACTGTTCTGCTTCACCAGGGACTGGCCAATGCGAGCCGCCGTATTTAGGTCCCGCTCTCTCTGCAGAGGGACCCACATCCATGGGGAATACTTTCCTGTTTTCTGGGATCTCCCAGACAGTTGGGAGAAGCGAAGGAGTACACAGGGGTCAGCGGGAAGCTAGGCCACTAAACAAAACCCTTCCACACCCTAGTTTTCCAGGGTACTAGAAGAGTCTGCCATCAACCCACTGTGGGGCCCGACTCAGTTTCCCCTTATAGAAGAGAACAGATCAGATGGTTCTGAGACCAATTCCAGCCTAGACATCCCACATATACCTGCTTTCCATAAGAGGGATCCCCCAGCTTGGCCCCCAGAGAAATAGTCAAGCAGGAAATAGACAAGACTCCTACCCCTCCAGGGCAGAATTAGCATGGAGGCCTGGCTAAGGCTCAGGCTGGCCCCAGTAGGGAAGGCAGTACACACCTCCTCTAGCAAATTTAACATCACTTTGACATCTTCTTGGGTGATCTTGACTGGCAGGGGTCTGTCAGGGCACAGAGCTGCAAAAGCAGGTGGAGTGGCTGGGTCAGAAAGATGTGGGGGGGGGGGGCTCATAACCTACCTCACATCTCACTGTTTCCTGCCCTGTCCCCAGTTCTCCCCCAACAACAAGAGTCAGTGACAAGGGAGAAGAAGACTGAGCTCCCTTCCTGCCTCCAATATCCTCTCCACACACCCCCAGTACGAAGCACTCCCTTCCCTGCTCCCAGGGCCAACTGGACTCTTTTTTGTTCTGGAAAGCCCTGGGTGAGATGAAGGATCACAGTCCTCCAAGCTCGGCCGCCTGGGTCCCTGGCACCTAGAAGAATGCAGGCGGCTAGTGGAATGGAAGTGCAGCCGCAGACTGACTCATCACCCCTTCCCCAGAGGGCAGCCTTGGCCTACTCACTGGAGCCTCATGGGTCATAAAAAAAAAGACACAGTCACCCACCCACCGTGCACCTGTTGCATGCGGAGAGGAGGAAGAGACTTTTCCAGCACTGAGTAGAGGGACGGAGAGACTCTAGACCCAATCCAGGGATCTCCCACCACCCAGGAGAGGCCACGAGGGGAAGAAACCTGAGGCCCAGCCCACCCCCAGTCTGGGGAAGGCAGGGCTTTGACCCCCTCCCCTAAAGGTTGCCAAAGCCGCCCCCTCCGCCGCCCCCTCACCTCCCCGGCGCTGGTTCGGCGGCCAGCGCAGACTCAGAGCACCGCGGGCAGCGCCCTCCCGCCCCCCCCCCCCCACCTCTCTGGGCACTGCGGGAGCCTGGGCAGGGGGGCCCTGGACCGCGCGCTGATCTGCGGAGCAACGGGCGCGCGCGGAGCCCCTGCACCTGACCCACCGACAGCCATCGGGAGACGACAGAAGGGAGGAGGAAGGAGGTGGGGAGGAGGCGACCGGACAGGCCCCGCAGACAGCGACATCGCAGGAGGACCGAGGGATGAGACTGAGTGCGGGGGGGCGGGGCGCCTGGAGCCGACGGCGCCCCCTTCTCCTTGGAAATGCCCGGGTCCCACCAGCTCTGGGGTTCCGGGGACCCGGTTTACCTTCCTCCAGCTCCCGAATGAAGGCGGCACGGTCGGGGCCCGACACCCCAGGCCGACGGCCGATGTGGGCGGCCGGCGTCCTCCAGATGCCTGCCGCCTTCCCAGTCCCCAGGCCAGCGGCCCGGGGACCCAAGGGCCCCTGGAATATGAAGCGGGTCCATGGCGCGTCCAAGCTGCGGGGCACGGCCTGGGCATTCCCCTGGAGAACGGAGAATGTGGACGTGCGCGGGGCTCCTGCCGCCGATGCGGCCTTGGGGGTGGGGCGAGCTCGGGCCTGGGGTCCCGAGACGCACGCGGACCTGGAGCCTGCCGCCTGCGCCCCCGCGGGAGCGTGCGCGGGGCCGCGCTCGGGGCGCGCAGAGGGCTCCGGAGCCGGGCTGGCCGCGGGGCGGGGTGCGAGCGTGACTCGCGCTGGAGCCCCGGGCCTGACGCGGCGCCCCGCGGCGCCCTGGCCCGACCCCCTAGGACGCATCTCGCTCGAGTCCGCAGTCGGCTGCCGCAGCCAGGCCTTTATAGCCAGCGCCGCGAGTGGGCGCCCGCCGGGCCGTACCACGCGCGGGAGTGGGCGGCCGGGAGCCACCGGTGGGGCCCGGGCCTGGGGGCCGCGCGCGGGCAGCTCTCGGCCGCAGGAGCAGAGCGCAAAACTCAGAAGAAGGAGAAGAGTGGAGCGGCGGCTCCAGCTGGCTCCCTGGGCTTGGGGTCCGAGGGCAGGACTTCTCCTCCCCTCTCCGCCTCCGGAGAATGGTTCTGTCCCAAGTCGCCGCGGCCCTGGAATTCGGGTACAGACGTCGAGGACCGCGGCTGGGGACGCCTCCCTGGGCTCCCGCGGGGCTGCGGCTGCCCACCTGGATGTGAGCGGGGAGTCAGGGCCGTCCTGTGCTGTCCCCGGGAGCTGGGAGGTGAATCCAACCTCCAGGATGCTTTCAGCGCGCTGCCCAGGGTGCGCGTCACGCCTCGGCCCCGCGCCCCCACCCCGCGCGCCAGCCGCCCCACCGCCCTCTTGCCTACTTCGGAGTTCATCCTGTTACCTTTCCTTGTGCTCGGCCTCCAGCCTTCATCCACTCTGCCCACCTCCTTCCACCCTGCAAACCTGCTCTTCCTGGAGACCGTGCTCAGAGGAGGTCTCCGGGTGAAGACTCCTGCGACCGCGTCCCGCGTGGCCCCAAGCATCCTTATCAGTGGCCGGCAGTGCTCAGAGTGCGTCTGTCCCCAAGACCACACCTGCGGCCCTTCAGCGCAGGGAACGCGCCACGGGAGGCGGTACCCACGAGAGAGTGAGAGTCCAGTAGTCCCAAAGTCCGGAATGAGCGGGGTGGGGCAGCACAGGAGTCTGGGGCCATTTCTGCACCTTTAGGCCGGAAGAACCTGCAGGCCTGAAAGAGACGGTGGTGGCACTAATTCTTTTCAAGCCTAGTCATCCCTGGTGCCACAGTTTTCTTCCCTTGAATAACCAATCCTGCTTAATTTACCTTCTAAATATCCTCAAACGTGCAGTCTCCTCTCCAGCCCCTCTGCTGTTGAGGCCTCATCCTCTCTTCTAGATTTGCGTGATACTCCCCCTGCCCCCTCCACATGAATCCATCCCTAAGGAATTCCAGGAACCCCTTGCACATAGCCACCACTCCAAGCCTGAGCCCAGGACAGAGGCTCTTGCCCAAGGACTGCACCTGGGACAGAGGCTCCTACTGCTGACACCATGCCTTTGGGGGCAGACATCCAGGTCATAGCACAGGACAAGAGATGCAAAACAGGGACAAGGATCAGACTACCTGGTCCACCAGCTTTCCACAGAGAAGCATTGTGATAAGAATTCCATCTGGGTCCATTCATTCATTTGACAAGTCCTTACTATAGGGTGTCTGGGGGGCTCGGTCGGTTGGTCATGATCTCAGGGTCCTAGGATAAAGTCCCATGTCAGGCTCCCTGCTCCATGGAGAGTCTCCTTCTCCCTCTCCCTCTGCCTCTTCTCCTGCTCGTGCTCTCTCACTATCTCTCTCTGTCAAATAAATAAAATCTTTGAAAAGAAAGAAAGAGAGAGAGAGAGTCTCTACTATATATATATATATATATATAGTAGATGTGTGTGTGTGTGTGTGTATATATACATACACTCTCAGACTAGAGTAGGGAACAAGAGAAATCCCTGCTCTCCTGGAGTTCAGATTCTAGAAAGGGAAACAAATAAATGAGAAAACAAGACAATTACAAAGTATGGTGAATTTTGGGGGGAGGGAAACAACAAAACAAGGAACTATGAGAAAAATAGAAATAACCTGTCTGATGGGGTGGTCTGGGTGGGTGGGGGAGGACAATCATTAATGGCTTGGTAGTTTGCATCTCAGGCCACTCCGCCAGCCTTCACAGCCAGCTCATACCTGTCCCCCTCCAATGGCAGCCTCTCTCCTCAGGAGCCAATATTCCTCATTCCTGACTGGTGAGTTCAGGTGCCCATTCACCTCCCCAGCACCAAATCCTTCACGCCCACCCCCATCAGCCCCATGGGGAATTATCTGCCTGTTTATCAAAGGGGCAATCTTCCTTAGTCATGTTATTTCTAAAATACTGGCTCCAAGTCCAGCCTCCTCTGGGCAGGGAAGTAAGAAGCGGTTCCCCTGTGGACTTCAGACCCCTCCCAACCTTTGCCCACAGGCCTCTGCATCCTCATTTCCTCCCCCTCCTCCCACCCAGACTGCAATACTCCTTCCAAACTATTAAGGGGGGCTCAGGCCAGAGGCATGGGGATAAGAAGAGGAGGCATCCAAGATTCACAACCACCCCCTGTGCTTTTCACATGCTGTCCTGTTTTCTGATGATTATCTTGAGCTGCTTTAATATTTGTTGACTTCCTTTCTTCTTTCATCTCCACTGTTCCTGTCCCCCTAAATTATCCATCATTATTCCTTCAACACACATGTATTAAGCACCTGGATGCCAGGCAATGTGACAGGTGTTGGGGACATATCAGGAGACAAAACACACAAAGATCTTTGCTCTCCTAGGGCCCACATACAATGGGGAGCCACAAATAATAAACAAAGAAGCAAATCAGAGAGTATATTAGATGGGGCATGTACTGTGGAGGAAAAGACAACAGGAGGGGCTGCCTGGGAGCAGTAGGCAGGCTGTGGGGTGCAAGTTAAACATCAGGGTGGTCCCTGAAGAGTCACTTCTGCCCAAAGCAGATGGAGAGAGGGAACAGGAGAGGATAGTCACTGAAAGAAGGTGAAAGACAACAGCAAAAGCAAAGGCTTGAGGCAGAAGGAGGTGATGGGAATGGCCGAAATCATCAGAGAGAATTGCAGGTGGTGGAGTCAGAAAGGGAGCAGCAGGCTCATGGACCAGACCTCACTTGAGGATGTGGAGGGCTTGTCATCAGAGAGATGTCATCTAACTTGGGTTGAACAGGAAGGCAGGGCTGAGAGTAGACAGACAGTGGGCGGTGTCTTAGTCTGCTCAGGCCGTTTTAACAAGACCCCCTAGACTGGGTGGCTTATAAACTGTTTCTCAGAGATCTGGAGGCTGCAAGTCCAAGATCAAGGTGCCCACGGATTTGGTGTCTGGTGAGACCTCCAATTCCTGGTCCAGAGACAATTGTCTTGTCTTCTCCCTGCGGTCCTCACAGTGGTGGAAGGGTGAAGGGTGCTAGCTCCCTGGGGTCTCTTTTACAAGAGCCCACTGGTTCCCATTTGTGAGGCTTCCCACTTCAAAACCTAATCACTAGGGATCCCTGGGTGGCGCAGCGGTTTGGCGCCTGCCTTTGGCCCAGGGCACGATCCTGGAGACCCGGGATCAAATCCCACGTCGGGCTCCCGGTGCATGGAGCCTGCTTTTCCCTCTGCCTGTGTCTCTGCCTCTCTCTCTCTGTGACTATCATAAATAAATAAAAATTAAAAAAAAATTATTTAAAAAAAAAAAAACCTAATCACTTCCCAAAGGGCCCCCCTGCAAACACCATCACTCTGGGAGTTAGGATTTCAACATGAATTGCAGGGGGATACAAACATTTAGACCATAACAACCCTGTCCCTCTTTAAAAAGCAAAACAACAAAAAACAAAATAGCTTTTAAAAAAGATGTATTTATTTATCTCAAAGACAGAGTGTGCATGAGGTGGAGGGGGTACAGAAAGAAGGGAGGAAGAAGATTATCTACTAAGGGCAGCCCGGGTGGCTCAGTGGTTTAGTGCTGCCTTCAGCCCAGGGCGTGATCCTGGAGTCCCAGGATCGAGGCTCACGTCAAGTTCCCTGCATGGAGCCTGCTTCTCCCTCTGCCTGTGTCTCTGCTTCTCTCTCTCTCTCTCTCTCTCTCTCTGTGTGTGTGTCTCATGAATAAATAAATAAAAATTTAAAAAAAGATTGTCTACTAAGCTAAAGCCAAGAGTCAGCCACTTAACCTACTGAACCATCCAGGCACCCCTAAAAATGTCCAGGGGTGCCTCGCTGGCTCAGCCAGTGGGGCATACAACTCTTGATCCCAGGGTTGTGAGCTCAAGCGCCAAGTTGTGTATAGATATTACTTAAAAATAAAATCAAAAATAAAATAAAATAAAATCAGAGGGGTGCCTGGGTGGCTCAGTCAGTTAAGCATCTGCCTTTGGCTCAGGTCATGATCTCAGGGTCCTGGGATCGAGCCCTGCATCAGGCTCCCTACTCAGCGGGGAGTCTGCTTCTTCTTCCCCTCTGCTTGTGCTCCTCTCTCTCTGTGTCTCTCTATATATCTCAAATAAATAAATTGAATTAATCTTTTTTAAAAAATAAAATAAAATCATAGGGGCTCCTAGGTGGCTCAGTCGGTTGAGCATCAACTTGATTTCTGTTAAGTTGGTGATCTCAGGTCATGGGATCCAGCCCCAGGTCTGCCGCCCACCTCAGTAAAGAGTCTGCTTGGGATTCTCTCTCTCCCTCTGCCCCTCCTCCCACCAAAATAAATAAATAAATCTTAAAATAAAATAAAATCATAAATAAATAAATAAATAAATAAATAAATAAATAAAAGTGTCCAATAGGTGGTTTTCAGCATATTCAGAGCTGTGCAACCAACACCAGTATCTAATTTCTTAACAATTTTTTATCACCTACCCCTACAAAACTCCCCATACTAATCAGCAATGAGTTCTTATCTCCCCTTCATCCCACCCGTTGTTCTTAGCCTCTGGTAACTGCAAATCTATTTTGGTCACAACAGATTTGTATTTTTAAATGTTCTAGCAGCTATAGTGTATTTTTTTAACTTTTCCTTTTTTTTTTTTTTTTTAATCTAAGTAAGCTTCACACCCATTGTGGGGCTTGAACTCACAGCCTCAAGATCGAGAGTCCCATGCTCCACTGACTAAGCCTGCGAAGTGCCCTAAAATTAGTTTTAATAATATATTTTATTTAATTTAATGTCTCCAAAATATTATCATTTCAACATGTAATCAACAAAAAAATATTAATGAGATTATATTTTGCATTTTTTATACTAAACTGAGAGTGCATTTTATTCTTATAGCACATCTCAATTGGGACTCGAATTCATTCTTCTCTTTATTTCCCTGAGTGTAATTTGTCTTTTTTTCCCCTGCATACCTTTTTTTTTTTTTTTTTTTTTTTTAAGATTTGTTTACTTGGGGCACCTGGGTGGCTTAGTGATTTGAGCATCTGCCTTTGGCTCAGGTCCTGATTCCCGGGTCCTGGGATCGAGTCTTGCATCAAGCTCCCCACAGGGAGCCTGCTTCTCTCTCTGCCCATGTCTCTGCCTCTGTCTCTGTCTCTTTCATGAATAAATAAATGAAATTTTTTTTTAAAATAAAAATTTATTTATTTATTTGGGGGGTGGCAGAGAACAGGACATAAATAGGTGTCCATTCCATACTAAATGGTCGTTTGCTGAGCTGACTTATCCCTGTTCATGAGAAAGCAGCCCTGAGGACCCTGGGAAGTTTGAGGTGAAGAAGAAGAAAGTGGAGTGGAGAAGACAGACATGGAGGGGACCCTGCAGGCTCCCAGGACACTGCACCCTCTAGGTCTGGACACCCGTGCAGAGTAATTCTAGCTACAGCCACCAGGGGGCAGTGCCAGCCCACATATCCCTACCCTCACCCAGGCGGCCCTCACCTGTGGGATCAGTGACCCCACAAGAGGCAGAGTAAGGATGGTGACTTCATTTTGCAGATGTAGAAGCCAAAGCTCAGACCCCTGGTCACTCCACAAGTAGGCCTCTTGGCCTGGCTGATGGATGTATCCCACAGCGCAGGGCTGCCCGGGAGACCCGGCCGGGCCCCTCTCCAGCAGTGTCTGTCAGCCTTGTCCCCCAGAGGGATTGGCAGGACAGAAACCCAAGGCCTCCTGCCTTCCCTCCCAGCATGCACCCTCTGATACCTGCTGAACCAGAGAGAGGATATGAAGGGACCTGTGACCCCTCACAGCCATGAACATGGGGGCACAGTCACTCCAAAACCCAGCCTCAGGCCATACACACACACACACACACACACACACACACTCAGGCCACCACTCCTGGCCTGATCTGGAAAATGAACCTAGGACAGGCTACCCCACAGCAAGGGCCCCTGAGGGTCGGTGCCAGGGACCTGGGCACGGCCAGACACCAGGACCACTTTCTGCATCAGACAGAAGGGAGTGCCCTGGGCATAGGGCCGGGGAGCCGCCTCACCACCCCCACTCCTACTCCTCTCCTGCAGGACGCCTGGGAGCCCTCCTCGCTCTCCCGGCCCCTCTTCCTCACCAGGTGCCCAGGCCCCTCCGCAAGGTAAGGCCCCCCTTCCCTCCTTCCTCCTCCCCAGACCCTGACCGGACTCCTGGGCACAGAACACTGCAAGCCTCTCCCAAGCCTGGAGTGAGGACTTGGGGACACAGGGGTCCTGCGCTGCTCAGCCTGGTGTCTTCTGGGTTTCTAGGCCCCCTGCTGGTCAGGGCGAGGGAAGGCAAGAGGCTTGGGGAAAAGGCAGAGGGGAAGTACCGGATGATGGAGGGGGCCGGGCTCTAGCAGGGATGGCCAGGATCCTAGGGGACGATAATGACCTCCACTCTAAACCCCACGGCACCCTCTCTCATCTGGGGGCTCTTGTCTTGGTGGGGCACCCACCACCTGCACCCAGAGGGCCTGCAGGCTCGCCCCTGCTCTTCTCCGGCTCTCCTGCTGAGGGCGGCCTCCTCCTCTGAGAAGCCCTCCCTGGTCCCAGGAGGGGGACCTGTTGTGCCTTCTCCTGGCATCTTTCTGCCTCTCACTGCTCACAATGTAAGATTCTGTTACTTATAAGATGGTTATTTAACCAGGAGAGTAGTGTCTCCTCACTTCTGTATCCTTAGGGCTCTAACCAGAGTAAGCATTTAGTATCTGTTGAATGACCACATGATGGATTCTCTGGGTGAGTCTGGTTGTGGGAGGGGGTGGGGAGTGTCCCCCCAAGATTCCTGAGAGGCTTACCCAGTTAGGGTGAGATCCTAGGGCTCTGGACGCTGCACAGCGCTCCACACTCCCCAACATAGGTGAGCCCCACCAGGAGACCTCCCAGGACACAAGGACAGCTGACCCTCGGGGGTGGAGGGTGTTAGGGGACTCCAGCATAGTCCCCTCCCTGCTTCGTACTTAGAGCCCCTCAGCTCAGCCTTCACTCACTTCCTCCAGGCTCCAGAGTTGGAGGCCTAAGTGGGATAGGATCTATCAGCAGGTGGCTGGTCACAGGGCCTGCCCGGGGCCTGGGAGGCTCCGTGGGAAGCACCTGGGAGCCAGGTTGAGGGAACCACAGCACCCAGTGTCAGGGAGGGCAGGGCCATCAGCCATGTCTAGCCTGCTGGGTAGGCAATGGTGGCGAGCCTGGGAGGCTGTTCTCCTGTTCTTGGGCCTCTCTCCTCTATCTCCAGGGTCAGGGAGATGACAGAGGAGCCCTTCACTCCCTGACTCTGTCCCCAGACTCACCGGCTCCTTCTGAACCCTGGGTCCATGTCCAGACTCAGAGCCCTTCCAGGAACAAGTCATGGGGTTGGCGGACAGCAAAGCAGGGAGAAACACAAATTCACTGGGTCCCCTAAGCTTTGTATGTGTTACTTCATTTTATCATCACCAGAAGGAAGAAGAAATATTATTATTTGATAGATGAGAAACAGGGGGTTAGCACCCCTGACCACTGAGTGAGGACTGCAGGCATTCCAGCCAATCCCGGCAGAGGAAAGTGTCCTGGGGTTCCCTTGTCACAGGCACCTCATTGTGCCATGTTCCATGGAGACCTTTCACCAGTTTTGCCTCATTTTTCAGCCTGTTTCTTGCTCAACCCACAGTCATTTCTCTTTACTCTGTGTTCAGTTTCCCCTCCTCATGTCTTTTCTGCTCCCGCTGCCGGGAAGGCTCGGGCACCTTCCAAGATTTCCATCAAACACCTGCTCATTTGAAAGGTGGCTCAGTTGTCACCTTCTCCCTCCATAGGCTCACAGAACCCACGAAACCCACAGCACCCTGCACACATGCACACTCTCCTGCTAGCATTGCTTCCCTGTCCGATTTGCACTGGAAGAATGTGGGGCATCTCTATCCCCAGGGCCTTGAGCAAAGCCTGGCAGAAAGCAGGTCTTTATGAAGCTTTTGGTGATTGAATGAACGAATGACCCATGAATCTAGTCCATGAAGAGTGCTCCTGTCCCTTCCAGAGACACTACATCCCTATCAATACAGACCAGGACTGCGTTTGGACACATTTTCCCACAGGGTCATTGTACTAGTAATTATTGGGAACTGGGGGTCAACTAACTGAATTTCTCAAATCTCTCCCACGTGTCCTGGGTGTTACCAAGTTTCCCCATTTTCTCCATATGTGTGTAGATGTTTTTGGATTAAAGCATAGAATTTAGGATTCCATCTAATTATTTCCTACCTGGCTATTTTATCTTGTCGATTGTGTCTTTTTTAGCCAACTAACATGTTTTTTGGGTGAGGTTGTGTAGACAGGTTTTTAATTTTTTTTTTTTTTTTTTTTTAGTGTAAGACTTACTTTATTTTTCATTTTTTAATTAATTTTTAAAAAATTTTTATTTTTTTTCTTAAGCAGGTGCCACATGCATGGAGCCAAGAGGGTTCTGACCCTACAATCCTGAGACCAAGGCCTGAGCTGAGATCAAAAATCAGACATTTAACTGACTGAGCTACTCAGGTACCCTGAAGATTTTGTTTTTAAGTAATCTCTACACCCAATGTGAGGCTTGAACTTAGAACCCCAAGTCACATCCTCTACTGACTGAGCCAGATAGTTGCCCTAGTAATATTTACTTTAAAAACATTTTTAATTTTTTAAATAACTTTTTAAAGTTGACAGACTGGGGCACCTGGGTGGCTCAGTTGGTTGAGCTTCTGCTTTTGGCTCAGGTCATAATCCCAGGGTCCTGGGATGGAGTCCCACATGGGGCTCCTTGCTCAGCAGGGAGTCTGCTTTTCCCTTTGCCCCTTCCCTCATGATCTCACTCTCTTTCTCTCTAATAAATGTATAAAGTCTTTTTTTAAAATGGGACTCGGAAAAAAAAATGGGACTCGGGGCACCTGGTGGCTCAGTGATTGAGCATCTGGCTTTGGCTCAGGTCATGACCTTGGGGTCCTGGGATTGAGTCCCACATCGGGCTCCCCACAGGAGCCTGCTTCTCCTTGTTTGTGTCTCTGCCTCTCTGTTTCTCATGAATAGATAAATAAAATCTTTAAAAATTTTTTCTTAATGGAATTGTATTTTTAACAGTACTTTTAGGTTCACAAATGATAACTTACTTTGGATTTGTTTTGATAACTTGATTTTAAGATTTTATTTTATTTTTTTAAGTAACCTCTTTGCCCAACATGGAGCTCAAACTCCTAATTCCAAGATCAACAGTAGTCACACGCTCTGCCGACTAAGCCAGCCAAGTGCCCTCTGATAACTTGACATTGAAATCCCACTGTTGGGACCAAGAGCAGGCTGCCCCCAAGAAGGGCCACTTGGGCATAAAGATTACTTCGAAGTAAAAGTAATGAAATCCCAACAGATGCAGGAAAAGCTCTCTGCTTCCCCTTCAGCTACCAAAGTTTGCATTGGAAAGGAGAGCCTGCATCAGGAAGAGAGCTTTTAGTAGACTCCCCTTTACCTAAGAACCTACATACCTGGGCAACCTTGTTTTTTCAAACCTCTCCTCTCATCTTCCTGCTAGTGAGCTTTCTCTTGTTTGTACCCTCAGACCCTCCTGGTCTCCTTAGCTCAGATAAGCTTCCCATTGCCTCATTGTCTTTGGAAGTTCATGTCTGGGTGGGTTCCCCATCATACCAGTATACCTATTAAATTTTATTTTTTTCTGTTCATCTGTCTCATGTCAATTTGGGTTTTTTTTTTTTTTGTTTTTAACTTTTTAAAAATATTTTTATTTATTTATTCATGAGAGACACGGGGAGCGGGGCAGAGATACAGGCAGAGGGAGAAGCAGGCTCCCTGTAGGGAGCCCGATGTGGGACTCGATCCCGGATCCTGGGATCATGCCCTGAGCCCAAGGCAGACACTCAACCACTGAGCCACCCAGGCGTCCCTGTCTCATGTCAGTCTGATTCTAAGTCCAGCTGGCAGGAACCACAGGGCAGGAGGTCCTCTGCCCAACACCACCTTGTTGGATTCTGTCCCCCGTTCTAGCTCACTGCCATTTCTGGGGGGTGGGGTGGCCTTTGTTCCACTCCCTGGTCTCCAGTGTGGCACCTGCCATTGTGATAGGTGGGTGTCAGTCTCCATTGGTACTGGTGACACAAACTGCTAACTGTGGTGGGTGGCGGGCACTAACATTCCCCCAGACCACCGGGGCCAGGCTTCCCATTGCTCGGCGTGGGGGTCCAGTCTGGCCCACCCACACCACCTAAGTAAGCCCACACTTCCCCTTTTGCTCGGCTCCTTTGCAGACACCCAGACACTCAGCACTTCTGCTGCCTCCCTCAGACAAGCCTACCTAAGAGGAAGAGGCTGGCCAGGGAGTCTAGCTCCGAGTCATGGCAGACACAATGGAGATCTACCCCGCCTTCCATGCCTCCTTCCTTTCTTACCATGAGAACCCTGATTTTAACAAGGGAGCAATGTGTACAATAAAATATCCTCAATTTTCCAGCTTCCCTTGCAGGATAGTAGGGTCATGTGACAGTTTCCTGCCAATGTCCCTCGGGGAGATGTCCTTTCTGGAAAACAGAAAGGCAAAACTCCTCTGGGAAAAAGGCTTTTGCCTTTTCCCCTTCTTCCTGCCTGGAATCACTGTGCCCTCATTCCACATAGGCAGAGCAGGCATTATCCTCATTTTATAGATGAAGAAATTGAGGTTCAGAGACATGAATTGATTTTTGTCAAGGTTATGAGACTCAGTTAGCTTCCACACGAAAACTTGAAGCGTCAACTCACTTCATTAACTAGCTTTCCCTTTTTATCCAGGCTGCCAGGAAGCTCAGCGCCTAATGCTGCCCCCTCCCATCCCTTGTCCTCACTGCTTCTTAGGAGACTTGAGAGGACAATCCTTTTTTGTAAGCCACCTCGAGTCCTCTTCTGGAAAGCTTGGGGTCGGGCAGCTTGTCTGTCCATGGCCCCTGTACATCTCTCCATGCTGCTGTGGGCGGCAGTGATGTAAATGGACTATACATGGATGGATTCTCTGGTTTGTTTAGGTTTGGCCAACAGGGAGCATTGGTAGGAGGGAGCCTCACCCACAGGATCCCATCCCCAAGAAGCACTCCCCCACCTTCTTGCCTGAGGCCACTGTAATTAGGGCCAGAGGGTGCTGCCCTCTTCTTTGCTGGTCCTACCTCCTGTTCATGCCTCTGTGAACTGCTCCTTGAATTCTCAATTTACCCAAGTTGAGTAGATCTTGCCAGGGCCCGGTCCTGGGCTGAATGTGTCTCCCCCAATTCATATGTTGAAGTCCTAGCCCCCAAGTGATATTTAGAGGAGGGACATTTGGGATGTAATTACGTTTAGATGAGGCTATGAGAGTGGGGCCCCATGATGGGATTAGTGCCCTTCTAAGAGGGAAAGAGATCTCTCCCCAAGCTGAGCTTGCACCAAGAACTCAGCGAGGAGGTGGCTATCTACAGGCCAAGAAGTGAGCTTTCGCCAGGTGAGGAATCTGCTGGGACCTAGACCTTGGACTTCTAGCCCCAAGACGTGTGAGGAATAAATAGCTGTTGCTTAACCTCCAGCCTATGATATTCTGTTATAGCAGCCTGAGCAGAATAAGAGAGCCCCAACAGAGTGCAGAGGAAATGCATTGTTAAAAGTCCTTGTGATGCTGAAAATTCGGTCCTTTCCCTTCCCTCAGAGGTGCTCAGTTTAGCATCTGGCATCTCATCACCTCTTGCCTCACCCCACACCTGCCTCTCCATTGGGCTCATGCGCCTGACCCCAGCACATCCATCCCAGTGCCACAGATTCTCCGTGGATGAGGCCATGGTCTCCCTCCACTGCCCAACCTCAGGCCGGTGAAGAAATGAAGCCATCACAGCCCCACAGGGGCCATAGGTCCTCAGACTTGGCGGGTACATTGCAATGGGCCCTCCCTGTGAAAAGGGCTGTAGGATATGGGTGGGGAGCCATCACGTAAGCTATCAGTTACGACAGCTGGATGGATGAAATGACGGTGCGCACTAGCATTATGGAATAGAGAAGGGGCAGCAGCTCAGCCTGGCTGGGAGCAGTGGGAGGTCATGGAGGAATGTTTCTGGAGTGAGGTCTGGGGGGGATCCTAGTGAGCGATGCAGGTGAAAGCATCCTGGGCAGAGGGAACTGCATGGACAAAGATCAGGAGGCAATAAACCAGCAAGGAGGATGCTGGTTGAGGGGACAGAAGGGATGGGCAGGGGCTGGGGTGGCCCACCCCAAACCATAAAGGGGGATGAACACCAAGCCCTAGGCCACAGGGACTGTTCCACCCAAGAGAAATCCACCACATGTACATTGAGGCTAGACGGGGCAGGGCTGGAGGCTGAGGCCAGCAGGGGGGTCACCCCTTGGAGAGACCAAGGCTTAGTGTCCCTGGTGGGGGAACTCATGCACAGGCATCTCTTCTCCCTCCTACATCCTAAGGCTCCAAGGTTCTAGGCTGGAGCCCTGTAAGTATGTATTGAGTTTAATCAATTCCAGATCCTCAAACGCTCCTTTCTCCCTGACTCCCCTCCCCATGTCTTTGCCACACACATGGTGGCCATGAGCGCATGGGGGACCCAGCCAAGGAGGCAGCAGGCTGCTAAGGGAGCCCCCAACTCCCCATCCCACCTGCCCTCACAGCTTCCACTGGATCTATGTGTTAGTTTTATTTTCTTTGCTTTGGTCTATACAAAAAAAACCAATAACCAAAAACATAAAGCGAGAATAATAAAACTCTCTGCTGGGACCACCCCCAGCCCCCCACACCCACGTGAGGAGGTGGTGGAGGGTTTGAAACAGGAAGGGGAAGAGAAAGCCCCTCACCGCACACCAGAGGGGTCAGCCAAGAGCACTTCTCAGGAGTCAGCTAGGGCGGTTGTGTGGGTGGGATGGGGTGGGATGGGGTGAGAGGGAGCTGTCCCCAGAGCTCCCAAGCAGGGCCCAAAGCCAGCTGAGCATCCTTGAGAGGGGAGCAAGCAGTGTCCTCATCTCCGTCCCATCTCCCTGGTCCGTCCCTGAACTTCTCAAACAAGCTTTGGATTCTGGGACTTTGAGCATTGAACCTGGGTTCTGGCCACCCCAGGGATTCAGAACAGTTGGTGGGTTGGAGTTCAGTGAGAAAATCAGGCCCAGAGAAGGAACCAAAGCTCTGAGGGGCCCGGGTTGCTGGAGTCAGGCCACCCAGGGTGGGGGTGGGAGTGGGGGGTGATTACTGGGTGGGGGAAGAGAGTGGGTGGTTGAGTCTAAAGCTTTAGTGCCAGGGCCACAGAGGTGGGAGGGGGTGTTGGGCCCTGGACCCACAGCCTAGGACAGAAAAGCAGGAGCATCCCTAGAAAGACCCTATAGAGGACGTCTGGAGGCATGGGCCGACGAGAAGTCGCAGCGAGAAGTCGTGGCCCTGCTCCCCTGGGCTCAGGCACTTTCCTGTCTCGCCCCATCGCCCACATGGAGAGCCTCTCAGATGAGGAACCGCACCTGGGGGAGGGGGGGTTATACACAGAGGGGTCAGGGCAGGCCTATGGCCTCCAGGAGCTTGTGCCATCCCCGTGTCACCCACCCACTACCCACCTGCCCCCAGCAAGACAAGGGAGTGAGGCAGGCCAAGGCCCGCCTTCCTCAGGGGAGCTCAATGGCAAAAGGCCCCACACTCAATTCCCCCAGAAAAGGGCCAAAGTTTCAAAGGAAAGATGACAGGGCCTTTGTGAGAAGCAGGTTCTAGCGGGGAAGAAAAGCATGTCTCAATGGCCCAGAGGCCCCAGGCATGGGGGAAGCCTGCAAGCAGGAAGGTGCCATACTGGAGTGCAGCCAGCTAGGCCAGCATATGGTCCGCCGTGGGGTAGGGGGGCCTCAGGCCGTCGCTGTAAGTGTCGATGGGATAGTCCGCGTCCATGTCCATGTGCATGTCCAGGGGGTCCAGGGGCACATCACTCGAGTACATGGGGCGGTAGGTGGCATCCATGTCTGGGGAAAAGAAGGGAAGAGGACCTTCTAAGGTCTGCAGACCACCCTGCTGGACCTCACAGTCCATCTCCAGTGGGCCTGACCCCTTCTCCACTCCCCCACATCAGGGGGCCTACACAGGAGTAGGTGTGGACTCTGCAGTGGCTGCCACTGGTCATGCAGCCCTGGAGACACAATGCCTCTCCTTCACTCACATCCCCAGAGACCCCACACTGCAGGCTCTCAGGGGCCCCTGAGGAACTCTGCACACACTCACCATCTGCGTAGGGCTCATTGATGGGGATCATGCTCTGGGCCTAAGGAAAGAGACAGAGAGACATTGCAGGAGGGGAGAAGGGTGCAAAATGTCGGCTCTGGGCTAGGGGGTGGGCAGCTAGAGATGCTTCTACAAAGAGGGAAAAGCATAACCCCCTCGAAGGAACAGAGGAATGAAATGGGGTTACACAGTGCTCCAATGGACTCCTCTCCTCAGTCACTTCCGAAGAGTTGAAGTTCCCACCGTTCTCGCATAGGGATGCCCACAAAACTAGGGCAGCCCTGAGGACAGCAGTGCACAAGATGACTTGAGAACGGGTACTGGGAGCTGCCCCACCCAGGATCGGGGCAGCACTAGCCTACAGAGCACCTCTGCACACGTTAGAAAAAGGCACTGCCCCCTGCTTCAAACACTTCTAATAACATGGACAAAATAAAATTGCCATTCTGGCAGGTCAAAAGCAGATAGTTTAACCTACCTCTGCCATCTGCTAGAAATGGTCATCAATGATCCAATTACAAAATAAAAATCTGAAGTTGACAGTATGGTAGGAGGAGCTCCCTCAAAGGCACTGTCCATGTGCAGTGTGCAACTTGCACAACCATACATTGCAATCCAACCCAGGATACTCACAGCCTCCCACGCAGCTGGGTCATGCTTGAAGAGGGAGTTGGTGAGCTCCACAGACACGCGTTTTCGGTAATCTGGGTTCTTGTCCTCGGAGATGCGGAACAGGACAGCCGCAGCATAGGTGGCTGAGCAGAGAGGAGAGGAAAAATCAATTCAGCGCCTGCCTTCACCCTGGCTGGAGGACCAAGACTCAGCCCCCGCTCTGTCTCCCCCTGGCCCACAGCACAGCCCCTCACCGGTGCCCTCGTTGCGGGAGTGCAGTAGCTCCATGAGTGGAGCTGAGGCCCCCTCAGCATCAATTGCATCAGCTGCCTCCTTGTCCTGGGCCAGCTCACACAGCACCCCGGCAGCCACGCGCTGGATGTTCTCCACTGACGAGTACAGGAGCTGGGGAGAGGGTGCGTGGGGTGGGAAAGGGGCGCAGGTGGACAAGGTGTAAGGCAGATGGGCAGCCCGCTCGCCCCCCAGCCCTGTTAGTCTCGGCTCCCCTTTTCTGGACTTAGCACTAGCTCCTACTAGAAAGTGTGGAAAAGTCTAAGAAACATAAAGAAATAGGAAAGAAAACCAGCCATAATTCCCCACCCACATATAGCCTTTGTTAATACACTGGCATATTTCCATCATGTTTTTATCATAGTCCTGTTTTAGGACTATGCATCCCTATTTTTATTTTTATTTTATTTTATTTATTTATTCATGAGAGACACACAGAGAGAGAGAAAGGCAGAGACACAGGCAGAGGGAGAAGCAGGCTCCATGCAGGGAGCCCGACGGGGGACTCGACCCGGGGACTCCAGGCTGAAGGCAGTGCTAAACTGCTGAGCCACCTGGGCTGTCCCTTATTTTGATATTTTGATTCCTGTTTTGTTTGTTTGTTTGTTTTACCTCACACTGTAACATAAGGCATTTTCCTACATTATTAAAAAGCTTTACCTAGAAATCTGAGTCCATACTGATAAAAAAAGAGAGTGCTAAAAAGCCAAACAATAACAACAAAACAAAACCCCTCATTGGTCACAACTGGAGGTTGCAAGGATGCTAATCCCTTACTCTGAACTCTAGTACTTAAAGGGAAAAAATTTGAAAAGCCAAAAATTCTTCAACCTCACTGTATTCAGCCATATGATATAATGGACTTTTTTTTTTTTTTTTTTTTTAAGATTTTATTTATTTATGGGACACATGTGTGGCTCAGCGGTTAAGCATCTGCCTTCAGCCCAGGGCGTGATCCTGGAGACCCGGGATTGAGTCCTGCAATGGGGTCCCTGCATGGAGCCTGCTTCTCCCTCTGCCTATGTCTCTGCCTCTCTCTCTCTCTGTGTGTGACTATCATATATAAATAAAAATTTTTTAAAAAATAAAAAAAAAATCTTAAAAAAAAAAGATTTATTTATTTATTCATGAGAGACACAGAGAGAGAGAGAGGCAGAGACACAGGCAGAGGGAGAAGCAGGCTCCATGCACCGGGAGCCCGATGTGGGATTCGATCCCAGGTCTCCAGGGTCGCGCCCTGGGCCAAAGGCAGGTGCTAAACCACTGCGCCACCCAGGGATCCCTTAAGATTTTTATTTATTTATTTTCACCAGCCCAGGGCATTCTCATTTTTTTTTCTTTGCCAGTTTGATAGCGGAAAATGGGACGATCTCACTGGGAGCATAAGCTTCATTTCTTTTTTTTTTTTTTTTTTTTTTTTTTTTAATTTTTATTTATTTATGATAGTCACAGAGAGAGAGAGAGAGAGGCAGAGTCACAGGCAGAGGGAGAAGCAGGCTCCATGCACCGGGAGCCTGACGTGGGATTCGATCCCGGGTCTCCAGGATGACGCCCTGGGCCAAAGGCAGGCGCCAAACCGCTGCGCCACCCAGGGATCCCCTAAGCTTCATTTCTTTAAACTCCTGGGGTTGAGCACTGCCTGTTTATGAGCGACCTGGGATTGTTTCTGCCTCTGCCCATCTAACCACTGGGGTCTAGTATTACTGAGCTCTTTTATATGAAGGATATTAAACTCTTGTCTGTTGTGATACTTGCAAACATTTTCCCAGTTTGCTACTGAATTTTTCTTGCTTTTTAGACTGTTTCTGACATACAGATGATTTTAACGTTTATGTGGTTGAGATATTTTTCTCATTTGTGATCTCTTCCCTTGCTTTTGAGCTTGGAAAGCCATTCCCATGCAGGGATCTGCTAAGGGGTCACTCCTGGCATGGTCACTGTTCTCCAAACTCCTCCAATGACCTCTTGATGACTGGCCCAGACCCACCAAACCCATGGCTGCCAACCTCCCACTTTCAGTAATGGGGATGTACAGGCGTTGGAGGGACCTCTGCTCTCCACCTGCCCCAGACTCACCTGTACAAACAGGGGTATAGTGTTGAGTCGGAAGATCTCCATGCGGTTCATGGGATCCCGGGCGAGGATGTGCAGGGCTCCAGTGCAGCCCTCCACAATCTCCTCCATCCTCACACCATCCTGTACAACAAGAGGCATTGGGTCATGGCAACTGATAGCCCTTTGGACATGCCCAAATGCCCCCACCGTGACAATCTGCCAAACCTCATTGGTCTTCGGAGTTCCATTCAATTACAACTTGCCTCCTCATTTACACACACACACACACACACACACACACACACACTCCCAAGCAGGACACCTCTGACCCCCAAGGAAGGCACCACCAGCAAACTTACCGTGTAGGGCTGCTGTGTGCCTGCAGCCACATGACGCTGGGCATCCTGGTGAGCCTTGACCAGCAACTGGACAAGGCGGGGAATAACTGCTGCCTCCTGCAGTGGGGCATGGTTTGCTGGGCACAGAGCCAGATTCCTGATCAGGCCGATGGTTGCCTGATAAGAAAAAGGACAATAATCAGGGACATTCTTGGGCATCTAGAGAATCCCAATTTCTAAGCATCATCTCCTCCTTCCCTTGTCATCTCTCTATCCCCCAGGCCAGACACAAACATGCTCCAGACCATGAGCCACTCCTAGCCCATGTCCCTTATTCCATAGAATCTGTGGGTCCTCATGTCTAATGCTAACAGTCCCTGCTAAAATGATGCCCCACTCCAGAACATTCCACCAGCCCCATGGCCTGAACCTCACCCTTGTCCCTTCCCTCAACAACCACCCTCCCCTATACACTGGAGTTTTACTTGCTTTTCGGCTAATTCCCAAACCCTGATTAGCAGGGAGTCCTTGCTATGGTTGACCTCAAAGCTTCCTGCTCTACTGATACTCCTATTGTAATCAATCCCCAGCAAGGCAGCTCTGGGAAGAAGTGTCCTCCTCAGGGCACCCCATCTCCTAGGGGCCACTCTGGCCTCCTAGGGTCCCTCAGGGTCTTGTGAAGCAAGCTATCATCTCCTCTGACCCGCAAAACAAGAAGCCAGAAGGCTAGGCACAAAAATCACGAGATGAGGACGTGAGCACAGGTAGACGAACTACCAAGGTCACTTGTCACTTAGCGGCTAGGTGAAACCCTCCCCCCGCCTCAAGCTTACGGTAGGGATCAATCCCAAAGAGGGACCACATGCCTTTTTTTCTCACTATGGGTTTTTAAAATTCAATGTATAACTACTTGAGAGTCATTCCTATCTGTACTGTCAAACTGTCTAAAACTTCATCAATGGGAGCCCTGCCAGCTGGCTCTCCTGCCCCCAGGCAGCCTCCTGTGGAGAAGGCTGCACCCCTTCACACCCTTAACTCCCTCCAACAGATGCTAAATGTGTCCCCCCAGAACCTTTTTGATTTTTTATCTGGTTAGGATCCCTCCTCAAATTTAGCAGATGTGGCCTTCTGACACATGACACTTTGCTAGCCTCCTTGTATCTAGACATGGCCACATGGTCAAGATCCAAAGCATGAGTGGAAGCAATGTGTCCCACAGACTGGCAACATCACCCTGGAATGTGTTAGGAAGGCAGCGTCTCAAGCCCGCCACCACCTACAGACCCAGGGCCTCTCTGATCCATGGCTCTGCCTGTACCCAGCTAGCACCTAAATCCTGCCTGCCGAGACCTCCTACCCCCCGCCTAACCCCCACCACGGCCACAGGGGAGACCTTGACCAGCGGCCACTGGTTGGGCTGGTTGAGAAGCTTGACAATGGCCGGGATGCCGTAGTTGAGGCGCACGGAGTTCTGGGCCATCTCGGCCTCCGGGTGGCGGCTGGTGAGGTGGCGCAGGGCGCAGACGGCGGGCTCCGTGATGTCGTCCTTGTCGCCAGCGCGCAGGATGGCATGGATGAGAGCCTCCACGCCGCTGTTCTGGGTCACCAGCGTCTTATTCTTGCTGTTGTTGCACGTCAGGTTGGACAGAGTGCCCGTGGCACAGGTGAGGACGTTGACATCGTCCACACTCAGCTGGTTCACCAGGATCTTCAGGACGCTCTCCAGGCCCTCCTGTGGGTTGTGGGGGAGGCAGCAGAGGGTGAGGGAGACTCTCTGCTCCCGGAGGTCTTCCCAAAGGTGTCCACGGGGAGTGAGATAGCCGCGCAGCTGAGAGCCAATGGGCTGTGCCCACGTGCCTGGGAACCGTTGCCCCGGCGCCTCTGGCGACGCCCCGTGAGGAGGTGGCACAGTCCCATGGGGCAGTGGCACTCAGAGCAGCTGAGGGCTCCCCACAGAGCCACCGCCAGCGAGCCATCTGTGACCTCAGGCCGGTCTCCAAGCTCATGCTCTTGCCTCCAACCCCCATCCCGCCCCCTGCATCCTCAGACCCAGGCAGGGTCAGAAGGAAACGTGGAGGAGGCCACCTGTTTCAGTGGCCCAGCTGACTGCTCTTCCCTGGCTTCTCATCATCGTTCTGGGCCTTCATGCTGCCCCTCTCAGTGGTCCCCAGACCAAATCCACTTCCAGGAAACATCAGTGATCTGGAAGCCTCACTTCTCCCAGGGGGAGCCACATGGGCCTTGTGGTAGAACAGAAAGACCCCAGGCTCTGAAATGACACTCCCGAATCCCACCTCTACCACTTACTAGCTGTGATCAAGGGCCATTACGTGACCCCCCTGGGACCCTGTTTCTTCACCCAACCAACTGGGTCCCCTTTCCACCTCTAGTTGTTGAAAGGGGAAAGCAAGCCAATATCCACCAGGGCCTAAGCAGAGTCCAGCATGTGGCCGGGGGCCATTAAACAGCCTATTGATGGGGGGCAGGGGCCTCCTAGGAATGGTAGTCAGGTGGGAAGGAGGGACCAGGAGTCTTGTCCTAAAACTGCCATTTTTCCTTAAACTGTGTTTTTAGCTACCAGAGCCCTCAGGCCATCTCTTGGTACATTACTGCTCCTTGTTGCAGGGTCTATGTCAAAATTACTCCCCTGGTATCATCTGAACACCAGCTTAGGAATATCAGCCCCTTCCTCTGTTCCCCTTCCTGAGTCCTTAACAGCCATTAGAGCCCTAAGCTAAAGGGATGAGGAATTTCAGGGATTCCAGGGTATTTCCAGCCTTAGTCACAGTGGGGCAGGATGTAGAGGCCTCAGGCCTCCCACGACTCCTAAAGTCAGAGTCCCAGACAGGAGACTGCCTGTGGCAAGAGGGGAGCATGAGGTGGCTGAAGAGGTGGACCCCAGCCCCCAAGGTCTCCCTCACCTGTTTGGTGGCCACATCCGAGAGGTTGCGCAAGGTCCAGAGACAGTTCTGTACAAGGCGGGGGCTGTTGCTTGTCAGGTGTTTGCCCAAGGCCTGCATCCCACCTGGGGCGAGAGATGGGGGCATGTAAGGCAGGGGAGCATGGCCCAGCTGCCAGACAAGGCCCCCACCCCACCCCTCCTGGGCACAAGGGCTGTCCTCGCAGGCCATCCTCACCAGCCTCCACGATGGCAGGCTTATTGCTGGGACACACAGACAGCACCTTGAGCACACGGCTGGTGGTCCAGAGCAGCTTCTCATAGCTGTAGTTGCGCATGATCTGCACAAGGGCCTGGGGTCCTCCATTGGCCAAGATGATGAGCTGAGGGGGAGACAGTGGAGAATGAGTGTGAGATAGACAGGAAATATGACAAGGAACAAGGAAAGGGGAGGGGGGGACAGAGCTGTCGCTACCAAACTTCAGCTAAAACCTGAACAGCTTTTGTGACTACTAAAAAAGCCAAAATTTTGGGACACCTGGGTGGCTCAGCAGTTAAGCACCTCCCTTCAGCTCAGGGTGTGATCGTGGAGACCCAGGATCGAGTCCCACATCGGGCTCCCTGCATGGAGCCTGCTTCTCCCTCTGCCTGTGTCTCCGCCTCTGTCTCTCTCTCTGTGTCTCTCATGAATAAATAAAATCTTAAAAAAAAAAAGCCAACATTTTTTTTAAGATTTATTTATTTTATTTATTTATGATAGACAGAGAGAGAGAGAGAGAGAGAGAGAGAGGCAGAGACACAGGAAGAGGGAGAAGCAGGCTCCATGCAGGGAGCCCAATGTGGGACTCGATCCCAGGTCTCCAGGATCGCGCCCTGGGCCAAAGGCAGGTCCTAAACCGCTGAGCCACCCAGGGATCCCCAAAAGCCAAATTTTTTTTTTTTAAGATTTTATTTATTTATTCATAGAGACAGAGAGGGAGAGAGAGAGAGGCAGAGACACAGGCAGAGGGAGAAGCAGGCATCATACAGAGAGCCTGACGTGGGACTTGACCCAGGGTCTCCAGGATCACGCCCTGGGCTGCAGGCGGTGCTAAACCGCTGCACCACCAGGGCTGCCCAAAAGTCAAAATTTTTAAAAGGATGTCTGGGTGGCTCAGTCAATTAAGCATCTGTCTCCGGCTCCGGTCATGACCCTGGGGTCCTGGGATCAAACCCCACCTTAGGGTCCCTGTTTAATGGAGAGTCTGCTTCTTCCTCTGCCCCTCACCTCACTGGTTCTCTCTCTCTCACTCTCAGATAAATAAATAAAATTTTTAAAAAGATAAAAGAAAAAAGGATAATAAACAATGCTGACAAGGATGAGGTGAAGCTACTAACAGACACCACCAACAACATTGTAAGTAACACAATCCTCTTGGAAAGCATTTGGCAATCTGGATACAAGCCCAGAAATATTAAAAACCCTTAGCCCCACTGATGAAAAAATTTCCCACTCTTTGGGAAAAGCTGTGTGTCCAAAAATGCTCATGACAGCCTTGTTTATAAAGGTAGACAATTGACAGCAATCTAAATGCCCTCCCTAAGAATAAAGTCTGGGGCCCCCACTTAATGAAATGCTATCTGCCATTGTAGAGGGTGATTTTGAGGGTACAGGAAAAAAAATTAAAAATACATAGATACATAGAAAACAGATGCAAAGTTGGACATTTGCCATGACTACAACCATGTACAGACATGCCCACAGGACGGGTCCACAGGAAGCACACGGAGATAGCAGTGGTTGCATAAGGATAGTGACTTTTTTCCTTTTCCTCAACCTCAGAATATTCAGTTATATGATGAAAGATGTACAACCACGTATACTCATATATTTAAACCAAAAGGGGTAAAGAGGCAGTGGTCCAAAGCTACAGCTGGATAGAAGGAGACACACTGGAAGGCCTCGGGGTGTGGTTGGGGGGGTGCGCGGCAGCACAGCTCACCTTGCTCTCCTGGTTGCCATAAGCCAGGAGCTGCAGGCAGTCGGTGGTGATGGCCAGGAACTTGGGGTTGTTTTTGTTGAGCAGGGGCACCATCTTCTGCAGCCCATCTGCCAGGCGCACCGCCATCTTGGCGCCCTCCTGGTACAGCAGCAGGTTGTGCAGCGTGGTGATGGCGTAGAACAGGACCGACTCCACCGGGGAGCTGGGATGGTGGGCAGTGGCTTGATGTGAGTCGGGCCCCAAAGGTCTGGCATAAATGAGGGCTACCTCCCCCAGAAAGCCTTCCCCATACTAACACCCCCATGGAAACAGCACTTTAGGGATCGAGTCCCACATCGGGCTCCCTGCATGGAGCCTGCTTCTCCCTCTGCCTGTGTCTCTGCCTCTCTCTCTCTGTGTCTCTCATGAATAAATAAATAAAATCTTTAAAAAAAAAAAAAAAAAAGGAAACAGCACTTTACTAAAACCTCATCGTCCCTTGAGCCCAGCCCCGCTCTTAGGCACAGATCACATAGCACACACCACTCCTCTCCCCACCAGGACCATGACTCCGCCTGCTTCTGGGCTTTTAGCCCAGGGCTGAGCGCATAGTCGGTACTAAGGAACTACCACATGGGAGGCCATGTGCTAGAAAGGTCCTGTGAGGGGGTCAGAGTATCTCCAACCTCAAGGAACTCACAGCCTGGCATGGATAGAAGGAGAAAGACCAATGAACCTTGCAAGGCTGGGAAAGATACAGGGGGCAAGGGGCTGTCTCTGCTGTTCCCTCTGCCTGGGATACTCTTCCCTTCATCTACGCAGGCCAAACCCCACTCATCCATCAACACCCTGCTGTTAGAGTGCACAGCTTCCCGGAGCTCTGAGCAATCCTGGGCAGACCTCTCTCCAGCATATACTGCATCCTAGTAACTAACACGCGGGTCACATGCCTATCCCGCCTGCTAGGCTGTGAGTAGCTGAGCACCAGGACTGGGCACGGGTCTGCACCTGGCACACAGTAGGTCCTCAATACCTGATGTATGGAAGCCCAGGGAAGAGAGGGGGTAAGCCCAAGTGAGGGGAGTCCCCGGTATCCCCCAGTGGGTAGGGGTGGGTACCTGAGCATGCGGACCAGGGCAGGGATGCCGCCCGACTTGAAGATGGCAAGCAGCCCCTCGCGGTGGTGGGAGAGGTTGTGCAGGATGCTGGTGGTGCAGCGGGCTGTGTCCAGGTCACTGGTGTTCTGCATAGTACGCACCACGGCTGCCACCAGCTGGGGCGAGCCCATCAGCGCCCGCCGCGACGCCTCTTTCTTGGACAGCTGGTTCACAATCATGGCTGCCTTGGTCACCACCACCTGAGGGGGACGGGGAGGGATGGGAAAAAGTGAGCAGAGGGGCCGGGCTGGCTACCATGAGATGGGGGGAGGAGGGCAAGTGACCCCCTCCACAAAGTTCAGAGGGACCCAGCTCAGACTCTCCCTGCTGATGGGGCCCTGGGTAGGGCCAGCCCCTGCGGACACCTGACCTCTCCCCTCTCTGCCCTGCCCCCACCCTGGCCAGGCCCCCCCCACGGACCGGGTCCTCATCGTTGAGCAGTTTGGTGAGTTCAGGCAGGGCCCGGGTGGCCAGCTCGGCGTCGTCCTGGTAGTTGATGAGATGTACGATGGCTGACTTGAGCAGCTGGGACGGCTCGGCCAGCCGCTGCAGGTTGGTGGTCTGCCCTTCCACCTGGGTGGCCAGTAGCAGCGAGCTGTCTTCGCCTGTCACGCCGGGACACATGGCCTCCCGCACCCGCTTGGCTCTGGCCGTCGTGGACATTTGGTACTCCAGGTCACCTGGATGGGGGGGTGTCAATGGGCAGGGACTGAGTGGCAGGATGGGTGGGGGTGGGGAGGCACAGGGGCAGGGCAGGCCTTGTAGACTGGGCTCTCTGGGCTGGCTCCCACCCCGACCAAAGCCCCAGCAGCACCACTTGTGGTTCTGCCTCTAACCGGGGGAGGTCACCACCACCTCAGTCATGTCAGCTGTAAAATGAGGCACCACCTGTTCTGTCCATCACAGGGAATTTTTATAGGGAATTAAATGAGATAATAGTTGTAATTTGCTCTGAAAAGAAAGGATGTACTACACACATCACTACAAAAGTGTTAGTGAAGATTACTATCATGGGAACAGTTAAAAAATTTTGACCACTTACAAAGTGCTTAGCAGTGAATTAAACGTCTTTCTTATATTTTCTCATTTAATCTCATAATAACCCTAAAAGATAAATACTATTACGATCTCCATTTTACAGATGGGGAAACTGAAGCACAGAGAGTTGTTTGGTTTTTGTTGTTGTTGTTGTTGTTGTTGTTGTTGTTTTCCTAGGAGCCCAAGCTGGGGTCTGAACTCAGACAGGCTGACTCCAGAGCCCAAACCCCAACCCTATGCCCCTCCCTTAACAATCAGGTTGGGGTAGCAGCAGACAACCCAGGTCTCCTTTCTTTGAGATCTCATGATTCTAATTATATCCTCATCATCTCCAAAGGAGGCAACTCTCCCATTATAGAGGCAAACAAATAGAGGCTCAGAGGGCTACCCAGTATCATACAGCAGATCAGAGGGAAAGGTGGGAGTGTGGGTTTCAGAAAGCAGGAGGTGGGTTCTTAGCTAAGACTCCAGGTTCCACCCCCTGGGTGGGTCCAGGAGCCCCACAAATAGGTGCCCAAACTTCCCAGGCAGCCCGGCCCTGGCAAGTGTCCCGATGCCCTGAGGAGAAAGAGGCAGAGGTTCCACCCTCCAATTAGTCAGGAAGGAGGAGACACCCACACAGCTTTCCCACCTGGAATGCTGTACTTTTAGCTACCAACACAATGCCTGGTTCTCCCTGCCTGCTGTCAGGGAGGAGAGCCCCGGGCGGAGGCTGAGTTCTGAAGGGCCTCCACCTGTCACAGCCCGCCCCATACCTTTCCCAGCTCCCACAGCTCATCCCATTCAGTGTTCGGGGCCCGGGAGGCACCGTGGACAGCAGTCCTAGGGCTCGGATACCCTTCGCCCCCAGAGAGGCCAGCGCCCTAGCTGGTGAGGCATCCCCTGCTGCCGGAGGCCCAGAGCTGGGAGCCCGAACTGGGTCATCACTCTGCCACCTGGCCACAACCTACCTGTAGGTCTCCTCCTACCCCCGTCAGGAGCCCTGCCTCCCCGTCAAATTTGGGGCCCCTGGAGCAAAAGGACCATCTTCCCCGATCGTCCATGGGCCTCCTGAGGGCAACAGTGACACCTTGTCATTACACTGTAAGCTCATTGAGGGTAAGGACCCTGCCTTCAGACTTTGCTTCTCCCTCCATACGAGAAGTTCAAGGAAGAGGAATCTGCCGCCCTCTCAGATGGGGGCAACCCTGAAGTAGCTGTGCCTCCTCCCTTAGACAGGAGCTCCCATTGTCTGCCTCCTTTTGCCCTGACCTTCCTCCAGGCCCCACACTGGTTTTCTGCTGAAGTATTTCCATGGAATAGTTTCCATGAACGAGTCCCCAGGGCTCCTGACCTTGGCTCTGGGGCACCTGGGTATAGGTGGTGGTCTTCTTGAGCGTGTATTGGCGCCCGCAGGCCTCATCCTCTTCCATGATGCCCTTGCTGCTGACCGAGGGCACACAGGTGTTGGCACCCGAGTGAATGCCAGAGTCATATGTGTATGTCTGTTGCCACTCAGTCACTTTGATGGGTTGTTCAATCAGGTTCATCACTTCCATGATGGCTGCTGGGGACACAAAGGAAGGCAGGAAATCAGCTGGCTCCAGTGAGGCAGCCCATCATCATCTGGCCCAGCCCCCGGCTTCAGCCCATTCCCAGGCCCAGGGAGGGAATCCCCACTGTGGGGTGGGATACCCTAGGGTGAGTCCAGGGCTTAGATCACTTACCTCCAGCCCCGGATGGAGCACACCCCAGGGGGCATGGGGCAGTAAAGAGCCAGATGCCCCAACCGAGCCCTGGGCTTGCTCATCTTGCTCTCCCCAGGCCCACACTCTCACAGCAAAAGGTACCCAGGGCCTCCAGCAGGTTCTGGGGTCCCACAGACACCCCACCCCATGCACTAGGGCTCTCTGGGAAAGTCTATGGTGAGGCAGCTACACCCCAAGCATCGGACAGGAAACTGGGTGGGGCAGGGAAGCAGTCAGACGGGTTTATCTGGAGAGCCCCGGAGGCTGCTGGGAGCAGTCAGAGGCTCCCTTGGAGACTCCAGGATCTCAAGGATCTTTCCTGAAGATGGGGCAGGATCACAAGTGACCCCACAGGCCCAAGCTCTAAGATCCCTGTCTCTCCGGCACCCCAGGTCTTAGAAGCCTTTTCTGAAGTTCTGAGCCCCATCGACCAGTTCCAAATATCAGCCACATATGACTGGACCAATTCACTTCTCCGCAGACCCAAACCCTCATTTGCAAAATGCGGGTAACACCACCCCACCCCCACCCCCGCAGGTTGTTATGAAGGCCAGATTTGTAAAGGACCCAGCCAGGTGCCAGGTACACAGTGAGTGCTGGGTGTTGGTGGCTGGCCACCTATCAGCGGTGCCTCTCCCTCAGTGGGGGGTTCCCACTTCCTGTCTTTGTAGAACCCAGGCTAAGATAAGGGGTGAGGCAGGCTTCAGGAGGGGTTGCTGCTATTCAGGCACCCCTCCATCTCTCTGCAGAGACGTGGGGGCACTTGAGGTGCATGAATTGCTGGGCCATACTGTGTACCAGGGTGGTGGACTCTCGCTCGGTCTGTTTGGCTTCCCTGTCTCGGGAGCTGACCCCTGAGTCCCACCCCTGGGAGGAGAAGCAAGGGGGGCTGTGCTCGGGTGAGGGCCCGCCCGGTGCAGAGCTTTCAATAAGGCTGTCATCTGCGCAAGCAGGTTTTAATGCAGATCCTCTGCTCCCCCCGTTTATGGACAGGGGAACTGAGGCTCCACCAGGTAAGGTGGCAGAGCTGGGACCAGGCACAGGTGTGGGTGACACCCCAGTCTGAGGCCTTGGCACATGCAGACTGTAGGCTGGTCCACCCATGAAGGCGGGCAGTACTCAGCACCTCAGACCTATTGTCCCATGGTGATGGGGGCCCAGGTTCAGCTGGTTCAGCCTGGCCCACCCCAGGAACAAAGATCTTTAGGGTATGTCTTCCCAGGGTCACCCTCAAGGAGGAGGATGAATGATCCTCAGGCCTCCCTGCCTTTTATGGTGACACGGGCTCCTTCCCGGCCTATGAGCACACCTGGAACAGGCAGAGGCAGGAGCCAGACCAGCTCCCGGCTGCCTCCTTCCTCTCCTCCCTTCACCCCAAGTGACTCAGAGTTTCGAGCTGATAAACAGAAGCAGGCCCAGGACACCAGACAGCAGGCTCCGTGCCACCAGATGCACCCAGCTGCTTCCCAGGCACTGGCCAAGTGCGGCTATTTCAGGAGGAGCCCCCGGCCCCCGCCCTAACCACGCACTGCCCAGCGTGCTCCTGCCTTCCCTGGTGGGAGAGAGAAAGAACAGAGAACTTTGGAGGAGGAAGCTTGTCACGGAGCAGCCCCTGGGGAGGAGAAAGCCCTGGGGAGGAGGCCTTGGGCGGCCCAGTGCTGCAGAAGGAAGGTAAAACTCTATCAGGATTAACCCTGTAATGTCACTATGCCAGGCAGAGGGCTGAGCAGGCATCTGGGCACTGAGATCTGTTCAGGACAAACTGGAAATCTCCAGCCCTGCTCAGTAAGAACACCCCACCTGAGCCAGGAAGAGCCCCCCTCCCCCAGCATCCTACCCAGAGCAGAGACCATTCCCCCTGGGGCTTCTCAGCCAGAGGGGCACAGGCCTCACCCTGAACCTCAGGATCAACCCCCCCCCACTCCCCACCAGCCCCCATCCACAGGGACCCACGAGGTCAAGGCTGGCCACAGGAGGAGCATTTTCCCAGCCAGGGAGGGGGGTGGTGGGGGTGGAGGCCCCTCACTACCACCCCCCAGCCCAGGCCTGGAGCCAAGAGAAGCTAACGGGCTGGCGGCTGCCCAGAGCAAGACAGAGGCCACCAGGAGGTCAAAAGATCCATGGGGGAGGGGACACTCGGCTGCTTTTACAGTCAAATGAATCTCCAGCCTGGTGGGGCATTTTACCAGTCCCAGTTTCCAGTTGAGGAGACTGAGGCACCACCCTAAGAACAGGGCAGGGTTCTGCTGGGATCCGGGCTCTGCCTCTCTGCACACCAGCCTCCAGCCCACTAAACAAGGCTGCTCCCCTGGCTCCTAACGGGGGACGCCCTGCAAGGAGAGAGGGCCAGACACTGGTGTACGACAGGGGCTGGCCAAAGCATGGGTAGAGCTGAGCCCCTTGCCAGCAGGCAAAGAGGCTGGGGAGGCCAAGGGTGCTCACAGTTGGAGCCAGAGAGCCCTGGCTGTGAACTCAGGAGTCCCAGGCCTTTGGTCCTGGTCCCAGCCACAGAGACCCAGGCTGACTGGTGTCCTTAGGCAATTACTTGCCCTCTGTGCTTCATCCACAGAAAGCGTGGCCCAGCTGATCTCAGAGGAGCGTTGAGATCTCAGCCTTCCCAAGACAGACAAGAGAAGGCTGAAGGTGGGCCACGGGAGAGTCAGCAAACAGTGCAGAGAGGACACATACTAGAACTCTTCTCAAGGAAAGGATCCTAGGGTGAGCTCCTCCTGCAGCAGGAAGGTGAGGAGTCAGACCTCAGGAAGGACTGTCAGGCCACCCCACCTTTCTCCTCACTGGCTCCCAGGGGAACCAGGGCAATTCTCTCTCACCAAGAAAGAAAAGTGCTGTTTTGGCACTTCCCAGGGCGGAGGGGGCCGCACCCAGCTTGGTCTCACCCCTCTCCACCCTGCACCCGGAGCGGGACTGCCACAATGCCCCTGGACAGAGCCAGGGTGGAAGTGGGCGAGACAGGCGCGGGCCCTGCCCACACGCTCCGGCCAGAGCCGGGCAGAGCCAGACACCGGGCAGCTTCTGAGTTGCATGGGGGGCCTTTGTTTCACAGCATGCTCTACTGCTGGAACACAGGAGGCCGAAGCCAGCTCGGAGATCACAGGGTAGGGTGGGGACAGTACAGGGGACAGGAAGAGAAGCCTGGGCCCTGGAGAAGGAGCGCCAAGGTAGGAATGTGCAGGCAAGTTCTGGACAGACCCTGCCCTTCATTCCTGCTTCCTCCCCAGCAGTCTGCCACTGGGCATCCTAAGTCCAAGACGGTCCCGGCACAGCGTGGTCCAGCCGAGACGCTAAAATTAACTGCCACTGGGGTTCCTGGCTAGCTCAGTCGGAGGAGCAGGCGACTCTTGATCTTGGGGTTGTGGGTTCGAGTCCCACATTGGGTATAGCAATTGCTTAAAAATAAAATATTTTTAAAAACCTAAATAAGGGGGATCCCTGGGTGGCTCAGCGGTTTGGCACCTGCCTTTGGCCCAGGGCACGATCCTGGAGTCCCGGGATGAGTCCTGCGTCGGGCTCCTTGCATGGGGCCTGCTTCTCCCTCTGCCTTGTCTCTGCCTCTCTCTCTCTCATGAATAAATAAATAAAATCTTTTAAATAAATAAATAAATAAATAAATACCTAAATAAACAACAACAACAACAAAAAAACCCTGCCACCAGACCTACCTCAGGCCCTTGCCCCACCAGTGCTGGGCACAGCTGGGCTGGGCAGCAGGGTGCCAAGTGTCAATAAAACACCTGGGAATGAGGACAGGAATGGGCCACGAAGAGGCCAGCCGGAAGCAGACTTAGACACACCGCATGGGAGAGCTAGGAGAACAGGCAGGGTTCTCCAGCCATTCCTTGGGCCAGAGACCAGCAGATCACGGGCGCAGAGGAAGGGGGCTGCGGGCAAGGCCGGAGAGCATGGGAGTCGGGGGGGAGCGATCCATCCATCCTCACTCACTGGCTGCGTGCCCTTGGGCAAGTCACTCGACTTCCCTGAGCCTCATATTCCTCATCTGCAAGGTAGAGATAATCAAGCCACTCCTTTCTTCAGACCATGTGTGGATTGTGGATCTAACACAGCCGTGACCGTGGAAGCCCTCTGTGGGCAGTAAAGGCCCAGGCGAGCTTTTTTCTTTTAGCAAAGCAAAGAAATATGGCAGAGGAGGAGCCAGCAGAGTCAGGCCCAGCAAGGTGGCCAGCGGCCAAGCCTTCCTTTTTTGGGACCCAGGACCAGGGAGGATGTCTACCTCCCAGCCCTAGGCCAGAGCCCCTGGAGTGGGGTGAGGTGTGACTGGGGAGTTGTGCCTGGTCCAGGAGGGAAGACACTGCTCTGCCCACTGACCACTGCCTTGCCTTTCCCCAGTGACATGTGCTGCTTCCTGCAGCCAGGGCTGGCCAGGCCAGTAGGCCTGGACATTCCCCACATAGCAGTCCCAGGAGAGAGGCTGGGCTGAGCAGGGCCACCAGCCCCCACCCTTCCCCACTGTCTCTGACTCCAGCAGAGATTTGGCCAGCGCTCCCAAGAACAGACAGAAACAGACCCTAGAAAAGTAGAGACAGATGTGACTGCTTCCTTTGAGAGCCTTGTCTCCCCCAACAGGCTGGGGCTTCCCAGCTAGGCCTCCCCCCTCAGACTGGTGTGGCTTCCAGGAGGAAACAACCCACAGACTAGAGGTCCCTTGACAGGTACTGTAATCTCTCCATTCAGAATGGTCATTCCCAGGCAGCCCGGGGTGGCTCAGCGGTTTAGCGTTGCCTTCAGCCCAGGGCGTGATCCTGGAGACCCAGGATCGAGTCCCACGTCGGGCTCCCTACGCGTGGAGCCTGCTTCTCCCTCTGCCTGTGTCTTTGCCTCTCTCTCTGTGCGTCTCTCATGAATAAATAAATAAAATCTTAAAAAAAAAAAAAAGAATAATCATTCCAAGCAGGCAGAGACTAAAGTGGGCACAATGTATGGCCAGGGCCCTGGGGACAGGAGTAGACAGAGGAGCCCATCCTCCTGGATGCTTCCAGAGGAAAACCCTCGCTTCCGGTCTGGAGGGCAGCCCAAGCTGCTGCCCAGGACTGGCTGGGGGTAGAGGAGGCTCAGGTCAGGCCGTCCCAGCTGCTGTTTGTTTTCTTCCTTCTGGGCTCCCTCCCAAAGCAAACAAACCAGGGTGGGAAAATGAAGGGGACTTGGAGGAAGGGAAATGCAGGGCCAGGTGGCTCGACCCTGAGAACCTCCGGGCTCCCCTGGAGAGGGCTCCAGCTGGAGCTCCCGTCTCTGCTGCTGACACTCTGTGGGCAAAACCCCAAACCAGTGGATCACCCCAAACCAGGGCTCCTGGGAATGGAAAAACACTTCATCCAGCCTCAGGAAACAACAAAGGCTTGACCTGGGTCAGTGTCACATCACACACAAGGGCCCCTGGAGGGGGTGTTGGGGGGTACAGCTGGTATCCTCTCCTTAGGGGGTGGTCCCCAGGGTTTCATTCTGCAGGATTGCCTGACCCCCTCCTGGAAGTACAAGGAAAAACCGACCATGACTTCCCTGTTCTGCATTTGCTGGAGAAAACTAGGATGTGGATAAAGATTTGGTTAAAATTTGTTTTTGTTTTTTAAGATTTTTATTTATTCATTCATGAGACACACAGAGAGACAGAGGCAGAGACATAGGCAGAGGGAGAAGCAGGTTCCCTGCAGGGAGCCCGATGTGGGACTCCATCACTGGACCCCAGGGTCATGACCTGAGCTGAAGGCAGATGCTCAACCACTGAGCCACCCAGGCGTCCCTAAAATTTGTCATTGTATACAGAGCATGAGATCATTGAGACGGAGGCTAAGAAACAAGATAATGCTAAGAAAAAGAGAAGGGGAAGAAATGTTAGTGGTGGGATTATGGAGCGAGATAATGGGTGATTTTTTTTTTTCTCTTGTAAACTTTTCTAAACTTTCCAATCTTTGAAAAGATACTACTTTTTCAATCAAGAGGTTGGAGGACTCACACAGTCCAGCCTCTCCCTCAGCCCCAAACAAGAAGCATACTGATCGCCCAGCCCCTTCCCAACTCTTTGGGTCTCTGCCACTCAGTCCCTGTCCCTACAGTGAGAAGGAAAGCAGGCCTGTTAACCCACACTCTGCAGGTCACAGGGAGCAGAACTTCTTGTCCTGAGGGATCCCAAAGGCTGAGGTGCCAGGAGGCGGAGCAAAGAGCTTTCTCTTCAGGCCTGGCCAAGGAAGTTGCTAGAAATTGGGGCAGTCGGGATCCCCGGGTGGCGCAGCGGTTTAGCGCCTGCCTTTGGCCCAGGGCGCGATCTTGGAGACCCGGGATCGAATCCCACGTCGGGCTCCCGATGCATGGAACCTGCTTCTCCCTCTGCCTGTGTCTCTGCCTCTCTCTCTCTCTCTCTGTGTGACTATCATAAATAAATAAATAAATAAATAAATAAATAAATAAATAAATAAATAAATAAAAAGAAATTGGGGCAGTCCATGCCCCCAGACCTCCACTAGATTTAACCATGCCCCAGGGTAGAGGCCTGGGGGACCTGCCCCAGCCACACCTCTCTTTCTCTTCACAGGGGTCACTGGGCAAGCCGGCTCATGGATACCTGTCCCTCTTACCACCAGGTCTGTCTGTCTCCCAACAGACACAAGACTGTGAGTTTCCCCAGGGACCCCCCCCCCCCAGACCTCAGACTGGCACCAAAGGCACTGACTCCTTCCTGTCCTCTCTCCTGGGCATGATGGCCCTCGTCCAGCTCCCACAGAGCCCTGCTTCCTCCTCTTCAGAGAAGAGTCACCTCTGACCTTCCATCTCTCCCTCTTATTCAGCAATGCAAGATCTCATCTCTAACAGACAGGAAGTCCTTCCTCCTGTCTAGCCTCCATTCCTTCCCTAAGAGCATCAGTCCCGATGGCTCTTGTGTCCTCAGGGATGATAGAAAACCCGCAAGCCCAGAACCCTCTCTATAGCATCAGATCATTCTCTTTCATTCTCTGTCGCATCAAGTCCCCTCAGGCTTCTCTTCTCCAGGATCAATAACCCTGGGAAGGGGGGCGGTATCCTCCTCTTGACCTCAAGGGATTCAGAAGCCCAGTGCTGACAGGCAGTGCCCAGGCTACACCCACAAACAGAGAGGCCCCATTTCCCAGGCCCATTCTGGTGTCAGGTGCCCAGCTGCCAGAGACAGTGACACCAGCCCCTCCCTCAGGGACCAAGGCCCTGGCTGACCCCACACCCATCACCAGAAAGGCCCTTCCGGGTCCTAGGGTCCCGGGCTCCCAAGCAGAGGACAGCCAGCTTGAGGCCCCAGAGCAGCCAGGCACACACAATCCTGAAGCACAGTGGCCCAGTCCTAAATCTGACTCTCGTTTCCGTCTCCTCCCCAGAGACCAGGCCCCCCTTCATCTTGGCACAGCCCCAGTCCCCAGCAAAGCAGGAAGCCCCACTTCCTATACAGGGACAAGCCCAGAACAGCCCAGGGTCTGGCCCAATGTAGGCCAGGAGGCAGCAGCAAGTTTGACCCCTGCCCTCCTCTCCCCCACCAGCCTCCTCCACACATGTCCACAGCCTCTGGCCTTGGGGAGATGTCCCCCTCCCCCAGGAACTAAAAACCAAGCCACGGAGGTTTCAGAGGGCTGGAGGCTAGGACATGAGTCACCCCCTCCTGACCAACCTGCCCCCACCTTCACCACCCACACATACCTTCCTTGGTCATTTAGAATTCTCTTCTCCCCAGATTCCCAAACAGAGGCTCTCAAAGAACAGTGGCAGATTCTTCCCAGAGCTGTAGTGGGGTGATACACGGTACAGCAGAATGGGATCCAGGCTTGGAACCAGAGGACCCAAAGGCTAGTCTTGGCCCTTCTTGGGTCTCACTGTGCAACCTTGGACAAGTTACTTAACTTCCCTGAGTTTCAATTTCCCCATCTGCTGGACAGGGTAATGATAAGCTGCCTCTAGGGACAGTCATAAGGATTAAGTGAGAACACTCCATGAAAGTGCTTAGTATCTGTAAAGTCCTCCCTTGCTTTTTTTAGTCACCATTTATCAAATACTTATTGGGTTATCGGTATTACTCCCATTTTGTAGAGATCACTGAGGCTCAGAGAGATGAAGGGACCTGACTAAGGCCACACAGGTAATGAGTGGCAGGGATTCAAACCCAGAACTGCCCTACCATAATATCTCTCCAACAGCCCTTCCACTGACAGTCACCCCATCACTCTCAAGGGGCTCCTCTCCCCAACCCCTCATCAGAACCTGCCCCACAAGCCTCCAGGAGGGAATCCTTCCTACATGTTCTCAAAGCTTCCACCCTGGCACCCCAAACAGAGGTTCAGAGGGAATGGGGGTGAGGGCAGGGTGGAGGGCTCCTGTCACCCAAGCTGGGGCTTGATCTAACAAGAAATGACTCACTGGATCCTACCTTTTCCCCCCTCCCCCACTACCTCCCTTCTCGGTGAACCACCAGTTTCCACCAGGCACCTCCTAGTGATACTTCCTCAGTATTATCTTTTGATCACAGCCACAAACCAGATTAGCTAAACTAATCATTTGACCAATGTAATTACAATGCCTTCCCCTCCTCCACTTTGGCACACAGAAGAAGGAAAACAGGTTATTTTTGCCCAAATTCCATGACCTTTTGCCTCCCCGGAGGAACAAGACCCACTAGAGCAGAAGAATGGGGTTCCCTCCTCAGCCTCCCCTAACCCAGGGCGTTCCATGAAGATGGGTCTGACCCCTCCTCACTCCCCCAACTACAACCATGAAAGAGGTGGTAGGGTCTTCCCAACTGAGTCAGGCCCAATAGCCCTGATTCCCTCCAAAACTCCCTTCACCCCAAGACTGAGGGAAAGCCTGACTCTTCTATTTCCCCTCTGCTCCTCAAGGAGGCTGGCATCCAAATCCCTGCAGAGAGACCACACCTCCTATTTTTGAAAAGGAGGGCTGAAAGCCTGGTGATCTCCAACTCTGCCCTGGGAAGGGGCTCTCAGGAGATTGGGGTGAAAGGGGCCCTCATGCAGCTCTCCTGAAACCTTCCCCCCTACAGCCTGTCCCACTCTCCCCACCCAGCAACCTCAGGAAGGGGTGGCTGGGGGACTGCCTGCAGAAGCCTCTAGAAGGAATGCAACTTCAAAATCCAGAAATCAAATGGAAACCAAACCCCAAGCTCCACACTCTTCAGACTCAAAGACCAGCCAGCTATATGACGTGGGGGATGGGGTAAGGGAAAAAAAGGCCAGAACAATCGCTCCCCCCTCCCCACCCTCGTCAGTTTGGCCTGGCCCTGCCCCACCCCCATTCCTGGGGAGGGGGCAAAGCTTGGGAGAGAGGCACTGGCGCAAGGCCTCAAGCGAGGGGGTGTGGTGGTCCCCGGAGGCAGGAAGAGAAGGAAGAAGCTGCTTCCCCTTTGGCCCACCCCCACCCCTGCCCCCACCTCGGGCCCTAGGGGCCCAGCAAACAGGATGGAGGTGGGGGCAGGGAGGACAGGGTCAGAGAGCAGGCACTGGCCCAGGTTCACCCAGGCCGGCTGGGGGAGGGGGCTCTGCCCCAAGACGGACCCCCTAAGCCTGGGGGAAAGCCCTTGAGCAAGGAGGCAGGAAAACCCGCGGAGAAAGCTGCCGTGAATACTTCCAGCTAGAAAGTTTGTTTGGGGTGATTTTTTCGAGGTTAGAGAAGAGCAGTCCTGTTCCCTGGAAGCAGGGCCAGTGAATTCTCCAACTAGGCTCGACCCCTCCGCCCGGACCCCAGCCCGAGCCACGGGGGCCAGACACCAGCTGCGCGCGGAGCCGGGCCCTGCGCCAGTCCCGCTGTCATCCCATCCCATCCCACCTCTGGGGGCTGGGCCCTGGCCCGACACCCACCGGGCCGGACCGAGGCGCCGCAGGTACAGCACCGACGAGGCCGAGGAGCGGAGGGCTGGGCCTCGGGACTCTCCGGGCGCTCACCTGCTCCGCAGGTGGGGCCTGCGGAGCTGGGAAAATGTGCGCCCGGCCCCCAAGGCTGGGCAAGCCGGGCGCAGACAATAGGGCCCCACCCAAGCCTGGGGGAGTAGAGAGGGAGGGAAAGCGAGGATGACGCGTGAGGTGGGGTGAGGGTGGCCCCAAAGACACCAGCGGCAGCAAGTTTCCCGAACTGTACATTCCTGACTACGGAGTAAGCCTTGGGACGCAGACGAGCAGGGCAAAGTCCCCCTCGCAGGAGTCAGGGCGCGAGTCGGGCACGCGGCGTCGGGCGAGCTCACCCCACGGGCCGCGGGTCAGGCGCTACCCCAGAGACACCTGCCCTCGTCCCTCCCCGCCCTCCGCAGGTCTCCGGCGCCCTCGGCCCCCGGCGCCCTCCTCCCGAACCGCGCGCCCCCTAAGTGGCGGCGCCCAAGGGCCCCAGCGCGCCCCCTGCCGCCGGTGCACGGTGGCGCTTCCTGGCTCGCGCCCTCACCTGCCCGGAGACCGCGGGCACCGGCCTCTCGGCCGCCCGCCGCCCCTCCCTCGCCCCGCCGCCCCTGCCCCGCTGGTGCGCACCTGCGTGTGGAGCCTGGCCGGGCTAGGCAGGGGGCGCGCCGGGCTGGGGGCCGGCGCGGGCAGCGGGTGGGCTCGGCGCGCTCGGGCGGCGGCTGCTCCGGACTCTGGCCAAGGCAGCAACTCCGTAACCGAACAAAAGGCGAAGGGACCTGACAGCCAAGCCACGCCTCTCGCCCCCTCGAAGCCCCGCCCCCGGAGGGAGACGCCCACCCGCTGATGAGGGCTCACTGGCTGCCTCTCCCGACGGCCCCGTCGGGGGGCGGGGCCTCGCGCCCAGGCCTCCTCCCCCGCAGCCTCTGTTTATCCGCTGGCCATTGGCCCCGGGGACTGCTAGTCGGCTCCGCGGACGGCCTCCAGCTTGAGGTTCCAGCCTCCCTCCGCACCTATTGGCAGACAGAAGGTTACTTCCTCCCGATTGGGCAAGGGATTGTCAGCAAGGCTGGGGAAAGCACCAATGGGAAGGACGGGGTGTGTCTTGCCCCACCCTAGCTCTGAGCAGGTGAGACTCCTCACTCTCCCCTTCCCCCTACCTGTCCAACAGGTGAGTCAGGAGGCGCCATGGGAAAGGACAGACGCCTTCACAGGCCAGCCAACTCAGCGTCAGGCGTGAGGCTTCTTTGGGCTTATTCACTCTTGCCACAGAGGGATAATAACATATTTGTATAGCACTTCACAGGCTTTTTTTTTTTTTTTCTGGGTTGGGATTTATTTTTCCCCCCCAAAGACGGAATGCGCATGAGATTTAGAATCAGAAGGCCTAAAAACAAGAAAGAAAGAAAAAAAAGAATCAGAAGGCCTGAGTTTGGGTTCTGCCGCTTAGTAGGTATCTGATCTCAGGCAAGTTACCCTACCTTTAATCCTGTTCATCTACAAATTGTTCATCTTTCACCACTTCATCTATACATTGGGTGCATTAGCTGTATCTGTCTCATGGGGAGTGTGGGAATAAAACTAAGGCTTGTGAAATCACTTGGACGACTGCTAAATGTTAGAATTTAATGATATGGAGGGTTTTTTTTTTTTAATTCTCATGACAATTCTGGGGGGGATTAGGACAACAAAATGAGCCTCATTACAACAATGAGGAAGCTGAAATTCAGAAAAGTCACAAAACAACAGAGTGGCACGCTAGAACTCCTTTCTTCTAATTTCTTTTTTTTTTTTTTTAAGATTTTATTTATTTATTCGAGAGAGAGGCAGAGACACAGGCAGAGGGAGAAGCAGGCTCCTTATGATGCGGGACTCAATCCCGGGATTCCGGGATCACGACCTGAGCCAAAGGCAGACACGCTCAACCACTGAGCCACTCAGGCATCCCACTTTCTTCTAATTTTATCAAGGCCCACCAAGCGCATGTTCTCCTGGTGGAATAATAGCATAGATATAAAATGTCAAAGCAGTGGGGAGGGGTAGGGGGAAGGGCAAAAACAACTATTCTGGGCTGAGACAGAAGAGCAATGATTTGGGACAAAGATAGAGAAAGTAATGGTGGGTGTGGAAAAAAAAATCAGGCATCAGATCCAAAAGAAAGCAACACTAACATAAAAGAAATGGGGCAGCAGCACCCCCTCATTGGTGGAAGGTCGTGGGTTAGTTATCAGAAAGAACTTCCCAATAGGCAAGCAAGTTAAGAAGATGAGGGTCTTTCCTTTCTGTGGTTAATGAAATGGATGACTGCTCCAGTGGATGTACAGCATGCTGAACTTCCTAAAGACATTCATTCATCAACATTCAAGTATCGAGCACCAACTGTATGCTAGGCACCAGATTAGACCCTGGTAACACAGAAAACCAAAATGATCCCAATCCTCAAGAGGTTCCCAGAGAGCTAAGTATAAACAGGTCACCATAGCCACTGTGAGTGTGTGGGAATTGGGGGACTGGTTGTTCAGGGAAAGGTCCTCCCTCCAACAAGTTCCATAGTCCCCACACTGGCACCTGGGGTGGGCTAGGTGAAGGCACCCCAGCAGTATCCTTGACCACTTTCCCACCACAGAAAGGAATGATGGCCAAAACAGTCTCACTTCTGAGGCTTATGCCATCCAACAAGCCTCCCTGGAGGGGGTCAAGGAGACATCAACATCCTTAACCAGATACCATCCCACATGCGAAGGCACTGTCCTTCATTTAGTTGCCTTGACTCCCCCTCCTCTTGCTTTTCTGAGTATCTTCCTACTTTGTCCCTCCCCGCCCCATTTGCTCCCCCTAGCCACCAGCCAGGCAGTACCAGCAGTCCCTAGTACCCAGTACCATGGCCAGCCCTCAGCTTGGGAGAAATAGAGCTCCCAACCCTAGGGTTTCACTTCCTCCCTCTCCTTGCTCTCCCCATCCCCTGCCCATCTCCCCACCTCCATCCCTGCGCACAGACACACACACTTCCCAGACCCAAGCCTGACTTCATTCCTTCCTTCCTCTCTTCCTCTCTCAGTGTACAGGCTGGGAAGGCTGGTTGACTACAGAGGAGTGGAAGAGCCTGGTGGAGTAGAGGGACACAAATAGGGCTTCAGAATAAATCCTGTGGGGCAGCCCGGGGTGGCTCAGCAGTTTAGTACCCCCTTAGGCCACGGGTGTGATCCTGGAGACCCAGGGTCGAGTCCCACATTGGGCTCCCTGCATGGAGCCTGCTTATCCCTCTGCCTGTGTCTCTGCCTCTCTCTGTGTGTGTCTCTCATGAATAAATAAAATCTTAAAAAAAAAAAAAAAGAATAAATCGTGTGTGTGTGTGTGTGTGTGTGTGTGTGTGTGTGTGTGTGTGTCTCCCTAGAATGCTCCCTGTATGTCAGCCTGTAACAAGCTGCAACATGCCGGCCCCAAAGCTAAGCATCAGACTGGGACTGGGTGGAGGCACCTCCTACAGCAGCAGGAAAGACTGGAATAAGAGCTGTGTCTCCTCCCAGGTCAAGGGATTTTTTGCACATTTATTAAGCACCTGCTGTGTGCCTCTCTGGCACTGAGGATTCACCTGTAGGATACAGAAAAGAATCAGAAAATGATGTTTACTGCAAAGTGCTGGCTGTGTAGGGGATTTGGTCTCAGGGGGTGAGGAAGCGCCTAGGGACAGGCATGAGAGTCACTGTGGCCACAAGTCCCCTTCCTCCAACCCTTTATAAGGCCTTGATTTCTCTGACAGATCTCCAGGAAAGGAAATTCTTCAGCGTCCCTTGTATGAATAGCCTTGTCTCCTTATTCTAAGTTCCTTGTTGTGTCTGGCTTCACTTCGTATTCCTGAATTTTAAGCTAATTTCTCTTGCCGAGAGTTCAGTGGAAGCAGTCTTGGGGCCACGAAGAACACAAATGGTTAATTCAACTTTGCAGCTTTCTGGGGTTTCTGAGTAAAGAAGGAACAGGCACCAAAGGGCTCATCCCAAGCTGCCCCAGAGACAGAAGTTACCAGCAAAGAGGGGTATGATGAGGGTCCAATGTTGGGGTGGGGAGCTGGTGGGGACAGAGAGATGCTTCCCTGGGAGAAGGTGAACAGCCATGCGGCCCTCCTCAGCTCATCCTCTGCAGCCCTCTGGGCCATCTAAGGGGGTAGAAGAGACGCTGCTGTGTCTTCCATCTCATTTCCCTCTCTGGGGGGAGGCCCTTCCCCACATGGAGGCCGTCAGGGATTCAGATCTACAAAAGCCACACACACACCCTTCTGTACTCTTACCTCCAAGATAAACCCTGACGGACCCAAATTCAGACACACAATGCCGGGTGTGTCAGCACTCTCCCCAGCACAGACACACACACTCCCTTCTTCCCTCCTCTTTGACCCCAGGTGTCCTCAGGAATGGCCACCCCTATAAAAGGAGATAGGGGAGGGGCTCAATAGGTTAAGCACCTGACCTCAGTAGGTCATGATCTCAGGGTCCTGGGATAGAGCCCAACAGGAGTTCTGCTCAGCGTGGAGTCTGCTTCTCCCTCTCCCTCTGCTCCCACTCATGCATGTGCGCGCGCGTGTGTGTGTGTGTGTGTGTGTGTGTGTGTGTGTATGTGTGCGCGCGCTCTCTCTCAAATAAATACATTTTTTTTTAATCTTAAAAAGGAAGATGGGGTAAACTAACGGGTGGCTAAACTTCAGGCCCTGCCCCTGCTCTGGTCCTCCCACAGGTGCACCCCTCCACACAGGAACAAGGGGAGGAGCCTACAGAGCATACATACCCCCTCTGCCCTTTGAGATCACACTCTGGACCTCTGAACCGGAGACTGAAACTCCCTGCCCAGAGCTAACCCCTCATTGGGGGCCTGTAGTTCTCTTGTTCTGACTCTTTCTCCTGAGAGCGGACAACAGCAGCATGTGTGTTATGTGCACACTTAGGCAAAGGGGTGATAGAGGTGACAGTTATAGGGGAGGGATGGACACAGCTGACATGATGCTAGGGTATCTACACACATGTGCTGGAAGCCCTTTGTCATGTGCTAGTGAGCAGGGAGCCAGGCATGCGAAGGGAAGGGGAGATGGCCCAGGGGCTGGGGGTCAGGGAACAGTCATCCCCAAGATGCTGTGTTCCGAGAAGGAATCAGAACTCTCAGTTCCATCCTGGCCTTTGAGGGCGTTGTGGGGGTATCCTTGTCAAGGTGCATCTTATTTAACAGTTCGTTAGTTTAATTTGTGGCTAATTTAGATCTTTGTGTATGGGCCTCCATTTGTATTCTGGCCCCTGCCCACTGGTGTTAGGGTGGGGGGACTTGCTTAGTGTGATCCCTTCAGGGCTAGGAAGACAACCTCGGCTGCAGAAGAGCCTGGAGAGGGGCCAGCCATTGCTGGGAGAAGGAGCACATAGGAAGGTGCAAGGCCCCTGGGCAGAGGTGGGGAGTCGGGGGTGGGTGCGGGGGGTGGTGGTGAGGTACTCCTGCTTTTTGTGCTATTCTTTGTCCTGGGGAGGAGTCTGGAGGCCAGAGACTGCCCACAGCTGGGTCCTGAGGGTGTGTGCCCAGCCAGCCTGGGGAGTGCTCTTAATTATAGAGGTAGCTCCCAAGACACTTCACTGCAAGGCGTGTGGGCGGGCATGGAATGTCAAAAGGAAAACAGGGAGACAAGAAAACAGAGATAGGATGGCCAGAAATAGCACAAGCCAGGGGGAGATACCAGGGGCTAGAGGTGGTGGTGGATGGAGAGGCTGGAAGAGGGTCAGGACCTCTCCAGGGGATGACTGTCCCCCCTTCCCTACCCCAAGCCCCCAAAAAGATGGGATTGCAGAATTTCAGGAACTCAGCAGGGTGGGCTCCAAGATTTAGGACTATATTCTTGATCTGTATCTTCCCAGCTTTCTGAGCAACTCCCGCCCCCTCCTGAGAGTTTGGGTGGGGGGACGCAGCCAAGAGAACCTTGCTACCTGAGTCACCCCCTTGCTGCTCCTGGCCTGGGTGACTCCTGGCACAGGCTGACACAGCTGAGGCCCCACCCGCCTACCAGCCTGCCTGCCCCTCCCTCTCCCAACAAGCTGGGAGAAATGCCTGCCCAGACAAGCGCCTTCCCACAGAAAGGCCGCCCCTCCTCTGGCACACACATGTGCAAGTGCACACACACACACACACACACTGATAACAGGATTTCTCCCCAAACCGTGAAGAGTTCTTAGGAAAAGGAAGAAAACACAATCCATCAGAGCCTCCTTTCTTGTGTGTGTGTGTGTGTGTGTGTGTGTGTGTGTGTGTGTGTGTGTAAAATGAGTCTAGAACTAGGAGAAGAAGGTCTGACCTTGGGGTCACACAAGCAAATTCCTGGCAGAGCTGGGACTTGAACCTTGTCTCCTGCCCACCAGCCCCGCAGACCCACCAACCTAGGTCTTTCCTACCTCTACAAAGGTGGGGGGCAGGGTATGTGTTAGAGGGAGATGGGAACCAGTTGTGTGGGAAGTCACCTCAAGATGGAACTTGGGTGGGGGGGGAACTTTGGGATTCAAGAGCCGGGGAGCTAGGGAGGCCTTGCTGGGCTGGCCAGCTCTCCCTAGGGCTGGAAATCAGTAACCTCTGCTCACTGCCACTCAAGCCTCTACACCAAGAGGGCACCACCCAGACCAGGGCCCTGGATTTGGCAGAGACCTTTCCCCCACCTCCCTAGACTCCAGCAGGGCAGGAGCTGCAGCCAGGGCTTGGAGGCCCCCCCTAACCTGGTACATGAATCCCGTCCTCCCCAGTCCCATCCTGCGGCCACCAGGGAATTTGAGAGTTGAGATCCCTGAATATTTCATCGGCACTTCAGCCTTCAGTGGAAGCAGCAGCCAACTTCCAGCTCATGGATAATTTATGGCACAGGCAGAGAACTTGGGGGGGGGGGGCAGGGAGCGTGGGGGTGGGTGAAGCCTGGACTGGGCACACGCTCAGGGTGCTGGAGAGAGGCCAGGTCCATCCAAAGTGTGGCGTGTGTTAGTGTGTGCAGGGCAGGCCGGTGGGTGCGCTCCAAGGCCTGGGACATTTCCATTTTTGAGGATCCCAATGTATTATCAAAGGAGAAAAACAAACCCACCAACAACAACAACCAAGTTTGTCAAAATAATTGTGCTAAAGGGTTAAAGTCATGCGACAAGCATTTTCTGACTTCATTCCTATCCCTGTGTCTCTGTAACTGTGAGCCTAACCTCATTTGGAGATACCAAAAGCACTTTTTTCTTTTAAGATTTTACTTTTAAATAATCTCTACGTGCCATGTGGGGCTTGAATTTACAGCCCTGAGACCAAGAGTCACTTGCTCCTCTGACTGAGCCAGCCAGGCACCCCCCACCCCTCAAAAACCTTCTAATGGGATGTCCTTCATGGCTGCAAGGCCTCTAAGAGGCCCCCTGCTCCCCACACCCTTCAGGGCCAGGGGGAAAGAAGCCAGACTTGCCACTCAGACTGGCTGAACTGTGCTCCTTCCTAGCTTCCTCCAGGAAGGCCACCAGGATTTAGCCAAGTGGTCAAGGGAAAAGGAAGGCATCTCAATGGGGCCACTCCTTACTTTGCTCCAAGAATGTAATATCCCACTCTTCTCCTAAAAAAGGAAAGATGAAAAAGTGACCCAGAATGGAAAATGTCAAGGTCTCCTTGACTCTTCATTGGGAGTGGCTTACCTAAGTGAGTTGAGTTCTTCCTCAGATTCAGAGGATTAAGTATACGGGTGGTGTGTGTGTGTGTGTGTGTGTGTGTGTGTGTGTGTGTGAGAGAGAAAAAGCAGGCATGTTCCCCCCCCTTACTTCAGTTTCCCCTCCTGAGTCATGGGTGTGAGGTGCTCCCACCCCAAAGCTGTCTGGGGGACAGAAGAGATGTTATCCAGTTGCTCGGGCGCCAAGTGAGACCAGGCAGGTGGTGATTACAGGTGATGTGTCCACAGGTTGGCCTGGAGCTGGCTCTGATGGGCAGCCCTCAGGCCCCAACATATTCCCACCGAATCCTTGAGTCATCTTGGGGCTAAGCCAGCCTTCTAGCCTCTCTGGGCCTCAGTTTCCCCATCCATGAAGGTGAGGCCATATGCCAGGACTGTCCTTGGAGAGGGGTTGCAAGACCTAGATGAAGACCCCAGAGTGGGGAGCTGCAGGGGGGCTAGGGCCCTACAACTGCTATTGGCACTAGTGCCAACTGGACACAGCCTTCTGACACAGGGAGGGGGTCGCTCTCTGTCCACAGGCTAGACCCTACTCCTCCTACCAGGGTGTAGGAGGTGTGACTTTAAGAACTATCTCTCAGGGAAGCCTGGGTGGCTCAGCGGTTTAGTGCCTGCCTTCAGCCCAGGGCATGATCCTGGAGTCCTGGGACCAAGTCCCACATCGGGCTCCCTGCATGGAGCCTGCTTCTCCCTCTGCCTGTGTCTCTGCCTCTCTCTCTCTCTCTCTGTGTGTCTCTCATGAATAAAGTCTTAAAAAAAAAAAAAAAAAAAAAAGAACTATTTCTCAAACCTAAGGGGCGGGGAGGAAATTCTTCCATTAGAATTTACTGGAATTTTCAAAGAGTCTGTGGCACTTTCCCTGTCCATTGGTCCTCACTTTGCAGATTCAGGAAGGTGCTGGCCTAAGTGACCCTGGCAAATCTGTCCCCAGGCTCCTGAACATTGGCCCAATTCCATGGAGCTGACGATGGGGGGCAGCGGGGAGGCACAGGCCCTGGAATTGGGGCTGAAATGCAGAATTTGACTGCCCACTCTTCTTTTCCCCTCCCTACCTGCTTCCTCCAGCCCTCCTAGAACCCCACACCTCCCTCAGTGGGCTGAGGCAATGTGGGGGCTTTGTGCACACATCTGGCCCTAAAGCCAGCATCTCTCTCTCCTTTCTCTGAGCAGCATCGATTTTGGAGATAAGTTTCTTTCTTTCTTTCTTTCTTTCTTTCTTTCTTTCTTTCTTTCTTTCTTTCTTTCAAGATTTTTAAATTCATTTTATTCATAAGAGACACAGAGAGAGAGGCAGAGACATAGGCAGAAGGAGAAGCAGGCTCCTTGTGGGGAACCCAATGCAGGACTCGATCCCAGGACCCTGGGATCACCACCAGAGCCAAAGGCAGATGCTCAACTGCTGAGCCACTCAGGCGTCCCAGGGAGAAATTTCAAATGCAGCTCAGCCACTATCACTCAATTTGAGAAACCTTGGACAAGTTGTTCCTCATTCCTCAGCCTAACCTGTAGCAGAAGGGAGCTGATACCTATGTCACAAGCCTGCTTTAAGGGTTATGAAGAACCCGCCAAGTGCCCACCACATGGTAGGTACTCAATATGCTGCAGCGTGACGCTTGCTTCAGGACAGGGTCTTTCTGGGTCCAGGCACCTCTGTGGCATCGGAGCCTGGCCCTATTGTGTGAGGTCACCATCCCCAGTCCCTTTTTGGCCTTCCCCATCCTTCTACCCATTACACTACAGATGCTATGACTGATGCGGTGCCGGGCAGGTTGCTGGAGGGTGGGGTAAGGAGGGACCAGGTGAGACAGATGTGGAGGAGGCGAGGGTGTCTGCCCTGGGTGTGGTTGGGAGAATGGGCGGCAGGCCCCACGATGGGACTCGGTCTCACCGGTTTGGGGAGCTGGCCTGGCAGTGGGGAGACGCCGGCATCATGGAGAGATGGGAGGGGCTGCTGGCTGCCCGGAAGAGGAGAGCTGAGTAAGGGCTCAAGCTACAGCCTAGTTGTGGGGAAAGGGCTGAGGCAGGGGCTGGCCTCCTGCCTCCAGGGGACACCCCCGCCCCCAAGGACTGTCTCACCACCACACACTCCAGACGCCACTCTCAGATGCACACTTAGACACACACAACACACCTCTTAAATGGCACCTCCCCAGGTCTCTTTTTCTGTCTGATTTCTCAGACTAACCGCATGAAGATTCATTACAACACCTACTGTTTATTGCAGGTCTCTCTGCTGGGACGCAAACTCCGCGAAGGCAGGGTGCCTGGCCTGCTTTGCTCTATTGTATGCCAGCGCCAACAGTGCTTAGCACGTACCAGCTGCTCAATAAACACGTGCTGAGTGAGTGAGCCCATCTAGATACACATTCACAAGTACACGCAGTCTCACGCATCCGTGTGCAGAAACACCTTCGGTCACCCGTGAAACCGCCACACCCTCAGACACGTGCACGCAGGCACAGGCTCCCACCCGGAACCACACGTCCACACAGCATAGACGCACAAGCGCACAGACCTCCTTGCTCCTGCGCACACGCCCTTTCAGACTCACACCCAGCTGTCCAGATTCCAAAGCTCCTACTCACAGCAGGCGCGCTCCAGCACGTCCCGGCTCCCCACCCTCTGAAGGGCCAGCCCCAAGGGCAGCCCCTCCCAGAAACGGGGGGCGGGGCCTCAGTGGAGGCTGACAGCCCAGCAGCTAGAAAGGGGTGGGGTGGGCAGGGCGGGGCCACCGCGGCACCTGGGAGGCTCCGAGGGGACGCCACCGCTGCAGACCCACCTACCGGAGACCGAGACTGGGAGGAGTGAGGTCACCGGTGCCCTCAGCCTTGCCCCAGCCCTGCTCCAGACTGACTCTGTCTGGTCTTCCTGTCGTCGTCCCCACCAGAGACCCAGGGGAGGGGTTTGGGGTGAGGCAGAGAGTCCTCCTGGGCACGGAGATGGGCAGGGCCCAGGCCAGGTCACCTGGCACATCTGTGGGGAGGGCAGGGGTGCGGACAGTGAGAACCGGGCTTCCCAGCATCAGCCCCACCCTCCGGTAGGAAGAGAAGCCTCCTACACCACCCTGCCTCCAGGGAGGCCTGAAACATAGGGAGTCAGAACTGTTACCTGCCTGGTCCCGGCCCAGGGCCCCTCTCCAGAGTGCCTGCCCCTCTACTGTGGAACTAGGGGGGCTGGAGGGGACACCGGTGCATCACAGCGCTCAATTAGCCACCTGGCATCACCCTTACCTCTGTACCTCCAGACTCCCTGCCCCCTAGAGCTGATGAAGATTGGGCAAGAGGATCTGGCAGGTCCACTGCCACCATGAGGTCTCATGTTATCGACCTGTGAGTCTGGGGCCCCTCTGGCTGCTGATATGGAACCCCCCACATCTGTTAAATGTGAAGAATGGGAGAATGGGCAGAGAGCAGGGGAGGGCACGCTTGCTCAGACCCTGGAGAACCTGCGTCAGGAAATGGCTAGAAAGTAAAAGCCGGAAATGTCCTTAGCCCCCTCCCGGTGCTTACCACACTCCCCAGAGGGAAGCAATGCTGAACCAGGAGAATGTAGGGCAGCCCATCTTAGAAATCTGAAACCACCTTCCAGGCACTGGGGCAGGAACTGCGTGCTCACGCCTCCTGGTGGGCAGATCTGCAGTTGCACTCTGCTCACAAATGCCCAGGATCCAAGGCCAAAGAGTTGAGCCCTCACCCATCCCTTATGTGCAAACAGGGGAGATGGATGTGGAGGGAGGGAGGGAACTACCTGCACCCTCAGGCCAGGGGAGACTGGACCCCAGGTCCTGCAATCCATTCAACAAGAAACATTTATTGAGCACCCACTGCCAGTGTACCAGGAACCACTGGACTCCTGGTCCAGTGGTCTTCACGACACCAGTTGCCCCTCTGCTGTCCCTGAAATTCAGGCTGAGACTCCACTTGGAGGAGCAGGAACCTTCTTCCCCAGCAGCCTGTCCGGGTGAGGAGAGCACTGGAGAGGAAGATGGGCCATCAGCAGCTGTAGCACCACCATCCCATGGCCCAGAGCCCTAGAGGACACAGGAGGGGCCTGGGGAGCACAGGTGGGATGGGATGGGGCCTGGTCAGCTCTGTCCATTTTACATTTTTAATAAATAGTTCTTGCTGCTGCCCAGGCTGGTGAGGGCGGTCCCACGGGGCTGAAGCTTTCCCAGCTCTTGAGGGATATGAGGGTGGCCCTCTTCTCATGCTAGGTCGGGCTCCAGCTCTGAAAAGGAAAGGAGGGAACATGGGGTTAGCCCCCCCACCCACTCCCAGCAAGTATCTAGGTGCTGTCCTGGGGGATGGGGGCAGGCGGGAGAGAGGCTCCCATGGACAGGCCTCAGCTGAGTCCCAGCTCCAGAAAGGATGCCACCCCCTCACACACAGGATTGGCTAACAGGCTAGAAGGCCCCAGAGGAGGGGTCCCAGCACTCCGACTGCCTCTGCAGCCCAGGACGTGGATCCTGTGACCAACCTCCACCCCAGCTGCTGCCCCACCCTCCACCAGGACTCGAGTCACTGACCGGCCTCTGCCTCGTCGCCCTTGGCATCTGGCTCCTGCCACCAGTCAGCATAGATGCCCTCCTCATAGTCCCCCTCACCCTCGAACTCAGCATCCGATGGCGGATCTTTGGGCTCTCCGGGCGACACTGTCTCTTCCAGCTCCATCTAGAGCAGACCCAGGGTGAAGGGAGAAATGAGGTCAGAGCAGGCGCAAAGCCAGATGGGCTCCCTTCCTGGATGAGATGCACCCCCCTCACCCCATCTCAGTCCCCAAAGCCCCTCCTTCCCCAGGCAGAGGATCCCACCCAGGACTGATCTGAGAGTTTCTCCCATAAGGTACCACTCCCAAACTGCTCCTGGAGCAGATGCATGGGGCTCCCCCAGCAGAGACTCAACGTCAGCATAAGTGTTCCCTCTCCAAGCATGAATTCCAGAGCAAATGCTGCTAATCCAGGCATACTGTCTGCTCATGCAGTTTCCTGGCCAGGAACATGATCGTCTCCCCAACCACCACCCTGCGCCCGGATAGTGCCTGGACAGCTCTCGTTAACCTCGCCAACGCCAGGCATCAAGGATGTGACCCTGGCCCATGAGCCTGGTTGGATCTGGAGCCCTCCTCTGGTAGCCGGTGCTGACCTCTCCCAAGCACTGTCTGTGCTCCCCACCCACCCACTAGACTGTGAGCTACTTAGGGAAAGGACGGTGCCTTCCATCAACTTAGCCCAGCCCCACACAGTGTCTGACAAACAGCAGGCCAAGAATAACAGTAATCAAATTGGCCACCATTTACCGAGCACCTGTACTAAGTACTTTCCATACTTGATCTCGTTTCACTGTCACGCTGGTGTGACATTGGCATCATCCTTCCCATTCCACATGCAGGAACAGAAGTTCAAGAGCTACCTAAGACTTGCCTGGAGGCCACCCAACTGGTAAGTGGTGGGGCCCAGCGGGCTATCGCCAAAGGCGGGGTACAAACGATGTGGCCCCTGCCCCATATGTAATAAGTAGGGGCACAGGTGAGTGAACAAAGGGGGGAATGAATAAATAGCACTGAGCAGGGCAGCCCGGGTGGCTCAGCGGTTTAGCGCCGCCTTCAGCCCAGGGCCTGATCCTGGAGACCTGGGATCGAGTCCCATGTCAGGCTTCCTGCATGGAGCCTGCTTCTCCCTCTGCCTGTATCTCTGCCTCTCTCTCTCTCCCTGTGTCTCTCATGAATGAATAAATAAATAAAAATCTTAAAAAAAAAAAAAAAAGCACTGAACAGAAACACCTCACCAAATTCAGATGCTCAAACCCTCGTTCAGAATCAAGGTACTGGGACACCTGGGTGATTCAGGAGTTGAGCATCTGCGTTTGGCTCAGGTCATGATCCTGGGAACCTGGCTTTGAGCCCTACATCGGGCTCCCCATAGGGAGCCTGCTTCTCCCTCTGCCTATGTCTCTGCCTCTCTCTGTGTGTCTCTCATGAATAAATAAGTAAAATCTTCAAAAAAAAAGAATCAAGGTACCACATGGTAGCCCTTCCTTCCTGCATTCATTCATTTATCGGTTCATTCAAACTCAAGTTTCCCAACACCAGCTCCGCGGCAGATGCTGTGGGAAAGCTGGAACAACCTGGTGTCCCATCCCAGAGCACAGTCCTCTGGGAGCCCAGCTAGAGAAGGGGTTTGGGGGTGAGATAGACCGGGGCTGCAAATGACTCCAGGTCCAGGGAGACACAGAGGGTCAAAGTTGGCCCTGAAAGCCCAGGAGACAGAACCAGGGCATGCACCAAGGGCTTCCTGGAGGAGCTGCCACTTAAGCTGGGCTGCGGAGTTACTGGGCAAGATTCAGACATGTAGAGAAGGGGAGCATGAGAACACGGAGTGAGAAGAAAAGCGCAGGTACAGGTAAGGGACAGGTCTCTCCTGTGTCACAGCATATGACTACCAGGAGGTGGGGCCAAGCTTTGGAAAAAGATTGAGGGTTCCCATCGTGGCCCAGCCTAGCCAGCAGGGGGGCTGCTTACCTCATCATCTGACTGCAAGTACATGTGTGCAAACTCCAGCAGCTCCCGAAGCTCAGCGGTCTGGTTGTGGTAGAGCGTGGCCTCCTGAGAGGAGGGGAGAAAGTGGGGGTAAGCCAGACCCTGTGGCCAGATCGGGGGAGGAGCCAAGTTGTTGGAGCTCTGGGTCTCCCACCCTTTTTCAGTCAAAGGAGCAGGGAATAGGTATCAGCTCACATGCTGACTGAAAAAAATCACAGCTGCTTGGGAGTGCCTGGGTTAAGGAGGATTCTGAGGGCTGCTAGAAAGTTCCTTATCCATCAGCAATGTCTGCCACATTGCAGAAATCCAGGGTGATACCATGTGCCCCCGACTGCCAGTCTTGCCCTAGATTCCAGGGGTTCCTTAGTTGGTCCAAGCTACGGGGTCCCTGCAAAGGCCAGTAGTGAGAGTGATGAAGGTGGGGCAGGGAGCAGGTGGGGACAGGGACAGGTATCTTGCGACTCCCACAGCCTGAGCACTGGGCTGTCAGGGTAGACAGTCCCACTCCCATTTTTCAGGTGAGGCCACATATTCAGAAAGGATCAGTAATGTTCCCAGGCCCATTCAGCTGGGGCGGCCAGCTTTGAACCCAGGACCCCAGTCACAACCCATAGTCTTTCTTTTCCCTTCCAATCTGGCCTTCCAAAGCAGCCAATATGTGTGTGTGTGTGTGTGTGTGTATATATATATATATATTTTTTTTTTTTTTAATTAAACCACGTGTCCTGAGAGTGCCTCCAAAGGCAGTGCCCACCTCCCGGGGCTGGAAGTCCTCCTCCTCCAGGCCCCAGCGAGCCCGGTGGAAGCGGTAATACACCAGGTTCTGCTGCATGACACTGTCCTCAGGGTCGAAGAGCATGTAGCTGGCGGCGCTGCGGGCAGCCTGACGCACATCGTTCACTGCGGGCAGGACAGGAGTGAGGAGCAGCCGTGGCACTGCCCCACTTTCAGGGACAACACCTTCCTAGCCCAGCCCCATCTCCCAATTCAATCCAGTGCACCTGGCTCTCCAGCTGCCTCCCAGAATATCTTCTAGGCACCTCACCCACCCACCCCCAAATTATAAGGCAAGCTAGAATGTCCCGGGCACTTGTCATGTGCCAGGCCCGGGTCATTTAAGCTTCACCATTATCATCATCCCCATTTTACAGACAAGAAACCTGAGGCAAATAGAGGTTAGGTAGGTTTCTCAAGCTCACACAGCTGGAGTATAATGGCACTAGGGAATTGAGAGCCCAGCAGCCTGGCCCTCAACCTCTTTGCCAACTGGAACTGGCCTCAGCTCCTCTGCTCCAACTCTAGCAACCACCCGAATCTCGGCATCTTCGCATTGCAGGAACACTGGAGATCATCCATCCCAGCCCCAGCTGATGCCCAGGATCTCCCCCAGACAAGAAGAGCCATAAACCCTGGTGCTACTTCTCATTAGCCATGTGACTAATGGCCCCTTGTACTATATAAGCCTCAGATTCCTCAACTGAAAAATGGGTCCAGTAATGTCAGCTGGTTGGGGGTAAAAGTATTAAGTGAGATAAACAGACATGTAAACCGTCAAGTTCTGTGGAATTGTGGGGTACCCAGTCATTTAACTAAGAGGTCCCTGAATTCTGCTAAGGCTGCTCTCTGTTCTTCCCACCCTCTCACCTGCCCGCCACCCCCCGTCACCCTCCCGCCGCTTCCCTCCCGTCACCCAGGGTCCTCACTTCTGAGGGGTGGCTCCCCATGGCTCTGTGATACTCCCAGTGCCGTACTCTCTCTGCCCCCTGCCCCCCACCCCAAGCCCACCAGGAGGCTCACACTTGTAGTAGGCAAACTGCAGGTAGTGATACATGGTGGCCACAAACTTCTCCACAAAAAAGCCGCCCACGTTAGGTGTCAGGTTGGCCTCACAGTCCACTTTGCATTGCAGGGACTCTGCAAAGAGATCTAGTGGAGGAGGGGGAGGCAGTGGTGAGGAGCTGGTGGCTGCCCAGCCTGTACGATCACAGGAGATGATGCCGGAGAAGACTTTGCTGAGCATACTAAGGGCAGTGCTAAGGGCTGCCACTGTGGCCTGAGCTAACATCACCCCTACCCCGAAACCAGAGGGAGCCGGCGCATTCTGAAGCGGATGAGGTTTGGAGGTAAGACGGAAGCCTAGACAGAGAAGCTTCGGGGTGTTTTCTGCCCCTGCTGAGGGACCCTACAGTTAGGGATCCCAATTAGGTGTGATTTCTGACCACAAACTGCCTTCTGCACCCATCTGCTGGGCTGATCCTGCACATAGCACCTTGGCACCTTTGCCCCTGCATTGTGAACCCAGTGTCGCCAGCCCCTTGTGGGATGTCACCACCTCTCTGCACCCATGCCCACACTTGGGACAGGATTGTAGCCCATGCCTCTCAACAGACTGAAGGCTCCCAGGGCGGGATAACACCTCACTCCTGTCCACCTCCCAAGAACTTCCTGGGTGCTAAATATGTAGGGGATGAAAACTTGTGCTAAGGGGCCTGAGAGCTCCGGGAAGCAGGGCCCTGTGGGAGAGCAGGAGGCCCACAAGGGTGTGAGGGGGTGGGCAATACCTGCTATGGCTGGATAGAAGTCCTTGAAGTCCACCTGCTCGTGGGCCCCCTCGCAGCCGGCCAGACATCGGGCAAAGACGGCCAGATACTCGGCCAGGGCCCGCTCCATGTCCTCGGTGCTGCCGCGGAAGTCTCCGCTGTTGTAAAGCTTCACAGCCCTGAGGAACACGGCCTGGAGGGGAGCGTGGGAAGGGTCAGGGAGCCCCGCCAACACCTCCTCTCCGCTCCCAGCCCCGTTGGGGGCCAGCCCTGCCCCTGCCTCCACCTCGTAGGGTTGCGCCTCCAGGTCGGTGAGGGGCTCCTCGGCCGCGTCGAGCAGCCCCCGGTAGTAGCTGAGATATTTGGCGGTTAGCTCGTGCTTCGGGTTCCTCTGCAGGAAGGTGTAGGCCGCGGCTGCCGCCTTCTCCAGCCGGTTAGCCTGTGGGGCGGGGACAGAGCGGGTCGGGAGCGCCGGCTTGGCCGTCGGGGGCAGTGCGCGCGACTCCGCTCCCGACCGCACGGAGCCCGACGGCCGCTCGGAACCACACGCCCCAGCGGGGCCCCGGGGGCGAGGCTGGGCAGGGGCGTCGGGGCCTGGGGGGGCACCCGGGCTGCGAGGGAGAGCGGGGAGGGATGCGGGAGGCCTCCGGGGTCGCGGAAGGCGAGGCGGGGCTGGGGGGGCCCCGGGGGGTGTCGAGGGGCACCCGGACTGCGGGGGAGGGGGAGGAGGGATGGGGGAGGCGGGGCGGGAGGACTCGGGGGTCGGGGAAGAGGCGGCGGGGCTGGGAGCGCGGGGGCGGGGGGACTCCAGGGCCGGGGGAGGGGCACCGGGCGGGGTGCCGGGGCGGGGCCCACCTTGAACAGCGCGTAGTGCAGGTACTGGTAGGGCAGGCGGCTCTGGAAGTCGCGCAGCAGCTGCCGCGGCGGGTAGGGCACCTGGAAGGCGGGCAGCGTCCGCTTGCAGCGGCGCAGGCAGGCGGCGCGCTCCAGGACGTGTCCGAAGAGCTGCAGCTCGCGGGCCCACTCCTCGCCGCGGCCGCCGTCGGGGCCGGGCGCGGGCCCCGAGGGCGAGGCCGCGGGCGGCGCGGGGCCGCTGCAGTTGGCGTGGCAGAAGGCCTCGCTGTCCCGCAGCAGCCGGTGCAGCCGCAGCGCCGCCTCGAGGTAGCGCGCGCTCTCCCGCCAGCTCTCGCCCTCGTACTGCTCGAGCGCGTGTCCGTAGGCCGCGGCCAGAGGCATCAGGTCCTCGGGCGGGAAGCCCCGGAAGCTGTACTTTTCGTACTGCGCCGCGGCGCTGCCCAGCAGCAGCCACAGCAGCCCCCACGCCGCCCGCCCCATGGCCGCGCCGCGCCGGCCGGCTCTCCCGGGGCGGAGCAGGCGGCGGGGCCTGGCGGGGCGGCGGGGCCGGGCGGGAGCGGGGGCCGGGCGGCGCGCCCGCTGGGTCTTAGTGCCGGGCACCGGGGGCAGAGGGCGGGGTCGCGGGCTGGGTCAGCTCCCCCGAGGGGCAGAGGGCCCGGGGTGTCCCGAGTCTCCTACGGTGGCCCACCTCCTGCCCTTGGGGGTCTGCCCCCTGACCTTCTGGAAGCGGATGGAAGGACGCTTCCCGCAGGGCTGGGAGCCCGCAAAGCCCCTCCCCACGCGAAGACAACCCCCCACCCTAAGGTCCAGAAACTGACGGAGCGCCGCCTCCTCCACTCTGCCCAAACCCTGGCACCTGGTCTTTCCATTACAGGGTCCCTTCTGCTCCTTCCTTCTCCGCCCCTAGCCCTGAAGGAGTCACTGCTAGTGTCCTCTCCTCGCCGCCCGCACCCCCCGTTCGCGACTGGGAGCGCGCAGCGCTCCCGCGGCTGCCCACCGGCCTCCAGCCCCGCGCGGCACCGCGGCTTGTCCCCGGAGAGGCCCTCCCTGGGACATTGGGGGGGTGGGGGCGGGGAGATGCCAAGATATCCCCAGATTCTGGAGCCCCTCCATCCATCTGGAGGAGCCTAATTTGGAGGTGGTGGCGAGAGAAGCCAGGGATGTTTCTGCTCGGCTTTAGGACCCGGGGACTCCGGAAAAGGGGATGCCCAACTTTTTTCTTTTCTTTCTTGCTTGCTTTCTTTCTTTTTTTTTTTTTTTTTGAAATGGGAGTCAGCTCCTACTTCTCGGCTTTCCCGAAGCTCCCTCCCTGGCCGGGCCCCTGGACGCAGAGCCCCGGGAGGGAGGGGAACCTGGAGTTCTTTCTCGCGCTTTCCTGTAACTCCAACACTCAGCCTCGCCCCCTCCTCCGATTCCACCCCCCGGCTCCCGCCCCCCGTCCCGCCAGCTCAGTCTCCCCAGCCCCCATTCCACGTGGACCAGCCAGGGCGGGGGTGGGGACGAGGACAGGAAGGGGGGGAGCCTGCTCCCGGAGGAGGGGGGGAAGGAGGCTGGCGGCGGCGACTCCCTCGCTCGCCCTCACTGCTGGCCGTCCGCGCTGCAGGCACCATGTTCCGCGCGGGGTTCCCCAGCCACACCTTCCTCCGGCTGCCCCGGCTGCAGTTGCTGCTGCTGCTGCTGCTGCTGCTGGTACAGGCCGTGGGGAGGGGGCTGGGCCGTGCTAGCCCGACCGGGGGCCCCCTGGAAGATGTAGTCATCGAGAGGTACCACATCCCCAGGACCTGTCCCCGGGAAGTGCAGATGGGGGATTTTGTGCGCTACCACTACAACGGCACTTTCGAGGATGGCAAGAAGTTTGACTCGAGGTAACGGGTTGGGTGCCCCCAGACTGGCCACTCCCCTTGGGGCCAGGCTCTTGTAATCCTGGAGATCCCGTAGTCCCTTTAGGCTGTGTCTGCATCCCCTACTCACTCCGTGGTCTTCCAACCCCTAATGCAGCACCCTGGGAATGGGGACTTCCAGATATCCATCTTCCCCAGGACATCCTTACCCTCAATTTCAAACCCTCACCTCTCAAAGGACCCCGGTTTCTTATACAGCAAACTCCCCGTTTTCCTCAAAGTGTTTGATGATGGAGGTGAACTGCTGTATTTACTTACCAGTGCTTTATTTAAAGACCTGGCAGGGAGGTTCTGGTCCCTAGTGCTGGGGGGAAGGGCAGGGTCCCTGCTACATGTGAATCCTCCGGTGGTCTCAGCCTGGGACCCCCTGAATCCCTTCTGGTTCCAGCCCCAGGTTTCCAGCCTTTGTAACCAGAGAAGAGGCACTAGAACCTTTCTGGAGGCCACGGGGGTTTTGAGCAGCTAGGGTGGTAAAGGAGGGTGACCCAGGAGTGGAGGGCATAGCTCTGTGTAGGGACCCTATGTGTCTACGTGTCACAGGGCTGGGCACTGACCCCCAGGCTCCTCAGGGGGTTCTCAGCTCCCTCTCTGGGTTTCCCTGCACCCCCCACCTCCCTCCATCTTAGCTCTACCAGCCCAGGACTGCCTCCCATCTTGTCCGCCTTGGGGTTTGAGAGATGGGCTTCTGGTCTGATCAGACCTTTGATCTGCTTTGGCCAGTTACTTTTGTGAGTAGAGGCAGGGCAGGGCTGCACGCCAGCCTAGGTTAAACCTCAGAGCCAAGTCATACACCATATCCCAAGAGCTCAGTCCCTCTTAGACCCCTTCCCAAAACACACAACTCAGCCTATGGGAAATCGTTGGCCATGGCTTTGAAAGGCAGGCACTGTACTGAATGAAGGACATGAGCTCCAGAGTGCAGGACCCCGAGTTCAAATCCAGCCTGTGACCATGAACAAAAAATTTTAGTACTTGCAGCTTCATGTTCCTTATCTGAAAAACAGAGGTTAAAAATAATCTGGAAAATTCAATTCCCTCTTCCTAAGGCTGATAACAGGGCTCAAGTATGATGATGAATGAAAGTGAATTTCATGCAGCGCCTGCCAATCTGAAAGCAAGTTCAGGGCACATGGGCCTTGACTCTGGGGAGGACTGAGTGCTCTGATAGTGTGTAACTGGTAGAAATTCTGTGCGGGCTTGGGCCCTCACCACAGCACTGTGGAGGAAGCCTCTCAGTGGGCAGAATGAGGGATGGCTGGTGGCCAGGAATACAGCCCAAGTCAGGGAGGGGTTGGGAGCCAGGGATGGCTTCCTTGGTGGGACTCTGGGAGCCTGGCTGGCCCCAGTTCATGTAGTGCTAAGCTTGGAAAAACGTCCTTAACCCATGGTTCTTAACTCTCTTGGTCAAAAGAAAAATCTCTTGGAGTCCCCTGGGTTGGCTCAGTTGGAAGAGCATGCAACTCTTGATCTTGGGGTCAGGAGTTCAAGTTCCTCATTGGAGGTAGAGCTTACTAAAAAATTGAATAAACTTAAAAAAAAGTGATTTAAAAATTTGTTTTAAATAAAAGTCTCCCGGGGCGCCTGGGTGGTTCAGTCATTTAAGTGTCTGCCTTCAGCTTAGGTCATGATCCCGGAGTCCTGGGATCCAGTACCACATTGGGCTCCCTGCTCAGGGGGGAGTCTTCTCCCTCTGCCTCTGTCCCTCCTCCCTGCTCTTGCTGTCTCTCTCTCTCTCTTTCACTCTCAAATACATAAAATCTTTTTTAAAGAAGAAAAGAAGGACACTTGAGTGGCACAGTGGTTGAGCGGCTGCTTTTGGCTCAGCACCAGGTCTTAATCCCAGGGTCCTGGGATCCAGTCCCATATTGGGCTCCCTGCGGGAAGCCTGCTTTTCCTTCTGCCTATGTCTCTGCCTTTCTCTCTGTGTCTCTCATGGGTAAATAAATAAAATCTTTAAAAAAAAAAAAGAAAAGAATTTCCTTCTAAAAAATAAAAACCTCTCATCTTCCCTTAGCATCTGAAAACTTAAAATAAAACTAACTAAAAGCAAGTAAAAGTCAAGAGGTAAAAATTTCCGATTATAAAATGAACAAATCATGGGGATGTAGTGTACACGGGGAGCATAGACAACAATATCATATTAACTTTGTGTGGTGACAGGTGCTAACTAGATTTATTATTCTGATTTTCTCCTAATGTCTGTAAATGTCAAATCACTATGTTGTACACCTGAAACTAGTATTATCTTGTATGTCAATTATACTTCCATAAATAATAAATAAATAAAAGTAAGATAAAACAAAAACCAATAAAGGCCATGGCAATTTTAAAATGTGTCTTTCCAGAACTGGAAACTAATCTCTATCCTCAGCTAGCTCTGCTTCCCCCTCCTCTCCTTGGAAAAGTGATGGTGTGGTGGCACAAACATGGAGTTGAATAGGGCACAGATTAGCCGCGTGACCTTGGGCAAGTCAGTGTCTTGTCTCAATTTTTGTCATGAGAAAAATGAAAATGCTAATGCCCACTTCAAAGGGGAAAGAATTAAATAAGGTATTGAGGGGCACCTGGGTGGCTCAGTCAGTTAAGCATCTGCCTTCTGCTCAGGTCATGATCCCGGGGTCCTGGGATCAATCAAGCCCCATATTGGGCTTTAGTGGAGCCTGCTCCTGCTTCTCACTCTTCCTCTGCCCCCCACTCATGCTTGCTCTGTCTCTCCAGTGCTCTCTTTCTCAAGTAAAAAAATAAAATAAATAAGGTGGTGAAAGGGAAAGGTCAAGGATTTCATCTGGCACATGGCCAGTGCTCAGTAAATGTTCCTTTTCCCCTTTGGGCCATACTTAGCATCCCTCTGCTATCAGCAGATAGTGGTAGCACACAGGCCTATGCAGACCTCCTACGTCCCAGGCAAATAAAAGCCCCTGACCTCCTCAGGGACGTCTCTCCTGTAGCAGCCCATCCTATTAAGGGAGGAGGGAGGCTTGAGAGGAGACAGGAGTATGTGGACCCACGCCTGTGTATAGGGAGGCGGATAGAGTGTGTGTGCACCTGCGCATGTGTGTGACCATGGACAGAGACCACTGAACCCCATCTGCTTCTTCCCTCCCCTCCCCCAGCTATGACCGAAGCACCTTAGTGGCCATCGTGGTGGGCGTGGGGCGCCTCATCACCGGCATGGACCGAGGCCTCATGGGCATGTGTGTCAACGAGCGGCGACGCCTCATTGTGCCTCCCCACCTGGGCTATGGCAGCATCGGTGTGGGTGAGAAGGGTTGGGCACAGGCATGGGGATGGAGGAGACCCAGGAGGCAGACAAGGACCCCAGGGCCAAAAACTGAAGCTCGGAGGGGGAGAGTGACTTGCCCAAGGTCACACTGCCTATGCAGTATGCATTGAGACAGGTCTGGGGCTAGAGTTTCAGTCTCCTGCCCATGGAGTGGGAGGAAAGGAAATGACAGGCCCTGGGTAGAATCAAAGCTTGACTAGGGAGAAGGGGAACTAGGGGCAGTAGAGGGGGTGGCCAAGCAGGACGTTCAAGTGGCCATTCAACCTGCCATGCTGGGGCTGCAGCAAATATGGCACCGCCTTTGATACCAGGTAAGGGCAAGAGGGAGTCCTGGGCGTAGGGGACTGTGGCATGGTGAGGGGTCCTGGAGGCTGCACCGGACATGAGCTGTGGCCTCCGGACTCTCACAGCGGGGCTCATTCCCCCGGATGCCACCCTCTACTTTGATGTGGTCCTGCTGGATGTGTGGAACAAGGCAGACACCGTGCAGGTGAGCACCTTGTACCACCCAGCCCACTGCCCCCGCATGGTCCAGGACAGCGACTTTGTCCGCTACCACTACAATGGCACACTGCTGGATGGCACCGCCTTTGACACCAGGTAAGGGCTAGAGGGGTCCTGGGGCACTGGGGGCCGTGGTATGATGGGGAGGGTGTCCAGGGCCCATCTCCAGCAGCTCTACCTCATTCTCTACAGCTACAGTAGGGGCGGCACTTATGACACCTACGTTGGCTCTGGATGGCTGATCAAGGGCATGGATCAGGGGCTGCTGGGCATGTGTCCTGGAGAGAGAAGGAAGATCATCATCCCTCCATTCCTGGCCTATGGCGAGAAAGGCTATGGTGAGGGCAGACAGGGTCTCGGGGATTCCCCAGAAGAGGACTGTCACATACGGTTGTTAGGGTTGTGTCCTGCAAAAGGGCACTCAGGACGCCGTAGAGATGAAATCTCTCTTGGTGATGATCTCACTAAGAAAGGATGCTTTATTCTGATTCCCACAGACATTCAGTAGGGGCTAGTGATGGCCTTGGGGAGGATCTAGCTCACACCTCACAGGGGGAGCAAGAAACAGGACTGCTGAGGATAGAGCAAGGTCTCTGGAGAGCAGAATTAGCACCTTTCTGCAGGGTGCTCACACGGGCCTTCCTGAGTGGAGAAGGAGCCCCGTTTGTTCTCCACTTGTATGGTTCAAGCCTATCCCTTCCCCAGGGACTGTGATCCCCCCTCAGGCCTCCCTGGTCTTCCACGTGCTACTGATTGACGTCCACAACCCGAAGGACACCATCCAGCTAGAGACGCTGGAACTACCTCCTGGCTGCGTCCGGAGAGCAGTGGCTGGAGACTTCATGCGTTACCACTACAACGGCTCACTGATGGACGGCACCCTCTTTGATTCCAGGTTAGTGTGGGGCGGGGGGAGCAGGAGGGTTCCTGAGGACAGAAGGTGGAAGAGGGAGTGAGGACCTGGGGTCACCCCAGGCAGCAGCTGGGGGTGGCTCTGAGCTGCTGGGCAGGGCCGGGTGGGGGGCCCTGTGACCTCCCTTGCTGGCCCTCCCTGCCTTGTATTACAGCTACTCCCGCAACCACACCTACAACACCTATGTGGGGCAGGGTTACATCATCCCCGGGATGGACCAGGGGCTGCAGGGCGCCTGCATGGGGGAGCGCCGGAGGATCACCATCCCCCCACACCTGGCCTACGGGGAGAACGGGACAGGTAGGCATGTCCCCTGTGCTCACGGTCACCATGGTAGCATCACTGCAGACTGTCCACTGACTCCCCAGGGGCACAGGGCCATTCCAGCCACCGCTCTGCCCCTCTCATCACCAACAGTCACCTGCCACACCTGCCACCTGCCCGCCTCCTGCCACACAGACTCCATCCTCTCCTCCTGGGGCACCCCCCCGCCCCACTTCTCCCTTCCATCATGGAGAGGGCAGCCAACTCCTGAGTTTTGGGGAGGTGGGGTTGTTATGGAAGAAAAGAAATAGCCCTAGGAAGCAAAGAGACCTGGACTTGAGACCCAGCTTTGCTGGAAGCCTAAGTGTCCTCACCTGTAAAATGGGGCAAATTACTTTTTTTTTTTTAATTTTATTTATTTATTCATGAGAGACACAGAGATTGAGGCAAGGACATAGGCAGAGGGAGAAGCAGGCTCCCCAAGGGGATCCCGATGCAGGATTTGATCCCAGGACCCTGGGATCATGATCCGAGCCAAAAGACGCTCAACCACTGAGCCACCTAGGCGTCCGTAATGGGCTTTCTAAGTGGCCTGGTCCTCCCCTCCCCTGTCCCTCACCCCCACAAGAGCGTATTAGAAGAATTGACCCTGGGGACAAAGACTGTGGCCCATTCTAATTTGCAGACACAGGGGTGGGGGTGAGGTGGGGGGGAGGCCTAGGGGCCTAGGGGAGGCCTGAGCAGCCCTTCCTGGATTCTCAGTTGATCCATTCTCCGTTCTGACCCCAGGAGACAAGATCCCCGGCTCTGCTGTGCTGATCTTCGATGTCCACATCATTGACTTCCACAACCCTGGGGATCCCGTGGAGATCAAGATACTGTCCCCACCCCCGGAGACCTGCAATGAGACAGCCAAGCCTGGGGACTTTGTTCGCTACCACTACAACTGCTCGCTCCTGGATGGCACAAAGCTCTTCTCCTCGTGGGTCCGGGGCAGGGCCAGGGCTGGGCAGGTGGGTGGGCCCAGGCGTGGGGAGTCCTCCTGACACACCCCGACGGGTGCTTCTGTAGATGTTCCCATCCAGCCAGCATGGGGGACCCTGAGGAGCTGAGATTCTCTATGCACGGGCACAGGGAGGGTGAACCAGTTAGTCTAGGGGAGCTGCTGTCTCCATCTGTGGAGGGGAACCCAAAGCAGGGAGAGATGGGCCCTCCAGGCCGCACTTGGGGGCAGTGGCATGATGAGGAGGGCATCCTACCTCTGAACTGTTGGGCCCAGCACGGGGCTGTGTGGGGCAGGCACCAGGAGAAGTAGCTGGGAGACTGGGCTGGTGGGGGACGATGGGATGCTGACTGGCCGGGGAATCTGCTTTCCCCCTGCTGCAGCCATGACTATGGGGACCCCCAGGAGGCCACACTGGGGGCCAACAAGGTGATCGAAGGCCTGGACACAGGCCTGCAGGGCATGTGTGTGGGAGAGAGGCGGCAGCTCGTGGTACCCCCACACCTGGCGCACGGAGAGAGTGGAGGTGAGGAGCAGACCAGCACTGGGGGCTGCTGGGGCCCATGAGGGAGGCCTTCCCAAGGGTTCTGTGTCCAACAGGGGAAACTGGGGACTGAGGAGCACCTGGGGCAGGCTGCAGGACAGACCCAGGCCTCCGCCTGACTGGGATGCTTCCCTTTCTTCCCCCCCATCTCCAGCCCGGGGTGTCCCTGGCAGTGCAGTGCTGCTGTTTGAGGTGGAGCTGGTGTCCCGGGAGGAGGGGCTGCCTACAGGCTACTTGTTCGTGTGGCATGAGGACCCTCCTATCAACCTGTTCGAAGGCCTGGACCTCAACAAGGACGGCGAGGTCCCCCTGGAGGAGGTGGGTGAGGAGTTCGGTCCTCCTGATAGCTTCTCCCACACTGTCACCCTGACAGGAGCTGCTGTGTGTGGTGGTGTCATGCAGCGCAGTATGTCTGCAGTCCCAGCTGCACCTGTCTCTGCCCCTGTCCTGGGTCACGGTGCCTCAGGTCTTGTCCCTGCCTCTTCTTCATGCAGCCCAGCTCCCCCCTTCCACTGCTGCCTGTCCTCCACACCTACCTCCTCCCCCGGCCCCCTCTGGGACCCTTCCCAAGGCCACTTGCCGCTGCTCCGGTGAGACCCTCACCCCCCTCTCCCCTTGGCTCTCCTGGCTCCCAGTTCTCCGCCTTCATCAAGGCTCAAGTCAGCGAGGGCAAAGGACGCCTCATGCCTGGGCAGGACCCAGAGAAAACCATAGCAGACATGTTCCAGAATCAGGACCGCAACCAGGATGGCAAGATCACCATGGAGGAGCTCAAACTGAAGTCGGACGAAGACCAGGAGCGGGTCCATGAGGAGCTCTGAAGGCCAGGAGCCTGGGCCCAGGCCCAAATGTGGAGGCCCGCTTCTGTGAGGACATTGGGCCCTGGGGCTGACCTTCCAAGGGTCACCCTCCCCTGTGCAGGCATCATGTCTAGGAACACCTGAAACATGGTCAGAGGAGACAACTCTGGTCTCCCCACCAGCCCGAGAGTAAAATCCACAATACAGACCTCGATTTACTGTTTCTCTTCTGGCCCCAAACCCCTCCCTTACAAGTTTTGGAGTCACAAAGCCAATCTGTTGGCAGAGTCTGGGGGTCGGGTGGGGCCATTGCTGAGCCTCACCCATATCCCCCACCCCCAACGTCACCAGACACTGAACAAGGCCCAGATCAGTCATTTATTTTCTCAAACTTTCCTTTTACCCATACTTTTCCTTGTCCCCAACTACCCTGCTCTGGTCTCTATTCCTGGGTCCAGGCAGCCCCCCAAGAGCATAGACCAGGACTCACCAGACCCTCACCTCTGGGGGCTTCTAGGGAGGGCACTGCCCTCCCCCACTCACTCCCCTCCCCCACACCTCTGCTGTTGGCCCCCCACAATGTCCAGTGGTGGCTGGATTGACCGTGGGGCGCTCTGTTCAGGGCTGGGCTTGGTGTTGCCCTTCCTCCCTCTCTGTCCCTGCTTTCTTTCTCTATGGGACAGAGAAGAGGAAGGTGAAGGGGGTGGGGATAAGGATGGATGGTAGTCTCAGGGCTACGAAATCCTTGGTTTGGGGGAAGAGATAAACTTGGAAGAAAGGCTTGCTTGAAGTGAGAGGGGGGTAGACAGCTCTGCACATTCAAAAGGCTAAATTGGTGGCAGATCCCTTTCTCTTTTGTACCAAATAAAAGACTAAACCAAAGGCCTCAGGATGTGCTCTTTCAGTTGAAGGGTGGCCCTGGGACCCCAAAACTGGGGAAGAACCGGGAAGAAAGTAGGCGTTTAAGATACCATGTCCCTAGGTCTCTGCCTCCGACCTGCTGTGGCCTAACCAGGGCCCTCCCCATGGAAAGGGAGACCCTTGTGTGCTGGAGGGAGAGTGGGGAGTGGTCATCTACAGGGGGTCCTGCAGGGGAGGTGTGGAAAGATGATCCCTGGCTCTTAACTGTCCCAACTGAATGGAAAGGTGGGGTCCCCCGCCCCCAACCTCAAACTGAAGAAATTCAAGGATTAAATTAAGCTGCACAGGTTGGATTCCTCTCTTCCACGTAGATTTGTTCCAATACTAGGCTACCTCCCGCCTCTCCTTGCTCCTGGCTGCCAGCCATTACCACCTGCTGGATCCTCCCTCCCTTCATCTGAAGGAAACTTATCAGCTCCAACCTACAGTCTTGAGGGAGGAATTGCTCCAGCCAGCAGGCAGGCCACCCGCCCCCCACCCACAGGGCTGGACTTTGGCCAGGGCGTCAAAGATGTCCTAAGCCAGGAGAGGATGGGGGAGCAGGGGAGGCTTGGGAGAGAAGCCGATGGTACTGGGCTCCCTGGACTGACCTGTCCCCCAACAAGCACCCATTTCTTGCCCAGGATCCTTAGACATGGCTTCTCCCCACAACCAATCCCGGACACTCCAGGCTACAAAGCATCCTGAAGGCACCTTAGGCTCTGACAGTGGCTACCCACTGGCCTCAGAGGGTAACCACCTCCTCTCCTAAAGCGAACAAGCCAGCTCTGAACCAAAGCCCGCAGGGAGGAGCGATGCCAGAGAAATGCTATGGCTTAGGTCAGAAACCCTGAAATCCCGGCTCTTGCTTCTAGCTATGGAGTTTAAGCAAGTTTCTGGTCTTTTCCAAGCCACCTGTAAATGGGAACTACACCGCCCTGGGAAGGTCTGAAAGGCCTGCGCCCACAGCAGCCCCCACCTTGCCACCTTCTCCTTCAGCCCTGCACTTCCCAGAGCCAGGCGTCCTCTGCAGGGGGAGGAGGAGGGATGAAGTATTCTGCAGGAGGAGGGGTGAAGTCCTCTGAGGACAGACTAAATAAGGCCAGGTGAAATCAGCTGCTTTACATTTTCTCTTCAAAAGGTGCCCTAGAAAAAACAAAACAAAACAAAACAAAACAAAAGGTGCCCTAGAGAGAATTCTGCTAGTTCTTGACCATCAAAGTCAACAGGGGAGGAAGGAGGGAAAGAAACTCTAAAGGAAGTCCAGTGATGCCAGACGACTGAGTAGAAATTACTTCCACTTTGTGTCACAGAGCACCTTCTCCCTTCAGGTCCCAGGTCCTGATACCCCTTAAGTCAGCCATCTTCATGGCCCTGGGCCCACACAAGGAAGAGAAGAGAGGGCAGGAGCCAAGGGCTCAGGGAGAAAATGGACACAGACATGCATCCCTTTGGGGGATCCATAATAAAAAGGGAACTCTGCAGACAGGGTTGGCCAGACCTGGCTGACCCCAACAGAATTTTAGGTGTAATGGCTACCTCAGCATCAAGTCAAACCATTTCAGGTCAGAAACACACCCTTCCAACCGCACCTGCCCACCTCCATCCCCAGGCACATTTATGGTATGCTCAGAGGGTATCGTGAGTGAATTCGGATTTTGTTTGTTTTTTAACATTTTATTTTCTAAGTAATCTCTACACCCAATGTGGGGTTTGAACTCATAACCCTGAGATCAAGAGTCACACACAATAGGCTGAGCCGGCCAGCCCTGTACCCACCAAATCAAAACAGCCTTTTTTTCCTTTTTTTATTTTGATCTGTTTCACACATTAGATGTTTGAAGAATAGCTTCCTATTTTTAAAAATTGGGGGAAAAAAGAACCCCTGGACTAGATGGTCCCTAGAGTGCTAACACTCTATTGGTCCTGTGTTCACCTGGTTGGCCCTCCCATCTGGTGGGCTTCCCGCAAAACTCTGGAGAACACAACAGAAGACGCTGGGAAAGGAGGAGGGAGAGGCCTGGGCTCAGCAGCTGGACCCCCCTGGACTCTGCACACACAGGGAGAAGCAGCGTTCCCCACAGGGCGGCCTCCGGGTGAGGCTCCCTCCTCTCCGCAGCCTGCAGCTCCAGCCCCACACCTGCCCTCAGGAGCCCTGCATCTCTATCCAGTCCCCCTGATGGAGGATGTGCTGCAGCAGCCCGTTGACCACGTCCAGTGTCTCGTCCTTCTCCAGCACAATGTCATAGGAGTCCATGTAGCGCTCCCGCCGCTCTTCCACCTGCCCAGGGGAGGGGGGAGGGGTGACAGAGAGTCCCAAGGATGCCCTGCCTTCTCTGCCTCTGCCTCTCAGGTACCTGGGGCAGGGGGAGGATGGCATTCAGGCTGCAACTCTCAAGAGAAGTTCCAGGTGACAGGGACCCGCCCTTTGGATGGCAGTGGGCATAGGGTACCACAATTAACCCTTGTGTCAGTGGCAAAAGGACAGTACAAGCATTAAAATTTAAAAAACAGATGTTACTTTAGTCCATCTGGATTGAATTTTCACAAGGTTCAAGCATTCTAGAGGTCTTCAGCACCTGCTGGCTGATGGTGAGGGGAGGATAGGAGTGGTGGCCTTCTAATTTGAGACCATACTATGCCCCTTTATGACCACGGTGTTTGCAACCCTGTCGGCCTCTGGTCTGTTCTTATAGATTTTTTTTTTTTTTGTAAAGAATTTTATTTATTTATTCATGAGAGACACACAGAGAGAGAGGCAGAGACACAGACAGAGGGAGAAGCAGGCTCCATGCAGGGAGCCTGACGTGGGACTCGATCCCAGGTCTCCAGGATCACACCCCAGGCTTCAGGCAGCACTAAACCTCTGCGCCACCGGGGATGCCCTGGTCTGTTCTTATAAATGCACTTTCTTAATACTGACTTCTCTCCTACTTCAATCATGCCTTACAGGTACGACATGAGGACTGCAATCAGCCCCACCATATCCTACACTATGTACCATGGGTAGATGAACCTCCTTGCTTCGGTTTCCCATCTGAGAGTCACTACCTCAAACAGCTGCCATAAGGATTAAATGTGTCGATGTGCCCAGTATGTGGTGAGCATCCAACAGTAAGTGCAGGCTGATGACCCTGTCTCTGAACTCCTGTCGCGCCATGTGCCCAACATAGCCATCATCACTGTGTATCTCTTTTGTTTTCCTCTGAAAATATAGCTTGTGACTTACCTCATTGCCTCTAAGACTCGACAGTGACTAGCACATAGAGTGTTCACCAGGCATTTGTTAACAGGAATTGAAAAAGAAGCAAGCCACTAAGATAAGAAGCCCCGGTCTCACACCTACCTTGTCATTTAAGAAGCCAATCTTGAGAATGTTCTCCACACCAGGCACCCCATCAGCCATAGTGAGGTCCCCCATGGAGTCTCCCAGCAGGAGGATGTTGGTTTTCCCCTGAAGCTGCTGGAAGTACCCAGAGTTCTCACAAACGGAGCTGTTCTTATTGTATGTGTGTATGAGCTGGCCCTTGAATCCCCGGAGGAAACCCTAAAGAATCAAGAGAGAAGAGCTACAGGGACCCATCTACAGCCAGTTTTCCATTGTCGCTGTCACAGAGGAAAGGGAATCCTGAAAGACAGAAATGCCAAAATCTCATTGTAGTCTAAAGTAGGGGCCAGCCAATTAGGTCCTGTAGGCCAGATTTGGCCTATTTTTGTAAATTAAGTTTTATCAGAACGCAGCGAGGCTCATTGGTTTACATCTTGTCCACGGTTGCTTTTTTTTTTTTTTTTTTCCCACAGCAGAGTTGAGTAGTTGTGACAGATCCTAAAGTCTATCCCACAAAGTCTAAAATATTTACTACCAGGCTTTTTTTTTTTTTTTTTTTTTACTACCAGGCTTTTTACAAAAAAATTTGTAACCCCTGATTTAAACTCACAAGGACCCTCAAATATCATTGTTCACATACTCTGGGGTAGCATGAAGCCCGTGACACAAGCACTGTTCACGCTACATGTGTGCTCACCCTCAGCTGTGAGCCATGTCCTCACCTCAGGCTAAAGGGATGGGAATTCCAGCCATTGGTTTAAGGGAAGAAGTCAGAGCATGGGTGAGTCAGAGTAACCCACCTCTGGCTCCAGGAAAACAAGTCAAAGTCTAAGTCCTTGAGTTTGAGTACCTAGGATGGCACATGACCTAGGGCAGGGACATGGGGCTTGCCTGAACCCTAAATTAGGCACCCTAGGGAGGGCAGGTCCTTCAGAGGTAACTGTCTTTAGCTGGCATAAAGAAATAAATAACTGACTGAGTGCAAGAAGCCAGCATGCCTGCCCTCCCCAGGTTAGGGTTAACGGTTTCAGATATGGCCCTGGGGGCTGGTGGTCCCCACCCCTCTTCCATCCCTAGCCTAAAGGAGACCCGGCTCACGTCCTCATCAAAGTCCATGTAGTTAGACACGATGTGGATGTTAGGGTGGAACACTTTCATCTGTCGGATAATCTCCTCCAGGATGTCACCAATGCCCGCGGAAAAGATGAAAAGGGGAATGTTGTTCTGGTAGAGGGTGTTGAAGAACGTCTTGTATCCCTCCCTGAAAAGAGATGGATGGATTCTGCAATTGCACTGCCTCTGGTCCTGGTCTTTTTTCTTTCTTTTCTTTTCTTTTCTTTTCTTTTCTTTTCTTTTCTTTTCTTTTCTTTTCTTTTCTTTTCTTTCTTTCTTTTTTTTTTTTTTTTTTTTTTTAAGATTTTATTTATTTATTTGAGAGAGAGAGAGAGAGAGCACAGCAGGGTAGAGGATCAGAAGGAGAAGCCGACTCCCTGCTGAGCAGGGAGCCTGACATGGGGCTTGATCCCAGGACCTGGGATTGTGACCTGAGCTGAAGGCAGATGCTTAACCAACTGAGCCACCCAGGCACCCGTCTGCTCCTGGTCTTTATTTTCTACTTTGGTGATATATTTTTAAATTTTTTCTTTTTAAAGATTTACTTATTTATTGAGAGATAGAGAGTGCACACATATGCAGGGAGGGAGGAGCAGAGGGGCAGAGGGAGGGAGAGTCTTAACCAGACTCCCCCCTGAGTATGGAGCCTGACACGGGGCTTGATCTCACCACCCTGAGATCATGACCTGAGCCAAAATCAATAGTTGGGGGCTTAACCGACTGAGCCACCCAGGCGCCCCTACATTTTTTCTTTTTAAAAACATTTTAAATTGAGGTATAAAATACATATAATAAATGGTTAACATGCACTAATCTTAAGTCTTCAACTCAACTAATGTTTACATATGTATACACCCATGTAATTACTAACCAGATCAAGGTTCCCTTTCCAACCAATGCTATCCCCTCCTGTTGTGACCTCATGTGCACTGCTGATTAGCTTTGCCTATCCTTGAACTTCATATAAATGGGCTGTTGTTTGTTTCTGCCTTATTTTGCTCGAGCAAAATACAACCAGGTAACTATCTGGGACAGCTTCACTGAGGAAACACCCCAACCCCTCGGCACTTACTGGGTCTGCATGTGTCTCTACTTTCTTGGCTTTTTGTGGCTCTCCCTAGGGAAGACATCCAATCCTTGAGAGCAGGCATCCATGTTGCCTCCTTCCTCTATGTGCCCTCATCCCTCCTCCAGTAAAGAACATGGCAGCACTGGGAAGGCTGCTGATGATCAAGAGTCCCAGGCCAGCCAACTCTCATATTGGAGTTAAGAACACCAGTCATCAGGGTGACCCAAAGTCTTTTTACCACTGGAGAAAATGAGCTAGAAACTGTTTATTCTAGGAGATGAAGCCTTGGTCATATTCATACTATATCCGCTAGCAGTAGACAGTTTCCTAGGAAGCACCCAAGGGTGAGATATCCTTTAGCTATATTCAGAGACGAAAAGCAAGATCTTCAAATCAGCCACTCACGGTGTTTTGTCTCTTTTGACTCCTCTAGCAACTGATTCCCTTCCACTCCCTCTCAGACTCTTTTTTTGTGAGCAAACCAGTTTCAAATGTTTTCCAGAGCGAGCCGCTTACCTAAGCATTGCATTGGACTCTTTAACCACCTGGGCAATCTGAAACTTCTGAATCTTCTGCTGGCACAGGAGATCGTGTGCTTTGGTCCACCTAGAAACAGACACCCCACAAAAGTCCAAATTCCAACCACTAAGTAAAACGTCCTTTGGCTTTTAAGGACCAAGTTCCTTCTGGAAAGATTAATGGAGGCCTCATCCTTTTCCACCAAGCCACTTCCTGAAAGACTCTGGCCATCCTTAAAAGGAAGAGGGTGAGAAAGCCATACTACAGCCACAGGAACAAGAACTGGGTGAGCTAACTGCTGAAGTCAACCACTCTTCTGAATCCTTCCCTTGGTGACCCCATATTCTGGAGAACTGGGGCTCCATCCAGTGATACTGGTTCCTGTAGGAAAGTTATCTTTCCAAAGCACTTATTCCCCCAAACCAAGGGGTTTCCACTTCATTCCCAGGATTCTCAGTGGGCCTCCCATTCTAGCAGCAGCCATGAGCATCCCCACTGTGGCTGGATGGTTTGTTCTAACAAGTGGGCCAGAGGCACTGAATAAGGTAAGAGGGGGCCTGCCGCCTCATCCAGGCTCAGGAAAAGCACACCCCCTCCTGGATCAGTGCATCGTGGGGCTCAGGAGCGGTTCAAAACCACTGTCACTTACCACTCCACCATATGAGGTAACTTCTCTTTGATGGTCCGGTGTGGGTCAATCTCAATTGGGTAATAGTGGTGAAGGAGCGCTTTGAGCTGGGACATCCAAATGAAGAGAAAAGCCGTTAGCCCGCGTCAACTTTTTCCCAGCGAAGTCCCACACTTTATCGTGAGAAAATAATCACCTAGAAGATGCAACTCTGTGTTAGAGAGTGACTGATCTGCAGAGCTGGTCAGCCCTTCGCATGCACCCTCAGAATCTGAGGCCGAAAAATCAAGAAAGACCTTTTGCTCTCAAGGGAACGGTGACTAGGATTTTGTTGTTATTCATTAGCTCAGTTGGCAGGGCTTAACCAGTAAGAAGGGATTAATGCTGTATTTCCCAAAAATGGGGTGCACTTTCTCAGGGGGTAGGCAAAGTAACTTTAGGGGCATGTGGATAAACACTTTTCATGTTAGCAGTTTTAGATTCATTTTAATGCATGTTAAGGAAAAAGACTCCTAGCATATCAAACTCAGGCTTTCACAAAGATTGTTTCTTTTCTAATTGCATTCAGATTTTTAATAGTAACCAAACTTTAAGTAAAATATGTGGTAAAAATCACCACAGATATGGCAAAAAGCAGAAGTAGAAAAATCATGGGAGTGAATTTGGGAGCCAACATGTTAGTGGACAACCATCACAACGCCAACATCGGGTGAACCACCTGACGAGCATTTACAAGTGCCTCCTCCTGCTAATATTTCCTTCCACCTGCCAGGACCTTTGTCCAGGGAGACCGCTTCAAGGACCATGTGTCACACTGGGCTAATCAGGAATAGCGCCAATAAAAATGGAAACTGATTGGGGAAAAAATTTAATTCTAATATACGCACAATCTCAGAATATTATGAGATCAAATGTAGAGTCCCTGACCACAGGTCCAAAAGAGAGTTAAAGGCAAAGTTCACAAACTGACAAAGGGAGAAACCTCCTGAAATGCATTAAGATTCTCAATGTATACGTTTTGCTGGGGGGATGTGAGAACATTTTTCTGAAAGTATAAAATAATTCAGGAGAAGAAAATACTTTTTTAAAAAGAAAAAAAGATTCTATGCATAAACTTTGCTGTGTTAATTTTGGGGGGAGCTCATCAACACTCGGAATCTTGGTTTTCCCTAAGAGCACATTCCTTGAGCAGGCACCCAAACCAGCTGTCTTACTAGTGGGGGCAGCTTTCTGGAAGCTGATAAGATCAGGTATGTCAGGGAACCACTAAAAGTGACCTGCCAAAGGTCCTGAAGCCAGAACTTACACTAAACCAAAAGTGCATCTCCAGAGAGACAGGTTGTAGGAATATAAGAATTATCTATAATTTGTTGCCCATCTTTTTTTTTTTTTTTTTTTTTTTAAGATTTTATTTATTCATTTGAGAAGAGAAGACGTGAAAGAGAAAGAGACTCTCTAATGAGCAGGGAGCCCGACATGGGACTTGATCCCAGGACCCCCGGATCATGACCCACGCCCAAGGCAGACAGACGTTTCACTAACTGAGCCCCCCAGGCATCCCGATTTGTTGCCTATCTTAATAACAAGTAATTGGGGATCCCTGGGTGGCTCAGCGGTTTAGCGCCTGCCTTTGGCCCAGGGTGCGATCCTGGAGTCCCGGGATGGAGTCCCACGTCGGGCTCCCAGCATAGAGCCTGCTTCTCCCTCCTCCTGTGTCTCTGCCTCTCTCTCTCTATCATAAATAAATGAATAAATCTTTTTAAAAATTAAAAAAAAATAAGTAATCATGACAGTACTGGAGGAGCTGACCAATATGACAGACTGAGAGACCCCTTTGTGTGTAATTTAGTGACGAAGTGAAACTAAATAAGAGTTATTCAGTAGAAAGAGCTCAGCAAACTGCAGAGAAATGTGCAGCCAGCATGGCTCTCTTATGGCAAGGGGACATGGATGGGAAGAACATGGAACAAAGTGAAATGAACTCTAAGGCTGCGGGATGTATATCTGTATGTATTGCACGGAAATGAGTGTTATTATATATTGACATTGATTCAGAGGTCTTTCTTGATACCGGTTACCTTACCAAAAAATTATGTATTTTTAAGATTTATTTATTTTTTATTTTTTTTTTTAATTTTTATTTATTTATGATAGTCACAGAGAGAGAGGCAGAGACACAGGCAGAGGGAGAAGCAGGCTCCATGCACCGGGAGCCCGACGTGGGATTCGATCCTGGGTCTCCAGGATCACGCCCTGGGCCAAAGGCAGGCGCTAAACCACTGCGCCACCCAGGGATCCCAAGATTTATTTATTTTAAAGTGAGAGGGACACCTGGGTGGCTCAGTGGTGGAGCGTCTGCCTTGGCCTTAGGACATGATCCCGGGGTCCGGAGATCGAGTCCTGCATTGGGCTCCTTGCAGGGAGCCTGATTCTCCCTCTGCCTGTGTCTCTGCCTCTCTGTCCCAGTGTCTCATGAATAAATAAATAAAATCTTAAAAAAAAAAAAAAAAAGAGTGCACATGGGCAGGGGAAGGGTCAGAGGGAGAGGGAAAGAATCTCAAGCAAACTCCCTGCTAAGTAGGGAGCCCCTCTGCAGGCTTGAACCCAGATTCCACCACCCTGAACCAAAACCAAGAGCATCTGCTCTTAGATGCTTAACCCACACTGAGCCATCCAGGCACCCTCCCCAAAATTGTATTATTAAAGAAAGAGCATAATAGTGAAGAGTTTGGGACAGAATCAGATCTATGGGAAAATCAAGCTCTGTGTCTTGCCTGTATGACCCTTGAAGGAGTTGTTTACTCTCTCCAAGCCATGTTTTCTTATCTGTTTAAGTGGAGATCATAGTGGTTCTATCCACCTCTCGGAATTGCCTGAGGGTTAAACAGCGATGTTGAAGTCTCTTGTAAACTCTAGCTAGCAGTACCCATAACATCCCTATTCTAACCACCAAAGCAGTACCCATAACATCCCTATTCTAACCACCAATCATCACATCTTGAACAAAAAGGAGACACTGCCCCAGTGTACGAGACCAGGTTCACTTGAGCACGAGAAAAACAATTTTTAGAAATATTAATCTTCTAAGATCTCTACCCTGGAATCTTTGGTCCTAACCAAGAACCGTCTGAAGTCATATATGATAGCCATCTCTGAACAAAGAAGGGGAGTAACCCACCTCATTCCGGCACTCCTCACTGATGATCTTGCTGTTATCCAGAATGTCTGCAAAAACACAAAACTCCTTTCATTTGCCACTTAGAAACCACCATCTTGTCAAGCCCAACAAAGCAACCTAGTACGTGACTTACTGTAAGAAGAAGGGCATCGTTTTCCATTATATGCAAACCTGCTCAAGGTCATGTCAAAATCAGAAATGATCTAAAATGCAAAAGAGAGATGCTGTCCATACAGGCTCTTTCCCGTGTGGCCCTGCCTGGGGGTGGGGGTGGGAGACGGGGGACGGACGATTATGAAAGGCAAACCAGCTCAGTGCCCAGCCAGTGGGCAGAGCCCTGCAGGAATTAGGAAAGGCCAGGGTGTGGAAGGGAGAACTAATCCCAGTTAGCAGTAGCGTGCTAAGCCTGAGGATGCGAGCCTCTTGCAGGTCGCTGGCAGATGGGGGACTGAGGAATCAAGACCCCCTTTGACCCTTGGCGTTGCCATCTCAATGTCCCGGGTCCCTCCCAAGGTGACCCGTCTCCACATCTGCAACGGGGCGGGGTATAGGGGGCGTTGACGGGGCAGGTGTGGAAGCAAGGCCCCAGGGCCTGGTGCCGGGTGCTCTCCACCTAATTAGAGGAAGCAGCAGCTGGTCAAGGCCGATACGCTTGGAAGGCAGGTTCTCCAGCTCTACCCCAGGTCGATCACGCGGGGCTACCTGCTTGCCCGCAGCGTCCGCAGCGGCGCGGACGGGCCCGGGGCAGGTCACCCCCCAGCCGCCCCACCTCGCCCCGGCCGCCCCGCCGTACCTGCAAGCGGTCTCCCCCGCCCCTGCGGAGGGCGCCCACGATCTCCTGCACCCGCCCGGGCTGCCGCATCAGGACTGTGGCCTTCATCAGGGTGCTCACCTGTCCCGAGACCCGAGAGAAGCGCTGACCCCGGCACCGCGCTGGGCCCAAGGGGAGCCCGGGGCGGCTCGGCAGCCCCGAGAGGCCGGGCCGGGGCGCGGGGCGCGCAGAGGGGGGCTCCGGGCCGGCCCGGCCGCCTACTGGCCGGGGTGGCGCGGCGGGGCCCAGGCGGCCCGCTGGGGGCCTCGGAGCGCCCCGGGGGTCGGGGCCCGCCCCACGCCGGACGCTTCCTCCCGCCTCACCTCCTCCGCCATGGCGCTCGCGGCCGGGACGACGGCGCGGGGACAACGACCTCCCCCGCGGCCGCACTGCGCAGGCGTCGCCCGCCGGGAGCGGGGACCGCGGGGCCGGGCCGGGAGAGGGCGGCGGGCGGGGCCGGGAGAAGACCGGTGGCTCCCCGCTCTGTGTCGAGGAGGGCGAGGGTCCTAAGGGGTGGGGGTGACCGGATGCCACCGTCGAGAGCAAAAATGGTCATTTCCAAACACAGAGTGTGCAGAGCCAAAACCCCCAAAAAAGCCGCAGGAAGGGAGGGGGATATGGCAAACGTCCAGAAGGGGCTTCCCTGGGCCCACTCCTCATGGCAAAAGATCATGAGCCACTAACGCAAGTCTGCAGCACAGGAAGGCCCTGGACAGCTGGGCCAGCATTAACTCCCCAGCAGCTTCCCTTCCTTCTGCCTCCTCTGACTCAGTTTCCTTGAATTCAGTGTCTGGGGAGCCACTGCCTAGCAGTGGAAGAAGGTAGATGATGCTACCAGGATACAGAACTGGGCAACTCAAGTGGGCAACAGGAGCTAGAATGGATAAAAACTCTTATGTGGTGTCATGGTCACCGACCCGCTCCAGATTCAAGGGCTTGGAAGGTGTGGGGTGGTCTTCAGCCTGAATGGTGGTGGTGGGGGGGGTTTGAAAGAAGGACGGAGACAGGAGAGGGTTCCAGAACCCGAGAGCACAATCCTGAGAGTGATCTCATTGCAGGCCCAGGATTCTGGAACTTGGGCTGCCTGATGGGCCCTATATGAAAGATGTAGTAGGGAAAAGGAGCGACAGCAGGCTAAAGGGCCCCCCCACAACCCTCCCCGACACCCTAGGACAGCAGCCTCTCTCCGCTGGTCCCAGGGTGCCATGGAGATGGAGAGCACGGCGGCCTCCACACGTTTCCACCAGCCTCACATGGAGAGGAAGATGAGTGCGATGACCTGTGAGATCTTCAACGAGCTTAGGCTAGAGGGCAAGCTCTGCGACGTGGTCATCAAGGTCAATGGCTTTGAGTTCAATGCCCACAAGAACATCCTCTGTAGCTGCAGTTCCTACTTTAGGTATAACAGGGTGGCCAGGCTCAGCCAAAAGGGGACTGGGGCTCCTTTTGAGACATTTGGTTCATTTCACGTTTCCCACCCCCTACCATCTTAAGTTAGGGACACTGTCAAACTCAGGGTTCCTGTGGCCTGGCTCCTTTGTCTTCGGAAGAGGTACAACTAGGGCCAGAGCCTCCTCTCTGCTTTTCAACTGGATTTCAACCAACTGTTGGTGGGCCAGGTGCTTTTTTCCTTTGATTCTCACCCAAACCAACCTTTGGGAAGGTTGGACACCCATACTGGATTTCCTACTTAAACCTAGATGACAGGTGCCACTTCAGCTGCCCCTCGTGTCCCCACCCCAATAGAGACTATCTCAAACAGGGTGATAAATTAACAAGGATGGAGCAGATGGGAAGGACGATGCGGGAAAGCACCGAGGAAATGTTTATCAGAAGATAAAGGGAGTTTGGGCCACAACACTGTAACCTAGAAAGTGGCAGAGCTATTTTGTTCATGAGCTTAAAAATGTTTGAGTAATCAATTCCAATGAAGATATGATAAATGTGCCCCATCTGTTGCCCCCCAGCCCATTCTCTCCCTCTCTCTAAAAAAAAAAAAAAGGTAAAAAAACTATTAGCTCATAGGTGGTACAAAAAACAAGAGGTAGGCCAAATCTGGCCCAGAGGCTGTAAGTTCGCAAACTCCTGCTCTAGAGAAGAATCTCTGATTTCCAAGCCCATATTCCCTGAAGCAACCTAGAAAAAGGAAGCAAAAATTTGTTAGAGCAGGGACTTCTGTCTTGTTCAACACCTAAAAAAAAAGTACCTAGCTATACAGTGGGAGCCCAATAAATAGTTCTGGGATAGTACACTGTCAATAATTATTTACCGAGTGCCTATTTTGTGACAGGCACTATCCAAGGTACTAGAAATAAAACAAGGAGTAGAGATAAACATTTGTGTTCCCATGAAGTTCACCTCCTAGTAGGAGGAATAGGCACTCAATACATAAAAAACAGCAGATCATAAGTGCTAGGGAGAAAAAGGGAAAGTAGGGAGAGGAGGGTGGCAATTTTAAATAGGATGATGTTTTCTGACAAAGTGACGTTTGAGCAAAGACTTTTAAAGATTTTATTTATTCATGAGAGACACAGAGAGAGAGGCAGAGACATAGGCAGAGGGAGAAGCAGCCTCCCTGTGGGGAGTCCGATATGGGACTTGATCCCAGGACTTGGGATCATGCCCTGAGGCAAAGGCAGATGCTCAGCCACTGAGCCACCCAGGTGTCCCTTGAGCAAAGACTTTAAGGGGGATGTGGGAGTGAGAAATATGGAGATCTGCAGTGGGGAGCCTTCTAGGCCAAGGCAGCAGCATGTACAAAGGACCAAAAATGAAGCGCCTCTGGTGTATTCAAGGCAAGCAAGGCCAGTGGGATTGGAACGGAAGGAGGGGGAAGGTGGGAGGAAGTGGCCAGAGGTATTACTGGTCCAGATCTTAGAGGACTTTTGTACTCCCTGGGAAGGACTTTGTATTTTACTCTGAGTAAGAAGGGATGTCGGTGGAAAGTTTAGGGTGCAAGGGGTATGTAAACTCGTAAGGTGGTTGGGGTATGACAGTAAACTCTGGCAGCATCGAAGGGCAAAAGCAGGAAGATCTGTTCGGAGGTTAGTCCCAATCATCTAGGCAGGAGATGATGGTGGCTTGGACCAAGGAGGTAGCAGTAAGCGGTGAGGAGCCATCAGATCCTGAGTGTGTGTTGATTGAATGGTACTTATTTAAAAAGCATATTGCTTAAGCTTAATTCCCTTAAGCAAGATTCAGATAGAAGAGACACAGGTCTAACTCCCTCCTACCCATCTATTTCCAGGCTACTCACCTTGCACTATTTGGGAAATGTCCAAACTCTCCTCAACAAAAACAAAAGGTGGGGAGGGAGAACCTGGCAAACTGGAGAGAAATGTTTCAGTGGCTCTGCTAGTTTCTCTCTTTCTTCCAGAGCTTTGTTTACAAGTGGCTGGAACAACACTGAAAAGAAGGTATACAACATTCCTGGCATTTCCCCTGACATGATGAAGCTGATTATTGAATATGCGTACACCCGGACCGTCCCGATCACACCAGACAACGTGGAGAAGCTGCTGGCAGCCGCAGACCAATTTAACATCATGGGTATCGTCAGGGGTTGCTGTGAGTTCCTCAAGTCGGAGCTGTGTTTGGATAACTGTATTGGCATCTGCAAATTCACGGACTACTACTACTGTCCCGAGCTGAGGCAGAAGGCCTACATGTTCATACTGCACAACTTTGAGGAGATGGTGAAAGTCTCCGCTGAGTTTTTAGAGCTCTCAGTCACTGAGCTGAAAGATATCATTGAGAAAGATGAGCTCAACGTCAAACAAGAAGACGCTGTATTTGAAGCCATTTTAAAATGGATTTCTCATGACTCCCAAAATAGGAAGCAGCATATTTCAGTTTTGCTTCCCAAGGTCAAGTTTAGTTATTTTTTGTGGGATGCTTAATTGCTCATGTTGGGTTCATTAATCCCGGAGGGACTATGCGAAGAGCCATATTCAGATGTTTGGCAGATTCCGGGGGCTGTATTTACATACACTTATATAGAAGGCATCGCCTACTGTTCTGTGGAATTTTGCAGTTTTCTTTGCCCTTGGCATTGCTAGTTGCTTCCACCCCACTTACATTCTTTGACCAAAATTCTCCCTGGCAGTGGGGCAGGAGATGGCAAGGCCTTCAAAAGAATTCTAAAGGGCCTTCCGTTCACCCTTTTTTTATTCTGTGAGTTTCCCCAAACCCCAGGTAGAAGTGGGACTAGACACAAAACTGTGAGTATTATACACAATTACAGCCATTTGGTGCTAATTTGTGTTATTTTATAGAGAAACATAGATGTTCAATGACTGAACAGTCACCACAGCTTTCTCTGGTCTAATAGTACTGCCTGGTGGCCAAGGAGGGGGCTGGCTCTGTGACCACTGAGGTGCCTTCTATCTAGCTCATTCTCAGCATCCAAATGTATGCCACCTCTGAAAAACAAATATTGAAACTGTGAGCTGTAAATTTCAAACACAAAACAAAATATGACTGCATATTCATATGTAGTTCAAAGGGCTGCAATTCAAAGGCTGATTGTAAACAGGGAGTTGTGGAGATGGATTTTCCAGGTACCCTCACCTCATCTGATTTCCTGTATTTCCTTCTTAGGTTCGCTTGGCCCTAATGCATGCTGAGTACTTCATGAACAATGTGAAGATGAACGACTATGTCAAAGATAGTGAGGAATGCAAGCCAGTAATCATCAATGCCCTAAAGGCCATGTATGACCTAAACATGAATGGACCCTCTAATTCTGACTTCACCAACCCACTCACCAGGCCCCGCCTGCCCTATGCCATTCTATTTGCAATTGGTGGCTGGAGTGGTGGGAGCCCCACCAATGCCATTGAGGCATACGATGCTCGGGCAGACAGATGGGTGAATGTCACTTGTGAGGAAGAGAGTCCCCGTGCCTACCACGGGGCAGCCTATTTGAAAGGCTACGTTTATATCATTGGGGGGTTCGATAGTGTAGACTATTTCAATAGCGTTAAGCGTTTTGACCCAGTCAAGAAAACGTGGCATCAGGTGGCCCCCATGCACTCCCGACGTTGCTATGTCAGCGTGACAGTCCTCAGCAATTTCATTTATGCCATGGGAGGATTTGATGGCTATGTGCGTCTCAACACTGCTGAACGTTATGAGCCAGAGACCAACCAGTGGACACTCATTGCCCCTATGCACGAGCAGAGGAGCGACGCAAGTGCCACAACACTCTACGGGAAGGTAAGGATGAGGAAGGGGAAAAGAACATGTCCAGAAGCAATGCTCTTCTTTGTTTTTTGGTGATGGATGGAAAATAGAAGAGGCAATACTCACTTTGCAGTACTAACTGTCCTCAAATGACCGAGTGGCCCTTTGTAATGATCCTTTAAAATTTTACTCATTAAAAAGCAATATGAGGGACACCTGGGTGGCTCAATGGTTAAGCATCTGTCTTTGGCTCAGGTCGTGATCCCGAAGTCCCGGGATCAAGTCCCACATCGGGCTCCCTGCATGGAGCCTGCTTCTCCCTCTGCCTGTGTCTCTGCCTCTCTGTGTCTCTCTCATGAATAAATAAAATCTTTTAAAGACTACATTAAAAAATAAAAAGCAATATTAGTGGAAGGGAAGAGGGGGAAACTGGGGAAAAATTAGAGAGGAAGACAAACCATGAGAGACTCCTAACTCTGGGAAACAAAGGGTTGCAGAAGGGGAGGTGGGGGGATCCCTGGGTGGCTCAGTGGTTTAGCGCCTGCCATTGGCCCAGGGCGCGATCCTGAGTTCCGGGATGGAGTCCCACATCAGGCTCCCGGCATGGAGCCTGCTTCTCCCTCCTCCTGTGTCTCTGCCTCTCTCTCTCTATGTCTATCATAAATAAATAAATCTTTAAAAAGAAAAAAAAAAGAAAAAAAAAGGGGAGGTGGGTAGGCGGATAGGGTTAACTGGGTGACATACATTAAGGAGGATATGTAATGAGACGAGCACTGGGTGTTATACTGTATGTTGGCAAATTGAATTTAAATTAATAAAAAATATATATATTTTAAAAACAATGTATGGGGTGGCTCAGTTGATTAAGCGTCTGCCTTTGGCTCAGGTCAAGATCCCAGGTTCCTGGGGTGCCTGGGTGGCTCAGTTGGTTAAGTGTCTGCCTTCCACTAGGGTCGTGATCCTGGAGTTCTGGGATCAAGAGAGCCTGCTTCTCCCTTTCCCTCTGCCCATCCTCCTGCTCATGTTTCCTCTCTCAAAATCTTTAAAAAATAAAAATAAAAAGCAACATATGCATACACAGAAAAAAGAAACATTGTACAGACTGACATCAGAGGGGTCCCATCATACATACCGTTTCTTTCTACTCCTCAGAGGTAATTTTTAAGATTTTATGTATTTATTTATTTATTCATGAGAGACACAGAAAGAGAGGAAGAGACACAGGCAGAGGGAGAAGCAGGCTCCACGCAAGGAACCCAATGTGGGACTCGATCCAGGGAATTTGGGATCACACCCTGAGCCAAAGGCTGATGCTCAACTGCTGAGCCACCCAGGTGTCCCTTGTGCCTCTCTTCACACAGGTCTACATATGTGGTGGCTTTAACGGAAATGAGTGTCTGTTTACAGCAGAAGTGTACAACACTGAGAGTAATCAGTGGACAGTCATAGCACCCATGAGAAGCAGGAGGAGTGGAATAGGTGTAATTGCTTATGGAGAACATGTATATGCGGTGAGTTTATCTTGTACCACACAAAACGATAACCCTAGATTTTTTGTTCACAAATAGGTTTGTGCTGTTATTGGTAAGCATTTGAAAAGCATTTTTTCTGTGGAAAACAGTGGAAAGAGGGAGGTATGAAATCACTGGTTCCCCACCCCAACCCCCAAAGAAGGCCTCTTCCTCGTTTAACAGAAGTAATGGCTAACAGTCAACCATGTTTCCCTTGCATCCATAGGTAGGTGGCTTTGATGGAGCAAATCGACTTAGGAGTGCAGAAGCCTACAGCCCAGTGGCTAATACTTGGCGCACAATCCCCACTATGTTTAATCCTCGTAGCAATTTTGGCATCGAGGTGGTAGACGACCTCTTGTTTGTGGTGGGCGGCTTTAATGGCTTCACTACCACCTTTAACGTGGAGTGCTATGACGAAAAGACGGACGAGTGGTATGACGCCCATGACATGAGCATCTATCGCAGCGCTCTGAGCTGCTGTGTGGTGCCAGGGCTGGCCAACGTCGGGGAATATGCAGCTAGACGGGACAACTTCACAGGATTAGCACTGCGAGATGAAGTAAAGTACTCCGCTTCGACAAGTACCCTACCTGTATGAGCCTCTTCATTTAGCTAATAAAGAGTCTAAGCAATAAGAATTACTTCTTTTTTTAAATAAATACAGTGTTTAAACTTGTAAGAGTACTGGAAAATGTTCAACTTAAGGGAGCCAAGGGTTGAAGGAGGGAGTAAGAGGAAAGGCAGAAAGCATTTATATCCAACAGTGCATCATTAAAAAGGAAAAAAACACAGTGCAAACCAGCTCTAAAAAATACGTTTATTTGTAACTTACATTGAGACAATAGCGTCAACACAGAACGAGATAGCTTCAGGAACATAAAACAAGCTATTTTACAATGTAATGTCTCAAAGCATCCTAAATTCTACATCTCCTCTGACTTTAAGGGAGAGAGCCAAGATTATACTTTCAGTAGAGTAGGGGCTTGGATACTGATAGCCCAAAACACTCACTGTGTGCCAACTTGACCTAAATATGTATTTTACAAATAACTCAATGAGCCCTAGGCACATGGATCATAATCTTCAAACATCTAGCAAGCTTAATTTTTCACAAGTGCATTATGCAGGAGGATTAAGTTAACAAGTGCTCTACTGTATGTGCTTCAATGTCAGACATCCGTAGTGATGCTCGGAGAGTAAGACAAAAGCCCTACCAAGGTAATCAACAAAGCAGTTATTTGGCTACCTAATTAAGTTCCTTGAAGCAAGATGACTACTATATTATGTTATTGTTACTGTATTACTCAACTAGGAGCTGTTTTGTTTCCAATGACGAGAACAAGTTATAATGTAGGCATTATAACAACAAAAACGGACATTCTCAAGAAAGTGACAAACTGGAGTGATGGACCATGCCAAAATGTCTGACAATTAAAGGAGAGACTGAACTGTTTCTCAAGTATTCTACAGTTAAATGGTAACCAATAAGTACCCTATTTTTCTAGTGGAGGCAGAGAACTTGCTTCACAATTCTGTGGACTTTCAAAAGACAGGAAGTGTGGCCAATATACCCTTTTTATTTAAGCTTAATTTGAGGAAAGTACAAAAAAAAGTCCCTTTAGTTATGCTTGATTAGGCCAAGTAACTAAAATATACAATTTAGCTTACTTGTCTACCTACAGAATAGTGTCTTATTAGAACTATAAAGCAGAGAATGAAGTAAACATACCACATGCTACACTAGTCCAGAAACAAGAAAAAAGTGTGCCCTAGAAAATGTCTTACCAGCAGCCTGAAGAGTTTAAAAAAAGCACACAAATCTTTGATAAACACTATCTTTCCATCTTCAAACCTCTGTTCTGTATTTTTTTAAAAAGTCAATATTTTAAAAGTTTTTGGTCCCAACAATACTATATAAAACTGAGTGATCAAAACAAAACTGATGTCAATGAATTTTGAGGGTTTTTTTTTAGCAAAATATTTCTGAATCGGCACAACAAAAGCAAAGTTGGATATCAAGATATACAAGACTAATCATGCAAACAACTGCAAGTGAGATGTATTACTTAAACACTAAGCTCATGACTGACATTCTCAATGTATAGCACAGATTTTTTTTTTTTTGTATACCATGGTGTGGTAGGTATAATTAAAGGATATCCATTCTAAGATATAAGTAGCACTCGAAATTATGTATAGGTATTATTTTTTGGTATAATCAATTCTTGTCTCTTCCTTCCACAAAACATAAACAAAAGCAACAGTAACAACAACAGGTTTGCTTGAAAACATGCTGTCTTTTTTAAAGCTATATTTTTAACTGCTTAAATTACCAAACACACTCTAAGTTTTCATCAAAAAGGAAATTTCCTTCCCAAAAAGCCATTAGGCTGGTTATAGTCAGAACCTTTCCAAATACTCTGAAAGTTATTTCCAGTTTAGATTTCAGAATGTCAGCCTTGAACAGATTTAAGCAAATCTGGTTTCCTTCCTTATTAACAAGTTAGTTAGGATATTTCAGAAACACAAGTTATTGATGTGAAGTCACACGTGAATTCAAATATGAAAATTAGAAATTGAGTTGTCAGGAAAACCTGCACACATCATCATGCAAGGAAGGACTTACCACTTCTTTTCAGCCATGGCCTAGGCTGCCTGCTGAGTTAAAAAACAACAGTTTCAATCAAGTTTTCAAAACCAGATTATACCTAAATCTTAAGAGGAGTTAGAACGTGTCACATCACGTGAAAAAAGACCACCCCCCAAATAACTTGGTAACAATGGTCTCAGAAGACAACTCTGAGATAAGATCCAAAAATCTTACATCACACCTTCTGGAGAGAAACTGCCATTGTAGTGCACTACTGAATTATTTCACCATCACCAAGAAAAGGAAGTCTGCTAGCTAGCGGCATCTATCAGAGAGGAGAATATTACTCAACGAGCTTTTCTGTCTCACTTGCATAGACCTCTCTCAACTCAGAATTAGCACTTCTCAGAAATGGCTTTTATCAAAATAACTACAAATGGAAATTGATAAAATGGAGGAGGTGGCATAGGATAATATATCCTCCTACAGAAACAGGACTTGAAGTTTACTACCTCCACTCCAATCTAAAAGAAATGGTTTTAAAGCAGATTTCCAACACATTTATTGAAAAACTGTCCTAGGCAGGGATGCTAATTTAGAAATTTCAGGGAAGTTCTTAGTATACAGTCCAAGAGGTAAATATTAATAGTCTTGCAGCAAATTGAGAGCCAATATTTCTGGTTGTACTTTTTTTTTTCTTTTGATGTTTGATATAATAAGGAGGCTAATATAATGGACTAGGGAAAAAATAATCACTGCACTTCGAATTCAACTTCTAGAACTGCATTCTGGAATGTCTAAGGAGATAGGTATTCCAAAACAAACATATAATGGATCCCTTTTGCAAACCATTAGAGCAGAAGTCCTTTAGGCTAAAGCTTGGGAGTGTGTTAGAGAATCAGAAGAATGCATAAAAATAAAAGATAACTAAAGCAATACATTTTTAAGAGACATAATTGTGTACCTAAATTTGGTATTCTAGGTTCAAAGTTCCAATAAAAGTCTAGGGCAACAGGATAAAATACTAGAACAACTAGGGCTGAGAAATAATACGGCTTCTCTTTAGCAACAGTTCTCTAAATTGTCCCTTCCTTCGCATTTGGAAAAGGTTTCTTTTAGAAAGGAATAAGGATTCTATACAATATACATTAGGGGAAAATTTAAAACTGAAGGCATTGTGTTGATTGTCATAGGCATTATTTACACTCATTAACTTATCCTCAAATAAACCTGCGACTCCTGAAAAAGGCATTTTAATGTTTTAATGCCTTTGATTGCTCAGTCTACAATACTTTTCTTCTTAAAGAAACAAATTTCACATATATAACTTCCTCTGTATTAAATCAATCAGCTAAAGATCAATATTCTTGTCAACTACCATCATCTCTAAGTGATGGCTGTAACAGTTGCTGAAGAATGAAAAACATTTTAAAAATGAGCCAATCACAAATTTCTCATCAGTCATCTCCTCTAGAAATAAAACTAGCACTTCTAGATAGGCACATACAACAAAATATCAATGCAAATCTTCTGAAATCATCTTGCTGAAATATTGTGCTTTTCCCTTCAAATCTCAGTATCACTATTGCACATACCTCCTGCAGATGAGGGCTCAATGCATATTCTGCCCTTTTCAAAATCGGCCATTCAGGAAATAAAATCAAAAGGAATATCAAAGTAAATGTGCAAATAAAATTGTTGCTTAAAGCACGTTCAAAACAGTCCCTAAGACAAAGGAGTTTTAACTTGTTGGCAGAAAAACACCCAAGTGACTATACTTGGTTTTTCCACTTGTCATTAATAAGATCTATTAAGCTAGCATATCCACACAAACCAAAGACAGAAAAAGACTGCAAACCAACAAAAGTTACCACATATTAAATCGAGTTTCCCATTCTTCAGTTTTTAACTATATTTCCTTTATATGGGGCAATAATCAGTTTAGGTAGAAAATAAGTTATCGACATACTTTTTCAAGTAACAGTCTGGGTATCCTCAGCCTCATGAAACAGGTACAACTGTTTTAAGCTGCACCTATTAGAGAACCTAGCATTCAATCTGAGAGCTCGGCACTCGTCGCATGTTTAGGGCGTGCCGATGTATTTCTTGCATTTGTCTGATCCGGTCCTTCTGCCACATTAAGTTTTGAGGCATAGGATATCTCTGTGTGCCATGCAAGTACCGGTATGGAATTCTCACATGGCAAGCTGTGGCTCTACAACGCGGCTGTGGCATGGGAGGAAGAAGCATCCACCGCTTTCTTTCAGCACAATATCGGTAGGCTTCTTTCCGATACTGTTTGTCAATATCATCACTGTTTTTCCAGCCTCCAATAATGAAAACGTCATCTTTGTAATAGCAGATAGCTGCTCCTTCAATGCTTAGGACTTCTGGAGGTAAGCTTTCAAGGATCTCATCGGAAACTTGGCTGGCAATTTTTCTTATTGCCTCTTCATTTTCTAAAGAATAACTCTTAGGACAGCATGATGCTGTCTGATAAAAGTTTGAATTGACCACGGACATTTGGAAAAAGCAGTAATTGTCAATAAGTGGCAAAGATTCCACATCTTGCCACTGTCGAGTCTCAGTATCATAGCAAGTAATTACAGCCTTTAATCCATCTTCTGTGTCCCGGTCCACAGGAGTGCGGGCAGCAATGTACACAAACCGGTCTTCAATGGCTAGCGCTTTGACATCTCGAAGAATCTTTGGTGCTGATTCCAAGTTGTGCCATTTATCAAGCTCAGGATTATAAACAGTCACGTCTTTAAAGCCAGGACTAAAGTTGCCATGTCCTCCTATGCTGTAGAGCTTCCCTTTGACCTCTGTTAACCCAAAAGAATGCTTCCTCGTCATCAGACTACAAACATGTTCCCATGTATTCAAATTTGGGTTGTATCTTTCCACAGTTTTAGCAAACCCTGGTTCCATTGATCCGGCAACATACACATAGGACTCTGTTACTGCAACAGCATGTCCATCAAGGTGATTATGAATATGGGGCAGGTTTACCCATCTGTCCTCATCGACAAAATATCCCACACATTCACTTAAATAATCCCCTCCTTCTGACACGCCTCCAATAACCATGATCACGTCCATGTTTTGCCCATAGCGAGGTAATAATGAGACATGAGAAGCGGGATGCTGGAAGGTGCCAGACTGTATGTTCTCAGCTCTCAGAGCATGCCTCTCTACTGCATCAGCCACCAATTTGACACAAACTTCATTATTGGCCACCAGCCTCTCTGGTTTGACATGCCGAGTAAGGTAAGTAGGTTTCATCTGGGATAATCTGAGCAATTTAAAAAGTTCTTCAAAGTATCTTTCTCTCTCTTCAGCATTTCTCTGAACCCACTTCAAAACTGTTTCAAAGAGAACCTCTTCAGAATCAACCGTAATTTCCAAGTCTGACAGCCAGTCTCGAATGAGATGGAAAGGTAAAGTATAAAATTCCTCATCCTGAATTACTTTGTGGAAATTTCTCCGTATCATATCGGCAGCTTTCAGTGCAAGTTGGCTCAAGGTATACATGTGAGCTAAGCTATGAATGGCCACACAATTAGAGAGATGAAGTTTCTTCTTGAGAAATTCTCCACAAAATTCTTTTAAACGAATTAAAAGGAACCTAAAATCAAGAAAAATAATTTTCAAATGTGCATATTTTATGCGGTTGCATTTTGAGAACATCTGAATTATACAAATTAAAATGGTAAGCTTCATCTTAATTTACACCCAACATTTGAAAAAAGACAAATCCCCCCAAATTAAAAAGGATTTTTATGCTGCAAAGTATATTTAAAAGCATAGTCATCTTTATATATACTTTAAATTATTTGTATTATATAGTCTATATACAATTATATATGACACATTATATATGTATCATATATACACAATGGAGAGCTCTTCATAATGTAAGGTTTTCTGGAACATATCCTTTAATAAAGTACAATAGTCAGAGAAAGGCAAATACATATGATTTCACTCTTATGTGGAATTTAAGAAACAAAACAAATGTGCAAAGGAAAAAAAAGACAGAAAGATACAAACCAAGAAACAGACTCTTAACTATAGAGAACTGATGGGTACCATAGGGGAGGAGGGAGGTTGAAATGGGGGCTGGGGAATGCACTTACCGTGATGAGAACTGGGTAACGTACAGAATTGTTGAATTACTATGTTGTACACTTGAAACTAATATAACACTGTATGCTAACTATACTGGAATTAAAATTTTAAAATTAATAAAAAAATACAATAGTCCCACACTTTATTTTTATTAGCAAAGGCAAATCCCAAGCCTAATTTGTCTATGCTATTCCTGTCCTAATCCCGTCAGTCACTAGCCTTTTCTTCAATGAGGCAGGATCTTGGAAGAGACTTTATTGAGCCTTAACTACATGGTACAGGAACTGTGGCTCCTGGGAGGCTGTTTCCTCAAATATCAGAAAGAACATCAGTAGAGGCCTTGTGTCAGAGATTTTAATCTCCTTTTCACCAGTTTTCTCCTTGGGCAGCAGATGATAGGGGCAGGGGGTGGTGCTTTGAGGGTGCAGCCTGAGCTGGGTTCTCATTAAAAGTAGGGGTGCAGGGGATCCCTGGGTGGCGCAGCGGTTTGGCGCCTGCCTTTGGCCCAGGGCGCGATCCTGGAGACCCGGGATCGAATCCCACGTCGGGCTCCCGGTGCATGGAGCCTGCTTCTCCCTCTGCCTATGTCTCTGCCTCTCTCTCTCACTGTGTTCCTATCATAAATAAATAAAAATTAAAAAAAAATAAAATAAAATAAAAGTAGGGGTGCAAAGCAAACTCAAACAACAATAACAAATGTATGGAAGTGGTTTGGCATGTAGCGGAGTAGAAGTTGTCTCCTCACCCAAATACATTTGACACATATTCCCTTGGATAGGGTGTTTGGAAACAGTGCTCTATGAAAACAACAGATATCATATACCAGGCCTTCGTCATGTGCTGGGCACTTCCTGTTATTTCCTTGTAAGTACCCTTGAAGGAAGGTATCATCAACAGAGTATATGGGTGGTAAGGAGAGGGATGCTGCCTCAGAACTGATGCGTAAGATTAGATGTGATGGTTGCAAGGCACTTAAAACAGTGCCTAACACAAGGCAGCTGCTCAAGCAGCTGACAGATGGAGAGAAGTTAAGAGTTTTAAGTAAATTGCCTGGGGCCTTCTCTCTTCACCTCCAATTCCCCCTATAAAGGGGGGGGGGATGGAAAAACAAGACCACATGACAGTCACAAACACAGCTTGAGTGAGTGCAATGACCATGTTCATCCATTTTCATTCAACAAACCTCCCTCTCTCAGATCTATACGTGCCTTCATCTTGGGGTCCCTGAGTGGCTCAGTTGGTTAAGCATCTGCCTTCAGCTCAGATCAATCCCCATGTCAGGCTCTCTAGTCAATGGGAAGTCTGCTTCTCCCTCTGCCCCTCACCCTTTAGCTTTGAAATAATAAAATAAGCAAAATCTTTATACTTGCACCCATCTTTCCTCACCTTCTAATGGATGACCCACCCCTGTGCTTGGAGAAAAGCAATCAGGCAGAAACATCATCTCCACCACCCCCCACCACCCCCGGTCAATCTGCCTGCACTCTGCCTTCCCAGTCCAACTTTTCCATTTTATTTTTTTTTTAAAGATTTATTTATTTCTTTATTCAGAGAGAGCGAAAGAGAGGCAGAGACACAGGCAGAGAAGCTCTCCATGAAGGGAGCCCGACACGGGACTCGATCCCGGGTCTCCAGGATCACACCCCAGGCTGCAGGCGGCACTAATCCGCTGCGCCACCAGGGCTGCCCAACTTTTCCATTTTAAACACGGATTCTGTCCCATTCTTGGTTTTAAGGACTTTGCTCCTGCAATTATTCCCCCACTTCTGTAACATCAATTTCTCCTCTTCCACTGATTCGTCTTTTTTTTTTTTCCAGCACACAAACAAGCTCTAGTATCTCCTATCTTACAAGGGAGAAAACAACCTCCCCTGACACATTTCCATGTGTATCATTATTCTGACGCTCTTTAAAGGAAGACTTAAATGGCTCTTGTTAATGCCATCAAGGACCTCTATTACTGTCAAATCCAATCATCTATCATGGTTGACAGAGTTGACATGATTGGCTACCCCCTCCCTCCTCTACACCCTTTTCTAAGGCTTCTGTGTGACCCATCTCCTCTGCTGGTTCCTCTAATCTTTTGGAACCCCAAGGTTCAATCCTGTCCCTTCTACGTCTACACTCTCTTCCTAAGTAATTTCATCCAATCTCATGATATGAGATTACCATCTATATGGTAATCCTCCCAATCTCTCCTAAGGTTCTTATATCCAACTGCCTACTCAGACATTTCCTGGACCAAAAACAAACTCCTGATTTTCCCAAACTTGCTTTCCTACACTCTTCCACATCTTAATAAATAAATAACTCCATCTTTCCAACTGCTTGGATCAAAAAACTAGCAGTCTTTTCCCTTACACTCTACATCAAACCGATCAGCAAATTTGTCCCTTATACCCTCAAAACATATCTAGAATTGACCCACTACTCACCTTTACTTTTCTTTGATCCAAGCCTCTACCACCATTCCAACAACCTCATCTCTCTGCTTCTGCCCCAGGAGCTCCTTCCCCACCACCCCATTCTTTTTTCAACACAGTACATTCTTCAAATCAGACTGCATTGTTCCTCTGCCCCCAAAGTAAAATTCTTCAAATCAGACTGCATCATTCCTCTTCCCCTAAACCTTCCCATCTCATTCAGAGTAAGAGTTGGGAGTCCTTCCACAGGCCGCAAACCCTTTGGAATCTGAACTGCATGGAATCTAGATCCATCCCCATCACCACTCTGAAGGGTCTCTCCCACCCCTCTCTATCTGCATCCATCTGATCTAGCCACACTGGCCTCCCACTATTCTCTAACATCCAGATAAGCTCCACCTCGTGGCCTTTCCACCTGTGCTCCCTACCTGAAACACTCTTTACCTCATCTCCTTTGGTTCTTTGCAAAATGTCTTCTTCATTAGGCATTCTCTCTGCACCCAATTAAAAAACACAATTCCTCTCCACCAGCACTTTCTATATGCCCTTACCATGCTGTATTTTTTCATCAAAATTGTAACAATCTGACACCTATTCACTTTACTTGTCCATCTACCAAGGTAAGTGCAATGAGGAAAGGGACTTTTGTCTGTTTTGTTCACCACTGAATTCCTAGCATCTGAGAACCGGGCGTCTGTCGCATCACAGGCACTCAATAGGTATTCGTTAAAATAATGTACCTGTAACACAATACTGCCACAACAGACGTCTCTAAAAATGGCATTCACCTGCTTCCTAACCAGTCTCTGAAGCCTCCATTCCTATCCCTTTCAGTCCATTTCTCACAGCAGCAGAATCATCTTTAAAAATAATCAAATCAGAAAATTTCTTCACCCAGCTTCCCACCACAGTAAAAAAAAAAAAAAAAAAAAAAAAAAAAAAAAAAAAAAAAAAAAAAAAAAAAAAAAAAAAAAAAAAAAAATCATCAAACTCCTTTATTTCAATGCATTTCACAGACCCTTCACCCACTAGATCCAGCTCCACTGGATATTTCCTTTAGTTCTTTAAGCTAAACTGGGTCCTGCATGAGGGCCATTGAGCCATCTGCCTGGAATGCTCATTTCCCATCTTTGCACAATAGATCTTTCCCATCGTTTGGAGGTCGGTTTAAATGTCACCTCTTCAGAAAGGTCTTTCCTCTACCCAATCACTATCCTCTCATCCTTTTCAAATGTCAACACAGCACTGATTACACGCAGACTTTCTTTTTCATTGCCTTTGTCCCTCCACCTGGAATCTGAGCTCCCCAAGAGCAGGGCGCCCTCGTCAGACGGGCCGGCTGCATCTTCAGTACCCAGCGCAGTGGCTGCCCCAGAGCGCACAACAGACGCTCCAGAAGTAGCGAACAAATGCATCCCCTCGGGGCCCCCCCGGAGGCACTGCCTCCCGTCTCCTCCACGGACGCGGCCCTCGGCGGGCGAGCATCTCCACGGCCCGGCGCGCGGCCCTCCGCATCCCGCCTACCTGTCGGCCAACTCCAGCACCTCGTGCACGCTGCCCGTGCTGACGCGGATGCGCCCGGTGTACATGTATTCGATAACGGCTTCCACCGTGTCGGGCTCGGGCCCGGGTTCAGAGCTCCACTTGCGCATCTCCACCCGGCCCGAGCGGGACTCCGAGAACTGGCCCGAGAGCAGGGGCGTGAAGTACTCGGTGGCGGCGGCCAGCACCGAACGGTGGGCCCGGAACTCGCGGCCTCCCGCGCCGCCGAAGCACAAGGTAATGTCGCAGAAGAGGCCCTGGCGCCGCTGCTCGTTCTGCCTCCAGGACAGCTCTGAGCAGTGAGAGCTGCACTCGAAATCCTCGGCCTCCGGGCCCGGATCGCCCCCGCTCGCCTCCATTGCAGAGATGCCGGGCCCAGACCCGAAGTCCACCGTGCCGCTGCCTCGGACTTCGGCGGCCAGCCCTGCAGAGCCGGCGGCGGCCGTCTCCATGCTCTCCATCTCCAGCACCTGCAGCGACGCGGCCGCTGCCGCCGCCGCCGCCGCAGCCACTGCCGCCGCCGCCATCTTGACGCCGCCGCGCCCGACCTCCGCAGTCTCGGAACGATCCAGCCGTTCTGGTGCGACACAGAGGGATTCTGGGAATAAATAGTGGGCGCGGGGCGGAGCCGGCGCCGCGGGTGTGCGCACGCGCGGCCGCCCCCCGCCCGGAGCTGTCCGCCCCACCTTGGACAGGGCTCCGCGGTGCTGCTGTCCGCAGACGTCCCACCCGAGTCTCGGTGGGTTGTGTGTGCGTGTGCGTGTGTGTGTGCGCGCGGCTTGTCTCCTTCCCCTTCACGAAGGCATATGCTCCTCGTGGCCGTGTTGTAGAACAGGAGCCACCCCGGACCATCACCCATTGTTAGTGTCTCGGGTGGCAACAGTGGATTTTTAGAGTTAGCATGGGTTTAGAGTAAACATTAGAAAAGAAAAAAAAAGGCTTGAGACCGAGCCCCAAGTAAGTGGATGAGGGTGAGAAGTCACTCCGTGCCTCTGATCTAATTTATCTTCTTAAAACGGAATAGAATACGCTGGGAGATGGCTGTGAGGATTAAACGAGATGCTTGTGTTTTACGTAGGGTTTGATTCATACTTACTGTTCCATGCATACTTGTTAAAAAGATGAATAAAAGCTACTTTGGGGTTTTAAGCAAGGGAGTGGCTCAGATGCGTGTTTTAAAATATCACTGGTGGCTCTAGAAATAATGAAAAAGTGGCACTAGTTAAAAGAGGAGGTATGGGTAGATAAGAGGGATAATGAAAGGATAAGATCCCTAGGAGGTGGCAACCAGAGAGAAGGGGAGTAGAAAAGGATGACTCTCTGTGGCTTGAGTATCTGAGTAGAGCTTGGTTCCTATTCACTAAGAAAGGGAGTGGTACAGATTGAGGGGAGAAGATGGAGTTTTTATTCATAATTTTTCTAGTTTTATTTTTTAGTATACCCAAGGTGGGCCTCAAACTCACAATCCTGAGATCCAGGGATCCCTGGGTGGCGCAGCGGTTTAGCACCTGCCTTTGGCCCAGGGCGTGATCCTGGAGACCTGGGATCGAATCCCATGTCAGGCTCCCGGTGCATGGAGCCTGCTTCTCCCTCTGCCTGTGTCTCTGCCTCTCTCTCTCTCTCTCTGTGTGTGTGACTATCATAAATAAATAAAAATTAAAAAAAAAAAATCCTGAGATCCAGTTGTATGCTCCAACGACCGAGCCAGCCAGGAGCCCCTGGCAGGGGTATGTGCGCATGGGGGGTGGTTTCCTTTGAAGCTTGTGGGTTTTTTTGTTTGTTTTTAAGATTTTATTTATTTATTCATGAGAGACACACAGAAAGAGGCAGAGACACAGGCGGAGGTAGAAGCAGGCTCCATGCAGGGAGCCTGACGTGGGACTCGATCCCAGGTCTCCAGGATCAGGCCCTGGGCTGAAGGCAGTGCTTAACCCCTGAGCCACCCGGGCTGCCCTGAAGCTAGTGTTTTGATTAGTTATTTTCTGTGTGTGAAAATGTGGATGAACATTTTAAAAAATGACATGTAGTAAAACCATTAGAAAGTATAGTTCAAAGGAATACAGAGGAAAGGACACAGAGGACACGAGACAGTAGTATGTCTTGTTACTAGATAGTTTATTGAAACCAAACTGATAATACAGAAAAGAGACTGAGGTGGCAGCTCCCAGAATCTTGGTGGATTACAGATGCAAAGTGGCTGGAGACAAATCGTTGAACCCACACTTCAGTAACAGACTGATAAATCAGTTGCATAAATAGGAGAACGAAAGACACGAGACATTTCACAGCTTTTCGCTTTGCGTTTGTTTTAAACATATGTATGTTACAACTTTACATTTTAAATTACTATTCCATGTATTTTGTGACAATGGCTAAGGATGCAATGGTCCCATCCCCCTGACATAAGGAGAGTTTGGTCTGCAACATAGAACATTTCGGTGAGATACCAAACAAACCCTTAACACATAACACATCAACAGATCTTTAAAAATCAGTTTAACACAACACTCTTCGGTTTATAGGAGGAAGAAAGAGAAGTGGAAAAGTAAGACATTAGGGATGTTTTCAATTGATAGTGTCTTGAGGTCTTAAAAGTTTCATTCCCTTCCTCTGAGGGAAATTTTTTTTTTTAACTAATAGAAAGAAGAAAGCAACATCCTAATATCCTACAACGAGGAAAAAACACTATCCTTACAGTGCTTAGATGCTTCCATATAATAAATACAGCAGGTACCAGAGCAAATGTCACAATTTATTGGCTTGATTTTTATTCTTTGCTTACAAAAAAAATACTAAGCTTCTTTGTGTGGACTGACCAGTGTTAGCCTGTGGCTGTCTTTGGTACCTGGACATCAATAGCTGTTTACATTCCAGGCCCATCCTATAGCAAGCTCCAGTGCCGGCTGTCTGTATGCAGTTTCCCAGGGGAGGAGTTCTTGTCTTCACTTTACTGCAATAGGGTTCCTGGCTCAGTTACATGCTCATATGTTCCGGAAGAACATATGAAATATCATCCCAAGGGTGACGATAAAGCCCCTGCTTCAGCCTCTTCTGATCGAGATAGTGTCCTGAAATGGAGCAAAGGCATCTTTTTTGTTAAGAGTTGGTGAGTCTGTTAAAAGTCTGGCAAGCGGGAGAGGATAAGGATAAGAAATCTAATACAAAAAAAACTAAGTAAATCCAGATCTACTGCATAGGTGGAGGACAGCCTGGGTAAAAGGCAACTGTCAGATTTCATTGTTTTCCTGGGCTAGCAGTCATTTCCAAGAACAAAGGAATAAAGATAAAGGGGGAAGTTAAAGTACAAAAGGAAGGATTAGGGACAATGATGAAGATAATAGGACATGTAGAAACTTCCCACATAGGTTAAGTGTTCTAGATGAACCATGGGGGAAACCAAATCAAACTGAATTCTTAATAACAGCAACAACTACCAACTCACCGATGAAGCCCATACTCCTTCCCAGCACAAAGATGCCATTTAGAGCTCCAATGTCAATATATTCATCAGCTTCCTCCCTGCAACACACAATCAACCTGTGGTTTTAAAAAGGCTCACATGACCACCCTCCTCCCCACAGACAATACAACTTCTGCCCAAGAACAAAGTTTCAAAGTAGAGAAAGGATGCTCTGGGTAGTAAAAGTAAAGATAATTTTTGTTTCCTTTGTGCCTCTCCATATTTTCTAAATCCTCTGTAATGAGGGGTGCCTGGGTGGCTCAGTGGTTGAGTGTTTGCCTTTGGCTCAGTTCATAATCCCGGGGTTGTGGGACTAAGTCCCGCGTCCGGCTTCCTGCATGGAGCCTGATTCTCCCTCTGCCTATGTCTCTGCCTCTCTCTCTCTGTCTCTCATGAATAAATAAAATCTTTAAAAAAAAAATCCTCTGTAATGAGCATTACTCTGCTTTTAGAACTGGAAGGAAATAACAGCATCAATAATTGTTAAGATTAAAATGGCCACAGAACTCACCGGGTAAAAGACCCACAGTTTCTCAGCATGTCAACAAATGCAACTCCGATGAAACCGTCTACGTTCAGGATAAGATTTGGTTTCTAGGAAGGCAAAAAATTCAAAGCACTTACTATTTCTTTGTAATCTTCCACAATTACTACTAATCTAACTATAGATTCTGACCACAATTTACAAACCTCCCAACAAAACACCCCAGCTGGTTAGGAAAGAAGTGTCAGTTCAACTCCCAATGTCTAGCAAAGGACCCAACACCTAGTTGATACTTGGTATGTGGTATGTATCTGTTGAACTTAGTGCAACAGAAATAAAATTTCCCAGGGCACCTGGCTGGCTCAGGGATAGAGCAGACATCTGCCTTTGGCTCAGGTCGTGATCCTGGAGTCCTGGGATCAAGTCCTGCATCAGGCTCCCTGAGCCTGCTTCTCCCTCTGCCTATGTCTCTGCCTCTCTGTCTCTCATGAATAAATAAAATCTTGAAAAATAAACAAATATATAAAAGTTCCCAGAAAACCAGGTTTGATTTTTGGCTGCACAATCGAAATGTAGGCTGGCTCTTGTTTTCCCCAAGAAATTCATCAACAGCTATGATTTGGGAATTAGGGACATTTTCTCTTTTACCTTTGAGGTGGTAATCTTCTCAACTTCCAGTGCATAGTCAAGCAGGGGGGTGGCAGGGAAGTGCTGTTTGACGTAATCTTTGAGGATCTGCACCCGCATGTCTGGGTTGTTTATCTAAAAAGTGACCCAAAGTTACAGAGGAACCTGCCCTAACATCACTATTAAGAGATATGTTTGTGCTCCTGCCACAGACAGACACAAATGCATGTATCACATCCAGGATGTGTGTTTCAGGGAACTGATCCACACAGATTATGACAGACACTACCGTGGGGCTCAAGGTTTCTAAAGTCTTTTGTGTTACCAACAAGGAACTGAGACCTGGAGATGTTAACTGAGTTCACCACAGGCCTCAGTTTAAGCACCAGGGGACCCAATCTCCAAAAGTTTTAGGTTCTGGCCACAAATCATGTTGCCCACCAGCTCAGCAGCCTCATCCAGCTGCAACAAAGTTCAATAGAGTTCTTCGTTTTTAAACTGGCAAGCACTTAATGATGTGGGGAAGCAAAGCACCCCTGATATTTGAAGAAAAGCCCTGGACCTGCTGTCCATGGGCCTGCAATGCTCATTTAGAGACCCACACTAAGCAATAATTGGTCATCAGGGCAGGGAGGTGGTTCAGGTGCCAGCCAAGTCCCAATACTACAGCGACTTGAGCCACTACCAGCTCCCAAGCAGATAGCACTGCTCCAGTCCACAGTGCAGGGCCTCCTTCGGAGAGAGTGTCAGCCCTGTGCTGCCACACTCAGGCTTTTGGGTTTCTTCCTTTCTGGAATCCAAACTAACCCAGCATATCTCTGCTAAGGGAGGAGGTCACTGAGGCTGCAAACCCTGGATGTAATGTCCCTGGATGTAATGTGTATTAACACAGTCCCTGATTCTAATGCAAACCTATTTAAGGGCATTCTGTATTATAATGGAAAAATAGCTGCCTTATTTTGACATCTGTCAACACAGCCAAAGCTCTGCAGGTTAAGGGAAATCAGGGGCCTGGGTGTTCCCAACTAGAACAATGCTGTCTCCATCTACCTTAAGGAGAACCAAAACTTACCGACTTCACTCGGTGCCCGATGCCCATGATCAGCTTTCCTTCCTTCTTCATCTTGTTCACAAACTCCATGGGGATAATACCACTGTCAAAGGCTTTGCTGAACATCTTGGCAGCTGCATCCAGGGCACCCCCAAACCGGTCCCCCTATAGGACAGGCAAGCCCATGTTGTCCTAAGCTGAAAGAGCCTCCTTCAGCTTCGCAGACCAATCTGGCATACCCCAAACTTCCCCATAACAGGGTTTTACATGCCAAGGCCCCTTCTAGGACCCCGTGGCAGCCAAGCCCACATCGCCAATGCCACATGTCCCCTGAAATTCTCCCCTCCCAGGATGCCAGTACTCACAATAGTGAGCAGCCCTGAGGTAAGGCTGGAAACCAGGTCCTTCCCAGCCCGAGCACAGATAATGGTGTTGTGAGCCCCAGACACGGCCGGCCCATGATCTGCAGTCACCATCAGGCACATCTCGACGAACTGGCAGGCATATTTGGGTAACCTAGAGGCGAAGGGAAGAGACACTAAGAGGAGGGTCAGAATAGAGGCAAGCAGCTGAACAGGAGCTTCGCTGACCTGAGAATCCAAGCTCCTACTTGCTCCCATCTCCTTGGGATCATGACCTGAACGGACCTGAACCAAAGACAGATGCTTAACCAAGTGAGACACCCAGGTGGCTCACAAATACTGCTTTTAAAACAGAATTAGCCACCAGGGTCTGAAAATCTCTCCTTTAGGCAATGGCTTTCAGTGTGAGTTGCTGCAATAGAATGTAACCTGCATTTGTGGCTTCCCTCTATGTGACAGATGGAGAAGTGAGACACCTGCCCCCCTCCCAGTGTAGGAAGCCCCAAGTTTCCCCCAACTGATGATTAAGAATGAAGTCTGGAGACATGGGGATGCAGGAGCAAACAGGGAAACCCACTCAGGTGTTATAACCCATGAACTCCTCCCAGGAAGGGCCTAAAGCAGAATCAAGATCTATCTCTGCCTCTGAGGGCATGACACAAACCAAGACTTTGACCTGGCCTTCTGCTCACGGTGACCCTAAGCCAGGGCTCTGTGAATCAGGTACTCACTGGCTCCCTTACCAGCTGTCAGTCCCAGGGGAAGGCTAAGCTTGGGAGTTGCAAAGAAACTAATTTTTTCTAATGGGCTGATGAGAGAGGACGCAGTACAAGGTACTTCATGCCTATTTAGCAACTCCACCAGGCCAGCACCCTTTGAGCTACCAGACCCATCCAGACGTTTCTCTCAAAAGGCCTACATTTATTCTGTCTCATTTTTTTAAGAGCCCCAAGGACAGAGGCTGATCTAAGATCCCTGATGGGCTCATTGCTTTCTACTTCTCTTGGTTGAGACTGGCCTCTCTGTCCTTGGAAGACCTAGGAACAGCCGGTATCTCTTTCCTCTGGCCTTGCAATTGATCTGTGGCCACTGATACTGGACATATTCCCTTAAGGCTGCCCACCCCCACTCCCTTGTCAGGGGAAAATCCTTAATTTTGAGTCACAGGTGCCAGAGTCCTGCCATCTTTTGCCCTAGCATTTCCTTACCTTCTCTGGAACCACAGGAGGCCAAGGACCCCACCAATGCCCATCTCTTCCTTGAAGACCTCAGTGATGGGCATGCCTGCGTAGATGAGCTCCTGTCCTCGCTCATCACAGATGCTGGTCATGAATGAGGCAGGTTTGCGGATCAAGCCCAGCTCCTGAGCAGAGATGGAGGCGGGGGAAACAACATGATGTGATCACAGAACCAAAGTGGCCCAAGTAGGTCTTAAATTCTGACTGCCAAATACCAACTCTCAGACAAACTTCTCCCAAGAAAGAAGTACAAAAACCCTTTCATTATACGGTTTCAGGTGTAGAAAATAGAGTGCCATGCCCACAGCACCCACAGTTTCAATCTGCATGTCCCTTTTTACCTCACAAATGGGTCCCAAGTAGAGGGAAGAGAGTTCAGAAACCAACCCAAGGTCACCTGGCTAAGAAATCCAAGAATGAATCTAAAGGGAAATTTTTCTAACACTCCACATTCAGCTGCAAATCCCCCCATTAAAATGTAATGAGGCACGTGACTGTGGAAACGGGATCCCCTTAAGACATCCTTCACCCAAGGAAAGGGACTGGGCCTAACTTCTAGCTTCGAGAGTTGGGGCACAAGGGGGAGCATCGTTGCCAACTCTGCCTAAAACCATTTCTCCCATTATCCTCTATCAATTTTAAGGTTTGAAAGGTTTTTTTTTAATTTTTAAAATAATAAATGTGTGTCCAAGCCCAGAGTACATACTCTGCAATCTCAGTGCTAACTGCTAGGGAGAAAGGCCTACCGATTTTAATTTTTCTTTTTAAGATTTTATTTATTTATTCATGAGAGACAGAGGGAAAAGCAGGCTCCCTGTGGGAAGCCCAATGCAGGGCTCCATCCCCTCGATTTTAATTTAAAAACGCCTTTCTGGGGACGCTTGGGTGGCTCAGTGGTTGAACATCTGCCTTAGACCCAGGGCATGATCCTGGAGTCCTGGGTTTGAGTCCCACATCGGGCTTTTTGCATGGAACCCACTTCTCCCTCTGCCCATGTCTCTGCCTCTCTCTCTGTGTGTCTTTCATGAATAAATAAATAAAATCTTTTAAAAAAATTTTTTTAAATTAAAAAATAAAAAAAAAAACCCACCTTTCTGCCTTAGCTTTTGTCAGTTTAATGGACATCTATTTGGCCTTCCTTTCTTCACTTTTATTTACATACACAGACACATGGAGGATATACAACAGTTTTGTGTACATTTGTTTTTTCGTAATCATGATATACTTCCTGTTTATCATATATCCAAATATGTCCATATATACCATATATATTCATATATACCACAATATCCTACTCAATGAACTTGAATTCCATAAATGTTGGCACATACATAGATCTAGTTCATTTCTTTATCTGCTATATAGTATCCCATCATCATATGACAAAACCACAAGGGAGTCATTCTTCCACTGATAACCATCAACTGGAAAAATTTTGAACACATTTGTGTGAATGCATAAGCATTTCCCTGAAATAGCTTTCTAGATATGGAATTACTATGCCATCTGGTGTGAGCATGCTTTTTTTTTTCTTTTGGTGGTAATCTCTACACCCACCCAATATGGGGCTTGAAGTTACAACCCCAAGATCAAGAGTCGCACATTCCACCAATTGAGGCAGCCAGGTGCCTCAGGGGTGAGCACTTTGTTTTTAGTTTTTTAACTTTTAATTTCATTTTATTATTTATTTTTTAAAATCTTTATTTGAGATGGAGCAAGAGAGAGATCATGAGCAGGGGGAGTAGCAGAGGGAGAGGGAGAAGCAGACCCCTCACTCACTGAGCAGAGCCTGATGTAGGGCTCAATACCAGGACCCTGGGATCATGACCCAAGCTGAAGGCAGACACTTAGCCGACTGAGCCACCCAGGTACCCCAAGTATTTTTTTTTAATTTGAGAGAACGAGCATGCAGGGGCAGAGGGAGAAGCAGACTTCCCGCTGAGCAGGGAGCCCAATGCAGGACTTAACCCCAGGACCCTGAAATCATGACCTGAGCTGAAGGTAGATGCATAACCAACAGAGCTAGCCAGGTGCCCCTAGGATGAGCACTTTGAAAAAAATATCCATCCATCCATCCATCCATCCATCCATCCATCCATCCATTCATTCATGAGAGACACACAGACACAGGCAGAGGGAGAAGCAGGCTCCTTGCAGGGAACCTGATATGGGACTCGATCCGAGGACCTGGGGATCACGCCCTGGGCCGAAGGCAGATGGTCAACTGCTGAGCCACCCAGGCATCCCAGGATGAGCACTTTTAAATCTGATGTTACCCAGGTACCTTTCACAAAGGTTCTGCCCAGTTCTACTCCCATGACCAATGGAGAAACACACAAGTCTCCTTATACCCACACAGACACAATATTCTATCAAAGAATTTTTTTCTTTGTTGACCCAAAAGGGGAAAATTGGTATCACAGCTTTTACTTTGGCTCCTTTCTATGAGTGAGGTTAAGCATTTATTTTTGCAGGTTGAAAGGCCATTTCCTACCCATTTTTCTAGTGGTCTTTTAAAAATTGATTTCAGAGAGTTCTCATGTATTAAGAACATTAGCTTTTCATCCCTGCTACATAGACAAGCAAGCAGAGTGGACTCTCTGCTTCACCCTGAAGCCCCTTAGAGCAAGTGCAAACAACTCTGGGGATACTGTCTGTCTTCAGACCGTGTTTCCAGGCCAGGCCACGTGGCTGTGGGAGATACATGCTGCCCTTGGCCCTCTTTGGTGCTGCATTTGTTTTACCCGTTGGTCGGAAGGGGCTAGCTCACAAGCTCCAGCTCCACAAGGAGGGGCTGGAATCCAAGAATAATCATCACTGTTTCTTCTGATGCCCTTGGAGTAGAGCTGCCCCTGGGGGCTTGGTTTGGAGGCCAGAGTAGTGATTTACAGGACTGCCCCAACTAGTAACACAGGCCTGGTTTCCAGAGATTCAAGCCAAGTGAACTCAAAACCCACCCTGTCAGCCCCCCACCACCTGCCTCACTCTCACTCTCAGAAGCACCCATGGCACTTACCCTGGCCCAGGAGTAATCCATTGGCACAGTTGGAGGCGGTACCTCCTGAGCAGGTACAATGACTCCTTTGGCCACAAGATCTTCATACACAGACCTGGGAGATGGGGGAAGGGGAGAAGGGAAGACATCCAGGTGGATTTTAGGCTTCTGAGTGCTTCTAAGCCATCCCAGGAACATTCCTCCACCTAACCCCAGAATTCTAGGTTTTCTAGGTCTGCAGCCTCTCCTGGCAAGGCCACACACCAGCTGGATTCCTGAGAACTGAAGGAAAACCAGTTCTGGCCAAGACCCACCCACAAGCCCCATGGGGCTTTTACAGAATCTGAAGAATAAGGAACAACAGACGGGAGGAATGGGAAGACACAATAGGTTATCCAATAACTTTGTCAATCAGAGGTGATAACTTCTAGCTGCTTCTATGCTCATTTCTTATTTACAGAACAGCCAAGTAGGTAGGCTCAGAAACCGAACATGTTTTAATACCAGTCTGAACAGCCCGTGACTGTGTCTACAAACAAAATAAAACAAAACCCAAAAAGAAAAGATTTCGGACCATTTGTATGGTTGTACTTGTCACCTAAAAGGGACCAGGAATTTCAGACACCTCTGTGTCACAGAGGCTGTAATCCTCACGGGGGCTCTGAGAGGGAACAGGAGGCTGGCATCCTCCCCACAGTCCACTTACTGGATGATTTCTCCAAGTTCATCGAAGCTCGGGGGCACATACACTCCTGCCTCCTTCAAAGCCTGATTCTTGGCTACTGCGGTTTCAGAAGCCTGGTTGGCACAAGCTCCAGCATGGCCAAACTGGACCTGGAAGACAAAGGGGGAGAGGCTCTACTGGGCTTGTTAATACTGGAAGAGAGAAAACACAGGCTCCTAGGAGTGTCTGTACCCATTACAGGCTGGACCCTGCTGAACATTTTATGTGAATCACTTCATTCAAGCCCTACACAGGCCCACTCAATAGATATACCACATGACTCCCTCAACTTATAGAAGAGACCGATGCACCGAGAATTCCCAGAAGGTCAGAAGGTCACACAGCTATTGTGAACTGTAGCCAGGACACAAAGCCTGGAGGCCCATCTCCCTGCAGCAGCCTTCAGGGGTGGGTGGAGGTCAGCAAACAGCCCTAGCTGTGAGCCACTGTGAGTGAGTGAAGTTTTTTTGTGAGTAAAGTTACATGCTGGCAACCTTAAGGCTGAGCTGACTTCACAGGCAGAACTGGATTATCCTACACATACTTTTTATAAAATATATCCAATATTAAAAAAAATAAAATTTCATGTAAAAATACAAATCCCTAGTTTTATAGATGTTTATTTTTAAAAGATTTATTTATTTATTTGAGAGAGACACAAAGAAAGAAACAGAGGGAGGCGTATAGGGAGAGGAGAGAGAGAGAGAATCTCAAGCAGACTCCCTGCTGAGTGTGGAGCCCCATGTGGGGCTGGATCCCATGACCATGAGATCCTGATCTGAAATCAAGAGTTGGATGCCTAACCAGCAGAGCCACTCAGGCACCCCTCCTCTAGCTTCTTTTTAGAAAGTAGGATTGTAGGGGTGCCCGGGTGGTTACATCAGTTGAGTGTCCAACTCTTGATTTCAGCTCAGGTCATAATCTTGGGATTGTGGGATTGAGCTCCACGTTGCACTCCACACTCAGTGCTGAGTCCCTTTGAGTTATTCTCTCTCTCTTTGCCCCTGCGCCTCCCTCTGGAAAGTAAATAAATCCTAATAAAAATGAAAAAGATAAGAAGTCAGATTGTGTACCACTAGGTCTATATTTTCACATGGCAGCAATCACCTAGGGTCACCTAGTAACTGCTCCCTTTCACCTGAGCACACAGTTAAGATAAACTCTAAACCCAATGGCACCAGAAATGACTGGCTACAGAAGGGAGCATCAGGGAAGAGAAAACCAATGGGAAGAGCTACATGGTAACTGTATCTTTGACCATGTAATGGGGAAAACGAGGTAACCAAATAAGATGCGGTACAAAACCTTGATTAGGGCGGGCTGAGGTGGGTAATCACAATAATGTCTAACCTGTTTGAGTAACACTACATCCAGGCACTTTTCTGTGTAGTTTACCCACTTCATCTTTCAGTAGCTATGGCTACTTCCATTAAGAAGGGAAGTGGAGGGATCTCTGGGTGGCGCAGCGGTTTGGCGCCTGCCTTTGGCCCAGAGCGCGATCCTGGAGACCCGGGATCGAATCCCACATCGGGCTCCCGGTGCATGGAGCCTGCTTCTCCCTCTGCCTGTGTCTCTGCCTCTCTGTGTGTGTGTGTGTGACTATCATAAATAAATAAAATTTAAAATAAAATAAAATAAAATTAAGCGCTGGCTCCCAATGCATTCTTTATAGGACTGAATCTGCATGGGTGGATGGGGTGGGAAGGAGGAGAGATTCTGTACTCAAACAAAATGCTGCGTTCGAGGAAATTAAAAGTTTAACTCTGAGATTCCTCTAAACTAAAACAAAAAAAAATTTTTTTTAAAGATTTACTTTAGAGAGAGAGAGGGGGACAAGCAGATTCTGCACTGAGCAGTGTAGAGCCTGACATGAGACTCGATCCCATGACCTGAGATCATGACTGAAGCCAAAAGCAAGTGTTGGAAGCTTAACTTACTGAGTTACCCAGGTGCCCCGCAAACCCCCCAAAATTTTTAAAATTTTTTTAAAATCTTTTTTTTTTTAAGATTTTATTTATTTATTCATAGAGATGCAGAGAGAGAGAGGCAGAGTCACAGGCAGAGGGAGAAGCAGGCTCCATGCAGAGAGCCTGACGTGGGAGTCGATCCCGGGTCTCCAGGATCATGCCCTGGGCTGCAGGCGGCGCTAAACCGCTGTGCCACCGGGGCTGCCCAAAATTTTCATTTTTTAAAGATTTTATTTATTTACTCATGAGAGACACAGAGAGAAAGAGGAAGAGACATAGAGTAGCAGGCTCCATGCAGGGAGCCCGATGTGGGACTCGATCCCGGGACTCTAGGATCACACCCTGGGCTGAAGGCAGGCGCCAAACCGCTGAGCCACCCAGGCATCCCAAACCCAAAAACTTTTAAAGAGAAATAGATTATGTTGCATGTTCATAATTTATAGAAGCTCCCCTTTCTGTTTGCTTTGACGACCATTGCTACAGGACCAGTTTTGTGGAACATAGTTCTGAAAAATGTCACCTTACCAATAACTCTGGTCTTTACTCCCATTGCCTGGTTCTTAATTCTGTTTTTCCTGAGGAGCTGTCTCTGCCTGCCAACAGGTGGAGATTTTGTTGCATGCCTACCTGACCTCTATAGGGCCGAAAGTTCTGTAAGGTCATGAGATCTGCTTAAGAACGCAAAAATCACGGATGCCTGGGTGGCTCAGTTGGTTAAATATCTGCTTCGGCTCAGGTCATGATCCCAGGGTCCCAGGATCAAGCCTCGTATCAGGCTTCCTGCCCTGCTGAAAGTCTGCTTCTCCCTCTGCCTCTCACTCCCTCGCGCTCTCTCTCAAATAAATAAATTTAAAACCTTAAAAAATAAAAAATCACTTATTAGCTGGGCACTGTACTATACTACTTTGTGTGTGGTTGAAATTTCCCAATGTTGGGGATCCCAGGGTGGCTCAGCAGTTTGGCGCCTGCCTTTGGCCCAAAGCAAGATCCTGGAGTCCCGGGATCAAGTCCCGCATCGGGCTCCTGGCATGGAGCCTGCTTCTCACTCTGCCTGTGTCTGCCTCTCTCTCTCTCTCTGTGTCTATCATAAATAAATAAATCTTTAGGGATCCCTGGGTGGCGCAGCGGTTTGGCGCCTGCCTTTGGCCCAGGGCGCGATCCTGGAGACCCGGGATCGAATCCCACATCGGGCTCCCGGTGCATGGAGCCTGCTTCTTCCTCCGCCTGTGTCTCTGCCTCTCTCTCTCTCTGTGACTATCATAAATAAATAAAATAAAAATTAAAAAAAAAAAAAGTAAAAATCTTAAAAATAAATAAATAAATAAATAAATCTTTTTAAAAAAAAAAAGAAATTTCCCAATGTTTTAAAAAATTAAGTGAAAGACAAAAATGGAACACCTTGAAGACCTGTACCATCCCTGGGGTGATGATGCGTGCCCAGCTAGAAACAGAAGAGTGAGGTCCTTGCTCTGTTGGCGGTGTCCTCAGCTTAGCAGGGGTGAAAAGGTGGGCTGGTAATGCAGAGCTGGTTAAGAGAAACAATGCGGCTGGGACTTGCAATTATTTTTGGCTGCTCAGGCGGAGGGGAGAGAAGTCAAGAAAAAGGAGAATCAGGAAGAGCTTCATGGAATCGGGTGAACTGAAGAATGGAAATGAGCATTTGCTAAGACCTGTATATGCCAGACCTTTTCAATTATCTTCTTATGTGAGCCACAGAACAATCCTGAATCATCCCCATTTTACAGCCCAGGAAACTGAGGCAGGAAAGGCCAAATGATCCGCCCTGGTTATACAGATTGACCAAGATCTGATTGTAGCCCGGGGGGGGGGGGGGGAGGGGGGGGTGTCACGCATGAGGTACGGGAATAATTCCACGACCCACCCCTCTCCTTTTACTTACTTAAGAAAAAAAATACAGAGTTGATACTTATACAAAATTATATTATAAGCATTTACTACCTCCTGCTGTTTCTTTAATCTGATAAACTCTTTATCAACATATCAAGAATCACCTCATTCTTCTCCTGCCTGCTGGGTTTTCTACTGTATGGCTGGGCCGGGATGACATATCCCCTTCAGACCCGCATTTAGGCTGTTCTATTTTCTACCATTAAAATCTTGAGTGTCCTTGCACACACACTTCAAAATATTTTTGTGCGCAGACCCATAAATCTGTAAAAGTGGAACAGCTGGTTCAAAGGAGAGGTGCATTTTACAACTGCACAAATATCGTCACTGTGAGGTGGGGACGAATCTCAGTGGGGAAGGCAAGTATTGCAGGATTGCAGGCAGAAAGAATAGGGTGACAGGCTTACTGGTGGGAAGGTTAGGAGGTTCAGAGTAGGGATTAGCACTGTTGCAGGAAGCCTTATGGCCAGATCTTACCTTCATCTGTACATAGCGCATATGCTGCTGATACAAGGCCTCACCCTTGAGCCTCCTCAGCTATTGATCACTGATCAGTGACAACTCTTTGTTTCCCCAGTTTCATCATCACCGGATGGGCCATCTTCAAGACAGAGGGTCCTCTAAGATGGAGTCCTGGGGCTGCAGTCTGCCTTGCCATACCCAGCCAGAGAGAGGTGACTCAGAGTGTTGGTACTGGATGCCTGGGCCATGCCGCACTCACTGTATGCCTCTGGGCATACTTCTACATCTAGAACAAACCTGGCTTTCTTCTACAGCCTCTCCCCATGCCCCTCCCCAGCTCTGTGCCTCTCCCTCCTCCACTTCCCTCAGTAAATTCCTGCTCAATAAACTCCTTCTCATCCCTTAGATGCAGCACAAGCTGGGATCCCTGGGTGGCGCAGCGGTTTGGCGCCTGCCTTTGGCCCAGGGCGCGATCCTGGAGACCCGGGATCGAATCCCACATCGGGCTCCTGGTGCATGGAGCCTGCTTCTCCCTCTGCCTGTGTCTCTGCCTCTCTTTCTCTCTCTGTATGACTATCATAAATAAATAAAAAATAAAAAGATGCAGCACAAGCCTCACCTTCCTTGTGAAGCCATCCTAACTGCTCCAGACAGAAGTGTGCCCTACTCCAATCCTAGCAGGGACTCAGAGCTGTGCTCTGGTCTTCATCTGATGACTGTCCCCCACCCCCCCAACTGGATTTAACCTTCTAGAGAGCAGGGCCCTAGGTGGACCTCACGGTAACCCTCAAGTAGTAAATGATCATTGGAGGAACTAGCTGCTCAACGAGATGACCACACAGTTCACCTCAGACACCCCCTTTGGCCTCCCTGTCCAGGAGTGACGTGTCCCGGCTGTACCTCAGAGGAGAACATGGTGGCACAGGTCCCGATGCACCAGCAGACCACGGGCTTGGTGATACGGCCCTCCTTGATACCCCGGCAGATCTTATATTCCTCAGTGCCCCCTATCTGCCAAAGAACAGGGAACAAGAAAAAGCCCACAAGTTAGTGGAACCCATCCCAAATTGTCATGGGCAGCACTGCACCAGGAAAATCTCTCCCAAATCAGGTGGGGGTCAGAGGCGCCAGGAGTCCTGAGTTACAACTTGGCTAGGAAATGAAGAAACATGGGCTATGGCCAAATAATAGCTTGGAAGATTGAGACTGGAGACAAGGAAGAATTGTAAAAGGGCAGTGGGTATCCTCTGGAGTCCCTGAGACTCCCCCTCCTTGATTTAAGAGTAGAAGATAAAACAACAACAACAAAAAAGAGTAGAAGATGATTTTGGATCAGACCTGCTCAGAGGCACAAGCAAGGAATGGGGTGAGAGGACTCTCCCAAACTATAAAACCACACTTCTTACTCCACCTATGCACTGCGAAGAGACCAATGTCAGCCAAAAGCTTCTTCTTTATTGGTACTAAAAAGTCTTGTGCAAAAAAAAAAAAAAAAAGAAAAGAAAAGAAAAGTCTTGTGCCACCAAGAGGCAAGAACGTTTTCAGGAACAGACACGGCAGTTTTAACAATGACAACTTTTATGGCCCAGGGCGTAGGGAGCAGGATTACCAGGGACTGTAACTTTAAGTTATATATAACCAAATACATGAGCTGTTTTTCAAAACTGGGGTCACACATTAGAGTCAGAAAAATAAAATTAAAAAACAAAACGCACCTCTCCAAGAACCACAATCATTTTTACTCCTGGAGTATCCTGGTAACGTAATACATGATCCATAAATGTTGAGCCGGGGTACCTGGTAAAAGCAGAGAGAACACATGGGATCAGGAGACATGGGGAGATGTATGTACAGGTGTAGGAGGCTACTATGAGGTTTTTTGTGAGTGTGGGTGTCCAGTGAGGGCCCAGAGATGCCTCAAAAGGCAAGGGGTGAGGTGGGGGGTGGGTAATAAATGAAGCACAAGGGAAGGGAAGGAGAAGGGAGGTTTGCTTGGCAGTAAGAGATGCTTATAGAGTACATGTGTGGTGGCTTTAAAATATGGCTGAAAGGGGCACCTGGGTAGCTCACTGGTTGAGTGTCTGCTTTTGGCTCAGGTCATGATCTTGGGGTCCTGGGATCGAGTCCCGCATTGGGCTTCCCACAGGGAGCCTGCTTCTTCCTCTGCCTATGTCTCTGGCTCTCTCTGTGTCTCTCATGAATAAATAAATAAAACCTTTTTTTAAAAAAATATGGCTGAAAATTCTTTCAACAAGGTGGAATCTCATGCCTCTCTTGAATATGGCTTAGACTTGATGATTAGCTTCTAATAAACAGAATGTGACAGAAATGACTCTTTGACAATGGCTTCTGTGGCAGGGTTATAAAAACAGCTTCTGTCTGGCACTCTCTTGAATTGCTCATGCTGGGGGATGCTGGTCACTATGTCTTTTTTTTTTTTTTTTTTTGGTTACTATGTCTTGAAGAACACTGAGCAGCCTATGGAGAAACCCACAAAAAAGCACTGTGTCAGCCCTGAGGATGAGCTACCTCCAGCCTCAAGCAGGCCTTTAGCTGAGAATAGCATCTCGGCCACCTACCACTTCACTGCACCATACCCCTCCCCAAGCCACAGCTGCCTACTTGAGCCACTCCTGAACCCTGACCCACAGAAACCAGAACAAATGTTCTATTATAGTTTGAAACCACTCAGTTCACATAACTTTTTTTTTTCTTTTAACAAGCAATATATAGCATACCAATATAGCATGCCAACTGATGTCCCAGGATTGGCAGGCTATTGCTAGGTCCATATACCGGTCTGTATATATAGTTGACCCTTGAACAACGTGTGGGTTAGGAACAACAATCCCCACACATGCAGTCAAAAGTCCAGTATAGCTATAACTCCCCCAAAGACTTAACTACCTACTGTTGACCAGAAGCCTTACTGACTATATCAGTAATCGATTAACACATATTTTATATTATATGTGTTATATACTGTGTTCTTACTCTAAACCAAGCTATAAAAAAAGAGAATGTTATTAACAAAACCATAAGAAAGAAAAAAATAGTTACAGTACTATACTGTATTTATTGAAAAAAAATCTGCAAAAAAAAAGAAGAAGAAAGAAACCTGCATATAAGTGGACCCATGCAACAAACCCATGTTGTTTGAGGGTCACCTGTATTTTAATTTTCTCCTACCAAGTGAGTTTACAAAAGGATTAAGGGCCAGGATGTGACTCTGTAGATCTTCAAGAACATTATAAATCCCAAAGGGACAGTGGAATGGCCTAGATTTATTTGAGCTGGAGCCCATTGTCAGCGAGCACCGGGGACAAGGGTCCCCCAGGCCACGGTCCTAAAGACCTGGGTGAGAGATCTTTCTCACTTGGGAAGTCCATCTGACACAATACAGGAGAGTCAGGAGACAGACAAGGTGACTGGCTCTCCCAATAGCTTTTGGTTGAGGGAAACAGCAATCATAATAATAATAAACAGCAATGGCTAATGTGTATTATGACATTAAGTACTAGGCATTACTCTAAAATAATACTCTACTGAAGGGCACTTGGATGGCTCAGCTGGTTAAGTGTCTGCCTTCAACTCAGGTCATGATCTCAGAGTCCTGGGATTGAGCCCCAGATCAGGGAGTTTGCTTCTCCCTCTCCCCCTTACTCGTCCTCTCTCTTGCTATCTCTAACTCAAATAAAATCTTAAAAAAAATAATACTGTATTGGTAATATCCTGATTACCATTCACACTAACAAAAACAATGAATATACTATTTGTGAGATAAGAAATAGAGATTTGGTCTCTGTCCTCAGTTCCTGATGCAGAGCTCCTAAAACCCTTGGAATTTCCTAGGTGGTAGGAGTGTCTTTTGTTCTCATGAGGCAACTCCTGGTGGGGGCCTACAGAGCCCCTGGATGGAGGCTGGCTGCTAGAAGACCAAGCCGTGATCAGAGGCTTGGAATTGTCAGCCTTACTCACCATCCTCTGCAGAGGGGAGGACTAGTGATTGAATTAATAATCGATTGTGCCTATATGATGAAGTCTCCATAAAAATCCCTAAAGAAGGGGGTTTGGAGAGCTTTTGGATTGGTGAACACACCAATGTGTTGGGAGGGTGGTGTGCCCAGAAACTCCATGCACTGCCCCCCGTAACTTGCCATACGTGTTTTTTTCATCTGGCTGTTCCTGGATTCTGCAAGCCATTCGAGCCAATTACCAAACCCAAGAATTAAGGTATGGAGACCCCCAATGTATAGCCAGCTGGTCAGGAGTATCAGAAGCCTGGACTTGGAACTGGCATCTTGTGGGACTGAGCCCTTCACCTGTGGGATCTGGTACTAACTCCAGGTAGATACTGTCAGAATTGAAACGAACTGTAGGACACCCAGCTGAGAAGCGGAGAACTGCTTGGTATGAGGAAAAAAATCCCAACATCTGGTAGCCAAAAGTGTCAGTGAGATCATGGAAGAAAGTAGAGAAACACTTCTTCTGGGATTCCTGGGTGGCTCAGCGGTTAAGTGCCTGCCTTCAGCCCAGGGCATGATCCTGGAGACCCAGGATCAAATCCCACATCAGGCTCACTGCATGGAGCCTGCTTCTCCCTCTGCCTATGTCTCTGCCTCTCTCTCTCTCTCTCTCTCTCTCTCATGAATAAATAAATAAAATTTAAAAAAAAAAGAAAGAAACAGTTCCTCCTTTCACCATTACAGTCTATAGCTAGACCTTCTGAATACTTGCTAAGTGCCAGGTCCTGTATTAGCCACTTAATATAAATATTACCTCACTTAATCCTTCCAACAACCCATGAGGGGGGTGCAATTATTTTGCCCATTTGATTTGTAAGGATGATGGAGGTCCAGGGAGGGTGAGTGACCTGCACAGGACACCTCCCTGGTAAACAGAGAAACTGGGATTTGAGCCCCCTTGCTCTGATTTCAGAATTAGTCCAAATCACTGCACTCTGCTGCCTCCCTATGGCCACAACTCAGACAACAAACAGAATTACCCCTAAAGCCCAAACATCTTTGAAAAACCTCTTTTCCTGTTTTTTTCCCCCCTGATTTCATGCTGATGTCATTCCTGAGGCAGAGTAGAAATGCTCTGTTTTATGGACTCAACTCAGCAGCAAGGAGCAGAGACTGGAGGACCCAGTGCCCCTCTTCTCCCAGACTGCCACTCCCAAGTGTGGGAGGCCTGCCTTGGCCCAGCTGATCACCTGTCCCCGCCAATGGCCACACCCTCATAGACGCCATCTGTGGTCCGAGAGATGATATTGTTGAGCTCATTGGACATGCCCCCAGAACGCGAGACGTAGGCCACGCTGCCAGGGCGGTACAGCTTGGAGGCCAGGATGTTGTCCAGCATCCCGCCTGTATTTCCAATCTTAAAGCACCCAGGCTTGATGCCTCCAACCTGTTGAGGAGGCAGAAACAGTAGTCAGGGAGGAAGAAGCTCCTGATCGACCACAGAGCTCAGGGGAATCACAAAGCCCAATACCACCTGCTCCCCGCACTCTGGTCAGGATGGGGAGAAAATGGTCCGAGAGAGCTAACTACCTGCACAACGGGTTTTCAGCTCGGGAAGTATCTCATCTCCCTGTCAAGAGCCATTACGCAGGTAAAAAGAGAACCTTCCTTGTAAAACATGGCTTAGTACTGCGGATTCAGATACGTATACTCAGGCTTAAGTCACCTCCTTTGGTCTAAAAGGGTGACGGCACCCAGGACAAGTGTAAAACACATGTGCGTGCCTCTGCTCAACGTCACCACCCCCTGCCTCAGAGATGAAAGAAAGCCCCTTGCTTAATTAAAGAATCTGACCTTCAGACAACTTTTTAATGCAATAGCTAAGGAAAAACAACAATTAAATATTCTCAGAGTGATTTCTTTCTATGTGACGACCTTTGGGCAAATAAAACCTCTAAGTAGATTCTTCCTTGGATCACAGTGAAAGGAATAATCAAAGGTTGTATGAAGGTGGACTAACACACACAAAAAAAACCCTTAAAACTATAAAGTTAGCCCCTTAAAACTATAAAGGTGATACAGACCAGGGAGGGAGCCCGTTAAAGCAACTGAATATGAACAGACTGACTTGTAACGGGTATACTCTGAATCTTTTCAACCCAAGAGGGAAACAGAAGCATTAGTAAGTTAGCTTTCTGTGGGACCAGAACTTCGTAAGACAGGCTTGAACTTAAAAGGCTTTCCAGAAAGGACACTCACGGTGGCAGGTCCAATGATGGTCACTCCCTTCTGGTCTGCCTTCTTGATCAACTTCCTTGTGAGGGCCTCAGGGATGCCTTCAGCTATGATGGCGATGGTCCGGATCTAAAGGACAGTCCCTTCCCGTTAACTGTGTGCCTCAGATGAAACAACGAGGACCCACTTTCCATGCCCCCTTCTATTTTTTTTTTTTTTTTGATAGTCACAGAGAGAGAGAGAGAGAGAGAGGCAGAGACATAGGAGAGGGAGAAGCAGGCTCCATGCACCGGGAGCCTGATGTGGGATTCGATCCTGGGTCTCCAGGATCGTGCCCTGGGCCAAAGGCAGGCGCCAAACCGCTGCGCCACCCAGGGATCCCCATGCCCCCTTCTAGACTCTAAGAATAAAGTAATGTTAATAGTATACAAACCCTTCTTCCTACAGGGCTCTGTCCCTAGCCTGATGACTCCAACTCTTTCCCAAAAAAGAGGTGTAAACATCCAAAACCAATCTCCACTGGTTAACACCACAGTAATTCAGTAACCAAGAAGGAGCAAATGTTTCTGAAAACCCTTCTACCATCAAAAGTGTCTATATTTTCTCCCATCCAAAAACCCACCAGACTCAGACCCACCTGATCCCCACCTGTCCTGGTGCTTGTTCATAAAGCAGGTATCTACAGCTTTTTCCACTGTATCCTCTGAGTCTCTGACTCTATGTCTCAGGGTGGGTATGGAACACAAATGAGCTGCTTCCACCCTTAGACCAGAGTGGGCTGGAGGAGAAAGCCAGAAGGAGTGGGGATGGGCAGGAAAGATCAAGAACTATCTCTCTTTGGTTCTAGACCTGGGGCCAGCAAACTTTTTCTGGCTCCTTTGGTCATATGGTCTCTGCAATAACTACTAAACTTTGCCTCTGTAGCATGAAGACAGCTGTGAACAATATGTAAATGAACACAGTATGGCTGTGTTCCAATAAAACTTTAGAAAAACAGACAGGGGGCTAGGTTTGACCCTTGTCAGCTACAGTTTGCTGAACTTTGCTCTAGAATGAAAAAGTAGCTCATTTTCAGCAGGTGTGCTTTTGTTTTTGCTTCACCGAGATGGCAAAACAAATTTACATTCTCCAGTCTCTCCCACACTGTACTAAGCCAGTCCGGAATCAGACAATAATTTTGAACAGAAAAATCAGTATCTTAGTCTATAGGCTCTTACAAATCAATTAACAAAAAGACAAATACCTTAACAGAAAAAAAAAAAAAAAAAAGAAAAAGAAAAAAAGGAAGAGCAAGTCACAAAATATAAATGGTCAATAAATGTTTTTAAAAGCTCATCTTAGTTAATAATTACAGATCTGCAGATTAGGGGTGCCTGATGGCTCAGTGAGTTAAGCATCTGCCTTCAGCTTGGGTCATGACCCCGGGGTCCTGGAATCTAGCCACCTCACAATCCCTGCTCAGCAGGGAGTCTGCTTCTCCCCTTTCCCCCTCCTCCCACTTTTGTGTGCACACTTTCTCTCTCTCAAATAAAATCTTTAAGAAAAAAGATACGCAAATTAAATAGAATGCCTATCACTTGTCAAATACATGCTTGTTTTTCTTAGAGAGAAAGAGGGCGTGCGTGGGAGCAAGGGTTGAGGGACAGAGAGAGAGAGAGAGAAAGAGAGAGAGAATCTTAAGCAGGCTCTATGCACAATGCAGAGCCAGACGCAGGGCTCGATCACAACCAGAGATCATGACCTGAGCTGAAATCAAGAGTAGGAGGCTTAACCAATTGAGTCATCCAGAGGCCCCAAATACGTGTTTTTAAAATGCAAACATTCAGCATTGGCCAGGGTACAGACAGCAGGCCTTCTTGAACCACTGATGGAGTTTATGTCCTTACAACTTTTCTGGAGGGCACCTGCAGGATGGATCAAAGGCTTCTGAATCTGCACATTCTGATGCAGCAGTTTGACTTCCAGATACTTATGCTGGGGAAATAATTAAGCATATATGCAAATATTCATCTAAGATGCTCATTGCAAGACCAGAAAAAGCAAAACTGATGTTGCCAATGAATATTTATGGATGTGAAAAGAGTTATTGAAGAAAATGGATTACAAAACAGCCACGGACAGTGTTATTCCACACGTTCAAATCCAGAGAAAAAAGTGGAGAAGATTAAATTCAAATGTTGGCAACTATGTTTCTGGGAAATAGAAATTGACTGAGGTATTCATTTTTTTCTCTTTACCTAAAAATATTTCAGTTTTCTCTACAATAAACATGTAATAGGGACCCCTGGGTGGCTCAGTGGTTAAGCGTCTGCCTTCGGCTCAGGGCGTGATCCTGGAGTCCTGGGATCAAGTCCTGAATCCGACTCCCTGTCAGGAGCCTGCTTCTCCATCTGCCTATGTCTCTGCTTCTCTCATGAATAATAAAAAAAAAATCTAAAACAAAACAAACCCCACGTAATAATTTTATAATAAGAAATTACTTTTGATTCTGTTGTGAAAGCCAGTCTTAGAAGCACAACAAAGACCTGGGTGAGGAGGGGGACCAGATGATCCTGAACGGACTCTTTGTTAGCCTAGTTAAGCAGTGCTGTCCAGCCTGCCTGCCCTGTTACCTACCCTGTTACCACCCTACCTCCTGAAGATCAAGTGTATCCAACCACTTTCTCCCAAACCACCGGCCAGTCCTGAGTGCCAAGCCATTTGTCCCAGGTGGCAGTGCTGGTAGACACCATTCAGGAGCTTTCCCTGCTTCCCCATCCCAATGCCCGCTGACCTACCTGCGCATAATTCATGGTCTCAATGGTACTATCATAGGCTGAGCGGAGAGAGGCAAAGTTGATCAGCACATCTACTTCTGGGTGTTTCTTCATGGCATCAGCCATGTTCTTGAAGACAGGAATCAGGATCTCCTTGTGACCCCAATAAAACTTCTGCTTGTGGTCCCCACTGTAAGAAAGGAAGAGTAGGAGGGGTCAGAACACCCCTAAGCTGTCAGGGCTGGGGAGGGGGAAGCCAAGGGGAGGAGCTTCATCTAGAAGGTGGAGAGACAGGGTCCCACGTGTGTGAAACACCCCCCAGGAATATGGATCACCCCAGTCTGGGATGGCAGATGCTTCCCCAGCAAAGGGGGTAATCTTGCTGGCTCCCCAAACTCTGTCTCAGTGAGGGAGATGAGATGACAAAGTCTCACTTGGCAGCCATCTCTAGCTTCCCGCCTCGGTGGGACTCACGTGAAAGGGTACACCATGGCAGCCACTGAAGGCTCATCTCGGGAGCAGACGTAGTCAAAGTCCAGCATGCCCTGTACAGCCCGGGTCTGCATGCCCCACACGATGGCCTTGGTGTGGCGGCTGAAGAGGGTGGCACTCTTTCCTGGTGAGCAAAGACACAACGAGTGCACCCAGAACACACACTCCGGGGAGACCCTCAGGGCTGCCACACCCCTCCATGCCCAGGTCCAGGGATGGGGGGCTCATCACCACGGCAAAGGGATGTCAAGAGGATGGGATTCTGAGAACTGCAGGAAGAGGTGCCTTGGTCTCTCTGCAACGAGGTGGCAGAGAGAGGGAAGAGAGCTAAGAAGGCCTGCCTAGCTGGTAAAGAGCTAGCAATCAACGCAGAAAGGATTCCCAGGCAGAGAATTCCCACAGGGAATTGATTCACAAGAGAGGCATGTCATCAGCATTTTGCTTACAGGCCAATGAAGGCTTAATCAATTACTTTTAAAGCCACTGAGAAAAAAAAACATCAAGCTCTCCCAATTCTAGTAGCCATAGGACTTGAATCAACCTGACAATCATCACCTCTAACTCTGGACATAAACCAGCTTGGGTCAGGATCCGAATCCAGCATGGGCCCAAAGAAGAGGCTGGCCACAGCCTTATTTCTCCTGAGGTTCTGGCTGAAGCGCACTGGCTTCTCGGCACCTCCCAACTTTCTCTGTGCTGTGTCCCTCCTGCCCGACCCCCTCCAGCAGATGGGTCTTTCCTGCTCAATGCTCCAGGGCAGCTCTCCAACAGCACAAAGGAATGAGAGGCAAGAGAAGGGGAAAGAAAAGCTGTTACAAGTGCTTCCTTTGCCTGAAGGGAAAGGCCCCTACATCACTCTGCAGATCTGGCTCTCCCATTCTCTGCAAGTCCCCAAATCCCCACTGCAGGAAAGTGGCCCCCAGGGGAGGTTCTCAGCTCCCCCAGGGAGAACAAGGCACTGAGCTCAGTGGCCATCTGGTATTGATCAACCTGGTATACTAGCGCAGGCTTGGCTCCTTAGGTTCAAGGTCCAATTAAATAAATTTGAGATCACTCTCCCTAGGCGTGCAGGGTTCCCATCCCTACACAAGCTTGCTTCTTCCCTTTCAGCTCTAAGCTTCTCATACCAGAAGGCTCCTGCTGTTCCAAATACCTGGGACTTACTGTCATCAGACTCACTGGGATTCTCAAGAGACAGGAGATCACAGAACAAAGGAAGCCACCTAATCCAGTACCCTTGCTTCCCAGGCCCCGGAACCTGAAGCTCAGAGATGCCAAATGATGGAGATCCTGCCATCTCGCGTCAGGGCCAGATTATATACTAATTTATGATGCAACTCAACCATGCAAGGGAGGAGGGTGGGATCCAAGCCAGGAGGGCCTGGCCTCTCCCCACCCTCAGGGGGGGAGCCCACACTCCCCCAAGTCAGAGTGTAAGCAAACACACACACATGCATCTGTCTACCTAAGACTACAGAAAGGAGACTAAACCTGGAATCTTTACAAGCCCCCACCCTGCACTTCCAGCATAAAAGGGGCAGATTTCAAGCGTGCTCCTCTCCAGCACAGATATGGCAAAGCCAAAGGCCATCATCCTCATCCCACCAGCAGCATGAGTCCCTGGGAACCCATGCTGCAGGCTACCATCCCCCCACCAGGCTACTCCACTGGCTCGGGGACTAACGGTAGGATAAGCCCACCCCCCTGGGTGGAAGAGCTCTCAGAACTGGGGTTAGGCCCCAGTTCTTTCCACACAGGGCTAGGTCTAGTCTTTCCAAGTAACAAAGGATCTTTCCAGAGACAGGAAACATAGGGATTAAAGGCAGATGGTGAGAGGACTGCATTCTTGGCTTTTATAGGGGGAGATATTTGATCTAGCTTAGCTGCCCCTTCCCCTCCCTTTGGCAAAGAATCAAAGGTCATCAAGTTTTCCCCCTTCCCCAGGGAGAATTCTCCCACAGAAGTGAATGTCAGAAAGTTCAGTGGAAGCCCTGAGGCATTGGAGGGATGAATCCATTCACGTTAGTCAACAGGGGAACATGTGTTTGCACAAATGTGTGAATGAACACAGCAAATGTCCTCCATAAGCAGTGACCTCATACATCAAAGCCCAGATCCCCTCTACAGATTTATTGCACATCCATCTAGGCTTATACCTCCCTCCTTGACTTGTCTACCCTGTCTTCCACCCAAAACCCAGAGAAATCTAAACCTGTTGCTGGCACTGAGAGCTTAGGGATGCAGTAGGTGGTGGTGAGGCTAAATGGGAAAAGTAAGAAGAGACTCTGAGGCGGAGATGGGAATCCCGGAGGGCTGCTGCTGCCCTCCTTGCCCTTGTGCTGCCACTCCCCCTTCAGCTTCCATGGCTCCCTCATTCCCAGGACGCCCCTCCCTCCTCAGCAGGCACCACTCCACTAAGACTGTGGGCCTGGCTCTTGCTCCCACACTCCCTACCCTGTCCTGTTGGGAGTGTGGAGCCAGAGAGAGCCAGCCAGGAGAGTGCTGAGTGGAGGTGGGAGTGACTAAGTAGCGGCAGGACAGCGAAGGAGAGCGAAGACTAGGACTTGGGAGCAAACAAAGCACACGGTAAGGCTATATAACCCGCTAACCAAAGCCACACACAGAGCTGGGGCGGGGTGGGGGCATCCTACCTTGCAGGGATCTTGGACTTGGGACTGAATCTGTCAAAGAAAATGACCAAGGCAGCTGAGTTACCTGCTGGTGGCTGGAGGCTTTGGAGGGAAAGGGTGGGAAGAGGGAAGGGTCCCAAGAACAAGCCTTGTAGGGCTCATGCCCTCAGTCTCTCGTCTATTCCACAATAGACAGGAGTGAAGCCAAGAGAAGAGAAGAGAGCACTGATCAGCAGAGCAGAAGAAAGGGCCAAAGGGCCAGAGAGGGGGTGGGAAGGGCAAGAAGGCTTGGAGGGGGTGCTAAACACCAAAGACCCCCAGGCCTGGAGCAGAGGCAGCTGGCTGAATCCACCCTCATAATGTCAATCCCGGGTTATCCCCATGAAGCACAATAAGACAGTTACGTCACTGTAGGGTTGGATATGTCACTCTGCTGTAGACAAAGCTACTAGTTTGGGAACTGCAGGAAACAGCTACAATCTCGAGTGCCTGGAGCCCGTGTAACTGTTTCACAAAATGCCTCAAGCTCACACTATGTGTACCAAAAAGAGGCAGCATCAGCCCCACGCTAATGCCTATTATCTGATGCTGGCTGCAAGGGCTGGGTGGCAGGGGTCGCATCTGATGAACCAGAGGATAAACAGGGTACGCGAAATGCAGACAGGCTGGTATCTATGTGTGCTTTTACGGTGGGTTCGCAGGAAGGGTGATGGATGGTACCTGTAATAACTGTTGCATTGACAGGAACCACCACGTGGGTGCTTCCTTTGCGGTCCCAGCTCTAGGCTCCTGCTCTCTGCTTAGAAACAGAGTCTGGGAGACCTTGCCACCTCCGGGTATTGCTGTCTCCCTGACTCCTCCACAGCTTCCCTGCCTGGCTCACATGCCCCCAGAGGAAGTAAGGGGGTGGAAGAGAAGATAGCAAGGAGTGGGGTAACCCAGGCACAGTATGGGTCCCTTAGTGCCAGGAGAGCCCACAGGAAGGCTTAGAAAGGCCCGAGTTTTCATATCCTCACATCCGTTTGGCCCATGTGCCATACCCACTCTCATAGCAAAGCCCAGCTTTGTGCCCCAGCATGGCCCGCCCCAGTAGAACCTGGATAGGGCAGGCAGACAGGGGTGCCTGAACCTGCTGGTAGTTACCTTGTGGCATGGCAGGCTTGGCCTTCTTTGCAGGTGCCACCTCATCGGCCCTGGACTCAGAAAAAGAGGCTGTCCTGCTGGGGGCTGGAGTCTGGGGTGGGACAAGGAGACAGGGTAAGAGTCACAGGTAGCAACTGGGAAAAAGAACTATTTGGTCCTTAAGCTTTGGTTCCTTAAGGCCCAAAGAGATCCAGTAACAAGAACGATGCACATCCTCTACAAAGTGCTTCCAAAAGTATTATTCTAACAGCCCTCTTGACATGGGAATTAGTATTGTCCCATGTCACAGATGAGCAAACTGAGGCTTTGACACATGCCAAAGCCCCACTCTTAACAGGATTAAATTCAGGTCTGATTTTTAACCCCCTGATCTAACCTCGATGGCTTAGTCAGTGCAGTGTGCGACTCTTTATCTTGGGGTTGTGAGTTCAAGTCCCATGCTGGGTGTTGAGCTTACTTTAAAGAAACCAACCTTTTTCCCCAGTGCCCCCAGATGGCTAGGGACAGAGGGCGGGCACTGTGTTCTAGATGGGAGGAAGGTATGATGAGGAGGCAAAGATGACACACCATGCTTTATGTAGAGGACAGGTGGCACCTACCGATGTACTCCCACTGGCATTGAGGAGGAAATTTGCAGTGTGGGCTGCTGTGGGTGGCTGGTTGGGGATGGGCCGGTGACCCAGAGCCATGCCCACAATGGCTGTCATATGAGTTTCAGTACCAAAGACATGGATGGGGATCCCAGTGGTCTTCCCTAGGAGGGAAAGAAAAGAATCCATCATTCAAGTCTTCAAATAAGTACCCAAGTCCACATGACTCTACAGAGGCCCCTGCCTGACATCTAGTGCTTTTTTCTGCACAAGACCAATTATCGAGGATAGACCAACTGTCATATTTTCAGCATCAAGCAACTCTTTGTAAAGATGACCTGCTGAGTAAAGCAAGAAAGAGCTTTGCTGATACCCTGCAGTGGCCACAAGCATAATTAGGGTCTGCACTGTCTTGCTGGAAGCTGGCCCCTGGTCCCCTCAACCCCACGACCTTGACATCTGCCTGGCTTGGCCTCTGTTTCTGAGCTCCTGGGCTTACTTCCTTGGAGCTCTGGTCCTTCTCTGTGTGGAACCCTTTGGAGTGCCACCTCCTGAGAAAGGCCTTCCCTGACCTCCTCCCCGCACCTGCCACTCCACCGTATGCATTCCCACCAGACAGCATCTTCTTTTAGTAATCATTTACTTGCTTACTGTCCTCCTACTTGAATTGCCTGTGACATTCACTGTGCTGTCCCCAAGGGCTGGGCCCCCAGCAGGAACTCTGCTGTCAATGCAAATGAGGCTTGGCACCCCTTTAAGTGAAGTAGGTGGGTTGTTTGCCAAACCCACCAGATTTGGGAAAACAGGAAGATGGGAAGCTTTTGCCCCTCCAAAATAAATGGAGGCACGACCTGCTCCCGGAGCAAGAGCATCTTCCGTCACTCCTCTGACATCTCACATGAATCCCTGACCCACAACTAACTCTCTTAGCAATGAGGGCTGCACGGAAGATCAAAGTTGCTGGTGACCAATTCACATTCTCAGGCTCAGTGAGGTTAACTTAGGGAGACACAATTTTAGTCCAGACTGAGAGGAGGTCCCCAGCTTCTGGAAACCTCTCAACGTGAGATCTCAGGAACCTGCTAGAGACACTCAAAATGCAGAAGGGAGAAAGGAAACCAAAACAGAGGCCACCACCCTCTTGTCCCTCACCTTAGCAAGGGACAATGCTTTCCCATTTACCAGTTACTTGCCCTTCCTCTCCCCCACAGCCCAAAAGGTCGCCACCCTCCTGCCTCTGAACCTACTATCCACCTGGCAGCCAAACAACCCTTCCAACCCTAAGTCCAGGTGTGCCACTCCCTTAGTCTTGCAGAGATTGCCAGCCCAGGGCCACGGCCAAGTGCCCCTGGTACCTGTACCACCCCACATGGCTCCTACTGTCTCCCCGCCTCACCTGCCAACAACCTGCCTTTGCTCCCTTGGTCCTGCCTGCTGGTCTAACACAGTAGCACGCTCCCACACAGGGTCCTGGGACTTGCCCTTCCCTCTGGGGTCGCTGCTGAGCTGCTCCCTCCTCTCCTCCAGCTCACTGTTCAAATGTTACCTTTTCAGTGAAGGATTCGCTGATCACTCCATTAAAACCGGTCCTGTCCCCCCCCCCCCAACAAACACACCATCCCTTTATTTGGCTTTGTTTGCTTTTGTGGCACCTAGTGCTACCCGATGTTACAGTCAATGTTCACAACAGCACAAGGGGCCTGCTATCTGTCACATGTGCAGCTCTAACTCTGGTGCTTGGCATAGAGCAGGCGTTCCACAAATATTTGCTCAACAAACAGCTGAATGGAAATGCTTTCTGAACCATTCTGAAGTTTAGGTCAGGGGTTCTGTCAGATGAGCACAGAGAATGTTAGCAGAAGCAAGCTGCACATCCAGAAAGGGGAGGGCAGGAGTATGGAAGTGTCTGCTCACGGAAGTGAGCCTCTTCCAGAAAGCCCACAGAGGTAGGCCACTATATGGTGGTTTGGGAGAGAAAAGGTCCCCATCTTACCGACTTCTCCCATCACCCGCAAGCCTTCTTGATAGTTGGGGCCACCTCTTCGGACAAAGATGGTGACCTCATGCTCTTTCAGGGGCCCCTGGTAATCTCGAATCGCTCTCACAATGCCCTGGAAGCATGAAGGGCCAACAGACATTTGACTAAAAACAAGGCAGTCATAAGTCAGTTAGTTACAATTACAATAAACATACCAGGGTGCACATAACGAAAGTGGCTTCCTCATGGAGAAGCATGGCAGGCACAGGCAGCCAAGAGTTTCACATGTGTGGATTGGACTACGCACAATCAACTGCAAGGCCTGGGACACCCAGGCACTCATGATGTGGCTGACACAGTATTGCAGGATCGGGGAGTCACGCCCCACAACACGCAGGGTGCTGGCTCCAGCCATTATCTCTTATTGCAGTCTGGGGGGAAACTAAGGCCAGGGTCCTATGCAAGAGTTCTCGGAAGTATTAGGACCTGGTCCACTTAAATATCAAAGTCCTACTAAAGCTTCTTCCAGCAATTTTACGGAACAGCCCTTGCAAAGAATATCAACTCTGGAAACAATTTGGGACAATGTACAGGTACGTATCAGTTCTGTCTCTCCATACAGGAGGCTGGTTCACTCAGTCAGGAGTGGAGTGTCTACTGTCACCCAAGGTGAATGCACTATACCCAGTTCCTGCTCCAGACCTGAGCACCCAATCAACACTGCTGCCTTTATTACAGGATCACTCAGAAGTGAACACAAAACTGTCAAGATTCACCTGTTTCAGATTTGTTTGTTGAATTGGGACCAATGAAGGAGACCCTGTTTTAGGATAAAACTGACAAGGCCTGGTCTTCCTACTTCTTTAGAGCTCAGATTTTCAAGGCTGACATTTATTTATTCATTATTCTCAAGACTTCTAGCAACGACTAAATGGGACACATTTTTTTGAATAGCCTCAGTGAGCAATCAGACAATACAGAACAAGAAATAGCCTCCTGGGGTGGCTGCTCAGAAGGGGATGACTCCCAAGCCATTATAGTGCTGCCATTCTTCCTGACCAGCAGTCATACTCTGAACTGAGTGCTCACACCCCTGACCTGGGCACACAGACCCAGGCTGATAGGCCCTGGCTGGCTGAACAAGAGCCCCAGATCACTGAACCATTTTCCTCATTCTGACCTTTAGGAGAAGACCCGAATCTATCCCAGTGTCTTCTGCATCCCCAACAAGGAACCCTGGGATAAGCACACCTACTGAATTGGGTAAAAGTCATGGGAACCTGCTTCTGCCTCAAACCTTGCTTATGGAAACCTCCCTTCCTGACTTCGCCCAAACCCACACTCTCTAGAAGCTGCATAGTCCCCTGTGGCTGATTACCTTGAACGTGGCGGCCACATTGGTGAAGTTTGCAATGCTGCCTCCGATGATGAGGATTTTGCCTGTGTTTGAAGTAGAAGGGTTAGAAAGGTAGACATGAACATCTTACCAGATAGCCAACAACTAAGGGAGTTCAAAAGCAAAGGTTCCCCAAGTGTTAAGAGGTATCCATACAGAGGCTGGGTGGGGCAGGGAATAGGTTGGCTTCCCTTGACATCCGTTCAATCTTAACCAACTCAGCCTTCCATCGCCTATGCCACCAAGCAGGTGGTTAGGAACCTCTACACTGTTCCTAGTTGGCACTGAGAAACTCAGTTTGGTTTCTGGATACCCCTAGTGGGAATCTCTTCTGGCCCAAGGGCGGGGAAACTGGTATGTGTAGTCCCCAAACACTGGACAGGTGGTAAAGGGAAGCTGGAAATCCCACAGCCCAGATAGTAAGCGTAGAACTGGGCCACTAGGGGTGCCTGGATGGCTCAGTTAGTAAAGCATCTGCCTTCGGCTCAGGTTGTGATCCCTCCTGGGATGAGTCCCACATCGGGCTCCCTGCTTGGTGGAGAGTCTGCTTCTCCTACTCCTTCTGCCCTTCTCTCTGCTTGTGCTCTCTCCCTCTCTTGTTCTCTCTCTGTGTCTCTCTCTCAAATAAATAAGATCTTAAAAAAAAAAAAAAGTAGGCCACTAAGATCTGAGTTTATAGCAGTTGTTAAGAGCACACTGCTACCTCCTTTGCAGTCCCTCATAGGGCTTTATATACACATCACTTCCTTGCCTCTCCAGAGCCTACCATATCTAACAGATGCCACACTGCACACTGTCTAGTTGGAGAAACAGAGGTCCAGAAGCTAAAGGACTAACCCCAGGCTGCAAAGGACTAGGACCACCACCCTAGTGCCTTCTCGCCCAAAGCTATTCCCACTGCAGCACAAGGGGCTGTCCTGGGGAAGGAGCGTGTATATCTCACCGTCTGGGTGCTTCTCCCGGGTCATGAGGGAGAGGATTGTCTTGGCGTAGTCATAGGTCTGCTGTTCGCTGGGGGCACCTGAGTACTCCCCGTAGTTTGCCAGCTCGTTGACACCCCCTAAGTCACAGATGGTATCACTGCCAGGGAGACACAGAAGTCAATGCTGGCTCTGACTGTAGTGGCAGAGGGTGGCAGCCGGGTGCCCAGGAGGACATGTAGATGCCCCCCAAAGCCCAGTAGCCAGCCCACGGAGCCAATCTCTTGGGCCTCACACCCTCCAGGTTCACAAAAGGCATGCCTGAAGATCAACTGCACTACACCAGACTCTCCCTGACAGTGAGCTCTGCTAGCCCCAGGCCATTATGGGGCCCTAGACGGATACTGGCAAGTCAAAGAAACAAGGAGCACTTCCAGACACAAGGAAAAATCACGTATTGCAGGAGTCCCGGCCAGGCTACCCAAAAGGGAAGTGAAATGGTTGCAGCTAGAGGAGGGCCCAGCCAGGCACAGAAGGGAACATGGTAGATCACTGCCTAGAAATAGTGCAGAACCACCAGATATTGCAAACGGTATAGAATACAATCCCAGGGCAGCCCCGGTGGCACAGCAGTTTAACGCCGCCTGCAGCCCAGGGTGTGATCCTGGAGACCCGGGATCGAGTCCCAGGTCGGGCTCCCTGCATGGAGCCTGCTTCTCCCTCTGCCTGTGTCTCTACCTCTCTGTCTCTCATGAATAAGTAAATAAAATCTTAAGGGATCCCTGGGTGGCGCAGCGGTTTGGCGCCTGCCTTTGGCCCAGGGCGCGATCCTGGGGACCCGGGATCGAATCCCACGTCGGGCTCCCGGTGCATGGAGCCTGCTTCTCCCTCTGCCTGTGTCTCTGCCTCTCTCTCTCTCTCTCTCTCTCTCTCTGTGACTATCATAAATAAATAAAAAAATTAAAAAAAAAAAAATAAATAAAATCTTAAAAAAAAAAAAAAAAGAATACGACCCCAATTTTCCTGTGGAATGTGAAAGTATGAGTACTTATACAGGCATCAAAACAGCTGGAAGGATAAGCAGCACCGTGCTCACTATGGTGACCTACTGGGAGGAGGGGTGGGGAAAGAGCCAGGCAACATTCACTTTTAGGTTCTTCTCTGCATTTATCATACCTATGTGAAGCATGTATCATTAACCACAGAGATGAAAACCAATAAAAAATAACCTCATTTAGAAGCCAACAAGAAAGTTGCAGAAGGTAGCATACAGGCTTTTACCAGAGCCTCTGCTCTGCATGAAGGGGAGAAAATGAAGAGCCCCACCCCGACCCCCACCCCCACCCCAAGATGAAGCAGTCTGCTCCAGACCATGCACACGTGGACTCCGGACAGACCCAGCTGCCATCCCTGCAGCAGCCCCTCCGTCACCTGTACACTACAGAGGCGCCACCTCCGGCCACCATGGTCCAGATCCTCCCCTTGGGGTTCAGCAAGGTCAGCTTCAGACTCGCCCCACTTTTGGCATCCAGGTCTGCAATATAAGCTTCCTAGGGACCAGAGAGCAACAGGTGGGCCCTGGAGGTACCCCCTTCATTGGGTCCCAGCTCCCAGGACCCTGCTCCTTTCCCTGGAGACACATGAAGAGGTCCTCAGTTGCCTTAACAGGGCCAAGGAGAGGAGTTGTGTAAGGTCCTATGTGCCTGGGACAAAACATGATGATGTCTCTCAAGTACCAAAACCCCCATGGCCGCAGTCACTGCCTCGGGACACACTTCCCAACTCCTTTCTCTCTGACCGCAAGTTCCTGGCCCTCTGCTCAAGCCCCACGCCTCACTAGGTCACCCTGCTTCTTTTGTTTTGTTTGGTTTGGTTTTTTTGGTCACCCTGCTTCTACCATGGGCCCCCACTCCCAATGTCCACCTGCAGGCCCCATCCCTTCTCCCAGCCCAGCCTCTTCTCCTGGCCTCAGCTATGACTCACAAGGCCTGATCCTGTTGTGAGGACCTCTCAAAAGGATGAGGTAGGAAAGAGCAATTAAAATTCTCAGCAAGTGGCCAAAAGAACTACCTTCCTCTGGCAGGATTAGCAAGAGCCACTCGGAATTATCAACAAATCAAGTTAAGAGCCCAGGGAGGTTGATTAAGAGAGAAGTCTAAAAGGATTTCTGGCCATGATTCAGAGGCTTGGCTGACTCCCACTCCCCCCTCCTCTGGGGTTTTAAGAAAATTAAATGGTTTCAACCTTCCTTTCCTGCCAAATGTACAGCCCACGAGGGGAGCCTGATGTTTCTCTGAGATCAGTCACCCTCTCCCAGGTCCCCCTCACCCTCCATCTCCTCCCCAGAGCAGCCTTACCTCTGGATATGCCTCCCGCCCAAAGGGAGGAGGGAACTCTATATCACCCCATTTCACTTTGCAGATGTAGTCAGCCGTGGCATCTATCTTGGCCGCCAAGTCAAGGACATAGACGCCATCTTTGGTCACAACTACAAGAAAAGCAGAGGCAATCAGAGGCAGACTCCAGGCAGAGACAACCACCAACCTCCAAACACCTCCACAGGCTTCCCCACACACCAACCACCTCCCTCCTCCCCCCGGGGTCCCACCCAGACTTAATAACTAACTGCCCAGCTCCACAGAAGACCAGATGGCCCTTCCACACAGCTTTTACCCCATTAAAAGAAAATTATTTAAGATCACTACCCCTCAGCCCTGACCTACAGGTAATGTGACAGGGAAGTCTGTTTTAGTTGCCATGGCATTAAAAAAAAAAATGTATGTATTTATTTATTTGAAGGGAGGGGGGAACACGTGTGAGTCAGGGGAGGTGCAGTAGGAGAAGGAGAGAAGCAGACTCCTTGCTGAGCACGGAGCCCTATGATCCCACAACCCATGAGATCATGACTTGAGCATAAGAATTGGACACTTAACTGACTAAGCCACCCAAGTACCCCTATGCCATGGCAGATTTTAAACATTTTCTGAAATGCTACATTCTGGGCACCTTGGTAGCTCAGTGGTTGAGTATCTACCTTTGGTTCAGGTCATGATCCCTAGGTCCTGGGATCAAGTTCCACACTGGGTTCCCTGGAGGGAGCCTAATTCTCCCTCTGCCTATGTCTCTGCCTGTCATTCATTCATTTGTTCATTTACAAGTAAATGAATGAATGAATGAATAAATAAATAAATAAATATCTTTAAAAAAAAAAAAAGAAGAAAGAAATGGTATATTCCATACCTTAAATCTAACCATTGACCCTTCCATAGCCTTGCCATTAAAACAAAAAGCATTAAAGTAAAGGCTGCTGTCAGAATACCCCTGATGGGAAGCCCAGAGTGTGTACATCTGGGTTTCCTGAGGTTGGCTGGGAAGCCTTCAGTGTCTGGGGAGTGAGAAGCCACGGGGTGCACTGGGCCCCCAGCCAGGATTCACTTACTGCCGTCTAACTGGACATTCATCTTCCCTTCACCCCAGGGCCATTTAGCTAATTAAGTTAGCACAGAACCATCTGGTTCATTAGAGGGGCTGCATCTCCAGCTAGAATCTGGAATCGGACTTTGCCCTGAGCAGTCCTGGCCAGAGCCAGCTCACGCCACCTTCCTCTCTCACAGCCTGAGAGGCTTGGACTAAGGTCTTCCCAGCCTTGGGGCTCAATGATTGACCAACTCCTGGGGAGTGCTCTGAGGGCACTCAGAGGAAAGAAGGGCCTGAATGGTCAGACCTGTGCAGAGGCAGCCCAGATCCTGGCAGTACAGCTTAATCCACGGGCAGGAACACCCAGTAGGCAGAGAGATCAAAATCAGGACTTCCCCATCACAGAACAAATTAAAACCAAAGAAAGCTGGAGTTGGTCAAAGAGGAATAATCATGGTCTTCTGAGAGCTCAGAAACAGGAGATTGCACTCCATGAGCCCAGACATCCCTCTGCAAACACACTTGTCTGTATTGCCCTCTACAAGTGTTGGGGGTGGGGTCTGGTGTTCTGAATGTCAATGTCAGGGTTACCACAGGCACTGGAACCCTACTGTAACTGACCCTCGCCCAGGCCCACCCCAGCAGAGCCAGTTACCAAGGGGGTTGATCTCGAGGTAGGTGAAGTACAGATCTTCATAGAAATTGAAGAGGCCAGAGATAAAACTGGCCAGAATCCTAGAGGGGGAGCGAGAAGGGGACAGTCAATCCTCAGGGAGCCACGGAGCAGGCTCAGCAGCAGCCCCTCAAACATGCCCCTGTCTACAGCAACCTCTCACTGCCACTGACAGCTCCACTTCCTAACACTCGCCCTGCCAACCTCTCATTTTCTTCTAGTGAACCCTGCTCCCTGGACATCACTCTTCAGCCATCCAGGCGGAAAGGAGCTGTCAGGCATTAAGCTGGAGGCGGTGATGCCAGACACAGGGGCAACGGGGTGAGGGACGCTGCCGGCATATTTCAATGTGAGCCAGCCTCCTGTCCGCCCCCAGTTCCCCTCCTCAGGACGGGTACAGGCTGTGCCCACCCTCCCACCCAGATGCTGGGGCAGGTCAGCAGATGCCCTCATGGGGAAGACTGCCTTGCTTTCCCTACTCTGTGCCCAGAGCTGTCAGCCTTCCCCACTTCCCTGATGCCACCTGCCTGCCCTCCCTCTCACTCAACTCTTTCTTGTCGTCAGGAGCATGGACCAGCAGGTGTTTCTTGATGTCCTCGGGATTCAGTTTCTTGTCCACACCAACGAGCAACTTCTGGGCTTTGGCATCCACGTCGCCCACGTCCACCCCACCTTCATGGTGGAACAGGACATAGTCCCCTTCTCGGGTAGCATAGATGCAGACATAGAACTCCTCCGCCTTGAAGGGGAAGCCAGTACCATAGGAGTGAGGGGCACTCACCTGGGGAGCCCAATCCCTGTGGTCTCATTTCTAAAACCCTAATAGGGAACACTCACCTGGGGAGACCTGTCCCCCATCTTCCCCTCGGGGACAAGAGGAGAGAAGAGGCCACTGCCTCGCTAGCTGACAACCTCAGCCACTGTGAACTGACCTGGGGGAGGACGCCTACCTCTAAGTCTTTCTCATCTCAGTGCTGAGAAGTTCCCTCTGTTATGAGCCTTGATTCCTCCCTGCTACAAACTAAGTCTTTTCCTTCATCTCTGGACTCCCTGCTCCATGGCACCCTCAGACCTCTGGTGAAGCTTCAGAGACTCTGGTCCCTTTGACTTTTCTCCAGTAGCTTCGTTTCTTCTTTTACCATTTTAGGGTTGACGAACACAAAGGAAGGGAGAAGACCCAGCCTGAAGCCACCTCACACATACCTGACTGTGGGGAACGAAGGGTTCAATCAGAAAGTTCTTGAGGAAGCCTCGGGCCTTGCCAACCTATGGGGATCAAGGAATATAAAGCTTGGATGGACAGCATATCTTGTTCCCCAGGACAGGACTGCCCTCTGCTCCTCCCACCTGGCTGTCCCATCGGAGATGGGGCCTAAGTACTACTGCTACAACATCTGACAGAGCTAGATTTTCCAGGGAAAAAAAAAAAAAAACAGGGCAACGGGGTCACAGACCCCTAAGCTAAAGAAGTCTTCATGAGATAGTCTTTTCCGTCCACTGCCCTCATTCCAGCTACACTTTGAAGTGTACTGACGTTCTTTTTCTGCCTCCTCTAGAGGCTGACAAACAAGCTGGGCAGACAATGTTGCCCCAGCCCCAAAGTCACAGACATCAGGAGTCCTCTCCCTCCTGCCGTCAGCCATGCAAATTAAAGAGCCCAGACAAATCAAGGCACTCCATCCCAGAGCTCAACCAGAGAGACACCACCCAAGGATGGAAGTCCAGGCCCAGGGCATAGCAGGGATGGGTGCAGGGGGAGGGAGTGAGAACCTGACAGGGAAAACTTCACACACACTTTCCTGGCTGAGGATAACAGACCTGCAGAGCTAATCAGTTTGAGTGTGTCCCTGGAGCCTGCTGAGGCGAGACAGTCCTCATCCCAGTGTGTCCCGAAGCCCCCGCCCGCCCATGTGCGTCACTGCTGAGTCAGGAACCAGACAGTGATCCATCAGAGCTAATGAGCCGCTCCTGCTGGGACTGACGCTGCTGCCAGCTCAGACATTGCTGGCATCCCCCTCCCAAGGGCCAGCCTAAGGACCTCCCTGGAGATAAACATTCAGCCCCTAACCTTGCCATCCTCTCCCCAGACGACTGCAAGCACAAAGGCCAGTCAAGATCCCTCTGCCTCCAGGTCCATGTACGACTTTAAGAAACCCTCTTAAAAAAAAAAAAAAAAAAAAGAAGCCCTCTTGACTCCAAGAGCCAGAAACTGAGAAATTACCAGGAAGAGCTAATTTGAGAAAGCCCAGTAAGAGAGGAAGACAGTCCACTGCCATCCTCGTCCTACTTCCAGGACTGCCAAGGAAGAGAATAGCTCACCCCTGGTCACAGTCACAGGACCGCACACCCTCCCTGGTCTCAGGGACACCTGAGCCCCCTCCCCCTCTCCAGCCCCTTCTAAGAGGGAGAAGAACTGCAATTTTATCCCTGTGCCTGTTCTCCAGCCCCTTCTAAGAGCGAGAAGAACTGCAATTTTATCCCTAAGCCTCTCCTTGCCTTCCCAAACCAAATCTCACTTTAGCTCTCATCTACAGAGCAGACATTAATCACCAAGCTGGGAGAAGCCAAAAACTGAATTTACTCTTCAGTATTAACAGTCTCATCTGAGTCTCTCGGCCCCAAACAGTCTGTATCTCCCTTCTTGAACAGTACCACTCCCGTCCCCCTTTGGTATACACGTCACAAGCTGCCATTCCTTTTCTGGAAACTGAAAAGGAAATCCCAAGGACGTCTGGGTGGCTCAGTCGGTTGAGCACTTCCCTTCAGCTCATGCTCATGATCCTGGGGTCCTGGGATCAAGCCCCACATCAGGCTCCTCGCTCAGCTAGGAACCTGATTATCCCTCTCCCTGTGCCTGCTGTGTGCTTGCTCTCTTTCTCTCTCTCTCCATCAAATAAATAAATATTTTTAAAAAGCAAGCAAGCAAGCACGGGAGGGAAGGAGGAAAGGAGGGAAGGAGGGAGTGAGAGAGGGAGGGAAGGAGGAAGGAAAGAAGGAATTCCCAGAATGGGCCTCAGAGTCCCATCTCCACGATCACCTTTAAAGAAACACCATTTTCACCCAGCTGTGAATTGTACTGGGGTGACTTTTGCAGCTCATCTTGCCATTCCCTGATGGCAGAGCTGGGAATGGGCACCATGATTAGCCCTGCCATTCAAGTTAGCTCTTCAGGACTCTCGCCTTCCCCAGGCTACAGTGTGGATGGGTGAAGAGTAACCCACAGCACCACTGATCTGGAGGTGACCACATCTGCTTCTGTTACAAGAGCATCTCCACCTCAACCTGTCCCCATACTCACAGTGGCCTCCTGTCCCAGCCGCGGTTTCAGCCAGGACTTAACGCCTTCCAGTGTGAGGTTGACTCCCACTAGGCCGAGCTTTCCACGCCGTTTGATCAGCTGGTCTGGCTTGACTACCAAACTCTGAAATGAGAGGGGTTTGTATGTGGAGCAAGGAAAAGGAAGGGCAAGAGGCTATAGTTTGGGGACCCAAAGCACAGGAAAGCCTGTGTGGCTTCTAATCCATGCACCTACTCTTCAGGGTCAACTTCTGGAAGCTTCCTTCCCCTCTCCCAGCCTACACCTTTCTTTTGCCAACCAGGTATCTAGAGCCATCCATGGCCCAGGATCGGGCCTGGCAGAGTAGGTGCTCGCCAAATCCCTGCTGAATGAATGATTCACTACCCTCTCTATGTGGTATCTTAGCTTCACTGAACCATGAACTCTTCAGAATATGGACCAGCACCTGTGATCCAAAAGGAAGAATAGAGACAGAGCCCTGGGGTGACAAAGGACCTTAGAGACCTGATCAATCCTATCCCGGTGCTTGATCCTGCCTACAAGCCCCACAAGCAGCCCCTAAGCACTCTCACACACTGCTAGCCAGGAAAGGCACCACCTCCTAAGGCAGCGGGAGGGAATATACACCCCCAGAACTTGCCACGGGTCCTAGTCCTGCTCTCTGGACCCTACCCAGGAAGTCTGCACTTCCCAACAATGGCCCTGTAAGGAATCAGATGAAGGAGCCTTGACCCCAGACTCCAGGCTAGCTGCCCAAGGCTATCAGCCATTCTACACAAAGTTCACAGCACATTTCCTTGTGGACACATTCCTGTTATGCTCCATTTGGGGGGTGGGGCACAAACCTACTTTTACTGAACATCTACCAAGTGCCATGTGGCACACTAAATGCTTTCCAGACATTACTGCTAATTCTGTACTGCTCACAGGGTGAGTGTTACGCTCATCTGACAGATGGGGAATTAAGACACTCAAGAATGGTAAAACAGCTTGCTCCAGGCCACATGTTTAATCGACAGACAGCTTCAATCTGGACTCCAGTTTGTCCAGTTCCAAGCCCATGTGCTGTCTCCTATGAGGGCACCTCAACATGTGGGGTCCACAGCAGAACACAAAACCCCACTCAGTGCACTGCACACTGTCTATTGATGCGGGCAGTATGCCATCATGTGACTTGTTGTGATGTCTCCACTACACCAATCCTTTCTCTTCCTCTGAGCTTGGTCCTTGGGAGAAGGGGCCCAGGGAGGGCAGGCTTACCTGGCTGAGCAGCCAAGGGTGGTCCTGCAGCAGGCGGGCCCAGTCTGTGTCAGGGGTGACCCGGGCATACTTGAACCGGTTCTGGATGGCCGAGGTGGTGCAGATGTACTTGTAAAGGAGTTCTTTGCCTGTCTGCTCCGAAATCGCCTTGGCCGACATGGCTGCAGAGGGACCCACTCTACCTGTTGGGGGAAGAGGAGCTGGTAGGAAGGGGCAGGGGAAACAGATCAGTATACAGCTGCCCCCAGACAATAAAATCAGATCTTAGTGCTTCTCAAGAGAGGGAAAGAAAACTGGCTCAGCCGGAGGGATGGAAGGGAGATCTTAATGACCACTTCTGACAGCAGGGAAGGAGGATCAGGAAATGATGGGAGAGAAGGTAGTGGAGAAAAACAAAGGTGGTATTTTCCTCAGGACTCCTGGCCTCAATCCTGTCTCTACTTTCTCCTCAGCAAACCAACTCACATTCATCTCACAGTAAAAGGTAGCTGGATGGGGAGACAGGAATACCAGTGTGTGACCCAAACCCGAGTACTGGTCACACTCAAGGTCTCACACACACGGAAACACACCCTTTGGTTCTGTGACCTATGGGGCGCCCAGCCAGAATTGTGCAATGCTACCCTTACTCCCCCTACAGGTTTTATCCCCCCCACGCCCAGACTCACCCACTTCACACACTTACACTCATCACCAACCAGGCTGAGAGCCAGGCAAGTGAGTTTACTTAACCTCAGGCAGGATCAAGTCCCGAAGGAGCAAAGAGGAAGAGTCGTCTCAGAGTTTATTTCTCCCAGGACATTAGGCTCCCACCCTTGAGTTCAGAGCAGACACAGGGCAGGAGAACAGTGACCTTCAGTGCATCCCACCCGCTCCAATGAGTCACCCAGCAGCTAGTTTAGAGCAAGCCAGGGGCCTCTTTGGGGACCGCCCTGTACTGGTCACTTCTAACTGAGCCAAAGCTGGGGAAGGAGCCAGAAGTCATCTTTGGTCACATGCATGTAGACGCTCATCTTACATGAACCCTGGGAAGTACAATGAAATTCACCTCTTTCTTAGATGAGGAATAAAAGTTCAGAGGAATTAAGATAACTAGCCCCAAAAGTCAAACTAATAAGCAGGAGACCCAGGACTTGAACTCAAATCCTTATTCCTGGTCCCCAGAAAACGCCTAACACCTCATCCTTAGAGAAAAGACCATTTCTCCAAGGACCAGACTGTGGCCCCCTTCACCTCACAGAATAGTCTGTGATGACAATCTCCTTATTTTCCCTCCCCACTGCTGTGTCCTGAAACACCCATTCTCTCATGGGCAGTGACAGGAGCAAGTTGGGGAAAGGAATGAGAGGTGGGGGGAGGGAATGAAAGGAAACCATCATTCATGCTAAGAGTTTGTCCAGATCAGTAAAAGTCACTCCAATCTCTCCCACAAAGATTCCGAACTGAAGCTGCTGAGTTTGCTGGAGAAGAAAAGTCGTTCAAATAAAGGAGGGCAGAGTTAGAGGCCTGGCTGGGTTATATACCCAGGAAGGTTGGTCTCCATCCCCAGCTCAGGACAAGCCAAAGTTCCAGAGGCCACACTCCACCTCCCTCCCAACTGACCAGGCTGGGGCTTCAGGTTCTCACTCTGGCTTGGCTGGCCCCCTCAGCCTCCCAGCTAGTCTCCAGCTCAGCACAATGGGTGCTTTCAGTCTGGTGTCTGGCCCAAAGTGGGGTAGCTGGGAAGGGGCTCAAAAGAAATGTTTCCTTTTCTAGCCTTCCCCTGGGATGACTTCCGGCTCCTCCTCGACATGTTTCCGAAGGCGATGCCTCAACCAGCCCCAGTGTCCCACAGTCCTCCACCCCCCACCCACTCCAGCTCCATTTCCCAACCTTCTTGACTTCAGACCAGAAAAACTGGTCCTGAAATCAGATGGGTACACCTGCCCCCGCCCCCCTCCCAAACAGAGTATATAACTCAGGGCAGATATATCAGGGAAAGGAGGGCACAGCTGCTGACCACCCTCAGCAGTTCAGACATATCAGGTACCTGTGATCACAAACTCCAGGAGGAAGGAGCCCCTCAGCTAAGCCTCCCCAGCAGAGAGCAGTCTGGTAGACACTCCCAGAACAACGACCCCCCAGACCTGGCACCTCCCAAAGCAGACAAAAGATAAGGCTGAGAAAAGCGATGTTCTGCAGCTGAAAAATCACAACTTTCTTGAGCCCCAGATCAAATCTCAGACCCAAGAGATCATTTCCACAGGGTCCTGGAGGGAGGGGGGAGACACAACACAGGCACAATATAGGATAGAACATATTTGCCATCTTACCAAAACAACAGATGCCACCAGAGCACTGTGGCTTAGATGGGGCAGGGCCTTTCAAGGCCCAGGCAGGATTTATATGATAGAGTAACAGTAGGGACAGTATCTGGCCTTTGCTATTCACCAATGCAGGGTAAGGCTCACAAATCCAGGGAACAGACTGGGTAGAGAAAGCTCAAAAATTTAATCATTCGGGGGGGTCTTGGTAGTCTCTCTAGGGCCACGGCTCTTCATCTATTTGAGGTCTCAGACTCCTGAGCACCTAAAGCCCAGAAAAATGTGCCCCTACCTGACTGTGCATATCATTTCAAGACGCTTCTGATTATGACCACAGACCATCACTTAAGAGAATCTGCTCTAGTGACAATGGGACATAAAGTGTTAAAAAACAAAACAAACACCCCCCAACCCCGCCCCAAATCAAGTGTATACCAATCTGGATCTGGGAATCCAGGCCACCAACTCCCCAAGGACTGAATTATGTGGTCAAACTGATGACAGGTGGTTTTAGGACAGAGTTAAGACCCCCGGGGTCTGCTTTGAGGCCCCAGGAACTATCACCTAATACCAAGTAAATCATTCGGGGGAAATCATGCCAAGGAACCTGAACACACACACACTCACCCTCTTTCTCCCCCCTCAAAGGAAGGACTTTATGTGCTGAATGGGGTCTTTTCTGTAGACAGGTAAGCGAACCAGGATTGAGTTCATCCACAGCAGCCACTGAGGGCTGAGGCAGCCCACAGTAAGGCTGAATGAAAGGAGTTCATCCCCCAGGAATGTACCCCTGGGACACAGCCAGCGCAGAGGAACCACTGGGGATGCTACTTAGGGTCTCTGTCTGGGAAAGACAGAAAGCACTCATTTTTAGGTTAGTATCCATAAGATTGGTGTGGTTTTTGTTTCTGAGAGGACAAGAAATTCCTGGAGGAAAAGGGAGAAGCAGAATTCTGTGAGGGTCCCCTCCTGCAGCAAGCATAGTGTCAGAATGGGGGTGGAGACACCAGCTACCCCGTGTCCAAGGGCTCTTCCTGTCACCTTGGCCCAACCTGTTAAAGTTCTCTCAGAGATGAAAGTTACCAGCCCTGGGCAGCTGGGGTCTACCAGCTTTTCCTCACCCAGTATTTCAGATATCCAAGGATCTGAGCCGGCTGGAAGAGCAAAGTCAAAGGGTGGAGGGAGTAGGCTGTGCCTACTGTGCCATGCACTGCTCCTTCCGGCTAAAACTCCCCTGCCAGGCAGACCCTAGGGGACCACCCAAAGGCCGAACTCCTGGGCCAGTATCTGGCAAGGTTGGAGAGGGCAGCTGGCGCTGGGTCTGGCCCTCAGCCAGGCCCTACAGGAGGGCGGCGGCCGCATCCTGAGGCTCCTTCAGGACCCAGCCTTGGCCAGGCTCCGCGTCAGCGCCAGAGGTGGGGAGGGAGAGTGGCACTCTGGCCATCTGTCGCTTGGAGGCTGGGCCCGGAGGCGCTTCCAGAGCGAGGAGGGTCCTACCCGCTGCCCCACAGGCAGGTCCCCACAGCGAGGCCAGGCCTCGGGCACCGTGGGACAGCCCGGCCCCGCGTGGCTGCCAAGGCTGTGCATCCCGCTCGCTCCCTCCACTTTCTCCGCGCGGGACTCGGTCGACTCTTCACAAAAAAATTGAGAAAGGAAAAAAAAAATTTTTTTTTTAAATTGAGGAAGGGCCTGAGCCCGGGCAGGAGTGGGGCGAGTGGCCACCACTCTTCCTACTTCCCGTCCCCCGCGTGCGGTGGGGAGACCCGGATGGGCACACAAGGGAGCCCGCTGAAGCCCGAAGAGGCTCAAGGACTGGCCCCCGGTCGGGGTGAGGGGCGCCCGGAGAGCGCAAAGGCAGCGTGGCGGAGGGAAAAGCAGCCAGGACGACGGCTCACTGCGTGCAAATTCCCAGAAACTGGAATGTGGGGGAGTGGGGGTGGGGCCGCCGACACGCGGCCACCAGCCGGGGCTCCGAGCGAGGGCTAACCTAAAGCGAAGCCCCCCAGAACTTGCAGGCAGGTGCAGGGAGGGCACGTGAGCACCAAGCCGGCGTCGGGGAAGGCGGTTCCGGGTTGGGGGAGGGAGGCGGGAAGCTCCCGGGGCAGGTAGGGTCCCTCTCGCGAAGGCAGCAGCCCGCCACTAACCTCGCTGCGAAAGTCCGTGCGCGGCGCTCCCTCCGCAGGCCCCGCCTCGCCGCCCAACGCCCGGAGCGCTCCAGCCTCCAGCAGACGCCCGGGATCCGGCTTTTGTCTGGGCCCCTGCGGGCTTCTCCCCGCCCCCATCGGCACACGGAGCGAGCGGCTCTGCGATTGGTCACACGCGTTCCCTAGCCTGAGCGCCAGGGCTCCTCCCAATTCGCTGCCCGGTATAGCTCCGCCCCAGGGGGGGCGGGACGCAGGGTCTGCTGGGACTTGTAGTCCACCTGGAGCGTCCGTCCAGACAGCGGGCCGGCACCGCCTCTCGGGAGCCGGCAGGCCGGGGCGGGGCTGGGGGCGGGGCTGGGGCGGGGCTTCGGGTGGGGAGATGGGCCGGTCTATGCTGGAGAAGAACGTACGGGGCGGGGGGCCGTGGCCTGATCACTTAGGGGCTGGGCCGACCGCCACTCTGAAGGGAGCGGTGTGGGGGTGGGGTTGGCGGAATGGGCTGTAGCGCAGTTCTGGAGACCTGGAGTCTCCCTCTTCTCTCTCCTTGGGAGAAACTAACGTCCGTATCCCGGCTACCTAAAATCGGCCACACTGAAACCAGTTGCTTAGACCCGCTTTTTTAAGTAGCAGTGGCAGGCTGGATTTGCATTTGCACGTGGGCCCTCTCCAATGAGCCGGTGGGGCAAGATTAAGAGATGAGATTAGAACTCCTAATGTGGGATAGGGCGGGAATGGGGTGAGCGGGTGGGGCTAAGTGGGTGCCAGTCACACCGCTTTGCGTCCCACTCACCTCACCTCCTTGTGGAGCTGAGAATTCACCGGGAGATTCTAGCATGGGGCTAGGGCCGTATCTGCAGGTCTCCTGCTTCCCCTTACCGGCCATCCCAGCTTCCATGCTGGGATGAATGAACTGTTGCCTCCTTCTCCATTACCTGTGAGACAGGCTATTTTCCAAACCAAAAACTGGGACACCAGATCTGACAGGTGCCAGTGAACTTGGGTAGAATATTTGAAATCAGGCAATCCTGAAAACCAGGACATGTATCTATTGCTCTGACATTCTGGAGCTTTCACCCCAGTCCTGCAGGTCTCCTGAGCAACTCACTGACCCTAACAGCTACCTAGCTCCAGGAAGGAGAACCAATGGAGCACTGACCAGGTCAGGTGAAAGGGTCAGCCCAGTGTGCAGAGAATCACCAGGCCTGTGCCCCTGCCAAGCCCCTGGTCATACTGACACTGCAACAATGTTGTGACATTCTTGTGGACAAAAACTTGGGAAGCCTTCCTTCCCCCAATCCAGTTGTGGTCAGGAGTGGGGCAGCTAAACTTGCTGCCCATGCCTGGACCAAATGATCCCTGATACTGTCACTTCCTGGTTCCTTTCCTCCCAGTCATCCTTTTGAAAGAACAACTCTTCATCTCCTCTCTGTTGTTGCTCCTAGAGAGTCTTCTATGTGGCTTGAGCTCCAACCCTATCAAGAATCTTCCCCAAAAGCACAGATCTCAAAGGGTCACCCCTCGGTAGATAAAGAAAACATCTCCTAAAAAGGTACTCCATTTCTAGCCTCAGGAAACAGCAACCCCCCAAGGTGTTCAGGGGCTAGCAGGAAGATTGCAGTCAGGAGGAATCACTTGTGTAGCAATTATCTCTCTAGTTAGAAAGATACCCTCCGTCATCTAAGTAGAATATAAACCGTAACAGAACATTTGTCGATTCGGCAATATCAATAAAAATTTTCAATGCACATGCTTTGGTCCTAGCAATTCCACTTCTAACAATTTATCCTTCAGATATAGGGGCATTTGTACACAAAGATGAAGCTCTTTGTTTTCTTCACTGCTGTGTCTCCAGCACTTTGAATAGGGCCTGGTACATAGTAAACACTCAATAAATATTTGCTGAGAAGGTAAGTCCCCCATATAGGTGTTGCTGGACCCGAATATGACTCGTCCTGTGTGGGAGCAACAAGAAAGGAGCTGTCCAGGGAGTGAGGGAGGAGAGGTGCTAGCCAGAGGGTCCATGAGCCAACCAAGCACTGGGATTTTTCAGTTCTCTGAGTGGTTCAATGCTAGGTCTTTCCCCAACAACTCTCAACCTCCCCCAGGAAAAACTAGCATTGCTCCTCTATGCTCCTGCCGAAGCTCTTCTGCTCTAAAATGATCCATCAGTCTGGGCCCCATTTTCTTACCTGCCTGTTCTCTGACTTAAAAGCTCTAAACTCTTTTGTTTTGCCATTTGAATCACCTCCCTCCTCTTCTAGATAGGGCTGGAAGACAAGTCTATGTCACCAGATATAGAAGGATATAGGCACTACCTCTGCATCTAGGCTACAGACATTCCACCACAGTAGCATTAGAACTACCTAGTGACTCCCTTCTAGATGTTAATCCATCTTAGTTAATATTCATTAAACACTTACTATATGAAAGGTACGGATGCTAATGAATATGCCTCACAGCAACTTCTTGAGTTAAGCATCATCATCATTTTGCAAATGAGTAACTGACTCTCTGGACCCTGTCCACTACCAACTAGTAGGTGAGGAGGAAGGAAAGAAAATCATATCCAGTGACTCTTCCCTACTTGGCTGGAAGCTCCTCAAGACCCAGGACTGTGACTCAAGTTCCTTTTGGCATCCCCAGTGCCTCGCATGGAGCTAGGCACACATTAGACACTCCTTGTACACATGACTGAATAAATGCTGAAATGAACATGTGAATAAAGGTAAGAAATTATAGAAGAGCAGAGGAGGACAGACGAGATGCAGCCAGGCCAAGGGTCCACCTGTTGGGATACCTGGGTGGCTCAGAAATCAAGCATCTGCCTTCAGCTCAGTATGTGATCCAGGGGTCCTGGATCCAGTTCTGCATTGGGCTCCCTGCAGGGAGCCTGCTTCTGCCTGTGCCTATGTCTCTGCCTCTCTCTCTGTGTGTCTCTCATGAATAAATCTTAAAATAAATAAATAAATAAATAAATAAATAAATAAATAAATAAATAAACACACCTGTCTCCCTGTGACAACCAGAGACAGGGGCTTACAGCAGAGGCCCACCATGAATTGCCCTTTGAAGCATGAGGGAGGTTCTCACTCCTGCAACTTTCATTTTTTGCCCAGCACCAAGCAGCCTTCAATTGGAGCCAAGGGCCAAGAGCCCATGTGTCCCGGGGAAGCTTCCAAGGGAGGTGCAGCCAGAACCGGCTTCTGTGCACAAGAAATATTCTCTAGCCAGATTTCTTCCCAGAGTCTGTCCCCAGCTCAACACTCACCCTGTTCTAAAAACTGCCACTGCCTCATCCTCACCAGGTGTGTTCCTGTGAGATTCCCTCCTCTTTTCCTCTTTCAGGATGCCTTCCCTAGGAAGACAGTTTGCCACTTCCTGTCCTAAGACAGAGCCTGCACAGCTCCTTCCACACACACATCACTTACCCTTGACTTTGACTTGACATGTGTAACCTTCTCTCTGAATGAATTCATTACTTTTGCCTCTTGTCTCTCTTTGCCATGTTTTCTGTTTGGAAATTCTCACAAGGGTGGGCAGAAACAGAAATCACGGTATACAAATGAGAATTGCCAGTCTGCATGAGGGCCAGAGTCTCTACGGGCCAGAGTCTCTACTTTGATGTTAATCTCCCTCTCTCTTTTTTTTTTTTTTTTAAGATTTTATTTACTGATTTGAGAGAGAGTGAGCAAGAGAGAGCACAGAAGCAGAGGGAGAGGGAAAGGGAGAAGTAGGCTCCCCACTGAACCCAATGAAGGGCTCTATCTTAGGACCTCAGGATGATGTCCCGAGCTGAAGGCAGACACTTAACCGACTGAGCCACCCAGGTGCCCCTCGACACCAGTCTTTTTTTTTTTTTAATTTTTATTTATTTATGATAGTCACACAGAGAGAGAGACACACACACAGAGACACAGGCAGAGGGAGAAGCAGGCTCCATGCACCAGGAGCCCGACGTGGGATTCAATCACGGGTCTCCAGGATCGCACCCTGGGCCAAAGGCAGGCGCTAAACCGCTGCGCCACCCAGGGATCCCGACACCAGTCTTTAGAGTTTAGGACTGTGCCTCACCAGAGGGTGCTTGAAAGTGCACTTGTCTCCCTCCTTCATAATTTAGGTACTGCCTCAAGGACGTGCAGCTACGACTGCTGCTTATTTAGGCCTCCTTGATCATAAAATCACAAAACATCGGAATCAAAAGAGATCTCAGAAATCCCTTCATCCAATTCTCTTATTTTACAAAGGAAATACAGGAGCAACAGAGGCCCAAAAAGTGACCATACTGCAGATGGGCAATGCAGGAGGGCAGATGTTTGCATCCCTCTGGAAGCCATCTGGTATTATCCAGTAAAACTAAAGAGTCACATACACAGAGACCATGCAACTCCACTCCTAGATAGACCCAGGAGAATCTCATACACATACGTGCCCAAAGATACTTGTGAGATTGTCCAAAAATTGGGCAGAGGCCAGATTTCCTTAAACAGCTGAATGGTTGTATAGGTTGAGATATCATTTATACAAGGAAAAACTTGACAGAAGAGGAAAATGAATGAATTGCAGCCAAATGCAACAACATGAATGAATCTCAAAAACATAATGTTGAACAAAAGAAAGTGGAGCATAAAAAGTATGTGTACAAGATGATTCAGTTTACATAGAGTTAAAACAAACAAACCCTAAGTTATATTATTTGGAATGGATACATAGGTGGGAAAAGTACCTAGAAAAGCAAGGAAATGGTTATCACAAGAAAACTGGACTCTCATGCTTTCATTCAATACATATTTACTGAACACCTGCAACCAGGTATTATTCTAAGCACTTGAGCAACAATGAATGAAACAAGCCAAGATGCTCAGCCTTGTGTAGCTCACATTTTATCAGGGGAAATAGCAAAAAACAGGGGCTAATAGGTTACAGTTTAAATACAGTGGTTGGGAGAAGTCTCATTACAAAGGAGAAATTTGAACAAATACATGAAGGAGGGGAAAGGATCTGTTAAGTGGCCAGGAGGGACCATTCCAGACCAATTCCAAACCATTTGGGGCTGAGAGAACACTCAGAGTGAAAGCCCTAGGAGGAGCATGTCTACTATTTCCCTATTCAAGGAACAGTTAAGAGGCCAAGTGGCCAGAGCACAGGAAGTGATAGAGAGAGTAGGTTTTATTCTGAATGATATGGGGGATCGTTATAGGGTTTTGAACAGAGTGACAGGATCTGACTTGTATTTTAAAAGAAATATTTTTTTAATAGGGTAACTTTATTTTTTTGACTTCTTGTTTTTTTAAAGTAAGCTCTACAGCCACCACAGGGCTTGGACTCATGACCCTGAGATCAAGAGTCACATATTCTACCCACTGAGCCAGTCAGGTGTCCCTTAAAAGGAATATTCTAACTGCTGTGCTGAGAAGGAAGGAGGCAAAGGTAGAAGAGACCTAATTAGAAGAATATTGCAGTAATCCTGGGGGGAGCCAATGAGGGCTCAGACCAGGGTAGTAACCAGGAAGGTGGTTGCAGGGGAGGGGGTAAGGCAGGGATGAGACTGTGATTGGGGAGGGGTCTCACAGGGAGCCCCCAGTTGGCAATATCTCTTGATTTACCTTTGAGGTTGTTGCATGGGTGTTCGTTGTGTAATTATTTCATAAACTGTATACGTACATTTCATATATGTTTTTGCACCTATGCTATATTTCACAATAGAAGGAGATAAGAAAAAAAAAAAAAAGAAGGCCATATAAAGAGGTAACGTAAAGAGTCTAGTTAATAAAATGCTGGGACAGGTTGGGAACTAATTCCAGTGCTTTTTACCCTAACCCATCCTATGTAAGGCATGGGCCCCAGCCCAGTTCACCTATTTCCTGGTGATGTGGCTTTAGGCAAGCTCTGTCACATCTCTCAGTCTCATTGTTTCATCTATGAACCCAGAAAAAAAATAGAAAAACTATTTTTCATCCTTCATTGTGATGCTGTCAAGATCACAGCGTGCTTTGTATTCTGTCAAAAAGCACACAATATTATTACTATTTTTTAATACAGATTTTATTTTTGAGAGAAAGCGAGCAAGATCAGGGGGAGAAAGAGAGAGAGAATCTCAAGCAGATTCCTTGCTAGGTGCAGAGCCAACTAGAGGCTCCATCTCATGACCCTGAGATCATGACCTAAGGTGAAATCAAGAGTTAGATGCTTAATTGGCTAAGCTACCCAAATGCCCCTTAACTGTGTGTGTGTGTTTTTTTAAGATTTTATTTATTTGATAGAGAGAGAGCGCACACAGGCAGGGGGAGCTGTAGGCAAAGACAGAGGGAGAAGCCGGCTCCCCACCCAGCAAAGAGCCTGATGTGGGGCTCAATCCCAGGACTCTGGGATCATGACCCCAGCTGAAGGCAGATGCTTAACGTGACTGAGCCACCTAGGCGACCCTCAGATATACATTTAGCAAATATTTTATTTTATCTCAGCCTGTAGTTTGCCTCCTAATTTTCTTCTTCTTCTTTTTTTTTTTTTTTTGTAAAGATTTCATTTTACAGATTTCTTTGAAAAAGTAATCTCTACACTCAACACAGGGCTCAAACTCACAATCCCAAAATCAATAGAGGCATGCTCTACTGACTGAGCCAGCCAGGCATCTTGCTTTTTAATTTTTTTCTGTCTTTTGAAGAACAAAATCTTTATGTCAAATTTATTTTTTCCTTTTTCATGTTTTTGTGCTTTGCTATTTTGTTTTTTTTTTTTAAGATTTTATTTATTTATTCATGAGAGACACAGAAAGGCAGAGACATATGCAGAGGGAGAAGCAGCCTCCCCCGGGGGGAACCCAATGTGGGATTCCATCCTCCAACTGGAGTCACTGCCTGAGCCAAAGGCAGACGCTCAACCACTGAGCCATCCAGGTGCCCCCGTGCTTTGTTATTTTCATCTATTTTTTTTTTCTAATTTTCTAATTTTACCTTTTACATTGAAGTCTTCAGAGTTAATTTTTGTAATAGGGTGAGGCAAGGTTTTTTCTTTTGGTAAATGGCTATCCATTTGTTGAAAGATTATCCTTTCCTCCATTGAATTTTTTTTTAAGATTTTATTTATTTATTCATGTGACAGAGACAGAGAGAGAGAGGCAGAAACACAGGCAGAGGGAGAAGCAGGCTCCATGCAGGGAGCCCGACGTGGGACTCCATCCCCGGACGCCAGGATCAGGCCTTGGGCGGAAGGCGGCGCTAAACCGCTGTGCCACCCGGGCTGCCCATCTTTTTTTAATTACATTTTTATTTCGAGGTGATTGTAGATGCAGAGACAGTTGTAAGAAATAATAAAAAGGTCCCATCTATCGTTTACCCAGTTTCCCCCAGTGGCAATATCTTGAAAGCCTTGAGTACCATAACACAACAAAAAATAGATGCTGATGTGATCCACTGACCTTATTCACATTTCTCCACTTTTATGTGTACCCCTGTGTACACGTGTGGGTAGTTAGGGCAATCTTTTAACTATTTAAACTTTAATAACGATTTATTTAGCTCCTACTATGTGCCAGACAGTTGAATTCTGAAAATACAAGGTTATAACAGGGTCCCTACCTTAATGGAGGTCACAATCTCATTGGCGTTGGAAGTTGATGTTTTGTTTTATTTTATTTTAATTTATTTTTTGGAAGTTGACGTTTTAAAAGTAACGTGGCGGGATCCCTGGGTGGCTCAGCGGTTTAGCGCCTGCCTTTGGCCCAGGGCGCCATCCTGGGCTCCCGTCATAGAGCCTGCTTCTCCCTCCTCCTGTGTCTCAGCCTCTCTCTCTCTCTCTGTCTATCATGAATAAATAAATGAATAAATCTTAAAATAAAATAAAAGTAACCTCGCAAAGGCAAGGTGCTCGCTGGAACCTGGAAGAATCTGGCCTTTTTGGCATAGTGAGGGAATGGGGAAAGATGTCAGGAAAGGCCTGCATCAGAGCCTACCACTAGCAGGTGCTCAATAAATTCGTTAAAGTTGTTTTTAATGATTTTTAAAAATTTATTCATGAGAGGCAGAGACATAGGCAGAGGGAGAAACAGGCTTCCCGCGGGGAGCCAGATGTGGGACTCGATCCCAGGACCCCGGGATCATGAACTGAGCCAAAGGCACACGCTCAACTATTGAGCCACCCAGGTGCCCTGTTAAATTAAGGTTAAACCCAACCTCATCTTCCACGAAGTTTCTTGCAAATCCTCACATCCTGAATGTGGCGGTGCACAGTGCACAAATCCTTGCTACGTACGCCTTATCCCTATTTGGAATTCTGCCCCCAGTGCTCTGCTAACTTCTCTGGCTGTGAACTCCGGACACGGGAGAGAACCGACGAACCGGCAGCAGCAAACTCCGCCCGCCGCAGCCCGTCCGCAGCCACCGGCCACGCGGCTCTCACGCCGTCGCCCCGGCGCTACCCGGCAGGCGCATGCGCACGCAGGCGGCCGACGGACCCGGGACTCCCGCCCCCAGGAGCGAGGGGAGGGGCCGGAAGCATCTCTGCGCCGCCCGGTTGCTAAGCGACAGGCTTCTACAAGCCGCACCGAGGTTCTCCGGCTTCTCTTCCTCCCTTTTTCTACTTCAGCGTCACCGAATCCAGCCACCATGTCGGACCCAGAAGCCGACAGCTTGCGAAGCACCTTTCCCTCGTACATGGCGGAGGGCGAGCGGCTGTATCTGTGCGGAGAGTTCTCTAAAGCCGCCCACAGCTTCAGTAACGTGAGTCGGTCCTGAACCTCCCGGTCACCCATCACCACTTCCGATGCCTGATCACACTGAGGTCCCCAGGTACCTGGAGGACCCTACTGTTTCTATTATTCATTTGTTCCTGATTGACGCACTGCCATCAACTCCTGTCATGCTTGGCCATTTTCTACCATTTCCCACCTGCCTCCTGCCTGTTAATAACCATTCTCTCCATTAACAGTGACTTCTGCCTTTCCTTTTTCTTTTTCTTTTTTTTTTACATAAATGTCTTGTGACTGGTCTCTTTCCACAGAGCAGCCTTAATTTCCCATCATTGGCTGGGAAATTGGCTTCGAGGCTGCATGCACAAGTGGTGAAATCTCAAGCACGCAGTTGCTCACAGATGATGACGAGTAAATAACATTATTGTACATCATAGTACAAATTGCTCAACCCCACCCTGTGGGGATTAAGCGCTGTTTTCAGGTATTAGGCACACCGCTGCTAAGGGCAGTTACAAGCCTAGGGAGGTTCTGTTATTACTCCATTTTATAGATGAGGAAACTGATATAGAAGTTGAGTAAATACCCGACATCACTGAACTGGCAAGAGAAAGGATTTGAATCCAGACACTCAGATTTCCAGTACTGAGGTGTTAACCACCATACAAACTCTCTCACAAGCTACTAGATGTTATTTTTTTTTAAAGTTTTGTTTATTGAGAGAGAGAGAGAGAGCATGCGCAGCGGGCAAGGGGGAGAGAGAGAGAGTCCCAAGCAGACTCCATCCTGTGTGTGGAGTCCCACTGGGGACTCAATCTCAAGACCCTGAGATCACGACCTGAGCCAAAACCAAGAGTCAGACACTCAACCAACTACAATACCCAGGCACCCCAAGCTATTCAATGTTCTTACCACAATTTCTTTTACAACGAATAGCCCACTTCTTGTTCTAGAAGAAGTGGTAGGATAGCCCTCTTACCAGTCCCAAGACTCCTCCTAACATCAACCTTCTCCACTGCTACCCAAAGTCTTAGTCCCTTTCAATCATCAGTCACACCCCAAAACCCGAATGGTTGGCCAGATGGGTCAGCTGTTGAATTCAAAAGCCCTCAGGCAGAGAGAAAAGAACACCCTGAGGGGAAATAGCTTTGAGTGAGAGAAGTAGACACCTTCCACAAAAGCCAGTAGTTACTTCCTCTTCCTGGAAAAGTAGAAAGGTCTTAGATAGGTATGAGTGCAGTTTGATACCTCAAGAAGAACAATACATCACAGCTCCAATGATGATTTTTTTCTTTTTTTTTAAGATTTATTTATTTACTTATTTTTATTTTTTAATTTTTATTATTTTTTAAAAAGATTACACTTACTGGGCAGCCCTGGTGGCGCAGCGGTTTAGCACCGCCTGCAGCCTGGGGTATGATCCTGGAGACCTGGGATCTAGTCCCACGTCGGGCTCCTTGCATGGAGCCTGCTTCTCCCTCTGCCTGTGTCTCTGCCTTCTCTCTGTGTGTGTGTCTCTCATGAAAAAATAAATAAAATCTTTAAAAAAAAAGATTTCACTTATTTATTCATGAGAGACACAGAGAGAAAGAGAGGCAGAGACACAGGCAGAGGGAGAAGCAGGCTCCATGCAGGGAGCCCAATGTGGGACTTGATCCTGGGACCCCAGGATCACACCCTGGGCCAAAGGCAGGCACTAAATGGCTGAGCCACCCAGAGATCCCCGTTTGCTTATTTTTAGAGAGAGAGTGTGTGTGTACGTGTGCATGTATGCTCAGCTGTGGGGGGTGGGGAAGTGGGGGGAGCAGAGGAAGAGGGAGAAAGAGAGGAGTAGACTCCTCAATGAGTGCAGAGCCCTACCCCACCTGGGGGCTCCATCTCTCCACCCTGAGATCATAACCTGAGCTGAAATTAAGAGGCAGACACTTAACTGACTGAGCTACCAGGTACCCCTCCAATGATGATTTCAAACAGAAGAGGGGACATGGGGAGCAGAAGTGTTCCATTCCCTCTTTACTGCCTGAATTACAGTTTTGATTTTGCCAGCATTTTCATCTTAATCTCCTGAAATAATGATTCATTCTCAATAAGCTATATAAAAAGAGAGTTAGGGGAGTGGATGATTCAAGTTACAGATGTCCTAAAATCTATTTTGTTAGCCTTCAGAATGCTCAGCCTCTGAAACGTATTTTGAGTGTTGTGGTTGAATTTAGTCCACACTAAAATTCCTAAGCTTCTATTGCTTGAGCAGGCTGGAGGAACCCCAGACATCTGGTGAAATGTGGTTAAGTCCACAGAGTGGCGTATTCACACATTTCCACCAGTGCCTTTCACAATAGCTAGTGATTTGAACTTGTTCAAGATGAGCTACATACAGACAATCAGTTTGAGCAAAGATCAGTGTCTGGAAGGATCCAGAGACCTGTTTGCTAGCCTTGAGGAGGAGTCCCCTTGAAATTCTGGCAAGAGGGCAGCCCGGGTGGCTCAGTGGTTTAGCACTGCCTTCAGCCCAGGGTGTGATCCTGGAGACCCGGGATTGAGTCCCGTATCGGGCTCCCTGCATGGAGCCTGCTTCTTCCTCTGCCTCTCTCTGTGTCTCTCATGAATAAATAAATAAAATCTTTAAGAAAAAAAAATTCTGGCAAGAGGGTTTGGATGCTCTTTCCGATCAAGCTCCCACCTTGTGCTGCCTGGTGCCTGTCAACCTGGGTGGGTGGTTCCTTTCTTAGGCTCTTCACCTTCAGAATGGAGATAAGAACTGCCTGGTTGCCCGATCCAAGTGCTTCCTGAAGATGGGAGAGCTGGAGCAATCCTTGAAGGATGCTGAGGCTTCACTTCAGGGTGACCCAACTTTCTGCAAGGTAACTCCATCTGGCCTTCACCACTGCCGTTGCCTGTCATAGACTGATTAGAAGAAGCTGGAGAACCAGCCAGAGTGCTTAAGGTTTGATGCCTTTTTCTCTCACTAGGTCACCTACCTAGCTACCTGCCTCTGTATCCCCACCTTATCTTCCACCCAGGACCCTCTGTTCCACCACACCTAAGTCCTATAAGGCCTTGTCTGCTACCTCAATTTGACATCCTCCCATTTCAGGGGATTTTACAAAAGGCTGAGACCCTGTACACCATGGGAGACTTTGAGTTTGCCCTGGTGTTCTATCATCGAGGCTACAAGCTGCGGCCTGACCGAGAATTCAAAGTTGGAATTCAGAAAGCCCAGGAAGCCATCAACAACTCAGTAGGAAGTGAGTAACCATCAGACCTATGCCCTTATCAGGGAGGCTCTTGGAATCCTTAGGTTTGAAGGTACAATGAGTGAGCAGCCACCACCAGGCCTGCAGGGAATCTCATGATTGGATTTGGTTGCTGATGATTTTTTTTTGTTTTTTGTTTTTTGGTTGCTGCTGATTTTGTTGAAGATTGGGAACTGTTTATCCAGAGAACAGGCCCTGATCCACTGAGCTCAGTTCTGCAACTTCTGGTTCTCTAAGCCAGATGCAAAGGCTGTTCACACTAGGCCTGCCCTTGGCCTGGTTTCATAGGGTAGAATGGGGTCTTGAGTCTTGTCTTCCCTAGTACCTGGCTTCCTTTTTACCGTGTATGCAACCAAGGACCAGCCTTACCCATTGGTTTAGTGGTAGGGAGAGGAGGGAGGAGAATACGAGTTGCTGCTGTGGGTGGCAGAGTGTGGAAATAGCTGGGAATGGGGAGCTCCCCCAGTGCTCAGGGACTGCCTTTGTTTGGAAATCTGGCTGCCATGCCTTGGGCTAGGAAGGCTTGCCTGGCTCTTAGGAGAGTATTATTCCTGCTCAGACCCATCTTTGCCTCAACCTCTACCACCCCCCACCCCCCAAAGGCAGCCATTTCTACATAAAAATGTATAATAGGTCATGCCTGAGGGCCTAGCATAGCTGAGCCCCAGCTTCTTTTCTTGCAGGTCCTTCTTCAATTAAACTAGAGAACAAAGGGAACCTTTCCTTCTTAAGCAAGCAGGCTGAGGTAAGGATCTTACCTGAGGTCTCAGTGGCCTTCTTACCTGGGGGCAGTCAGCTCCTGCCCATCATGGGCATCCCATCATGGGGCAGCAGAACCCCACGGCTGCCCCAGCTCCACAGGGGTCTTAGGAGTCTAGCTCCCAAACCAGACACACTCCATGGTTGTTGATCCCCAGAGAGCTCCTGGAGGAGATGTCTGGGATCACAGACTCTGGGGCCATGTCTGGGCACTCTGTGCTCCTTGTTGAGGCTCTATTGGGTATTGCTCCATCTTCCCAGAGTATGAAAGCCCAGCAGAAGCCTCATCCCATGAGACAACTCTTACATCACCCCAAGAGAGAGTCCAAGAGGAAGGGCTCGCTCAAGAGTGAGAAGATTGTCCGCCAGCTCCTGGGCGAGCTCTACGTGGACAAGGAGTATCTGGAGAAGCTCCTATTGGATGAAGGTTTCAGATGCTTTGTTTGCAACAGGGAGCTTGGGGCAAAGGAAATCTGGGGCAGATGCTTAAATGTGAGCTGGAGATGGAGCCTGTCATGTAACCCTAGCCGTCATGCTCCTGTGGACAGGTTTTCCTAGTATTCTCATTTACAGATGAAGAAACTCTGGTGCAGAAAGATGAAGTAACGCACCCAAGGTCACATATCGGTAAACAGTAACAGGGCTTTTGGGTTTGAATCTAGGATGTCCAATTTCAGAACCAGTGCCCTTAGCACTATGGTACCCCTGGGAGGGAACCCTAGAGATTGGAGTTCCTTTACCACTTTGGTCCTTAGAGGGGGTATCCCCTGGGTCTTCAATTTGTAGAAAGGGCAAAGGAATCTAGCTGGGATGTGCTAAAAGGGGAATCCTGTGATACTAGTCCTAGAATGTTCCAAAATCTCATCTGGTCTAATCCCTCCTTTTATAGATAAGGCAAGAGAGACCCTGACTGGGGAACAACTAGTCCAAGATGCCAAGCAAGTTCGTGGTGAAGCTGACCCCAGAGGCCAGCTTCCTAACCTCCAGCCTAACGCTCTTTCCCACCATACTGTGGGGTGGTGGCAGGAAATAGGCTGAGCCTTGAAATGAGGTGGGAGGGTAGGCATACTGCCATTAGCTGATAAGCCTAAGCAGAGATCATCCTTGAATCGAATGCCTTTTCTCCAGAACTGACTTCCTGAGGTCATCTGCAGGATTCCCTGCAGGCCTGTGTCTCAGGAGCAGTTTTACTGCTGGCACATCTCTGTAAGAGGCCTGGACACTTCCTCCAGAGGAGCTTCTATGGAGGAGAGGTAGCCTGAAAATTACCCTAAGAAGCCTTGCAGTTTTGTTGCCAACTCTGACCTCTAGTCTGGCAGGCAGGCAGACTTGGGCACATGCCTCCAGCCCCCAGCTGACACTGGCCCACTTGGCACCTGGGGAATCCCTTGGCGTTGGCAGCTGGGGCCAGGTTGTACATTCATACTCAGTCTCCTCAGAGGACATGACCTGAAATAAGGGGGCCCTGAGGGTTGGAGTCCTTTCAGACAGCTGTCTGCCAGTTGCTGTCTCCTTATATCTTGCCATGAGAGGCCTATGCAATAAGTTCTGCACCATGGGGGTGCCTGAAAGAGGGGCTCCAGCTTTGCCTGGGTCCACATAGAGCCACTCTGCTATCTACAGGCTCTTGCTCTCCTCAGCTCAAAGCAGAGTGCCCCACAGCAGGAATCCCCAGCCAAGAGGAGGTGGCTCCCTTAGACACCAGTTCTAGTCAGTTTCTCCTCATACCATTCTTCCCAGACCTGATCAAAGGCACCATTAAGCATGGCCTGACCGTGGAGGACCTCATCATGACAGGCATCAACTACCTGGATACCCGCAGTAACTTCTGGAGACAGCAGAAGCCCATCTATGCCAGGGAGCGGGACCGGAAGCTGATGCAAGAGAAGTGGCTGCGGGACCGCAAGCGCCGTCCCTCACAGACAGCCCACTACATCCTCAAGAGCCTCGAGGACATTGATATGTGTGGGTAGCATTCTCAGGAGGGCAAGGCCCCTGCCACGTGGGGCCCAAACCCCTGGTTTCGCTGGCCTGTGGGTCATATCTGGGGGGGAGGCGGGTTCTCCCGTCAGCCTGAGGAGGCTGCTCCCACCACCGAGTCCCCCCCCACCCCGTTTCCCTTCCTAGTGCTGACCAGTGGCAGTGCTGAAGGGAGCCTTCAGAAAGCTGAGAAAGTGCTGAAGAAAGTGCTGGAATGGAATAAAGAGGAGGTGCCCAACAAGGACGAGCTGGTTGGAAACTTGTACAGCTGCATAGGGAATGCCCAGATTGAGCTGGGGCAGATGGTCGCAGCCCTACAGAGCCACAGAAAGGACTTGGAGATCGCCAAGGAATAGTGAGTGCCCAGGGAAGTTCCCAGTGGCTGAGGCCCATGGGCCCACAGATGAGCAGGCAGGGGCTCCAAGCCAACCTTTTGCCAGGGCTGCTGGTGGGTGAGCTCCCAGGACTGAGGCTATGGGGCAGACCTAGTTTGTCAGCTTTTTTGCCACAAGGAGGAAGGCAGTGGCCCCCAAATACCAAAAAGCTCCCAGAAGTTTGGTTCTGAGGGGATATTTCTATTTTCAAATCATCTCAACAAGCATACATCAACCTCAGACCTGCCAGATGGTGCTAGTGGGGGAACACAACAGGGGCTAGACACAAGGGTCATCTCCCCGCAGATGCAAAACAAAGAGAGTGACATAGCTAATAAATGGTAATTGTGGGAAGTATCATGAAGACATTTTACCAGGGGAAGAGTAGCCAAGAGGAAGCCAGACCCAACGGCAGGGGTCAGATGAAGCAGGGCCTCAGGTACAATGGTGCTGACCAGGAGCATGGGCTCTAGAGTCAGACTGCCCTGGGCTTCCAAATTGTGCCTCACAGCCGGGGACCTCAGGCAAAGCACTTCACCTCTCCCAGCCAGGTCTCCTCTGTCCTGTGAGCCTATCAATAGCCCCTTCCCGATAGAGCGGAAGAGAGAGGACAGGAGAAGCGCACGTACAGATCTCAGGACGGTGCTGGGTATCCATAATAATACTGATACCAACTGTCAGCTCTCACCCAGACGTGAGGGCCCCTGGCAAAGGTACCATCACTTTCCAGGCATCCTGGTTCTAACCTTTGGAACCTTCCACAACTTTCTTCCACTTGGTTTCCACTTGCCCCACAGTCTGAGCCTCTCCCTACTTCCCATCATTCCATTTCCATTCACAGTCAGGTCTCGGCTCTCCTGCCCCCAGGGGCTCCCATGCGTCACCTCCAGAGGCATGCATTTCACCCAGCAGTTCTTCCCCTGCTGACACACAGGCCTCGGTCTCATTGCCTGAAGGTTAAAAGCACATGGCATCACTTGGCACTTGAGGCTCCCTCTGAACCCACTTCACAGCCCTCCACATCACTCTTCTGTTTGGATCAAATTGTCTTTCTTTCTTTCTTTCTTTCTTTCTTTCTTTCTTTCTTTCTCTCTGATTTTATTTATTTGAGAGAGAAAAAATGAGCATGAGTCAGGGGAGGAGCAGAAGAGGAGGGAAAAGGAGGGGGAAACAATCTCAAGCAGACTCTGCACTGAGTGCAGAGCCTGATGTAGGGCTCAATCTCACAATCCTGAAATCATGACCTGAGCTGAAATCAAGAGTCATATGCTTAGACAGCTGAGCCACCCAGGCATCCTCAAACTGTATTTCTCAAACCCCCCTGCCCTCTCCTCACTCACTTGAGCCCCATGTGCTATCTATTCCCAGTTCATTTCTCACTGGCCTTTGCTGTACTGAACAGAAATATCACATATTGGCCAGTCCAGAAGTAGAAAATAGGCAATGGCTTGGGAGACAGAGCTGACTTTGATTCCTAGCTTTGGCACTCAGAAGCTGTGTGGATTTGATTAAATTGCTTGTCTTCTCAGTTTGCTCATCTCTTACTCCTAGAGATTATGAGGATTAAATCAGATATGTATATATAATACCACAGATGCAACCATCTCCTCTGCCCTAGACTCACTTATAATCTTAACTTCTCAGCAGACCTCCCTCTCGAGCGCCAGGCCTGCATATCCAACTGATTCCAAGGCATTTCCACTTGGATGTCCCACAGAAACCCTAAATTTAATGTATCCAAAGTGGAACCCCCTATCTTCCTCCTAAACCTCTTGTTCCAGGGTTCTTTATCTGTGAGGATGGCCCTATTGGCCTTTCAGTCATCAAGAAGGGGACAGGGCAGCTTCCCAGAACCCTCCCTCTCTGCTCGCACCCAGCCAGCCTGCATGTTGTCTGGGCCTCCTCCTCCTTGTCTCTGAGGTCCTTTTCTGTTTCCCTCCCACCACTCAGTCCAGATCCTTCTCACTCTTGCCTGATTCCTCCAACCTGGGTTTCTTGTAGCCCAGCTGGCCCTTCTGTACAAAACAAGTCCAGTGGTAGGATTGGGATAAAGTTCCAGCTCCTGATTGTGCTCAGCTCAGGCTGCCCTTCCTGACCTGTCTTCTCCTGGCCCCTGGTCATCCTGTGCCCCAGCCAATACCTTATGGCTCTATTCCTGTAGCCCCTAAACAGGACTTCCTTCTCTTTCTTCATCAACTCCCTCCTTCCCATCCTTCAAATTGTCAATGTGTCTCCTTCAGGAAAGTTCCAAGTAACGCCCCCCCCCCCCAGCATGATTTAGAAATCCACCCCCTGCCCCCACCTTGGTGATCCCTCTCTACACACCATGTGGATTCTAGATCCCCCATTAGACTGTGGACTTTGGAAAGAACTGTCTTATATCTTTCTTTTTCCAGCACCTTCCCAATAGTGGGCATGTAATAAATGCATGCCAAGTGACTAAATAAACATAGGTGTTCCTTTGGCAATGTTAGTCCCTTTTTACCACCCATAAACGGGCCTCTGGTCTTGTTTGTCTGTTCAGGTACTCCCTCATCCTAATCAGCCATGCCCCCCGCCCCACCCTGCATGTCAACCCCCCACCACCAAAGCCTGCTGGCCCTCAAAGCACAGCTTGTCTCAGCAGTCTCCGGTCTCCCCAGCCTTTCTTACTCCAGATACTCTAGATGATTTGTTTGCGTGCTTTCTCATTGCTATTGTTATTTCTTATTACATAGTATTATGAATGAATTAACATATCACAACTTATTCATTCATCACACTATACAGAGCGCCACTCTAGAAGGGGAGGCTGCCATCAGAGGTGCTGTCAGAGCAGCAAGTGCACGGTATGGCCGTAGTCCAAGGAGAGAGGCAGGTGGGAGCCCTGCTGGGAGCTGAGAGGGTTTCAGAGAGGACAGGTCAGCCAAGCGGACAGACGGGGAGGGAGAGAAGTGGCACAGATGGAAGATGCAGGGCGGGGAGGTGAGACCTGGGGGGAGTGGCAGTCTAGTTCCTATGCTGGAGAGGACTGCGAATGGAGGAAGAGTCCGTTTTTATTTTTTTATTTTTTTTTTAAAGATTGTATTTATTTATTCATGAGAATACACAGAGAGGAGAGAGAGAGGCAGAGACACAGGCAGAGAGAGAAGCAGGCTCCACGCAGGGAGCCCGACGTGGGACTCGATCCCGGGTCTCCAGGATCAGGCCCTGGGCTGAAGGCGCTAAACCGCTGAGCCACCCAGGCTGCCCAAGAGTCCGTTTTTACACAAGTGCTAGTGTTAGTGTTGTATTTGGTCTGTTACTCTGTGGCACTTCGAGCAGAACTTAGAAGTCTCTCCTCACACCACACTCCACTTACTTACCTGGGGCCATGTTGACATGTGTCCTTTGGCCCCTTTTCAGCGTATTTACCTATACATTTATGTACATATGCACATACCTAGGGTTCTTAAAAGCAACTCATTTTTTAATTTTTAAAAAGCACGTGTCTCTGGGCACCTGGGTGGCTCAGTCAGTTAAGCATCTGCCTTCAGCTCAGGTCATGATCTCAGGGTCCTGGGATAGAGCCCTGCTCAGTAGGGAGCCTGCTTCTCCCTCTCCCCCTGTCGCTCCTCCTGTTTGTACTTTCTCTCTCTCTCTCAAATAAATAAATAAAATCTTTAAAAAAACAAAACAAAACCCAAAAGCATCTGTCTCAGAAAGGGTCTAATTCTTTAAATGGCTCCAGACAAAGCCATTCCAGTGTGCATAGTAATATCTTTAGCTACATCCTTGTGGGCGGACACTCAGACTGTCCCACTTTTGCCATCAAGCACAGCAACATTTGTGTGCATGTTTCTGTGGGAAGGGGAATGGCTTGATGAGACCTGCATATTTGAAAGGCAGATTCAGCCATGATGGGGAGAATGAGTCCAAGAAGCAAAGTTTCATGGGGGACCTAGGAGCCCGCTGAGTGGCAGGGCCTTGAGGGGTGATGAGGAGGGAGAGAGTGGAAGGAGATACTGGGGAGGGGGGAGCATTGGGGCACAATTTTCTTATTTAATTTGTTGGGGATGAATTATTTTTTAAAGATTTTATTTATTTATTCATGAGAGACAGAGAGAGAGAGAGGCAGAGACACAGGCAGAGGGAGAAGGAGGCTCCATGCAGGGAGTCCTATTGGGACTCGATCCTGGGACTCCAGGATCATGCCCTGGGCCAAAGGTAGGAGCTAAACCTCTGAGCCACCCAGGGATCCCGAAGACGAATTTTTTAACAGATCAGTGTGAGTTAAAACAACCCAAGTTCATTTTTAAAAACACTTTATGTATTCACTTGAGAGAGAGAGAGCGAGCACAAGCAAGTGAGTTGGGAGAGGAAAAGGGAGAAGGGACGAATGAGAATCCTGAGCACACTCCACACTGAGCTTGAACCTTGACACGGGGCTCAATTTCCCAACCCTGAGATCCTGACCTGAACTAACACGCAAGAGTCACATGCTTAACTGCCTGCACCACCCAGATGCTCCACACTCATTCTCTTCTAGTTCTGAAGGTTAGAAGTCTAAAGGTAATTTCACTGGGCCAGAACCAAGGTGTTGGCAAGGCTACGCTCCTTCCATAGGCTCTGAGGAGAATCTGCTTCTAGCCTTTTTCACCTTCTAGACTTGGACTCTACCCTGTTCACCTTATGATCCCATTCACTCCTCTGCTGTCAGGCGAGGAACACAGCATCATGCCTCAGGCCTGCATTATTATTTTTAGCACAAACGGGGCAACAGATGTAGTATATACTCCTATAATCTGACTTTTTAAAAAAGATTTTATTTATTCATGAGAGACAGAGAGAGGCAGAGACATAGAGAGAGGGAGAAGCAGGCTCCATGCAGGGAGCCTGATGTGGGACTCAATCCCTGGACCAGGATCACGCCCTGAGCTAAAGGCAGATGCGCAACTCCTGAGCCATGCAGGTGTCCCTCATCTAACTTTTTTAAACCTAATATGTTAGGGACTTTTTTTATACACAAAAATCGCCAGTGCTGGGTCACTGATTGAGGTTGTTTCCAATGTTTATTATTTTTTTTAATTTTTATTTATTTATGATAGTCACACAGAGAGAGAGAGAGGCAGAGACATAGGCAGAGGGAGAAGCAGGCTCCATGCACCGGGAGCCCGACGAGGGATTCGATCCCGGTTTTCCAGGATCGCGCCCTGGGCCAAAGGCAGGCGCTAAACTGCTGCGCCACCCAGGGATCCCTCCAATGTTTATTATTAAAAACAATGCTTTAACAAGTGTTCTTGTCACATTATCTTCTCAAGGTAAATTCCTAGAAAAGGAACTGGTGCATCAAAGGGACATGTTTGTAAACTCTTGGATGGTTGCTCTCCAGAAAGGTTCCAATGGGGTTCATTCATGCCACAGGGCATGAGAGGGTCTTTGTGCCACAGCTATCCATCCTGGGGATCATCCCTCCAACTGGACTACTGAGGCCAAGGCTCCTGTCTTTGCCTCTCTTCATTTTTTTTTTTTAAGATTTCATTTATTTATTAGAGACGGGGGTGGGTGGTGGTGCAGAGACACAGGCAGAGGGAGAAGCAGGCTCCATGCAGGGAGCCCGTCGTGGGACTTGATCCCGGGTCTCCAGGATCACGCCCCGGGCTGAAGGCAGCGCCAAACCGCTGAGCCACCCAGGCTGCCCCTCTTTGCCTCTCTTCCATTTCCACAGTACCTAGAATAGCCAATTTCTTTTTCTTTCTTTTTTCTTTTTAGGTGGGCTCCACGCCTAGTATGGATCAAGACCTGAGACGAGGGGCACCTGGGTGGCTCAGTTGGTTTATGTGTCTGACTCTTGGTTTCAGCTCAGGTCATGATCTCATGGGTTGTGGGATGGAGCCCTACCTCTGGCTCCTCATTCAGTGGGGAGTCTGCTTGAAAGATTCTCTGTCTCTGCCTCTCCCCTCCCCCCAAATAAATAAATATTCTTAAAAAATTTATTTGAGAGAGAGAGCGTGTGCATGCATAAGCATGGTCTGGTGGGCAGAGAGAGAGGGACAAGCACTCTCCACTGACTAGGGAGCTCAATGCAGACCTTGATCCCAGGACGCTGGGATCATGACCTGAGTTGAAGGCAGATGCTTAACCAGCTGAGCCACCCAGGTGCCTCAATAAATAAATATTAAAAAAAAAAAAAAAAAGACCTGAGCTGAGATTAAGAGTTGGACACTTAACCAAGTGAGCCACCCAGGTGCCCCTAGAATGGCCAATTTCTAGTGAACAACATATCCTGCTTCTTCCCCACAGTGACCTTCCTGATGCTAAGTCAAGAGCCCTTGACAACATTGGCAGGGTTTTTGCCAGAGTTGGGAAATTCCAGCAAGCCATTGACACGTGAGTGACCAAGGACTGCCCCTTCCCCACCCTAGGGCCAGGACTTCCCACCCTTACACTGGACTCCCAGCTTAGGGCCAGTGTGCCAGGCAAAGAGGCATCAGAAGACCTGAGTTTGGCTCTTGGCTCTGCTAGGTGACCATGGGCAAGTCACTTTATCGGCTCTGGGGCTCATCCGTTAAATTGACTAGAACCTGCTTCTGCTTACGATTTCCCAGGGACAGGGGCACAGGTGCATGAATTACTGGGATCTCTGACTGGAAATTCTGATTTTCCAGGTCTGGTTTGGAGCACAGGAACCTGCTTCTTTCTTTCTTTCTTTCTTTCTTTCTTTCTTTCTTTCTTTCTTTTTTTAAGATTTTATTTATTTGTTTGTTTGTGAGAGAGAGAGAGAGAGAGCACATCAGTTGGGAGGAGGGTCAGAGGGAGAGGGAGAAGCAGACTCCCTGTGAGGCTCAATCCCAGGACCCTGAGATGATGACCTAAGCCAAAGACAGATGCTTACTTAACTGACCGAGCCACCCAGATGCCCTGGGAACCTGTTTTTAACAAGCCCTCCAGATGTTCCTTACCTTGAGCAAGTTTAGAAACTGATAGACTAAGTGACCTTGGGGACCTCTTCTGAGGGTCTTCTGTGAGTCCGTGTGGTCATGGGGTCACTGGGAAGAAAGGTTGAGCTGTCCAGATGGCCCAACTGCTGAATTTTTGATATCCAACCTTGGGGCTGGTGACCAGCTCCAGTGGCACAACTCAGCCCCTGAGAGACTCAGGGCAGGACCTGACCTGGCCAAGCCTGCACTGGGAGGGCCGGCTCCGCGGGCCCACTCACATAGCACCGAGAACAAATGTCCTCCGGGTGCCCAGAGCTGGATCAGATTAGGCTCATTTATGGGGATCCTTCTGTTCCACATAACTTGGTTTTCAGGATGGCCCCTGGTGTCTATGTGCCAAAAGACAGATGAGTTTAAGAATTCACTTACCCGTTCGTTTCTTTTTGTAAGAAAATAAAAGAAACTTATGCTTATTATTAGAATATTAATTTGGAAAATGCAGAAGAGTAGCAGAAAAATTATTCAGTTTCACCACCTAAAGACTAGATCTAACTCTAATCTCACTTTATTGATGTCTCATTTTTCCCATTCTCATCTTTCCTGTGTGGCTTTTATCTCCTATATACTTAATGATACTCTTCAATGTTATTTTTATGTTATTTGAAATGCAAGTTTATAAACACTATTTTCAATTGTGGTATCAGATTCCATCTGTAAATGTACCAAAATGGCTTTGGTAGTTTTAAAATATCTGAATGCTTATTGGCTCTGCCCCCATTCTGAAAGAACGGGTAGTTGGAGAACAGGTTCTATTCCACCACCGGCTAAGAATCCTCGGCCCGCTGTGGCCGAGTAATCGGTTTGCGTGGAAAGAACTGACCCTTGTTTTTCATGTTCCCAGGTGGGAGGAGAAGATCCCTCTGGCAAAAACCACCCTGGAGAAGACCTGGTTGTTCCATGAGATTGGCCGCTGCTACTTGGAGCTGGACCAGGCCTGGCAGGCCCAGCATTATGGTGAGAAGTCCCAGCAGTGTGCTGAGGAAGAAGGGGACATCGAGTGGCAGCTGAACGCCAGCGTTCTGGTGGCACAGGCACAAGGTAGGGGCTCTGGAAGGATTACCCTTGCTTTCCCAGCCCTTAGGCTGAGTTGACATGCCAGGGCTGGGAACCCTTTACCCTCCCAGTGCATCCCCCACCAGCTGAACTTGGACTCTGAGAGTGGAGGATCAACCCTTCCATTTTAACCAGTGTGTGGTAAACACCTTCTTTAAGCTAAGCTCAGCGAGAGCCTGGGACACCCCAGAAGCTGCTGCTGAGGAGCCCAGCTGCAGATCTGCACAGCACTGTGTCATCATCAAAACAATGCTCATTTCCTCTGGCCTTGGTACCCTTCCCATGTGCATTCTTACACCTACTTACCGTGTGAGCTAAGGATGAAGGTATGATTGTCCTCATTTTGCAGGTGAGGAAACTAAGGCACTGAGAGGTTCAGCTGATTGCCCCAGGTCACACGAGGGACCTTTTCAGAACGATGGAAATGTTCTGAAACTGGGTTGTGGGGATCATGGCACAACTCCATAAAGTTACTAAAAATCACTGAATTGTATACTTACAAATGGTGCATGTTATAATATCTAAATTTTTCTCAATAAAGTTGTAAAAAATAACCCAGCAAGGGATAGGGGTGTGCAGGGTAGATGAAACAGAGTTGGTGATATTTTGATAATTGTTGAAGGTGGATGATGAGTAGTAGGGGCTTGCTATACTCCATCTACATTTGTGTATATTTGAAATATTTCATAATACAAAGTAAAAAAGGAAACTGCTGAGGCCACAGGTTAGTAAGCAGTGAGGCTGGGACTAGAGTCCAGTTCCCTGACCCCAGTGTGCAGCGGACCCCAAGTGAGGGAGGCGATGTGGCAGGGACTGGAGTCAAGGGCATCATCATTCATTATTCTTAGCACAAATACTTCCTTGGCACTTTTGAGGCACCAAGTAGGGCATTCAGTGGGGATAACCATTGGTAACCATTTCCTGCCTTCATGTCTGAGGAAGTCGCTTTGAAGTAGAAACCTTAAGGATGCGGAACACCCTGCTGGCTCAGCTGTTCAGGGCATGATCCCAGAGTCTGGGAATTGAGTCCCACATCGGGCTCCCTGCAGGGAGCCTACTTCTCCCTCTGCCTGTGTCTCTGCCTCTCTTTCTCTGTGTTTCTCATGAATAAATACAATCTTAAAAAAAAAAAAAAGAAAGAAAAGAAACCTTAAGGATGAGAAGGCACCAACTATTCTAAAAGCTGAGGACAGCGCTTTCCAGCCAAAGGAACAGTGTGTAGAAGGTGGGGAGGAGTTTGGTGGATTTAAGAAGCTGAGGGAGGCCAGTGTCAGCCCAGGCCCCTGGGGGCCCTGAAGGTCTGGATGGGGGAGGGTGATGAGGGGCCAGATCCGAAGGGCTTCATGGGCCTCTTTACAAATCAGAGATTCTTCCCTAAAAGCACAAGTAGAGACAGCCACTGGAAGTTTAAACTGGGGGAAGCTGTGAACACTGGTGCTTTCCCTAGAACTCTTTCCTTTTCTTAGGAGGACATCAAGTAAGCTGAGAGGGAAATGCAACGTACCCCTCAGGGTCGATGTTGTCCTCAGTCTGCTCCTTTTTTTTTTAAGATTGATTTATTGGAGCACCTGGATGGTACAGTCCGTTAAGCGTCCGACTTTTGGTTTCAGCTCAGGTCCTGATCTCAGAGGCGTGAGATTGAGCCCTGTGTCGGGCTCTGCTTTCAGCACAGAATTTGCTAAAGTTTCTCTCCCCCTCTCCTGCTGCCCCTCTCCACTGTGCACTCTCTCTCTCTCTAAAATAAATAAATAAATATTTAAAAATTACTTATTTATTTATTTTAGGGGAGGAGGAAACTTTAGCAGATTCCATGCTGAGCACTGAGCTCAACACAGGGCTCGACTCAGGCTCAGAAACCTTTGGCAGACACCTTGGGCAGTCAGTCAGCCAGTCAATGATTAGGTCCCAGCTCCAGCACTAACTAGGTGGGTGGGTGAGTGAGCTCGGACAGCTGCCACTTCCTCTCTGGGTTCAGCTTGTGCCAGTGTGGGGGCTAGATTCCAGCTGCTGGCCTGTGAGTCACATCCAGCCCTTTGGTATCTCTCTTGGCCTTCACAGCATGTTTGGGCAATTTGAATGAACAGTTTCAAAATATGGATGTCAGGATGCCTGGGTGGCACAGTGGTTGAGTGTCTGCCTTTGGCTTGGGTTGTGATCCAGGGTCCTGGGATTGAGTCCCACATCAGGCTCCTCACTCCACGCAGGGAGCCTGCTTTTCCCTCTGCCTATGCCTCTGCCTCTCTCTCTGTGTCTCTCATGAATAAATAAAATCCTTATTTTAAAAAAATAAATAGGGGGCAGCGCAGGTGGGCGCAGTGGTTTAGTGCCTGCCTTCAGCCCAGGGCGTGATCCTGGAGACCGGGGGTCGAGTCCCGTGTCGGGCTCCCTGCATGGAGCCTGCTTCTCCCTCTGCCTGTGTCTCTGCCTCTGTGTGTGTGTTTCTCATGAATAAATAAATAAATCTTTAAAATAAATAAAATGAAATGATTAAATAAAATATGGATTTCCAGGAGCACCTGGGTGGCTCAGTCAGCATCTGACTCTTGATCTCAGCTCAGGCTTGATCTCAGGGTAATGAGTTCCAGCCCCACACTGGATGGAAAAAAAAAAAAAATATATATATATACATATATATATATATATATGTATATATGTGTGTGTGTATATATACACACATATATACAAATATGTGTATATATATACATATATAAAAATATGTATATATATATGTGGTTTCCACTTTTTAAAAAGATTTTATTTATTTATTCATGAGAGACACAGAGAGAGGCAGAGACATAGGTAGAGGGAGAAGCAGGCTCCCTATGGAGAGCCTGATGCAGGACTCCATCCTAGGACCCTGGGATCATGACCTGAGCCAAAGGTGACGCTCAACCACTGAACCATCCAGGCACCCCTGGATTCCCACTTCTGCAACAATTTTAAATTGGGGCAACATGGAATTGTCTCCCTGCCCTGGAGACATATGATGTGTGCACAGGCCCTACCCCAGACCCTTCTTTCCTCTCTGGCCTCTCTGAATGGCTTGCTGTCCAAACTCAGGCTCCCAGGTTCTGGTCCTTAGTGGTGAGATGGCTCAGAAATGTGACGGAAAGGGTGGTGCTAGGCAGCTCAGTACTGCTGCCCGAGGCCTGGGGCTTCTAACTGATCCTGGGAGGGGCCAGGCAGCCACATTGTGCAATACATAGTGTCACAAACTCCCTGTGCTGTGACCTTTTCCCTGCTCTCCAGTCAAGCTGAGAGACTTCGAGTCCGCGGTGAGCAACTTTGAGAAGGCCCTGGAGAGAGCGAAGCTGGTCCATAACAACGAGGCACAGCAGGCCATCATCAGCGTGAGCTGCCCACCCCACTGGGCACTGGCTGTGGGGAGGGGGTGGCTGGGTCCTCAGGCTCACAGCCCCTCAGTCAGCCAGTCCCCGGGTATTTATTACCCACCAACTGCAGGCCGCATTCTAGGTGGGGTAGTGGCTTTCACACTCTGGCTATTGCTATCAGTTTATAAGGCAACCCAATATAACCTATTTTTATTTGAGATAAACAAACAATAGAAATGGAAGTTTTACAAGACATATTTACCTTTACTCTGTATGCTGATTTCTCCCGTTATATTCTCCTATAGTTTCCATTTTCTTTTCTTTTGTTTAATGCTGGTTGCAACTTCTTCAGTTGATGTTAGGACTTGCATTTCGGAAAATGCTACCTCCTCCAGGAGACAAGAAATACATTCAGTGTGACTGCCTCCCTCACATGCCTAGGGAGGCGCTAGAGCACTCTGCAAGACAGCCGCCACCACATGCTGCTATTTAGATTCAAATGAATGAAAAGGAAATAAAATTGAAAATTCACTTTCTAGGTCCCACAGTCACATTTCAAACCACTTGAAATGTGGCTGTCCCATAGCCGCAGGTAGCTTGTGGGTTCCAGAGAGTGTAGATCTGGAGGGTTCTCATGGTGGCAGAAATTTCTGTTGGACAGTTGCTGGCCTAGCTTCTGGAGGCAGAGACCAGAGGTGAAGCCAGGGCAAGCCTGCAGGTGCACCAGATTTGCTACTGCTGCCAGAGCCGCTCCAGGCAGATACATACCTTCGGCAGGGGCAGCATGCTGACTTTACAGTTGCACAGGCAGTTTGAGTGAATCTCCTGGCCTCCCACCTCCCACGCACCCCCCCAGGCTGCCCCATGTTGAAATTCCAGAGCTTCCCATCAGCACATAGCTGGACCCCAGTCAGTGTCTGCTGGTGTGAACTAAGCAGGGCTCTAGTCCTTGGGGAGCCTGCCCCCCGTGATTAAGAGAGGTCAGACATAATAACTAGGGAGCCCCACAAGGGGCATGGCCTCAGGGACCAGGCTGAAGGTTCAGCAGGTGCTTGGGAAAGAGAACAGGGACCCTGGGAAGTGACAGCTGAGGACGCTCCAGTTAGGTGGGCCTCATGCTGGCCTACGAAGGACCAGGCTGAGAAGGGGCAAGCGCGCTGAAAGCACAGGAAGCCATGGGCACTGAGGTGTCTACAGGAGGCAGAAAAAGAGACCCTGGGCCTGGATGCAAGGGCCAGCTTATGATGGCAGATGGAGCAGGACCACAGGACCCTAGACAGTTGGTGGATCAGCCTAGACCTGAAGGGTTGGGAGTGGCAGAGAGACCTGACCTACTCGGTTTTCTAGGATGTGAGCTCATGGTTTGTGAGGACCCTGGTGAGGCCATCCCTCTCCTGTTGTGGTGGGGAAATTGCTCCTGAGAGATTCTACCACGTGGCCGTCTGTGCCCTCCTTTCACCTGTCCCAGGGCAGCTTGGGTCGGGACTGCTGTCTTCTTCCTCAGTAGAGGGGTCAGCTCCCCAAATGTGCACCTTGCCCTCCTGTGGAAAAGCGGTCCTTCACTGAAGCGCTGTGGCTGCCCCTCCATTCATACGCACCACCCCTCCCACTTAACGCCCTTCTGCGTGATCACCCAACAACCAGAGAGGGACAGCTCGGTAGTTCAACCCAGTAAATACTTGCTGACCGCGGGTTGGCTCTGAGCTGCCCAGCCCAAAAGTGACAGCTATGGTCCTGGCCCACAGGAAGCTTGCTGTCAGCAGGAAGGTTAAAATAACCCCTTGTCCCTGACCAGGTACAACAGGTGTAAGACTAAGAGCCCCCCCGTGGGCAAGGCAGGGCTGGGCTTTCTCAGTAAGAGAGGTCTGGGGTCACCTTGAAGGCTGGGCAGAGTTTTGAAAATGAGAGGCAGTGAGAAGTGCCTGTTGTTATGGGCCCCTCATGAGACCAGGTTCCTGCCACCTCATCATCCTGGACTGGCAGCTCCAGGCGGGAAGGTATACTGGGGGCAGATCAACACCCCACAAGAGCATCCAGGCCCCCGTGGTCTCTCTGTGGATGGTTCCCAAGTGCTAACCACTGCTCTGCCTGGAACAACAGGCGCACAGGCTGAGCCCCAGGCTGCCAGGGAACCTGCAGACACCTCAGGGCTCCCGGGAGACAGGCCAGCATCCCGGTCCCACCCAGCAGTGGGTTTCCAAGTCCCCTCCAGGGCTGGCTGCCTCACTGAGTGCTTTAAGGGCTTCACAATAGCTGGAGCCCAAAGAAGCTCCTAGTAAAGAGTCCAAAATGAGAAGACAAAAGGCAACTCTGAAATACCTAAGCCCAAAGAGGCCCATGTATCTCCTAGCTGCAGCTGTGTATCTCCTACCTCCTAGTGTGGCTAATTCCAGGTCCCTAAGTATAAATTAACCCCGGGCCAGAAGTCCAGGGAGGAGCCTGGGCAAATTGGGAGGGCAGCAAGGCTGGTGCAGAGCCCTGCCTTCTGGGGTTGGGGCTCTGGTGGAGAAAGGGAAGGTGTGGGTGCCATCACGGGTTAGGAGAGGTCACCAGCTTCTCCACCCACAGGCCTTGGACGATGCCAACAAGGGCATCATTGAAGAGCTGAAGAAAACTGACTACAGGGAGATGCTGAGAGAAAGGAGAGAGAGAGGTGAGCACTCAGAGGTGGCTGCAGGGTTCCTGTCTGCACTCCCCAGCAGCGCCTCCAATCCCGGGCTGGGATTCTGGCTGCAGGGTGCCCTGAGGTCCCAGCCCGCCCCTGGGTCAGAAGGAGGTCCAGCCCATCTTGGGCGGGTGTCCAAGTCCACGCTGACTGCCCTGAGAAGCCACTCCGGTATTTCTCCAGTTAGCTCATCAGATATTCATTAAGCACTTGTTATGCACTGGGAAGGTGTGGGATTTGGGGAAACCAGAGGTTTGGGGCCCCTGCCTCAGAGGAGCCCACAGCCCTGGGGAAAAGCCAGGAGATTTGAGTTGTCAGCAAAGGGGATCTTTGCGTGTGAGCACTGCTTGCTGCCTGGGAGGAATGGCTCTTCTGAGAGCACAAGCAGAGAACTCTGGCTATCTCTGGGGCCATCCAGAAGGCTCCAAAGAGGAAGAATCATCTGCTTCAGCCTCCAAAAAATGCCCCAGGGTTTTCCAGGCTCCGAGTGGAAGAGGGAGGGCATTCCAGCAGAGAACAGCAGGAACAAAGACATGGTGGCAGGATGACAGTAACTTAGACTTTGGGGGGCTCTTCCTGCATACTTGGCACAAGGATAAGCATCAGATAGGAATGATTTGCTCAGTCTTCACCACTCTAGAAGGTAGGTACTGGTTTTGGGGGTCAGTGGAGGCCGAGTGAGGTTGGGTGACCTGTCTGGGCCACACGGCTGTCTGACTTGGAGCCACATTGTCCCCTGCTAGGTGCTACTGCTCTCCTCGGCCTGTGTGGGTAGGGCATGCAGTGATCTGACCCTCCAGGGAGTAAAGAAGCCTTTGACACCCCTCTGTCCCACCCAGCTCCAGGATAGGGTATGGGAAAAGGAGGTGGCTGGGAGGACCCCAGGCCCCACAGGAGTCAGCGGGGATGGGCCCCAGGAGATGGGGTGATGAGAGGCTGTTCTCCACTCAGTGCCTCCTCTATGCCAAGCTCTCTTCTAAGGGCTTTATATATGCTGACCTGTCTGATTCCTCCAAGAACACTATGAAATAAGTATTGATAAGGATTGCTGATTTTTTGGATGAGGACACAGAGGCAAAAGTCCCACAGAAGCTTCCAGTCTCAGGCAGCCTGGCCTAGAACTGGGGCTTCCACCTTGGTTCTACAGTTTCTGCGTGCTGGGCTCTGGCGTAACCCTCCAGCAGCCAGGCATGGAAAGGCAGCGAGGCCTGGGCTCCGTGTTCCCTGGGGGACAGCGCCCCCTCCAGGCGCCTACGCTGAAGTCCTCTCTCCTCTCTGATGCAGGCACAGCCAGCAGCAGCAGGGAAACTGGGTGTGAGGTTTCTGGGTATCCCAGCAGCCAGATGCCAGCCTTTTCTTACCCAGCACCTGTCACGTGGTGGCTGGAGCTCCTCAGGGAGGGAATCTGCCTCTGCTTCCATGTCCTTAGAGCTGCTCTCGGGATCCACGGAGGCAAGAGATGTGAAGAGATACAGCAAGGAAAGGGCAGAAGCTCACCGTGGCTCCCCATTCCCTTGGCAGGCTATGTGCTGGGGAGGTGTCCTGAAAACTCACTGGGAAGGCCTCGCAGCTGCAGCAGCTGCTGGGCACTTCCCTCCCAGAATGGCAGGTGGCAGCATTGCCTAGGTCTTCGTCGCCAAATGGTTGCCTTGTCCCTGCTGTGAATTTAGAGCCCCTGTGGGCATCATAGAGACCAGGGACTTCCAAAAAGAGAGTATAGGAGAGACTCAGGAGGCCACTGTGACTTTTCTCTGTAGCTCATAAAAACATGGAACAAGGATCCTTTTGATGGTAAAAATAGCTCTCCAGCTGAACTTCCTGCTAAGACGCTGCTCATATTTTGATCGGGAACCTCCCAATAAATGATGAATGTGCTTCCCAGAGACAAAGAGTAATGAGGATGCTGGAGAAAAGAACCCCTCTGTCGTTTCCCAGCACCTGTGTTATTTTTCATAGGTAAAGAGAATGTGCTCTGAGAGCAGACCATCCTGGGTTCAAATTCTGGCCCTGCCATTTATTCAACCTGCAGTGCCACCACTGGCTGTGATTTCTCTGTCATCAGTTTCATGTCCTCTGACTATGAACTCAAATCCCTGACACTATGCCGTTAATTCCATGACCACTGCACGGCATCACCTCTGCAGCCTGCTTGATGCCTGGAACAGGGCTGATGCTCAGGAAACAATGACTCCCTGTCTCTGCTTTTGGAAAGACATGCTCTCTCTCAGAAGCACAGGCCCCCATGGGTTGGGGTGCCACCAAACCCAGAGATGGACAAAGTTTTACTTTTCTTCTTCTTTCCTTTCTCTTGTGTTTCAGAAGAGGCCACTGAATTAGAAAGTCTGAGAGTGGCAGCAAAGGAGAAGGAAAGCATGAAAAGAGGGAGGGACGAGCTGGAGAAGGTGGTGAAGCACTGGGAGCGAGAGCCAGCTGAGAGTGAGAAAGAGACAGAAGATGAACTGTCTCAGGAGACTCTGAAGGTCGCAGTGAGCGAACAAGAAGAAAACAGGCAGAGAGAAGTACAGGAAGCCAGCTCTTTCAGAACAGGGCCAGGAGCCACCAGGCAAGACTCAGGAGACGTTGCCAAGACAGTGTCCAGAGACCTGGGTGAAGGAGGAGCGGGAGAGGCAGACAGGAAGCCCTTAGGAGTGACCAGGATGGAATCAAGAGAAATTTACAGGAGGCCTTCAGAGCTGGACCAGAAACCCTCAGGAGAATTAAGCAGAAGGGAATCAGAAGAACTGGAGAGGAGGGCTTCAGAAGCCAGCAACAAAGAGTCAGAAGAAGCAGAGAAAATAGAACTGGGAGAAACAGTGGAAGTGACAACAGCAGAAAATGGTGAAGATATGGAAAAAGATCAGAAAGATGAATGAAGCAGCAGGCCTCAGGACCAGGGGCCTCGGGGGGCTTATTTGACTGGACTTTCCAGCTAAGATTTGCGTTTAATTGGAGAACATGTGGACTGGGCCCTGCAGGTCACCTTGGCCTCTTTCTGTTAGTTTTCCCTTTAAATAGATACCTTTCACTCTTACAAACCTTGAGTCTGTCATTTTGCCGCCCTCACAAGAGTCCTCGAGAATGATGAGCCAGTTGGGGGTACCACTTTCCAGGTAGAACTCTGACCTTAGCGGCAGCTGGGTGGCTCAGTGATTGAGTGTCTGCCTTTGGCTCAGGTTGTGGTCCTGGGGTCCTGGGACTGAGTCCTGTATCAGGCTCCTTGCAGGGAGCCTGCTTCTCCTTCTGCCTATGTCTCTGCTTCTCTGTGTGTGTCTCTCATGAATAAACAAATAAAAAGTCTTTTTAAAAAAAAATCTGACTTTACCCTGACCAGGTGATAAACACAGACGCCAAGCCAAGCAAGGCCTGACCTGAAGTGTGATCAAGGTGGGAAATGTGGTCCTCTTCCCCAGGCCTGTCCAAGGACCTCATGGAACAAATGAGAGGGGTGCTAAGAAGAAAGTTGTTCAGGATGATGAAGTCAACAGGTTAGCTCCAAGGAACCAGGTTAGCTTAAAGAGGGGAAGAAAAGGAAAGAAAAGCCTGGGAGTGGAGGCATGTGTGCACAACCACTGGCCATCGCTTCATCTTGCTGAGTGTCTGCTGTGGTCAGGGCACGGTGGGGGGTTTTATGGAAGAAATGATGATGGGACAACACGCTGAAGCCTGGAAGGCCCAGTGACATGAATGCTGGCACTCACAGGGGCATTGCGCTCCAGCAGCCCAGAGGAAGAAAGCTCCTGTCCCAGAAGAGGGAGCGTCCGCAGTGGGAGTGGCGGCTAGACCCTTCCTGCGGCACCTCGGGCGGTACAGTCAAGTAATGGGCTCCTCAAGCAAGTGGGTTTCGTCCTCTGCAGAATGGGTATCTACCTCCGGGGTTGGTGGGGGGCTCCTATGGGTGCTTAGCACAGCACTTGGTACGCGGGACGCTCTCCAAAATCCGACCGACCTTTCGGTGGCTTCGCAGAGGAGGTGGTGGCTCAACAGGTGCCGCAGAGGATGAGCTAGGATTTTACTACATTATTCATCTGTCCATCCCGGCTACTCCATCTTCAGTCCCTGGAAGGAAGGGTTAGGACTGAAGTTCGTTGCCTCGCTAGGGACCGGGCTCCGACTAACAGGCGAGTGAGGCATGTCAGATGCACCGTTTCACGGGGCACCAGGAAACTCAGTAAGCAACATATAACGTGCTTTTAACGTAATTTTGTAAAAGACACCACGCAAAAAACCCCATGATGAATATCAAAATTTTAAATAAAGACAGGATCTGACCTTGCATGACCCCGCCTCCCTGGCCCCATCCCAGCCCCGACGCGGGGCGGGAGAAACGGGGCCGCCCGCGTCTTGTCTAGGGCTCCCGGGGAACTCTGCGGGGCTCGCTCGCTGCCGGGGCGGGACACGCCCCCCCCCCCGCCCGCGCGCGCCCTGGGCCAGGTCAGTTTCGGGTTTCGATTCGCCGCGCCTGCGCCGAGGGGCCCGCGCCCGCCCCGCCCCCGCCCCGCCGCGCGCCCCGCCCCCGCGCCCGCCCCCGGGCTATGTAAGGCGGCCCCGCGGGGGGTCGCACCACCGCTGGGCTCCGTGTCCCTCCGCGCAGGCGGGCGGCCCCGGAGAGCTAGTGCCTGCCGAGGAGGCCGCGGCGGCGCCCCCTCATCATGGTGAGCGGGGTGAGCGGGGTGAGCGGGGCAGGCGGCGGGACGGGGAAGCACCCCCACGGAAGACGGGAGTTCGGGGGGATTTCGGGAGGAAGTGGCATATGCAAATGAGGACCCGAGGTTCCGGAGCTGAGCTCTGGCTCTCCGGGGCGTCGGGTGCCGCCTGAGGTAGGGGAGGCCCGGGCGGAGCGGGGAGCGGGCACGGCCGCTGGAGGAGGGCAGGGCCGGGCGCCCGGGAGCTCGGCCCGCCGGGTCCGCGGCGGGGTAGGGCGGGGGGGGGCGGGCACCCCTCGCCGCCCCCCGCGCCAGGGCCCTGTCGGAGAGAAGCCAGCGCGGCGCTCCGCGTGCTGCCGGGAGGACCGCTTCCCGCAACAGGTGTGGTCACCTAGGGCGGGAGAGCACGTGGCTCCGAGAGGTGCCGCGGACACACAGCAAAGCGGTGGGGCGGAGCGGGACGCAGGTGCCCTGGGCCGCCCGGGCCTGGGGCAGGCACAAAGACCACGACTTTGTGGGGGGCCGGGGGCGGAGGAGGAGGTGGCAGGCGTGGTGAATGAGGCCCTTTGTCCGGCGCTCTCCCGCCCTGCCCCCCACCAGCCCTTCTGTGGGACCATTGTCCCCCCCCATCCCAGACAAGAGAGTATTATCTGTCCCTGCCCTTGTTGGGGGAGGGGAGGCAGTCTTTGGGTAACCCTCCTCCACCCCCACCGTCCTCTGCACACCCAGAGCCCAGGCAGCTGTGGCTTTGCCCAGACGTAGCAGCCCCACCTCCAAAGAGGTCATCCTTAATAGGTGCCAAGAATATAAAGTTAGGGTCCCCTCCCAGAACCACAGGCATGCGCTTGCAGCGCACTTTCCCTTGAGAGGTGGCAGCAGTGGGGGACCCTTGAAGCTACAGCTCTGAGCAGGGGCAGTTCAGAGTTTAGGAAGGCTCCGAGGAGGTCTCCCCTCCCTCCTATGCGACCAGGAGCAGCTGGCGGCCACACAGGACAGAGGAGAGGGTCGGCTTGGGAAGCGCCCACAGCTCCGGGGGCGCCTATAACTCAGGGCTGGGAGGCCGGAGTCAAGGGGGAACACTGGTGGGGTGGCCTCGAGTGAGCTGGCTGACACCTGCCCATTCCCTCCTCACACAGAACAGAAGCTTCTCCCGAAAGAGCCACGCGTTCCTGCCCAAGATCTTCTTCCGCAAAATGTCATCCTCGGGGGCCAAGGACAAGCCTGAGCTGCAGTTTCCTTTCCTGCAGGATGAGGAGACGGTGGCCACGCTGCAAGAGTGCAAGACGCTCTTCATCTTGCGCGGCCTGCCGGGGAGCGGCAAGTCCACCCTGGCCCGCGTCATCGTGGACAGGTACCGAGATGGCACCAAGATGGTGTCCGCCGACGCTTACAAGATCACCCCCGGCGCGCGAGGAGACTTCTCTGAGGAGTACAAGCGGCTGGACGAGGACCTGGCCGCCTACTGCCGCCGGGACGTCCGGGTCCTGGTGCTGGATGACACCAACCACGAGCGGGAGCGGCTGGAGCAGCTCTTCGAGCTGGCCGACCAGTACCAGTACCAGGTGGTGCTGGTGGAGCCCAAGACGGCGTGGCGGCTGGACTGCGCCCAGCTCAAGGAGAAGAACCAGTGGCAGCTGTCGGCCGACGAGCTCAAGAAGCTGAAGCCGGGGCTGGAGAAGGACTTCCTGCCGCTCTACTTCGGCTGGTTCCTGACCAAGAAGAGTTCCGAGAGCCTCCGCAAAGCCGGCCAGGCCTTCCTGGAGGAGCTGGGGAATCACAAGGCCTTCAAGAAGGAGCTGCGACACTGTAGGTGGTGGGGCCGGGGCCCGGGGAGGGCACAGAGGGTCGGCCTCATCCCTAAGCCCCCCTCGTCTGTGTGCCCGGGACTGGCTGTTCTCACAGCGTGGCTGGCAGGTGGAGGCCCACCTGGGGCGAGGCAGAGCTGCCTCACGGTGGAGGTGGAGGCGCAGGGGGACGTGGGGAGAGGTGCTTCCCAGGGCCCCCCTCCTCCGCGCCACCCTGCCCCGCTGGATGGAGAGCACTGTCTCTGGGGTCAGGGGGGAAAACACATTCCTGGCATCACAGGAAGCGTGTCCATGTTTCATACAACCTGAGAGGAAGAACCTGGTGCCGTGTGTCTAGCTTGTGTTTAGCCCAGAGCCATCTTTCTGAAATGAAGTATTCCAGAGGGGCACCCAGCCGGCCTAGTGGGTAGAGCCTGATCTTGGGGTTGTCAGTTCCAGCCCCATGTCAGGCATAAAGATTAGTTTAAAAAAAAAATAAACTTAATGGGCATCTGGGTGGCTTAATCCAACTCTTGGCTTTGGCTCAGGTCATGATCTTGGGATGGTGAGATGGACCTCTGCGTGGGGCTCCGTGTTGGGTGTGGAGCATGCTTAAGATTCTCCTCTCCCTCCACCATTCCCTACCTCGCTCTCTTAAAATAATTAATTAAAATAACTTAAAAAAAATTCCACAGAATCTTAAGCTGCAAAATAGTCAGAGCTAGGAGTATTGGGACTTCCCTGGGTATGGGTCCCAGGTCTCAGACTGCCAGTGCACCTCCTGTGGCCTCCTACAGCTCCAGAGAACAGCTTCTCACCTGGTCCAGGCCCCTCATTTTCAGATGGGAAAACACTGAGAAGGGGTCTGGGATCTGCGCAGGGCCACAGCGAGAGCCTGGACGAGAGCCCTGGACACTGTCAACTCTAGCAGGGCCCTCCCCAAATTGGGTTGGACCTCTCCTGACAAGGGCAGTTTGAGCCAGTGAATAGGGTAGATTTGGGATAAGGTTTGGTGGCCTTTACTGTCCTATAGTGGTCTCTTAGGGGTATGTCATCCACTAATCCATCTATTCCTTTTTTTTTTTTTTTTAATTTTTTATTTATTTATGATAGTCACAGAGAGAGAGAGAGAGAGGCAGAGACACAGGCGGAGGGAGAAGCAGGCTCCATGCACCGGGAGCCTGATGTGGGATTCGATCCCGGGTCTCCAGGATCGCGCCCTGGGCCAAAGGCAGGCGCCAAACCGCTGCGTCATCCAGGGATCCCTCCATCTATTCCTTTAACAAATTTTAGATTATCCTCCTACTTGCAGTATCCCCACCCGTATTCCTGTGTGGCTCAGGGGCAAAATTTGTGCCTGGATATGTGCTCAGAGAACTCTGGTTGGCCACTAAAGCTGGAACACTGGGAAACCAGGGAGCTGTGACTCCTGCAGTGACATTGTCCAGGCGTGAGCCCTGTACCTGGAATTTCTTGGCAGAAAAGCACCCTATGGGCAGGGCTCCGGGTTAGAGCTGGTGGCTCTGCCTTGTGGGGTGACTGCCTTTTGAAGCTGCCTTTACCATTAAAAATTGCAACCCTTTCCTGCCTAGGACACAACAGGAGAAATGTAATGGGCGTGCTCTCAGAGCACTCTCCCTCCGCCGTGGAGGGTGAGTGACATCCTCCTAGGGACTCAACTCTGAGAGTAAAGAGGACAAATCTAGTGACTCAAACTGGCCACAGGCCTGGAGCCAGGCAGTTGAAGTCATGGATACTTCAAGTCTCGCCATGTAGTATCCTCTCGTTATATTCCAAGACCCTTCCTACTCTGGGCCCTTGGTAGGCTCTCAGCCCACCAGACAGGTTTGAAAGGTACATGTCACAGTGACTGGGTAACTTCTCGTCCTGTTAGGCCCGAGTGAAAGGGGGCACTCCTAGGTTCCCCCGGGGACCCTGGGAACATGGGTGTGTGGTCACCCTAATGGTACTTGACTGACAGATAAGTGTCGGTCACCTGCCCCAGGCCAAAGTGGGCTGGAATGTCACTTCCTGACTCCTTCCATCCTACCACGATGGCTCCAACAGCTTTAGGCCTTTCTACCCCATTTTTCATGACTCGCTTCCCTCTTCTAGATATGTAGCTAATAAAGCTGAAATTCCCTTGGCCTGAGCTGCCTATTCTCTGGGTTACGAGTGCCTTAGTTCTCAAGTCCGGAAAAGAGGCGTAAAAATCTACAAGTCGTGAAACCAGGGAATTGAGAGGCCTTTTCGTAACTCTGATGTGGCTGTTGGTTTGACCAACTAATGAAGGAGTGAATTATGGTGGATTGCTGGAGAACTCAGGCTTGATGTCCAGTTTTTTTTTCCTTGGAGTCCCCGTTGTCTTGGTGAGTGGTATTGGGCTGGTAGCCCCTGCTCTCCTGCCCTGACGGCCCTACTCTCTCCCCCTGCAGTTGTCTCTGGGGATGAGCCCAGAGAGAAGATTGAGCTGGTCACCTACTTTGGGAAGAGACCCCCAGGCGTGCTGCACTGCACAACCAAGTTCTGTGACTACGGGAAGGCTGCCGGGGCAGACGAGTATGCCCAGCAGGATGTGAGTGCTCCCCCCGGGGACACCTGGCTGAGGTGGGGCGAGGGCAGGGTCTTCTGGAGATGGGGGCTGGCTCACGGCAGGGCCCAGACACAAGACAGCCTCCCAGGAAAAAATGGCATCTCCTGCTCCAGCTCGCCCCTCCATAGGCTCTGCTGTGCAGATGGTCAGCTGCCCTTTCTACCCGCCGCCGCCCCCAGTACTGCCACCAGCCTGTGCATTCGCCCCCAAGGCCTCCCCACCAGTGCCTTTCACATCCGCAGACGGAGGGCGGGCAGCAGGCTCCTGCTCTGGCCTCTCCAAGCCTGTGTTGAGTTCCCCTGGGAACCTGGTGCTCTGAGGTCCCTGTCCCCGGGTCCCAGGCCTGGCCTTACCTTGGAGTAGGGCGCATTGAGGGATAGTGAGGCTTCTTGGCTTCGGGGTGCCACGCTTTTCCCTCCCACTCAGCCGTTCTCTCCTGCCTGCCGCCTCTGATGCACGCTCCTTAAGCAGCAGGCATGTAGCCTGGGTGCGCACTGGTCTCCAGCTTTCCGGGGTGTGGCCTTCTCAGCCAGGCCTTCCTCCAGCTCTCTACCTGTCTCCCCCAATTGTCTGCTAGGTTAATGCAGGGCCGTTTTATTGATTGTTCATTGGTTTCCCCCACTTGCATTTTTTAGTTTGTCTTTATTGTAGTATTCATGGCACCTAGCATAGCTGCATGAGGGACTATGTAACACTGGCCGCTACCATCTCAACCATCCGTGTGCCCAGCAGTACTTTTTAAGCACCTGTTAGGCACCCGGCACAAGGGATTGTGAGCAAAAATAGAGACACTTTTATGGTTGGTTGGGAGAGATGGTCTTTCTCAGAAAATCAGATTTAATCGGATCTGATTAGTGTGAGCTGATGTAAACCAAGGTGTACAAGGTGGATTTTGATCAGAGGCACTTATTTCTGACCTCAGCTTGTCGTCTGGGATATTGCCTGGGCTCTATGGTGGCTTTTACCAGGCTGAGCTGAGTAGTAATGACAGTAGCACTTGTCACATGCCTGTCACTGTTCTAGAATCTTCACCCAGACACTCATTTCATCCAGACACTGGGGTAGGTTCTAGTATTACTCCTGTGTAATGAGCCAATGCAGAGAGGTTAAGTGGCTTGCTCGGAGCCCTGCAGCTAGCTAGTAGGTGGGGAGCCAGGATGAGTTCAGGAAGCCTGGCTTTCAGCTCCCGGTGTCCAGCACCATTGGCACCTCCACTTTCTCACATCAGCCTGACGGGGGCAGCAGAAAGATGTCCTCTCACAACACAGGCTGTGCGCAGCTTTTACCGGAGCATTCTACTCAGTGGTGTCCACCTCTGCGAAGCCCACTCTTGGTCAACTGTCTGCTCCAGGGGCTACCACTTCTAGCTTAGGGCTGTCATTCTGTCCCTGCAGGTGGTGAAGAAGTCTTACTGCAAGGCCTTCACGCTGACCATCACTGCCCTCTTTGTGACGCCCAAGACTGCTGGAGCCCGGGTGGAGCTGAGCGAGCAGGAGCTGCCATTGTGGCCAAATGACGTGGACAAGCTGTCCCCTTCTGACAGCCTGCCCCGGGGAAGCCGGGCTCACATCACCCTCGGCTGTGCGGGTGACGTGGAGCCCGTGCAGACGGGCATTGACCTCCTGGAGATTGTGCGGCAGGAGAAGGGGGGCAGCCGAGGTGAGGAGGTGGGTGAGCTAAACCGGGGCAAACTCTACTCCTTGGGCAATGGGCGCTGGCTGCTGAGCCTGGCCAAGAAGCTAGAGGTCAGGGCCATCTTCACAGGGTACTACGGGAAGGGCAAACCTGTGCCCACGCACGGCAGCCGCAAGGGAGGCGCCTTGCAGTCCTGCACCATCATCTGAGTGTTCTGGCCACTGTCAGCCCCCCGGTCTAGAAGAAAAGCGGGGGGAGAGGGAAGCATGCCTTCTGCTTGATCTTTAGGACATTTTTTTTTTTTTTTTTTTTTACTCAAAGTTAACCTTTCCATAACTTTTTAAAAACTTGTAGCTTCTCCTCCCCACCCTTGTCCCCTCTTAACACCCAAGCTTTCAACATTAGAGGGGTGTGGGGGAACGCCATTCAGGAACCCAGAGCGAAGCTGACAAGGCTGAGCCAGCCTGGGCCTGGAGCCGCAGCCACAACCCCAAGCCCTGCTGCCTGTCCCAGGTGCCCCTGCCCCAAGCTGGCTAGCGCAGAGAGATGCCCCAGAGCTGCATGTCCCCACAGGGTGGTCACTGCGGCCATGGGAATTGGAGAGGGTGGGAGGGATCCCTGGGCTTTGACCCCGGATCTTAATCATTACAGCCCCATGTAGGCTGGGGCTTCTTACCAGGGTAGAAAAGAGAAGGGGGGGGTTCATCCCACCTTTAGTCCTAAGTGCCTGTCCCCTCCTCCTCCACACTATAACTAGGGAATAGTTTGACAAGTAGGGAAGAAAAGAGAAGAATAAGCAACAGCCACATCCCAGTTGGCTGTTGTTCTCACCCCAGGCAGGGGACAGGCTGGCCATCCTGTGCAGTGGTGTGGCTGTGTCATCGGGATGGGAAGATGGAGGCCAGAGCAAGTACCTCGGTGGGAAAGCTCCCATCTTGCTGTCTGCCAGGTCCAGCTTGCCTCCTCCACAGGGGGCCAGTGGGTGGGGACCAAGTGCCAACAGAGTGGCCCTCTGGCTGGTGAGGGCCACGCCCCAGCTAGTGCCTCTGGGAAGGGGTTTTAAACATTGGTACATGTGCTGTGGTTTCTGGGGTGCCTTCCACTGCCCCCTGCTCAGTAACAGGGCCTTGCTAATCGGGTTGTCACTGGACGAAAGTGCTTGAGATTTAAGTTACTATCCTGGCTTTGCCCAACCTCAGTGACTTGTAAGACTGACCGTGAAATAAACTGTGTTAATCCTGGCCGTGTGCAGTCTCTCTCACCCTTCTGTGCCCAGCTCAGTCTTCCCTGGGGCCAGGGCTGGTGTATCAGGACTGGCTTTGTCCCGCAGCTTGGGGCCATCGGTCCTGTCTCCCCTCTGCTGGCTGGGCACAGCTGTGGTGAGCTTGGGCAGCTGAACAGTGTTGGCTTTCATGAGGCGGCAGAAAGGAGAGCGGCTGATCTTAGATGCACACAAAGTGGGGGGTGTCTGGGTCTGAGGGACGTGGAGCAGAGCCTGTCGTCCCCCATTAACTGAGGCAAGAGACCCACAGGTGTGCCAGCCCCAAACAATCAGAGGGACTGCTCAGCTAGACCCACGGTGCTGGTCTGGGTTTCCACCAGTTCTCTAGGGAAGGCCATCCTCAGGAGTGTCGTACAGGCCAATGGGGGAGCTTCTCAGGCCTAACTCAGTCATCCTATCGCCGTGGCCTTGGTGCTGGTGGAGGAAGACTGGAAAGAATGGGGTTGGGGGTGGGGGGGTGGGGTCAGAAGGAAGAGAAGCATAAGTTACCTATTTGGTCCATAGTCCTTTCCCAGCCATCTCTGCTACCGAAGTGCTAAAATTCTGAGCATCAGTCTAAGTCTCAAATCTCTCTGCCTGGAACTCCTCCAAAAAGATCACTTGCCACGACCACTACACTTGACTTGAACAGCAGGACACTAGTCACTGCTTTCTCCCCCAACTCCTCTCCCACACAGAAGGGACAGCAGTGGAGGTGAAGGGTATCTCCTAAGAATGCAACCATGTGAGCTTCAGGTCTGTGCCTGGACCCCTGCGCCCAGGAGCTGTGTGTCCCACCTGGAAAGGGTCAGGGAGGCAGGATTTTGTCTCCGTCCCCATGTCCCTTAGCCTGCACTGGCAACAGGACCACGAGGGGCTGTGTAAACGTCCTCAGTCTGGGTCAGCTCAGCCTGAGCATACCCAGCCACGCTCCATGTGTGCTTTGGACACACGCAGCTTCTGGTGAGCGGTGCTGGCCCTTACCATCAGATAACCTATGACTGAGCATTCTCAGGTCTGCTCAGCACTCAGGCTGAATAGGCCTGGGAGAGGTGGCCAGCATCCCCCAGCCATGATGCCCCAGGTGCCCACACCCCTCATGGGCCAGGTGCAGAGCCTACAATCCATGTCCGTACCAACTCCGTGCTGGGGGCTCAGCTCTGGCCTACCAACTCTGGAGTGACACAAAGCAGCTGCCAGAGCAAAGTGCCAGAAAGGGTCAAAACATTTTATTCTCTTAATTTTTTTTCTTTTTTAATAAAGTTAAACAGTAAAACAAAAATTCACAAGCTGCCTCCCTGTCCACCCCCCACCCCTCTCCCCTCCCCTCCCCGCAGTCTTCCGCGCTGGCTCCCTTCCTTCCCCCCACTCACACAGACACAGGGGTATCCAACTAAGAAAACGCAACTGCTCTAAGGACGGGGAGACGAGATGAAGGGAGGAGGTGAGCTGTGCCCACGTTCAAGGTTACACTGAGCAAGTCTGCACTTTCTGGGTTCCGGATGGTTTCCTTTCATTAGCCAAATTGAAAAAAGAAATTCCCTGGACCAGATGCTGTAAGGCAAAAGAAGGGCTTGTTAGTTGGCTCTGCGTGGAAAGATCACTGCTCGTTTTCAAGGGCTGCTTCGAACTCCCAACAGAAAAACTGCCAGCCTAGGCTCTGGGGTGTCGGGAGCATAAGAGCACAGCTCGTGTGTAGCTTCTAACCTTCACTCTTGCAGAGAAGCCCTGGCACTCGACAGCTTTGAGATGCCTTCCCAGCCCTGCAGAGGTGTGGCACTAACAGTCCCAAGGTATGGTGTGCCCAGGAGCCTCCCTGCCTCCATGCTCAACAGCACCTGAGTGGATCGGTACCCTGCTAGATGGGCCTTGCTGACTATACCTGAGGGGGGAGTCACATTATGGGCCTGTGATTTGGGGAACTCCCGAGAGTGGGAGGCATACCCACCTTCAAAGCTGAAGCCCCCAGGACCGCCAAAGAATGCCTTGAAGATATTGTTTGCGTCAAAATCTATGGAGTAGAGCAAGAGACAGGGAAGGGACAAAAAGTTGGAAAAAGTTAGACATGTCTGAAGAGGAACTTATGATGTGCATCCTTTTCCAAAACCTGACTGTGGGTGGGCATATCTGCCCCCACGTTCCATGCTTAACGCTGCTCGATCCCACTTGTAGGACACATTCCCTCCTTCCCAGCTCGGGCCGGAATGAAAGCTTTCTTTGCTTCAACCTCCTCTGCTGGACCTTCATCACAACTGGGATGGCATTTGCACTTACTGACATGAGATACCCCATTCTGTCTGTCTATAATGCTGGGGCTGCTACTGAAAGGGTGAAAATCTAGAAACTAAACTAAATATAGGAATACTAACACTAAATATAGGAATAAGATCTAAGGTTTACAGTATTCATTTGATTCCATGCAATGTCTAGACAGTATGACAGGAAAAAAAAAGCGCCATGGTTTATTAAGCACCTACCAGGTGCCAATCATGGTGGGTACTCTGCATACCTTACATCATCCCCAATTATACTCAACAAAACCAGACAAAGGAACTTAAGTAACTTGCTCAAGATCATGTGGCCAGTGAAGGCAGCAGAAGCAAACATTCCAGCTCTGGCCAGTCTCCAGTGCTGTGGCCTAGTGATAAGGCCACAGCAGGTCTGCTGTCCCCACCTCCACCTGACTTCCTAAGCCACAGAGGATTTATCTCCACCAGTTGGTGCAACAGGCACACTGTATCCAAAATTAAATTCTTCCTTGCCTGTGTATCTGCTCATCTTGGGTCCCCTAGTTCAATGACCAGCTCCATCAAGTCAGCCACCCAAAGCCACTCAGCTTCATCCTTCCCTTCTTCCAATATGTCAGCAACCATCTCCTGCCACGTCTCCCATTGTGGCCTCCAATCCTGTCCTACCCATTTGTGCTTTCCTCCATCTCCCCCTTCACCGCACCAAACCACCTCTTCATTGCCATCATAAATATACTTCTGGAGCCAAACTCTGGTTCGGAGCTCCCTACTTAGAACTCTTCAATAGTTTTTTTTTTTTTTTCTTCTTCTTCAATAGTTTTTTTTTTTTTTTTTTTAATTTTTTTTTTTTTTTATTATTTATTTATGTAGTCATACAGAGAGAGAGAGAGAGAGAGAGAGAGGCAGAGACATAGGTAGAGGGAGAAGCAGGCTCCATGCACCGGGAGCCTGACGTGGGATTCGATCCCGGGTCTCCAGGATCGCGCCCTGGGCCAAAGGCAGGAGCCAAACCGCTGCACCACCCAGGGATCCCATCTTCTTCAATAGTTTTTGACTGCTTATTGCTCCTCTCAACTGCTGGGCAGAGCAATGTTTACTACTGGTAAACCTAGGTTTTTAAAGCACACACACACCCTGAACCAGAGAGAGGACTATCTAGGATCATCAATCCTATTTTAAATTCCAATAGATTTTCTTAATGGAGGAGAAAGGCTGGCACTGGAGACAGTGGTCTGAGAACCACTGCATAGTTCCTATCCTTTCATCTCCAACGGAGCTCACGACGAGCAGCAACACTGCCAGCTAGCTATGCTTTATTTCATTTTAAGTCTTTGGAGGAAACTGAACTCTGTGAAGCCTGCCAGGAATGGGTGACAAACGTAAATATCAGTCAGCATATGCCCTGCAGTGGGCAGAAACTTCCAGTCCATAGGAAAAGGCTCATATTCCCTATTCAAGCTGCTAAGGCCTTCTGGTGGGGGAGAGGAGTTATCCGGCTACTTTGGGGCCTCATGTCTCACCATCTCCTGCCTTAGGCACCCTCTATCCTCTCATACTCAGCCCCTCGCAGCTCCCTGAAGGTATTCTTTCTGCACTGCCAAGCCTTCCCCTTCCTAGGGCTCACCTCCTGAGTACCCACTCTGCACCCTGGGTTGTGACTCCATATCCAGGGGTTAGAGGTGGCCTGTGAGTCTGGGTGCAAAGCCCAAGACTGGGTTCTCGGAGCTCAGAGACCTGGTTGACTTACCTTTATCTCTAGCACCCATCACAGTACCTCACACATCACAGGTATTCATCCAGGGTGGGTTTTACACATCACTCTGCCTCAATGGTTGTTATACAGACTTCCCTCTGGAGTGTCTTTAGAAAAACTGTAACAATCCACAGCTGTCAGGCTCATCCTAGGCTGCCCCAACCAACTCACCGCCCATATTCATGCCTTCCTCATCTAGGTCCTGTCCACTGTCATAGCGAGTCTTTTTCTTGGGATCAGAGAGGATGGTAAAAGCTTCTCCAACTTCCTTGAACTTTTTCTCCTCTTCCTTCTGAACTTCGGCACTGGCTCCACTGTGCCGATCTAAAGGGGGAGGAGTACGGGAAGAACTGAGTCCCAAGAAAACAAAATTTTAGAATCTGGCATTTCCAGAGTTTGGAGAGTATGGAAGTTAGCAACATCTCATTCCCAGCCAGAGAGCCAGAAACTTTTATTCTAGCCTGAGTTTGGCAGGGCCGGCCCCGTTTGTTCTTCCCAAGTCTGCTCACCACACACACTCTATCTACCTGGATGGTGCATCAAGGCCCGTTTTCGGTAAGCTTTCTTGATTTCATCCTCAGAGGCATTCTTGTCCACTCCCAGAATTTTGTAGTAATCTTTCCTCTTACTCTTCTTCAGTTCCAGCTGTGCATTTTTGAGGAGCTGTTTGTGTTCTAGAAGGAGACATCGAGAGTCAATGGATAAATCTGACTCTGGTTTCCCTTACCAGGCCCTAACCCAGATGCCTTGCCATCAGAAACCTTGTTAACCATACCAGGCACGTTTATGGTTGGTGTTATGGTGTTTTCTTCTGAAAACTAAAAACAAAACAACAAAAAAACCTACTCATATTTCAGTTCCTCACATTAGCCTAATTATACAGAAAAGGAAGGGAAAGTGACAGAGAGGATTAATGGCCAGAAAAGAAGGGCCCTATCCTGGCACTTGGCACCTCTGTTCACTTCTTTCCTGGCCAGTGGTTAAATAAGCTCCAGGTATATCTCTGATCCCCGAATCAAACGTTCCTGTGTCCAGTTTTAAGGGCCTAAGAGTAAGACCTCACAGTTCCCTGAGAAACATGCTCTCAAACCGCTTTACCTTTTGTTTTCTCCGTCTGATATACTTTTTCATAGTCCCGCACTGCTTCTTCATACTGTTCTGTGTCCATGTAACTGAAAAGGAAATACAAGGCAGGACAGCAACATGAATAGCAATGGCCTTCAGTATTGCTCTGGTAGAAGAGGCACAGCTCAAGCGAGAGACACACTTTTGGTTGAAATGTTTAATTAAACAGGAGTCCTTAAGCTAGCTGTGAGAAAAAATTAACTACCAATTCCTCAAGGTAAAAAAGAGAGAGATCTCATGCCACTTGCACCCACCAGCAAAGTGATACTCTGGGCAGAAAGCAACCAACAGGAGAAGGTTCCTTCTGATTTCACAGAGCCCTCAAGAGGCATCTGAAAAGGCACCTACTTGAACGATTACTTGGGACTGAAATGCAAAAAAAAAAAAAAAAAAAAAAGATCAAGTGAGAGCAATGGATATGGAAAAGCTCTGAAACCTGTAGTGCCATAGAACATGCAAGACCAGCTCCAATCCAGAGTAGAGGTGGGATTAGTGAGCCACTAAAAGGACAAGTTCCAGGTGATGGCTGCTGGCAAATGTTCCTACTGAGTCTAATCAATCTGAGAGGTGCAGGTAAATGAGAGAAAAGGAGACTCTAAACACATGCTTGCTCCTATTTCAATAGTGCAGAAGAAAAGGGCTGGTCCAAGAGGAGAAGAATCTAGCCTGACAGACTTTTTAAGACCTTTTAAGACCAGACCTTTTAAGACCACCTCTTCCACAGAAGCAAAGTGGCATTTTTCACATCCTGATAAGATCTCTGACACCAAGACTGGCCTACCTCTTACACAGACTGTGGTAGAATTCCTGAGCCAGACCACATCAGCTGGGGAGCAGGGGTGACCGTGCAGCGCAGCTAGCCACTGCACAACAGAGACCAAATGTACTCTGCTGCCACTACACCAACCCACCTACACAAACATCAGAGCCCCACCAGGCTTAGAGGCCGGGGCAAGGCAGTGCTACTGACGTGGCTGGCAAGACAGGAGCCCAACTGCTTCAGCATCTCTAATTTTCTGGCAACACCATGATTTACAACTTTCGTTAAAAAATAGTGAAAAAAACCAGTGCCCTGAAGACACTGCACAAATGCTACCAGGAGCTCAGAGATGAAGCTATAATATACAGGATGAAAAATAATATAAGTTGATGGCCCCAGGCTGTGGGATGATCAGATAAGCAGCCTTAATGACCCTGCCATGCCCTTTTGGAATGTATTAAACAAGCTTATATTATAGTGATTTTTCATTTTTACTTAACATGTTTTTAAAATTCATGGAGAGGGGATCCCTGGGTGGCTCAGTGGTTTAGTGCCTGCCTTTGGCCCAGGGTGTGATCCTGGAGTCCTGGGATCGAGTCCCACGTCAGGCTCCCGGCATGGAGCCAGTTTCTCCCTCCTCCTGTGTCTCTGCCTCTCTCCCTCTCTGGGTCTCTCATGAATAAATAAAATCTTAAAAAAAATAAAAATAAATCTTAAAAAAAAATAAAATAAAATTCAAGGAGATATTTACATTTAAATTTTTTTTCTGTTGTACACCTGAAACAATAGAACACTGTATGTCAAGTATATGCCTACTTAGTATATTTTTAAGTTGAAGAAAAAGTAGAGAAGCACAGCTTCAGGGAAAATGGGAAACTCCAGCCCAAGACAGGAAATGTAGCAAAGATCTGGCATCTCCCCAACTTTAAGGGTAAGTTGAGGCAGACCAGGGCAGGAGTCAGGCCTCTGGTGAGGCTTTGGTCTGAACTAATCACTACTTTGTGTCAATCCCAGCTATGTGAGAACAACTGATGTGCCCAACTGTGCCCAAAAGTGCATGCTGTCCCCTGTGGTGGGATCTCAAAGAGAGAGCCACTCAGAGAACATTGTTTCTTCCATAAAGATAAGGATTTGTCTGATTAAAGCCATATTGATTTTTCCTTATTGAACATGTGTAAAGGTATAATTATCTACCCCATTATCTTCCCCAAAAGTCAAGAATTTTCTCCTCACCCATACCCTGTTCTAAAACTAGAGTGTCCCTTGAGTTGACATAGTGTCATGTACCTAGCCACCTCTGCCCCACCAGGCACTTAGGGGATTCTCTTTGTTGGCTATTACAGATAACACCACAGTAAACTTGTATATAGCATTTTGTATCTGTTAAAACGAGTCTTTAGCTGGGTCGGAGGGTATGTGTTGTCTTCCAAAGCTTCCATGTTTGCCAGTGGTTTGCAAACAAGAGGTGACTGACAGCTGGTCTCACAGAGTCTATAATACAATTCTGTGGATGTCTCTCATGGACTTACTCATCTACTTAGAATTCCACTTAAAAAAAAAAAAAAGCACCACACACAGTAGTAATTTTCCTACTTTTAAAAAATGTGGATAATTCTGGGCCAACTAAATGGGAGACAGGCCACACCCGCCACCACTGATGAGACAGAGGAGCTTAAGGAATGATGGGCTCTCCAGGCCATCAGTAACATCAGTTTTCTGACTGGACATTTTATGACAAGAAACAGGATGAGTGCTGGAGGATTAGTATACAACAAATAGGTCTTCCTTTTGGAACTTTAAAGATAGAATGTTCTTCTCTGCCTGGGAAATAATCTGAAATAAAAAGAGATGGATTTGGGGGGAGGAGGACTCTCTTAGCCCTGACTGAGGTTCCTATCTGCAGAAAACTCTGGATGTACAAGCTGGGGAGTGTGCTGACTCTGAAGGCCAATCTGGACACTAGATCTAAGTAGGCATACCCTGCCTGGCTCATGAATCACCAAGGCCCACAGAGCTACTTCAAAAGGGACTTCCTTATACTGCTGAGAGGCTGAGCAAGATTAAATCCCTTCCAACTGAAACACGGTCTTCCCTAACCCAGAACATACAGGATAAGCACAACTCTCAACTGTCTCCAAGAGATACTTTATTTTTTCCTCTTCCAAGCACCATCCACTCATCCCACAAAAACATTTATTGAGTGAGCACCTACTGTGTGCCAAGCACTGTGCCAAGTTAGAGCAAAAGTGTACAACACAAAATACAATCTCCAGAGGAAACGGATTTAAACTTTAACAAAAGGAATTTGGGTCAGGCATCAGAGGAAACTTACTGACCGTGAGGGGCGTAAGACACAGTCATGGGAGACTGAGGGAGCTTGTGCAATCTCCTCCGCTGGGGGTCTATAAAGATAGTCTAGGGCTGGAACAATCCCACCTAGAGGCAGGGGGAAGGACCAAATGACCTCACAACATCCCCGGGTCTGCTTCAGCAGCCACAGTGCAATTCCCCTGGCAGGCCAGCGGCAACTCCCTCTTCCCCTCGCCCACCGGAGGCACTCACCACTGAGCTCTTCTCAAGTAGGCTTTTATATAAGTGGCATCGAGCTTCACTGCACTCGTGCAGTCTTCTATTGCATCATCTAGTTTCCTAAGCTTCAGGAGAGAGAGAGCAGTCATACTTCACATCTCTGCGGACTGAGGGAGCCCGGAGGCTGTGAGCACGGCTTCAGAATTCTAAGACGATCAGTCGTGCTAGCCCCCTAACTGTCACACACTGTCGGTCACTGAGAAAGCTAGTGTCTCAGAGGGCTAAGGACGCCAGATTCGAAACCGGTTTCTCTTCTACAGGATAGAAGCCAGGCACACTTCTGTGCAGGGATAAACCACCTCTACCACTCCAGGGTAGTGCCCAAACAAGACAGGGAAATAGTAAGGGTGGTTCCTGCCCTCCATTCTCCCAAAGGCCAATGAGAGGGGTATGAATTACTCTGATTTCTAACTACTGGAATACTATAAGAGCAAGGAGCCTGCTGTTGTTTCTTATAGTATGCAGGACTACAGTGGAGATGCAGACTGTTTCCAGCTGAGCATGGTGACCATCAGTTATGCTGAACAAAAAAATTAAGCCTGCCTCATACTCTAATTTCTTTCAAATTACTCCTAAGAAAGAAATAATCACTTGCTTAGGCCAAAAACAATGATAAAATTTGCATAAAAATGATCCCAAAGCCTCTGGCATTCTCTTAGTGGAGGAAAGGGATCTTGAGGAAGAACAGGTAGGAATATCCTTCCAAACTGTCCCTCAAGTGCCCTTCAATTTCAAGGAAAAGGTAAAAGCTTGCCTCTCAGAAGGAAGTTCGTTAACAAGCTGAACTCTCAAACAAAAACCATCTTCTCTCCTTTCATCTGGCTGCCCTCATTAGGCAGATTCCCCAAGACCTCTTTGAGGTCCTTTAAACATATCTCCATAGACCCCAAGACCCAGACCAAGTGCTTACCTTGGAGTTAACCGTGCCCCGATTACAGTAGAGTTTAGCATTTGTTTTTATATTGTTAGGGTCTATCCCCAGGGCTTCTGTGTACAGTTCATAGGCTAGCTTGTAATTTCCTTCTTTAAATGCTTTATTCCCATCTTCTTTCTTTGCTTTAAGTGCTTTAGCATTCTACAGGGAAAAACAAGGGGAAGTTAGTTCATATCCAGGAAACCCAGACAACTGTACAAGAGGCCCAAGTCTATTTTTGATTTCTCAGATCCCAGCTGTTTAGCCTCGCACTGATCCTTACCACAACCACCCACCCCTCTGCCCGTACCCCCACCATCTGGGCTCTTTGTTGCTCACTGGTGCTTCCTACAGAGTGGACAGGAGAAACCAAGATTTGCAACAGAATATCATTGAGACTTGTTTGCCCAGGATTTACCTCCACTCCCTAGGACAAGCATTACTATTTTTTCTTCACTGAGGGAAGAAAATAAGAAAAAACACACTTAGGTATTAGAAGGATCTGACCCTACATGATCACATTTACTTTTAAGCAAATAAAAGTAGTTCTGAAATAATTTCTAATCAAAGACCAAGCATCCTGGCAAAGCGGGAAAAGGAGCTATCACATTTCATGTGATCCTAGAACCTTCCATTTTTGATTCACAGGTTCAAAAAGGAAGCTTTCTTTCCTACTCAGATCTGGGGCCTAGAACTTACTCTGCAAGCAATGCAGGCCTTCTCATGGTCAGGAGCCATTCTGAGAGCCTGTACAAAAAACTGAACCGCCTTCTCAATACAATCTTCATAATAAAGGCAAAGACCTCGTACATACAGAGCATCCGCATTGGTAGAATCCATTCGTAAAATGTCACTGCAATAACCAGAGAGGAGAACATTCAGCCGTGGTTTGGATCTCCCTACCATTACTATCATTTGTGATTACTATCACTAGTTTTTCCCTTTACCATGTGTCTAGTATGGAAAGTATCCAAAGGTCAACAGATCCCAATAAGCTCTTCCCATACCTTCCCCAAATAAATGACCTATATTTATCTTTAATACACTTCATGTGTCTCAGTCATTATTAGAACAGAGATTGGCAAACTACAGCCCAAAGGGCTAAATCCTGCCCACCGCTGTTTCTGTAAATCAAACTGTACTGAAACCTAGCCACATCATCCATTTATCTATTATCAATGGCTGTTTCTGCACCACAGTGGCAGAGGTGAATAGTTTTGATGGAGACTATATGACCCGCAAAGCCTAAAATATTTACCACTGCCCTTTACAGAACTTGCAAACCTGAAGTGTTAAAAGAAAATTACATTTAAAAAAAATAAAAAAACAAAAAACCTCACACGATCTCTTCTTCCATATATAGCTAAAGTACCTACTGTACTTCTGTATCTGGTAGGTTTTCAAATCCAGTCTAATCTTTGGTTTTAAGGCCCAGGAAGGTCGATCAGCAATAGCTGGTCTACCTAAAGGACATATGGTAACTCCTGCAAAAGAGAGCTGCCAGACAGCACCTGTCCAGTGGTATCTGGCATTTCAATGCAGAACAAGCCTGATTTCATACCTGGCCACAGACTGTGCTTCCGGATAACGACCTAGCATTGCTAAACATTCTGCTTTGAGGATTTTGAAGCGATGGCAGGCAGGGGCAAATTCTAGGGCACGGTCCATGCAGAAAACCACCTATGGGGAAAAGAAAGCAAGTAAGGTTCTTCATTCTGAACTCTAGAAATATCTTCATTTAGTCTGGCCACAGGCAACAGACAGATTCAAAAGAAAGTAATATCAGAGGTTAGGAACATATCTAAGTCATCTGATTAAACCACTGAAACGAGGAGAGCAGTTGATCCAGAAGATGACAACAAACATTTACTACGTACTTTATATACTGATCCATTTAATGTTCATGACAGTTTTATAAATTTTACAAAGTATCTTATTTTATTAATGAGAAACTAAAATGCAGAGATTAAGGAATGTGTTCACGGTCACCGAAGCTAGTAAATGACAGAAACAGGATTCGGTCTCAGACCCTATGACTCCAGAGCCTGTTACTTTAATCATGTTAAAAGCTGCATGTTAATAGCTACATTAACAGTGGAGAAATACTGTTATTTGCTATCCTGCACAACTCACCATGCTTAGCCTACTACAAGACAAGGATACCCAAAATAACCTGATACAGTCATCGCTCCCTATATTATTATTATTTTTTTTATTTTATTTATTCATGAGAGATGGAGAGAGAGGCAGAGATACAGGCAGAGGGAAGAAGCAGGCTCCATGCAGGGAGCCCGACATGTGACTCGATCCCGGGACTCCAGGATCACACCCCGGGCCAAAGGCAGATGCTCAACCGCTGAGCCACCCAGGCGTCCCCCCTATATTATTAATATTGCTTACAGTTCCCTCCTCCCTGTGCCATGAGCCTTACATCCCACAAAGTACCCTAGTGGCCACCTTTCCTTCTATTTTATTTTTTATTTTTAAATTTATTTTTATTTTAAAGAGTTTATTTATTTATTCCTGAGAGAGACACAGAGAGAGGAAGAGACATAAGGAGGAGGAAAAGCAGGCTTCCTGTGGTGAGCCTGATGCAGGACTTGATCCCAAGACCCTGGGGTCACAACCTGAACAAAAGGCAGACGCTCAAACACTGAGCCACCCAGGCACCCCTATTTATGTTTTAAAGATAGATAAATTGATTTTAGGCGGGGGGAGGGGAGTGCAAGCAGGGGAGGAGCAGAGAGAGAGAGAATTCTCAAACAGATCCCCCCAACTGAGCAAGGAGCCCAACATGGGGCTCAATCTTAGGACCCCAAGATGACCTGAGCTGAAAACCAAACATTGGTTGCCTAAGTGACTGAGCCACCCTGGCGCCCCTCCACTTCTATTTTAGTAGAAATATATCAATAAAATAGTTCATTTAAAAATATGTATTTTATTTATTCATTTGAGAGAGAGAAAGCATGCATGCACAAGCAGGGAAAGGGGCAGGGGGAGAGGGAGAAACAGACTCTCCCCACTGAGCAGGAGCCCAACTTGGGACTTGATCTCAGGACCCCAGGATCATGACCCCAGCCGAAGGTAGACGCTTAACCAACTGAGCCACCAAGGCACCCCAAAATGTTTCATTTTAAATGGCCCTAAATAGTTTATCAGATTGTTATACTCAACATATATTCCCATTTTTCTCTTTTCAGAAGTTTGTTCCCTGAGCCTTCATTTTTGGTTTAGCTGCTATACCTGGGAGATCCTTACTGAATCATATTCTTTTCAAGGATAAATAACCCAAAGGAGAAATGCGGAATTAAGAGATACCCGTTTCCTCTAAGAATCTGAATATGGGGATCAGGAAGAGATGAAGTCTAAAAGCTCAGAAGCAATAACAGGTCAAATTCCAGCAAAAGGTAACTGATTAGACATTCATATAATGGAATGCCACATAGCTCTAAAACAGAATAAAGCTCCTTTCCATGTATTAGTACAGAAAGACATCCAAGGTCTACTAAGTGCAAAGAAAGCAAGGTAGTGAAGAACATGACCTTTTACGCAAAAAAAGGAAAAATTAGGACTCTGTATTTTGATATATATATAACCAAACTGGAAGGGAAGAGAATAAATAAGAACACAGATTACTTTAGAGGGTGAGAACTAGGCAGAAAGAAGTTTAGGGGAATACCTATCACTGAGTAAGTTTATACTTCTAGCTCCCTGCCCCCCACCTCATACTTCTAACTTTTGAACAATGAATAGCACCTAATCAAAAATTTAAATTTGAAAATATGCAGAAGTAGGAAAGCACCAAGAGCTGCCCCACTGGGAAGATGCAGTGTTCACAGAGCAGTGGCTGGGGATGCCTCTCTATCAGGGCATGGGGTACTATCCTAGAAGTTCTAAGGATTCTGGAAGTTCACGCATCATGTAAGATAAAGTCATGGTGCTAACTTTTCCCCCTTAAACAGAAAAAGAACTAGTTGGGGGGTATAGGGGAAACAGTCAGATGTAAGCAGCCACACCCTGTTGCCTTCACAACGTTCTGTGTGGGGATGGTTCTGCTCATCGGGTCAGTGGAGTGTCAGCTGAAGGCTCAGTGCTTCACTTCCCACCCCCCACCTCCCCATGACGAGGGACAGCTGCAGGCAAAGAAGATCTTTGTTTCTTCCAAGTTCATCTGTTTCCCCTGCCAGGATCATAATTCTTCATTTGTGACATCACCATGAGCTACAGTGGGGGGGCTGGGATGTCGCAAACAGAGGATTCTGTCACAAACTGGGGATTCTAGCTCCAGAGTGGGCAAGAGAGAAAAGAAACTCAAAAGATTGCCTTTGAGACAAAGCTTTTGCCTATGTAAACCTCAAAAAACGTGACAAAAGGCAGAATCAATCGCTTTCCAAACACACTCGACGCCCCCCCCAACCTTATGAATCACACTACAAAGACACTGTGATTATTAAAACCAATGGACAGAAGAAGGATGCTAATAAGTTAATGCTGAGACTCTGTATAAGCTAATCAGAAATATTTATTACCAAATAAAAGACCTGCACAGTTGGTGACTTAAGCATAATTAAGAATAATTCTTAGGGCACCTGGGTGGCTCAGTTGGTTGGGCGTCTGCCTCTGGCTCAGGTCATGATCCCAAAGTCCCGGATCCAGCCCCACATTGGACTCCCTGCTCAGTGGGGAATCTAGTTCTCCCTTAGCCCCTGACCCCACTCCTGCTCTGGCTTGCTCACACTCTAATAAACAAAATCTTAAAAAGTAATTCTTAACTGTACCGTTTTATCAAATGTTTATTGAGAACCTTCTACAGAAAGCACTGAGCACATTCCCACATATAAAGTAACAACATCTGTTCCTTGGATGATACAAACCTCTTTTAAGTGATCTTTTTTTTTTTATTATTTTTTTATTTATGATAGTCACACACAGAGAGAGAGAGAGAGAGAGAGAGAGGCAGAGACATAGGCAGAGGGAGAAGCAGGCTCCATGCACCGGGAGCCTGACGTGGGATTCGATCCCGGGTCTCCAGGATCGCGCCCTGGGCCAAAGGCAGGCGCTAAACCGCTGCGCCACCCAGGGATCCCTCTTTTAAGAGATCTTGAAAGTTGAACCTTTATCAGTGGTTTTTACCTTTTTAGGGGGCCATTTGCCTCCCCTTCTGAAACACTAATGAAAGCTACTTCCAAATATCATCTAAAGGAGGGAATTAAGGATTATACAGATGAGGTATAACCACTATAAACTAGATCTAGAAAGATTATCTAGAACTTTTGTACCTTTCCCATGTTTTCAGATAGGTTAACCCCTTTGGAATGTAAATTTCACTATCACATAGCTCCAAAAGAAGAGTGTGCTTTCACAGAAAGGCCTAACATCAAAATGGTGGGACGACAGGTTACATACACTGTTCAAAAATCTTAAAAGGAGCCTCTATTTTTTATTTAGACCTGCATCTAGTTCACATATAACAGGAATTAAAGCTAGCTCCCATTATTCAAGTTAAAATGGATTATCCAAACCTAATATTTTATTCCAACTAGTGTTTCTTCTACTAACCAGTGTACTGTTAGGCTACTGTATCAAACACAGGAACAAACTCAATTAAACTCACTTTTTATCATAAAGCCAAATATAATTAAGAAGTAAGTACCTTAGCAAAATAAATGAATGAATGAATGAATGAATGAATGAACGCATGCTGTTGATGACGTGGAGCAAGAGAACTCTCATTCATTGCTGGCAGGAATGCAAAATAGTACAGCTGTTTTGATGGGTGTCTTGCAAAACTTAACATACTTTTACCACATGACCCAGCGATTGCACTCCTTCATATTTAACCCAAAGAGGTGAAAACTTTTGTCCACACAAAAACCTGGACACAGATGTTTACAGCAGCTCTATTCATAACTGTCAAAAATGTGACTTTAACAGATGTGTCTCTGGTGGGGAATGTTGATAATGGGGTAGACTATGCATGTGTGGGGACAGAGGATTATGAGAACTCTCTGCCCTATCCTCTTAATTTTGCTGTGAACCTGTTCTTAAAAAATAGTCTTTAAAAAAAAAAAAAAAGAGAGAGAGAGAAAGAAAAAGGCAAAGCCAAATTGAAGGGGTAATTTATTATTCTGGATCTTCCGTACCATACTACGCATGTGTATACACACTCACACCACACACACACGCATGCACAGCCTTGTGATAAACTGTAGAGGAGACTTCCCCATAGTGGTACTTTACCTTCCGAAAATCTCGCTTCTCGAAATCCGTTTCTGCTATTTTTTCATATTCTATGACTGCATTGGCATTCTTGAACTATACCAGAAAATCAGATAAGGGAATGTTTTAATGACATTGTAGTTTCAACCACAAAATTAAATACATAAAAAAATAACCAACCACACACACACACACACACACACACACACACACACACACACAAATCAAGGCTTTGATGAATTAGGAGTTCAAGAAAATCAGAACCACATACTTCACAAATCAAGTCGGTGACAATGCAGCCAAGACTCCTAACAACAGGCAGGCTAAAGCCCCACCTGTACCATTAGTTTGAATTTCAAGTCAGGAATACCAGAGTCGTGCCTCGATAGACATAAAACAAAGGCATGACATTGTCAAATGAGACTGAGAATTTCCAGATTCTCACTAAAATGCATCCAAAGGTAAACTGGGTCTATATGGAGATAGAACTAAAATACATTTTGGCTGCTACTGATGTAATGAGGATTTGAACGTACTCAAGTCAGTTCTTTGCAGCATCTGCCCACTCCCCAGCTATCTCAGAAACCCTCCATTTCATAGATTTCTGAAGCTATAAATAAAAATATTCAAAACACTGTCTACATGTAAGAAACTAAGGCTCAGACAGTGAGATTCATCTACAGTTACCCAGGTGTGGCAAAGTCAGAAGTGAGACTAGCTCTCAGGTGGTTTTTTTTGTTGTTTTTTAGCTCTTAGTTCTGACTTTCAGGTCACTATACCACACTGCCTCTTTCGATACAGACAAGATCAGAACCATACCTCCTGTTGCGCCTGAGCATTTTTGTGATCCAGTTCTAGGGCTCTCTGGAAACTACGACATGCTGCCATGGCATTCCCTAGAGATAGGTGGCATTTGCCCTCTCGTAGATGTCCCTAGAAGAAATGCAAAGAGGGAAGAAAAGGAGCATGACTGCCAAGTAGAGAATAATCAACAGCAGTAACAAATACCCACACAAAACCAACATGGGATGAAAGTGGCCAGAGCAGTGGTTCTCACCCAGGAGAGAGTCCACCCTCCATGGGACAGTTAGCAATGTTACAGATATGTTTGGTTGTCACAACTGGAGAGAAAGGGGAGCTACTTATACCTGCAGTTAAAGAGATGCTGCTAAACATCATATAATGCACAGGATAGCTCTCCACAACAAAGAATTATCTGGTCCCAAATGTCTACAGTGTTAAGACTGAGAAGTCCTGGGCTAGAGGAACTCAACTGCAGCAATCTGCCCTCCCCAGATGGTTGCATTACATACCCGGACAAAACTGTCATCCAACCTCACTGACTGCTGTGCATCTCCAAGAGCTTCCCGGAATTTTCCGAGCATCATCAAAGTGGCTGCTCGATTCCCATAGTAGCTAGCATTTTTAGGACACATATCTACAGGAAGGGCAGAAAATAAAGCTTAGCATGTAAATAAATAAATATTTATTAAATAAAGTAAAATAAAGCTTATGGGTCAGTGCTTCAAAAACTCAGGGGTCATCTCCCCTCAGAACTACATCAAGACAATCAAACTATAATAGGAATGCTAACATACTCTCTTTAAAATGCAATGGCCAAATTTTTGACTACCTGTGCAAATGGACAGAAGCAATGGTATGACCAATTAAAAAAATAAAAGTTACTTAAAAATAATTTACACTCAGCTTTAAAGTGTACTGATTACCCCTTAGAGGGGATGGGTCAGCATATTCATCTTTTTTTTTTTTTTTAAGATTTTATTTATTTATTCCTGAGAGACACAGAGAGAGAGAGTGAAAAAGAGAGAGAGAGAGAGAGAGAGAGAGAGAGAGAGAGGCAAAGACACAGGCAGAGGGAGTAGCAGTTTCCATGCAGGGAGCCTGACGTGGGGCTCGATCCCAGGTCTCCAGGATCATGCCCTGGGCTGAAGGCAGCGCTAAACTGCTGAGCCACTGAGGCTGCCCCGCATATTCATCTTCTTAATGAATTATATTGTATATAATAAGAAGTGAAAATGAATTTATATTTGTTGAATTAGGGGTGGAGAGTTTGTAAGCAAGTTAGGTAAGGAACATGCTGACATGGGATTAAAATATGTGGGCATGGGACACCTGGGTGGCTCAGCAGTTAAAACATCTGCCTTTGGCTCATGTTGTGATCCTGGAGACACGGGATCGAGTCCCACATCAGGCTCCCTGCATGGAGCCTGCTTCTCCCTCTGCCTATCTATGTCTCTGCTTCTCTGTGTCTCTCATGAATAAATAAATAAAATCTTTTAAAAATAAATAAAATAAAATATGTGGGCAGGTGGAGCATGGAAGTAGTTAAGACTTGATAATATCTACGAGGGCCATTTTCTAACATAGTTAAATGAACTGGAAATGGCTGAGATGCATTTAGGTACGTATCTTTTTGCCATTATATCTAGAACTTCTTAAACTGTCTTTGTCAAATGAAGAACTACCCATCTGAGCTAGGAAAAATCATCCTCATGAAGTCCAAAAGAGTTCACACAGTAAGTTATGAACCCACAAGCCAAAGGCTACTTCTTTAAAAGGTGCTACTCAGAATAGTATTTAGCAAATTTCTCTTCAGCATAAGCAGTAGTTCTCACCTATGGCTTTTGTATAATAATTATAAGCTTCATTGTAATCTTTCTTGGCATAGTATGCATTTCCTTGTTCCTTGAAAGACTCTGCTTCCCTGAAAAGGAAAGAGAAAGAGGAGCATGTTATTATACACAGGGAATAACCTCTGTAATCTCACAGGAGCAATTTTTGGTCTAGAGCCCCAGGCATATTGAGCTGAAAGTTAGTGCAATGCTTGAAGGAATTTATAGGTTTGTTCAATGCTATTTTTTTTTGTCACTTAGATATATTCAAGCTAAATCAAAAAAACCTCTCTCATGTTGCATGCCTTTTCCTCGCTATTCCCGCCTATAGTTATATTCCATACAATAAGCAAATTTAGATAATCTCTCAGAGACTGAATTTTTTTTAACTTTATTTATTTATGTATGTATGTATGTATGTATGTAGTCTCTACACCCAGCATGGGGCTCAAACTCATGACCCCAAGATCAAGAGTTGCATGCTTCTCCAACTGAGCCAGCCAGGTGCCCCTGAATTTTTATATGTATTTCCTTCCCACTGTCACAATTGCTGCTTCTTTAGCAAACATAAAAAAAATCAGTTACAGATCATTCCATTCAGGGGCAATGACTTCTTAACATGAAATGGGTCACATCCTTAGAGTTCTAATGATTTATTCTCTTGAAAACTGGCTCATGCATTTGTCACTGAAAGGACAAGCAGAGCAGAAGCAGGTGGCAAAGGAGTTAAAAGCATAGCATACTGGTGTTTAAGATAGAGGACAGAGTTCAATGAGAGCAGAGATCAAGAACTTGGGTAACAGGAACATATGAGGTACAGCCTGCCAGAGCCATGCTCTAAGAAATACCCCTCTACTGATGTTCTCTCTGCCCATCACATCTACATGGGTACTTATTGCCCCCTCTACCATTCCTATAGTACCTTGTATAACCACCAAGTGGATAATATCAGAATTTCTACCCTACTCCAAGATCCTTTTTTGAAGCTGTGCCACCAGACAAAGTGTATTTTCCAAAAGGAACAATGTTATGCAAGTGAGAATTATATTCCAGATCAAGGAACTAGAATCGAATAAGACATGACCAACAATGTTTTAAAAGAACTGGTAACCCCTACCAAAGATACCCCAAATCATTCTAATGACCAACGATCATTCTAATGAGTGACAAAGATAATTCTTCACCCAAATGATTTCTGCAACATATCTTAGCATTTTTGTTATAAGAAATAGAATGACCAACAATCATTCTAATGAGTGACAAAGATAATTCTTCACCCAAATGATTTCTGCAACATATCTTAGCATTTTTGTTATAAGAAATAGAATGACCAACAATCATTCTAATGAGTGACAAAGATAATTCTTTACCCAAATGATTTCTGCAACATATCTTAGCATTTTTGTTATAAAAAAGAATCTTTGTTTCTTTTCCTCTACACATCCAAAAAAGAACCCAGTTCAAGGGAAATAGAGACAAAAGTACCAGTTTTTAACCATGGTGATGTTAATGGGAGTTTACAGCTTGATTCTATGCATCTCGGCAATGGGAGGATTTGTGATTTATTTACTTACGTATTTTAAACTACAGAATGGCAAAGCTGCCCTCCTTTTATTGAGGTGATCTCCCTTTCCATTCTTCTCCAGCACTGTCCTGGCAAGCCCTACTAACATGAAAAGGCTGCTAGAAGAAAGGAGAAGGAAAATGGGAATGATCTATAAATGCTGACAGATCTGAACTGTGATGGACATGAATTTATTTGAATAATTTTATTACACCAACTGGCACAAAGCTGTAAAGAGGCCATTTGCTATTAAAAGTCCTCAAGAAGGATCCCTCAAATGCAAGATTTATAGGACCAATTGCAATCTTTCTGCACGGTGTACACCATCCTATAACTCTAAATTAAGCAAAGCATTCTAAGAACTATGAGGAGCCTATCCTTTAAGAGCAGATATGCCAAGAGATCTGAAGAAAGGGCTTCCCCAACACTGGATGTCAGATGCTGAGTCAAATTACTGTGAAAAAACCAGAGGGGTAAATTCAAACGAAACATTAGGCTCACAATGTATGTGAAAAGATCTAGTCTTCCTTTCAGCTGCCTAGTGGCTAAGAATACACAAATGCTTAAAGAAAACCAAAGGTATCCAGACACTTAGACACCATATTAGTAGTATAAAGCTGGTTAAGCAAAGGTGAAACAATCTGTAGAGCTACAGAAAAGTGCCCTTTCTTTCCTGAAACACAAACTTCCATGGAGACAAGGGAGTTCTGCATGGGCTGTAGAAAGTAAGAAATGATTACTGAAGCCTGGTACTTCCATACGTTATCTTCCTACCAGGTGTTTCATTATTCCTATAGCTCAGAGAAGTAAAATAAGGAGCAGAGATAAAAAACCGGCCCAAGGTCAGGATGTCAACCCACACCTATCAGATTCCAAAGCTTATGCACCATCTACTATGCTAAGCTTTCTCTCCAATGCTCATCTGTATCTATTTCTTAAGACTTAAAAAATTAATCTGTCCTGCTGGGAACAAGACATGGGCAATGAATGTGTATTTCTTCAAACTAAGACATAAAATAGCCCTAGCATATAAAATCCAACTCCAGAACTGCAATCTAGATTTAAACAAGCTAAATGACATTCCTAACAATTAGTCACAGAGAGAGCAGGGCTCCTTTCTCTTTAAGACGCAAGACCTAGTGAACTGGACTTTGCCTCCCCCAAGAAATGCATTTCATTTTAGTAAATGGTGAGTAGATTCCATTCTAGAGCAAACAAAGCGAGTAATGTAGAGTCAGCCCACAGCAGAAAGAACAAGAAGAATTGTGTTGTGACAAGTTACCATGTTTTTAACCTCACACTGCACAGCATCAGGCCAGAATTAGCTATTCCCACACAACTGCCTCATGAAAAGGACTTATTTTCATAGAAACATGGTTGATTAACAGCTGCCTAAACAATAGGCACTTAGTGCATTTAGGCTGAATGCTTATTTTTTGCCTCCAGGTCCAACTCTCAGAGTGGAGTCCCCTCCTTCATTTTGAACCTCCCCACCAAATACGAGACAAGCTTTAACCAATGGGCCTGACCCAGTGAGACCAGCCGAGGAAAAAGTGGATCTTTGGAATCCAGCATGGCAGCAGCAAGAACTGAACAAGGCTGCATCAGGAACAATTCCAGGGTCAAATCCATTCAAGTCCTGCCCTGGGAGTCTGAGAAAGGGCTGAAGCTTGTTCAAGTTGCCTTTACAGCAAAGGGACTGAAGGATGAGATGTCAAAGGCGTGGGACTGGAAAAGAAGGAGAAGAGCTGGTTAACACTGGAATCGAGGACAGCCTGGTGCTGGTATCTGTCACTCCACTCACCGCCAGGATCACTGATTTGATAACCAAGTGAAGTTATAACATGTACCTACCAAACACATCAGCACCGAGAAAAGAAGATTAGGATTAATTAGGTTCACCTGGACCAACTAAAAAGAGGAAAGAAGTCCAAAAGGGACTAAATTACACTACAGATTATTTCTATGGACACAAAATAAAATTCAGACTAATCCCTGATATATAATGCCACATCAAAATATAGACACGGCCATAACTGACCTGCAGGAGCTATTAATAGCTACACTACATCTCTAGTCCTTTTTCAGATTTTCAAAGGCATTCCTGGGGAAGATCTGGGCATCCTGAAGTGGTTATGGTGATACTATTACAAGTCCTTCAACAAAGAGCCAGTGAGGCAACCAAGGCCACCACACAGGCTCCCCAACTTCACAGTCCTGGGTTTTCTCCCCACTAGATCCTGTTAACCAGCGTCAAGGTTTTTAGATTAAAAACTAATTTATCTAGTTTTCCACCCAACCTCTAAGCAGAATAAGCTTCACCTCTGATTCACCAAGAGATGCTGGGAAAGATTCAATCCTCCGCCAAACCAGTCCTTTCACTTGAATTTTCACAAATTCCTGTGAAAAGAGCTACTGAAAGATTTTCAAAAACTTCTATCTTGGGCAGCGCATGTGGCTCAGCGGTTTAGCGCTGCCTTCAGCCCAGGGTGTGGTCCTGGAGACCAGGGATCAAGTCCCAAGTCTGGCTCCCTGCATGGAGCCTGCTTCTTCCTCTGCCTGTGTCTGTGCCTCTCTCTGTGTGTCTCTCATGAATAAATAAATAAAATCTTAAAAAAAAAAAAAAAACAACTTCTATCCTCTCAGGAGGTATGGGGGGGGGGGGGTCCACCACAGCAGGATCAGTGGAGGGCCTGGGTGGCCTTCTGACAGATACATGTAAGGAGACTACATAACACTCTTGGTCGGCTTTGCTATTTTAAAGTATATTCCTATATTTTTCAGAAATAACCTCATCAATCAAAACTACAGCCTGGCACCTGCTCTTCTACACTACACGTTAAAAATCTGTATATCCTCTGATCATGCAGTTATATTCTCTCCTCCAATGTAGCACTCATTCTTCACAGATGCTAATTACTCCAATGAACAGTGCCAAGGGAATCATTTGGTATTACACAGGTCTTAGCAGGGCTCAGCATCAGGTGATCAGTTCAGACAACATGGGCTTATGATCACCAGTCAACTCTACACATTTACAGCACAGCTAAATTAAACATACATTAAAACACCGCAGCTGACATTGCAAAATGACCCAAATCAGATGCCCTATAAAAATCTCCATTTTCGGGAATCCCTGGGTGGCTCAGTGGTTTGACACCTGCCTTCGGCCCGGGACGTGATCCTGGAGTCCCAGGATCAGGTCCCGCGTCGGGATCCCTGCATGGAGCCTGCTTCTTCCTCTGCCTGTCTCTGCCTCTCTCTCCGTGTTTCTCATGAATAAATAAAACCTTTAAAAAAAAAAAAAATCTCCATTTTCTCTTTAAATACTTCTAAGTTGAATGTTAAGCAAGCTCTTCGCCTTAGGCCAACTAATCTATCTTAGCAATGAAAGAGTGAATTTTACTCATCAGCCTTCATTAATGCAGGATTCATTGGATGGTAGTTTTTAAAACGCCCTCAAATATAAGTGGGTTCTCTTTGGAAATGCTTCACATTTCATGTATTTGTGAATTATTAAAATAGAGATGAGATCCTTCATCACTTGTACAGTATCATTTTAGGATTTTTATTTTTAAAAAGATTTTTATTTATTTATTTGAGAGAGAATGTGTATACACAAGCAGGGGAGCAGCAGCCAGAGGGAAAGGGAGAAGCAGGCTCCCTGCTCCATCAGGCTCTATTTCAGAGTCCTAGAATTATGACCTGAGCTGAAGGCAGCCACTTAACTGACTCAACCACCCAGGCACCCCTCACTTTAAGATTTAGTTACCTCTGTGCATAAAAATAAAGACCAGCACAGTTCACTATTCTATAACATCTGCAACCTAGGATACGCTGATATTTTTGTATGACAAAAACTTAACTGACTGCTTTTACTTATTTCAAGTATTTGCCTAGAATAATATATTTTTAATAAAGTTTAGCTCTTCTAATAGTCACGAATAATAGTTTAAATCAAAGGGGATGCAGAAGCTTGGATGAGATCTTCTTTTTTGCATTTTCTTGATGTATTCTGCTACTCCTGATATGACAGAAAAATCTAACTGCTAAAAATACAACTTAGGACAAGATGATTTCTTTGGTTAGAGCACAGTAATGTTTCAGGGCCTTTGATTTGGGAGACTTTTATTGGCAGGAAGAATCTTAGAAGAAGCTATCTATTAACAACACTTTCTACTGCCCCTGAGTCAAATATTCTTTATGCATCCTAACTTTCAAAATGTCACCTTCACTCTGTGCTTGTTCGCCCCTTTCTTTTATTCAGTCAAGTTTACTAGTTGTCCGTTGATCTAGAAATATCCTCCACCCTTTAGAATTTATGGGATCTTGGCCAGTCTCAGAGTAGAAATTCCTTCCTCCTTCCCACAATCTGAGACCTCTTGTCCCCAAAGGCACGTCACAGGGCCTGTTTCAAGTTGTACTCTTTCTGACCTCCATGAGGGAATAAAGTAAAAGGAGCCCAGGAGCCTTTTACTCCATCTTACCAAATGCATATTATTCTTTCTTTCTTTTCTAACTAGCCTAGGGATGAAATGACAAGTTTTATAGAGATAGGTGGAGCAATCTCATGGATTCAGTGCTTCCTGAATGCAAGGTGCTATACGCTGGGTATGAATAAAGGCTTCAAAATGGTCCAGAGAAGGGCAGCCCGGGTGGCTCAGGGGTTTAGCACCTGCCTTTGGCCCAGGGCATGATCCTGGAGACCCCGGATCGAGTCCCACGTCGGGCTCCCTGCATGGAGCCTGCTTCTCCCTCCGCCTGTGTCTCTGCCTCTCTGTGTGTCTCTCATGAATAAATAAATAAAATCTTAAAAAAAAAAAAAAAGTCCAGAGAAAACAGAGGATGGGCTCTCTAATTGCTACCAGATGGTAAAAGTGGGCTACCCAGTTTCTTTTACCCAATTTGCTTTAGAATAAAGTGCTTCTGCTTACACTTCAATATACAAATACCCATCCTTCTCCCCAAAAAGAGGGGAGGAGATGAAGATAACTCATTAACATATCAGTTCAAATTATTCTCTTTCTAGACATTCAGGGGAAAGCCTCAACAGGGGCAGAGCCAGAAGGGACCAAATGGAGTTACAGTCTATACAAGGCAATAGCACTCTCTACTGCTCGAGCAGGGAAGGACACCAGGCAACACACTGGAGCTGGCAATGTCTTATGGGGGGGGGGGGGGGGGGGGAGAAGCAACCAACTAATCAATTGACCCAGACAGAAATTATTGCACTCAGAAAGATGTTCACATGAAATAGCTGACTCAATCATAATAAATTAATGCTAGTTCCTTAAACGAGAGGTGTCACAATCTGTGGCATCTACTTAATCTTTACTCCACAGAAAAGGGGACCCAACCACAAAGCTACTTCTGAGAAGCCACTCTGAGGACATAAGTCATTGGCCTTTCACCAACAGCCAGAGGCTTGTTTCCATAACATACCCCAAAACCCACCATTTTCTATCCCATGGTTCCTCATTCTGTGAGCTCTCCTAATATCCTTATAGGGACATTAGCATCCAACAAAAATCTAGAACTAAGAAAATAATTAAGAAAAAGGCTGCTTTGAGTTTTGGGGAGAGGTGGGAGTGGAGGGGGGAACCAGAGTGGGAAGTCTAGATTGTCACCTGGTATGTTGCTGCTAAAGTTCTCAATAAATAAATAAGTAAGTAAAATAAAGTTCTCTTGATTCCTTACTTTAACAGGTGGTTGACTATCTCAGGGCAAACTGCCAGAGGAAGAACTCTTAGGACAGAAACTCCCCAAGAATAAGAGAAAATGTTGCTTCCTCACATACCCTCCCCAAAAGCCTAATAAAAGAATCAGAAGAGAAGGTTAATACTTTGCTTATCTGACAATTTGGCCTCCCCACAAAATTTTAAGTAACATGACAAGAGAATATTAGATGTCAGAATTAGCCTTTGAAAGTTATCTCTCTTCATATTTTCATTCTCAAAAGCCTCAACCACCCATATCCTTGCCAATGGTGGGATAAAACATAGAAACTGCTATTCTGATTTAGATGGGGAAGGAAAAAAACCTGTCAACCCAATAAAATGAATAGACATTGGGGTAACCTGCATGATGAATCCTGCTCTTACTGCTGAAATTCAGACAGTTTAAAAGAATACCTGGAACGACCTCTAAGTAACTTCCACATCACTCAGCACTGGAGAAAAGGGACCAAACATTAATGGAGTAAGGGAGAAATGGGCTCTCAGAGGGACTGTGCATCAGACCACAAGGCACCTAGGCAGCCGCTGACCATTGTTCTCCAATCTTCTAAAGTCCTAGAGAAAAAAAGCAAAGGCAAGTGCCCAGTACTCAGCTTTTTAAAACTTTTAAAATACTAGCTTCAATGACTACACTCATCCCTGATTGGCTAGAATGTTCAATAAGCTTGGGTTTTAAGCCAATCAGATTTCTGGTCGTTGGGAATGGCCTAGACTTGAGAGCAACTGCCATTCAACTTGGTTGGTTTCTGGTTCTGGTTAGTATTTGCACCCAAATTAAAGCAGCAAGGGCAGAGAGACCCTTCCTCTATACTTTACCTTAGCTCCAGGTATGATTTAACAATTTTTTAAAAAGGTTTTATTTTTAAGTAATCTCTACACTAAAATGGGGCTCAAATTCACAAACACAAGATCAAGGGTTGTATGCTCTATCGACTGAGCCAGCCAAGCGCCCTTGATTTAACAATTTTGCTACTTGTTAATATCAAGTTCAGGGCAGCCCTGGTGGCTCAGTGGTTTAGCGCCGCCTTCAGTCCAGGGTGTGATCCTGGAGTCCCGGGATCGAGTCCCTCGTCGGGCTTCCTGCATGGAGCCTGTTTCTTCCTCTGCCTGTGTCTCTGCCTCTCTCTCTGTGTCTCTCATGAATGAATAAATAAAATCTTTAAAAAGAAAAAAAAAAAGGTTCAATTAATCAATTAGGTAATCAGGTTCAATCCTGGTATTCAGGATCCTGTATTCCTAGCTTTATCCCTTCTTAACCATGACTTATTATTTTTTTTAAGATTTTATTTATTCACGAGAGACACACAGAGAGGCAGAGACACAGGCAGAGGGAGAAGGAGGCTCCATGCAGGAAGCCCGATGTGGGACTCGATCCTACAACCTCGGGATCATGCCCCGAGCCAAAGGCAGGCGCTAAACTGCTGAGCCACCCAGGCGTCCCAACCATGACTTATTTGTCCCATCTCCCATTTCTTCCCCTCTGACCCCACGCTTAAAAGTATACCAAAATGAAAATGAAGGATGAGAGCAGTGTTTTCATGGACTTGGATTTAAGACCAAAGATAATATCCCAGGGCACCTGAGTGGCTCAGTGGTTGAGCATCTGCCTTCAGCTCAGATCATGATTCTCAGATCCCGGGATCACAGGAAGCCTGCTTCTTCCTCTGCCTATATATCTCTGCCTCTGTGTCTCTTGTGAATAAATAAAATCTTAAAAAAAAAAAAAAAAAAGATAATATCCCATTTAGCTTGTGGGCTTACTGAAATGTCTAGCTGCCTGCCCTGGAACTTCAAGAGAAAGTTGAGAGAGACAAATACCTAAGAATTTAAAACAGAGTGACAAAGGAGAGCTGGGAGAGGCATCCCCACAAGCTCTTCAGTTATGCCCATGAACTCCAAAATGTCCCAGGAAGCTGTAGTAAATAAACAACTGCAGCATATCCTGGGATATGGATTCAGGGTTCAGCACTTCTCACCAACAACATGAATAGAGAAATAAAAAGCAAACTCTACAGAGTTTACCATACCTAGATACTAAGAAAGGACCTAATGGTCTTCCTTGAGTCCACCATGAAAACAGATACAGAGGTTATCATATCAAGGAATCAGATAAAGATGTTCTATCTCCTAAATCTATGGCTTCAGGCTTCCGTTGGTTCCTTTAGACCCTATTGTCCTGTGGTCACACCAGATTCACGGATTCATGCTGAGACAGAGAATGCTTCTTCTATCGATGAGCAACTTGGAGCAACTTGAAATACTTCAATTTTAAATAATAAAGACTACCTACGGACACCTCCCCAGGCGAGGAAATGTGACCAGAGGGCCTTCACTAGAGACAAGTATTCATATATCAGATAAAGCAATCAGCAACTTTCCAGGAAAGTGTAAGGCTTGAAATTAAATTAAATTAAATTAAATTAAATTAGCTGAATTGTAAAACCTCTGAAATTTAGCTCTCTGGCACTCCAAGTAGCTTTCTCTGTTCTGGTGGGCAAAAAGAAATAAACCTTCATGTTCAGAACCCTGATCTATTTTGGAGTGCCAACTAATACATTTTTTATTTTAGCCTCTCAGCTGCTATGGGGGAAAAAGAACTTTGTCAAAGTGATGGGCAAGAAAAAACTGAAATTCATTTTTCTCTCTAGAGACACTGAAGCTAATGAAATAAAACATGCAATCATTTAAAACGCTGCAACTATGAGGCCCCAAGTCTTGAAAGCTCCTCTCACTTTGTCCCCTGTGGGACTGTAACAATTTAGCAGCAGCAGCAGCATGCCCTTGAGCCAAGATGCTAGGAAGGAAGGACTCCTTGTTAGACTTCACAAAAACAACCCCAGAGACCCATCGACATCTGTGTCCCCAAGTGAACTGTAGGAGGACTGTAACAAGAGACACAAACTTGGCCAAATGACTAAAGGGCATCTGTAAGGGATGTCTCTATCCTAGCCCTCTGTTGTGGCTACACAGGATTCCAGGATATATGAAAAATGTAAAACCACCTTCCTCCAAAACTTCTGGATTGTCATTCCATTTTCAGCACTGGAAAACCATACATAAACGAGGCTTTTTCTTACTAACAGAGCCTAGTCTCTACTCTCCTATGGATGCTTTATATGCCAGAAAGTCAAACTGTGGTTTTTTAAATTTCACTGTATTTTCCTTTTGATTTGCTCATATAAGTGGTGTATAAGTATTTATGTTTTATTATATCTAAAACAGATCAATATAAATATGTATTACGTATATGCCTATTTAGCAAGAATGTAGTTTTTCATAGTTAAATTTACAGTATATTTTCTCAGCGGTAGATAAAACTGCGTTTTACAACCATCTTAAATTGACATCTTAAATTTCATGAAACGAGGCAGTTAGCTTAAGTCAACACCCCTTCTTAGTTTGCTGTACTGCAACCAATATCACGTTTTTGTGTCATGTGGTTATGTTACAGCATCACCTATTTTTGCATTTCTTAATATATCTTTAGGTTCATTTACTATAATTTTATGAGACTGTGTTTGTTTTTTAGAGAAGGACCTGCTTTAGATAGAAGACTCTGAAGTAAAACCCCAATCAGGGACAGTCAGAGATCCACACTAAGTAGGAGAAGGGTTTTTTCAAATTATTACATATAGCCCAAGTCCCTATTTATAACACGCACAAAAAAAGTCCCATTGAACTCTTTACAATACCAAGTAAATCCTTGCAATTAACGTAAACTGTGTGAGGTAGAGGGGAGGAGCTTTGTTTCCCATTTTGTAGTTCCTTAATGATGCTAATGACGCTTAATCCTAAACCCCTGAGAAGAACTAGGGTATAAGGTGAAAACTCAAAACTAAGAACAGAGACTAGACTCTGGTATGCCCGCTTTCTCTGATTATCCTGGGGACTTACTACACACTTTGTCAAGCTTCTCAGTTCTCCACACATCTTGGGACACAGGCTGTAGTAAACAACCCTGAAACTTGACAACTATTAAGTCATCCTGAGTACCTCCTGTATTTCTAACTCGGATAGTAAAAAAATTCTCAGAATCCTGGTTTCAGACCTCATGAAGCCAGACTGAAGCCATCCATACAGGGTTTAACAGTACAAAGGTATGAAAGAGGAGGAAAGCAGACTGAGGGGGCGGGGGGGATGCAGCCTCTCTCTAAGGAAAGGGCTACCAGGCTTCCGGACGTTTTCGTGAATTCTCCCTCCAGGATTAGGACAAGTAGGACTACCCACAACTGTGTTCCAACCCACTTCCAATAACCTGCCTTAGCTGTAGCCAGAATCCAGAGTGTTCTCGAAAAGCACTCACTCAGCAGCTCCCTTGGCTAGTCCGGACTGGCAACCTCGAGCCACTGCGGCTGCCCAGCGGTGCCAACAGCGCCCAAGCAGTTGCCCTCCTCTCTGTTTAACTTAAGAAAGAGCAGTCCTGGGAAGAATGAGGATCTTACTCCGGAAGGACGCAAGGGCAGGAGTTTGACGTGTAGAGCACGAGACAAGGCCCCCACTCTTCCTTCTTTCTCTCCCAGCTCCGACTTCTGGGGTACGGGGAGGGGACCCCCAGGTCAATAAGGCAGCCACACTCGGACCTAGGCTAGTGGTCACTGGGGCCTATCACTGAGGAACGGGGCTGAGGAGACCAGGGAGTAAGGAGAACAAGGGCTTGGGAGATGCGAAGTGCTGACAGACAACAATGCACAGAAGTTAACCAGAGAAGGCGGGGGTCGGGGGCGATGTGAGGAAGTCGTCATAGTCGCCGCGCAGCCTCCCCCACCTCACAGCAGATCTCTGAGACTCCCAACACCCGGCCTCTACCATAAGGGCGACGTTCCTCTCTGCCAGAGAACGAGGCCGTGCCTCAGCTCCCCAGCCAGGCGGAAGCAGGAGGGGAGGGCCGACCTCCGGGAGCGCCCCTTCAGGGGGTCTCAGATGGCGGGGGGGGGGGGGGGGGGGGGCGGGGGTCGCGGAGGGCGGGGCATCGCCTCAGCGGGGGCTGCATCATGGCAGGGACCGGTTTCCCGGAGTCAAGGAACTGAAGCTCGCGCCTTCCACTACCCTGCTACCCGGTTACCTCTTCGCTTCCTCGTCGTCGAGCAGCTCTGGCTCGGTCGCCGCCATTACCACATCGCACTCCGCGGCAGCCGCCATCTTACCGCCGGGACCAGAGAGGCGGGTGGGAGGCAGGCGGTGAAGAGCACTTCCGGCTGGAGCATCGAGCAGCTCAGCGGCGCTGCGCCCAGAGGGGCTCCCTCGGGCCCGTCTACCAGCGAGAGGCTCCGCTTGGGGCCAGAGCGGCCTCCCGCCCCCGGAGGTCCACGGTGGTCTCCGCGCCGGGGCCGGGGCCCAGGAACGGTTCCTGTGCGTAGGGGGCGCCACTTTATCCGTGGGTCGGAAGTGGGGGGTAGAGGAGGTTGGCGCCTCTCTAGGCCTGAGCTCTTCTCAGTATGCTGAGAGCTTCGTTGCCATAGCAACTTCCGATCCTAGAGCGTCTCCAGTTAAGGTTCAGGAGAGTCTGAGTTGGGTTGAGGACTCGATGACCCAGGACCCTGGAGGGAAAGATTCCCCCACTACTACCTTCTCGACCTCGGAGTGTGTCCACAGCTTCCTCCCGGGAAAGGCAGGAAGACACACTTTGAGCCCAGTTCCCTCAGCTTTCATCGGCCCTTGGAAGCCCTGCCCAACCAAGCCAGGGGAACGCAGGGCGTCTTCACCCCGCGCCTTTCATCCCCTCTGGATCTCCAAGCAACAACTGGTTCATCACCCTAATGACGCTGAGCCTTTTATGAGGCTGCTTTCATGTCAGCTGCCTAGGAGTGCCATCTCAGCATTAAGCCTAGGGAGGGTGGCACGGCGCCCCCGACCCTGCCCTGGAGTTTATAAGGCAGCTCGCAGGGTGAGGTCCCTGCTCCATAGTGTCCCCAGGTCTCTCACTCTTTATAGAAATACCCTGCTCAGCACGCTTGTCTTGCCGAATGCAGTCTGGACTGGGAACTCAGAGAGGGCAAGGACACAGCCTAATCTTTGTAGTACCTCCCTCACCCAAACCAACAGTATTTGTGGAGTTTGATTAAACTGGGGCTTTCTGAGGTTAAATTGGGGGAGTTTGAGGTTAAGAAAGTTAAGGGGAACTAAAATAAGGGAGCAAGTGAATTAAAAAAAAAAAAAAAAGGATCGACTCCTTTTCTCCATTCTTCCATAGCATGTGCCATTCTTAGTAGGCTTCTTAGGAGGTCTTCCTATCACGGTGCTAAGGGAGCAGAAGCCACACCCACCACCGGGTAGGGAAGGATGAGAGAGGCTCAGTGGGTGGGAAGAGAGAAGTCATTCATCCAGCCAATCATTCACTAGCCTCTCCAAAGTGCCTACTTTGTGCTAGGTTGGGAGGGCACAGACTCAAAGACCACCTGCCCTGTCAACCAGTGGCTCACAGTCTGCGGTTTACTGCAGGAAGCCAACTTGTCTTTAGACCATCTTCCCACTGTGTTCTTTGCATCTAAACCAACTCATTTACTCTCATAGCTTTAATTTTAGCTGTAGATGACACTCAACTCTGTTGATATTTCCAGCCTGGATTTCTCAGTTTTAATTTCTAGATCTGTATATCCAACTATCTACTGGATCTCTTGGGTGTTTCACAATCCTGGAGACATAACATATTGAAGTTGAACTTGTAGTTCTCTCCTCACTCTTCGACAAAGGAAAAAACAAATGCTATGCTTGATTCTCTTTTCCTGAATTTCTTATCTTGTCAAATTGACTCACCATTCAACTGGTCACCCAATGAGAAAGATAGGGGACTCCATAAATGCCTTCTTTCTCCTGATTCCCAATTTATCACCAAGTCTTGTTGATTCTCCTATATTTCTCCATATAGTCTCCCAACTGGCCCCCAGTCTCATCTCTCTCTCTCTTTTTCACTCTTCTGTCAATGCCTTTCTTTCTTTCTTTCTTTCTTTCTTTCTTTCTTTCTTTCTTGTCAATGACTTTCTTAAAAGCAAAAACTGATCATGTCACTTCATTGGCATAAAATGTTATCAGTGGCTTTCCACTGCTGTTAGGATACAGTTTGAGGGCAGCCCTGGTGGCTCAGCGGTTTAGTGCCACCTTCGGCCCAGGGCATGATCCTGGAGACCCGGGAACGAGTCCCGCGTTGGGCTTCCTGCATGGATCCTGCTTATCCCTCTGCCCGTGTCTCTGCCTCTCTCTGTGTCTCTGGTGAATGAGTAAATAAAATTAAAAAAAAAAAAAAAAAGGATACAGTTTGAACTTGACTTACCATACCCAGTCTTTGATTATTTGCCTCCTTTCCACCATCAATATTGACCCCCCAAATACTTGTAGTTCCAGAAAATGCCATGATTTTTTTTTTTTTTTTTTTTGCCAGTTTCCTCCACTCTTTTCTTCCACACCGTTCAAATCTCAAAGCAGACATAACGTCCTCCAGGAAGTTTTCTGTGATGCCCGCTGTCCCTAAAGTTAAATGCCCCTTGCTGCGCTCCCATAGCACTTCCACAATAATTCTCACCGTGCTGCCCTGTAATTGTTGGTTTAGATGTCTAGCTCCTCTAGACGGTGACATTCTAATGAGCAGGTACCCTGTCTAATTCGTCCATTTTTCTCAGTATGTGGTTTTATGCCTGATCAGAGTAGGTGCTCAGAAGACATCTGACTCATAAGCGATTGAATAAAAGATGTGCTGCTGCACTATGGTAGCCTTTAGAAAAAGAACATTTGGGCATCAGAGACACGGGCCACCCCGCGTCCAGGGAGCTCAGGGGCGCTCAGGTGCACACCAGCCCAGGTGCCGTCATTCTCCCCGCCGGCCTGTGGGGGCGCTGTGTGTCCGTCCCCTGCTGGCCGCCGCCGGAATTGGTCCTGCCGGACGGAAGCTGGGGGGCGGGGCCAGTCGGAGCCTGGAAGGACCCGGAGCCGCCGAGCGCTTGCGGCTGTGCTGCCCCTCCCTGGTCCCGGTGCGCCTGGAGGGGCCCGGCCCGGGAGCTGCGAGGGCTCCGGGAGGTACGGAGCGGGGAGGCCGCCGCGTCCGGACTGCCTTAGGAGGCGGGTCCCTGCCTCCGATCCCCCGGGGGGGCCCCCTCGAGGGCAATCGGTGGCGGAAGCGCCTCTGGCAGTCTCTCCCGGGGGTATCCCGTAGTTGCAGGGCCCAGGATATAGGATCCCGAGGAGGGAGGAGGGGTCTGTATCCGGAGTTTTCTCGAGAAGTGTTTGAGACACCACATCTGTATCTGCTCTCCGGGGCAGTCGAGGTCAGGGGTTCCTCCGGGGAAGCCTGTGTTGGGAATGCCTCGGACGAGATCTCCGTCTGGGACCTCTCCCGAGAAGGGATTTCTGAGTCTGAGCCTCCTCCTCCGGGCTTGTCGGTTCAAGGGCAGGCACAGATTTTTCCTCTCTGAAGCCTTTTTCCCCTTAGTTTCCCCCCCCCCCACTCTTTTCTTGTGCGATGTTCTTTATCTTAGCCACGGACTTGACTGGGAGTTAGAGGGAATTAGTTGTGGTCCAGATAAGTCATACAGGAAAGCAAAGTACCCTCCTTATTTGCTCACTCTCCTCGAAGAGTGGCTTAAGACAGATCCACCCAAACAGCATTCCTGCTTATTTCTCCGTGGAGTCCTGCTTCAAGACAGGAAGCTGAGCCAGAGCTCCCTTCAGCAACTGGTCCTCCACATCCTGTGCACAGAAGGGAACGTGGACAGTGATTCCTTTAAACCAGAAACTGTCTCTCCCCACCCCCACCCCCCCACCTTTGTGGCATTTACCAAGAACCTGCTGTGAGCCAGTTACTGGCCATGTACTGGCTATGACAAAGGTGCATAAAGTATAGCTCACTGTCCAGGAGCAGGACATAGACGCATCATTCCGATACGCCCTGACCAGAGTAGGGGACAGACTGCTGAATCCCTGAGGCTGTGTATTTAGCCCTCTGTTTTCATCCCACCTCATACATTGTGCTCCTGTCTTTCAAGGCCAAAGGCTAAGCATGGGGAAGAGCTGCAAGGTGGTCGTGTGTGGCCAAGCATCTGTGGGCAAAACTTCCATCCTGGAGCAGCTTCTGTATGGGAACCATGTAGTAGGTGAGTGTTGTTGGGGGTAACAGCACAGTGCAAGACGTTGAAGAATAAGTAGGATGCGATCACAACATGAAAAGGCTAAAAGCTGGTGGTGGTGGCTGTTGTACAACAAAGAGTGAAATCTGCATAATTACCCCAACCCTAGCATGTTGAAATCTGGAGAGAGGAAACCCAGTGTTTGACATAGGGAGGGAAAGGTCTCAAGTCACACTTTTGCTTAGCATGGGATTAACATGAGATTAATGTCTGTTCCTCCCAAGTCATCTAGTCGTGCTGGCCTGTTGTCAATTCCTGGCCCTCTCTCTCCTCAGCCACACATTCCTTTCCATCCCTGTCTGGTAAGCCTGTTACACTCATGTTTCCCATTTTCCTTCTCTCTGCAACAAGTTTTCTCTTCATTTTGTCCCAGGTTCTGAGATGATTGAGACCCAGGAAGACATCTACGTGGGCTCCATTGAGACCGACCGGGGGGTGCGGGAGCAAGTGCGTTTCTACGACACCCGGGGGCTCCGAGATGGGGCTGAGCTGCCCCGGCACTGCTTCTCCTGCACTGACGGCTATGTCCTGGTCTACAGTACGGACAGCCGGGAGTCCTTTCAGCGTGTGGAGCTGCTCAAGAAGGAGATTGACAAGTCCAAGGACAAGAAGGAGGTGCGTGGGAGGGGATCGGTGAGGACACTAGTGATGAGATGGAGTGGGCCTTGGGCTGGTTTTGGGGAGCCTGGCATGACTCTGTTTTTCATTCATATCCCAGGAGGTGGGGTAGGGGCTAGAGGGGGATGGAGGCCACTAGAGGCTGTCTTCCTCCTGGAGGTGGCCATGTGTTGAAGCAGCTTAACCAGAGAGGTTCCCTTTTTTTTTTTTTTAATTTTTATTTATTTATGATAGTCACACAAAGAGAGAGAGAGAGGCAGAGACACAGGCAGAAGGAGAAGGAGGCCCCATGCACCAGGAGCCCGACGTGGGATTTGATCCCGGGTCTCCAGGATCACGCCCTAGGCCAAAGGCAGGCACTAAACCAGGGATCCCACCAGAGAGGTTCCTGACCCAACCCCAGAAGCCCCCACTAATCTTTCTTTATGATGATTCCTTGCTCTTAGCTGTGAAGGCTCTTTGGTTCCCAAATCCCCCTTTAAGCTGCCGGCATTTGGGGGCTGCTCCCTCACCAGTTAACAGACTGATTGTTAGTAATGAGCAGGCATAGGTGATACAGGGCTTGTAAGGGAACTCCTGAAGGGACGGCCAGATGGAGGCCAGAATTTAAACAGAGGTAGGAGAGGACAAAGCAATCACCTCCCTCTCCCCAGTCATTGTTTCTAACATAGAAAGATGTGAAACATTAACCGTTCAGACTTCCCCTTCTCTTAGGATTCCTAGGTAGTTGCCAGGGATCAACCGAAACCCAAGGTCCGTGGTGCATACTCAGGCCTCTACTCTGTCCCTCTTCCCTAGGTCACCATCGTGGTCCTTGGCAACAAGTGTGACCTACAGGAGCAGCGGCGTGTAGACCCAGACGTGGCTCAGCACTGGGCCAAGTCCGAGAAGGTGAAGCTGTGGGAGGTGTCTGTGGCTGACCGCCGCTCTCTGCTGGAGCCCTTCGTCTACCTGGCCAGCAAGATGACCCAACCTCAGAGCAAGTCTGCTTTCCCTCTCAGCCGCAAGAACAAGGGCAGCGGCTCCTTGGATGGCTGAAGAGCTGCCATCCCTTCTCCACCTTCCCAGCCTCATTCTGGCTTCTGGGGCTCTGGAAGATGTTCTCCAGGGGTGGGGTTAGGCAAGCTATCCTTCCCAGGCCAGGCAGCTGGGCTGTCCCAGGCTCAGGTCACTTTTTGTTCCCTCCCAACTCTGGGAAATGCCGATAATCTAGGCTAGTGCCCCCAAATCCTCCCTCCTTTCCAGCTTTCATCTTACCTACCCTGCTGCCATCTGGGGCAGTTGTGGATCAATGTCCCCTACCACCTGCCCTGGATAGGAAGCAGAGCTGCCCTGCAGAAGTGCCCAGTCCAGGCTCTGGTTCCTATCACAGGGGTCCCCCACTTGTGGGCTTCCTGGCCAGTGACAGACAGACACAGCCTCACACACTCACACTTATGGCACCAGCCTGGACTCCAGAGAAAGGTGTCCAGGCATCACGTATGTGCGTGTAGATATGTACACACGCGCATGTGTATGCATGCTGGTGTCCAACTCCAACACCCTGATCTCCTGTCCTCTCCTTGGCTGGAAGAAGCCAGCCTCCTGGGAAGTGTAATTTTTGGCTTTAACTCTTCCCCACCCCCAACCTCCCAGTTGTTTTACTTCCTCTTCCTGCTCAGGGAGCACACAGCCCTTGGCCCCCTCTTTGGCGAGATGGGATGGAATGATGGCTGGGCTTCACCCGCTGGCTTTGGGACCCTGCAAGGCCTTTCCCCCTCTCTGGGTTTCAGTTTTCTCATCTGTAATGTGATGGGAGTTGTTTAAACCCGATCTCTCTGGATCCTCTCCAGCCCTCTGATTTGATCCTGCCTGCAGCTTCGGGCTGGCTGTTCCTGTTCCCTCTGCTTCTCCCACTTCAAGGTGCTATGCCTACGGGCGCTGGAGGCTGAGACACTGCTCCCCACAACCACCAGGGGGCAGGAGTGCCCGCCCAGTGTCCAATCAGTGGACCTCACACTGGTGGGGCCTGGTCTTCACCCCTTCCTGTGGTTGTTTTCAGCTAATAGGTGGACTTCTATTTATAAATTACCTGTGTTTCTATGCCTGCTGCCATGGTGAAGGCTGGACACGGTGCTCCTCTAGCCTTTCCTTACCTCAGATGCCTGAACAGAACAAGGCAAACCAGTAGCAGCTTCTCAGAGCTGATAGATCTGTCGGGGCTCAGAAGGGTGGTTACACTTTCAACATGCTATAAAGTGAGCTTGTCACCCACAACTTCCCGTGTCCACTTCATGCTTCTAATGTGCACACCCAGCGTAGATGAGACACTAGAGCCAGGTGACCTCTAGTACCCGCCCCTTCTCCCCAAAATGGGAGAGGTGAGCAGGGCAGGCAGCCCAGGGCTGGGTGAGTCAAAATAGGGCATAGACAGGCTCGGGCTTGAACTCATTTATTGATGCGTTGGACACAAATAAAACCACAACTGTTATCAAAAAGTTTCCCTCCCCTCCCCCCTTCTTGTCCTCCCTTGGAAATCTCTAAAAAAAGAAAAGATACAGGTGGATACTGGCAAAGTCCCATATTGTGGGGTGAAGGAGCAGTGCTGGGGGGTGGGATGGAGGTTGTAATGTTAACTTTGACAGCATGAAAATGGGTCTTGAGAGTATGTCAGCCTGGATCCCAACACTCAGCTTCACAGTGAGGGAGCTGGGTGCTGCTTGCAAGGAGGCAAAGCTGGATTTAGTGTTAGGGACCAGTTTGGGGTGAGGAGCTGGAGGGAAAGCTCTTTGTTTGGGAGCCCTGGCAGGGGGGTTGGTGTTAGCTGTGTCCAGAGTCTGAGGGAGACCCAGTGCACCCCCCACCCACCTGGGGTTCACCAGGAATCAATGAAAGGCTGAGAGGAGAGCTTGTGTGGGGTTGATCACCCCTGTTAAAACTGGGCCCAGCCAGAGAAATCACCCCACCTACCTCTCTCCTACCCCATCTTGTCAGCAGAGGAACCCAAAAAGCTTTCAGCCCCAGCCCCACCTTGCCTTTGCCCCCACTTAACACTGCTCCCTTTCTCCTCCACGGTCTTCTACTCCCCTGGGGTCACCTTGTCCAAATAGCCTTGAACCCTCTCCAGCTTGAGACCCCATCTGCCACCTCCAGTGATTCTCCAGAGAATCCAGTGAATGGGGAGGGCCTCCACAGACTTGTCTCCAGGCTCAAAGGTAATATTCCTAGGGCCTCTGGCCATGGGAGTATAAGTCTCAAGATGGGGAAATGAGAGCACCATGGGGCTGGGGTTAGGGTTTTGCATAGATCTCTGGGATTTCTCAGTTTGTTCCCCATAAATCAGTCTGGGCAATGCAGGGGAGCCCAGCACTAGCCTGAGAAGGGTGGGGATAGAAGGTCCTTGGGCCAGGAGGGTAGTAGTGGAATCCCTAGTCCAGACTGTAAAGGGCAGGTGCCCTTGAAACTAGCCTAGCTCTTCCTAGATTGGGCAGGAAGTCCTAGGCTGTACAAGGCAGTCTCTTGGGGGATGGAGGAAACTGAGGCATCTGGGGAAGTAGAGCCAGGACAGTGACTGCTGGGAAATGAGTCCTGGCCTCCTCAGAAGCCTAGTAGGGGGCAAAGACGATGGGCCCTGTGGCAGGGCGGACGGCTCCTGCTGGGGTACGGAACAGAGCCGGGCCCAGGATGGGAGCTGGGAAGAGTGTGGTGGCTGCTGTGGGGGCAGGCCGGAGGGCCAGGGGCCCTGGCAGGGCACAGATGGCTGCGGCCGCAGCAGGGATCGGGCTGGGCAGGAAGCGGGCTGCTAGCGTCTTGGTGAGTTGCTTCTGCAAGGCCAGTTTCGACTGTAGAGAGGAGAAAGAGGAATGGACATGGTCTGACCCAGGAAAATCCCATCCCTCCCAGGGCTCCATCCTTGGGCTTTCTGCTGCAGGAAAGACGTGCCTTTTAGGGTTCCAAACCTAAATCCTCTCTTCCCACCCCCTAACACTCATTCCAAAGGGCTTTCTCCAACACCTGTCTTCCTGCCCAGAGGAAGGAGGCTATGGGGGGGGGGGGGGGGGCAGAGATGGTCTCTAGGGGATGCACGCCCACCCCTTGCTCTTGACCTTGAGCTTACTATCTCAGCCCACCCCTCCACCCCCACCCCGGAAATTCCTCTGGGCAGATCCCAAGATGGCCAACCCCCACCCCCCCAGCTCTTCCTGGGCCCAAGCAGCCTTGGGGGAGGGAGTGGCTGCCTTCCTGCCTTCCTGCCCCATCCCCTTCCCCCCTCAGTCTCCCCAGCATGCCCTTCTGGCCCACCCTCTCCCCTCCTGACCCAGGGGCCCAGCCCTACTGCCTGGAGACAGATACCTTGAGGATACTCACAGCCAGCGCTGCATGCTTCTGCAGCTTGCTGTGCTGGCTGGAGGGCTTGGGGGGCTTCCCAGCCAGGCGGTCTTTGTGCCTCCTGCTGCTCAGGTGCTAATGGACAGATAGACAGACTGGCAACAGGATGAGGAACCCCAAGGATCCCCAAACTACTGTTATCACCCTAGACTGGCTAACCCATCCTCCACCCATGAGTCACATGTTAGATGCACATTTACGGGGTGTCACCTTTGGAAGGGGAGGTAAATCTTAGCCTTTGCCCTCCAGGAGCCCACTGTCCCTCCAGCCTTCTGCCTCCTCCTCTGCTTGCTCCCCACTGGCACCCAACACCAGTCCCACCCCCTCAGCCCTGCTCCAGCCCCAGTCCCAGGCCTCACTTCTCCCACCTGCTTGAGTTGGGTCTCTGAATTGACCTGGAGCTGACACAGAGCACAGTGAAAAGGGGCGCTGGGCCCCTGTCGGCCCCCCTGGCCCCCTGCCACTCTCTTGGCCTTGTGTCCAGCTCCCCGGGGCACTGGGCGGCCCCGGCCCCTTCGGGGAACACCTCGCTGACCTTCCACCATCCACCGGTGCTTGGCTCCTGAGGGAGGAGAGATGACAGCCCATCAGCACTGAAGAGGGGCTCCAAGGGCCATGGAGACCCCCTCCGAACTAGGTCAGTCTGGCTGCCCCGCTGAGCCTCCAGGCTGCTCTGCACCTGCTCTCCCTTCCGGCCACCTGAGCGTTCTCTTCCCCACCTCTGCAAGGTCCTCCCAGCTACTGTCACTTCCGGCCAGCCTCCTCCCACCCTCTTCTCATGCCTTCTCCTGGATCCAACCTAAGGACAGATGGAGGAGTTGCGTCCCACCTTCTCCCAGTGACCCTTCAGCTCCTGCTGCCCCAGACTTCTCTTCTTAATTCTCCTACCTCAAGCATTAGCAGGAGGACCCAGAATGCCCACCCAATCACTGCTGAACACAATGCCTGTGTCACCAAGCCCTTAAGCAAAGTGCCCAGAAACTCCAGCTTGCCTGCAGCTGGCGAGAGCAGTTGGCCTGCTCCTCTCCTCCCCTAGACTCCAGCACACTGACCTGTGTTGTGAGCCTGAAGCTGAGAGGCAGAGTTCACGGTCACCTTGCACGTGGGACAGTAGAGGCGCCCCTTCTCGCCCCTGCCCTCTCCACTCACACCACTTCCCACAGCAGCTGCTGCTGGCTCAGGCCCTGGTGCCTCTCTCCCAGGCTCCGGGGAGCAGGGTGGGCAGGAGGAAGAAGAGGAAGAGGAGGCAGGATCCAAGAGGTCTGAGTGAGCCGGCTCCCTGGGTGTGGGGTCCGGAGTCAGCGGTGGCTGGAGTTGGGGGCCAGGAGGAGGGGCTGCAGGAACTGCTGGGGAGATGGAAGGCATCAAGTAAGAATCATCTTGAGACCATGATTTTAAGTAGTGGTATTACTGGCATGGCATGCCAGTGGCATGGCAGAGTGGAGGTGTCCCTGATGTAGGGATGGCCAGCATGAATTCCAGACCCCACTCTCCCACCAACTCACTGGGCAGACCTGGGCCTCTAAGCCTCAACTTCCCCATCTGAACATATAAAGTTGGACAGAGGGGTCTCAGAAAGCCCTCATAGCCAATACTTTACAGAATTGTTAGCTAACTGTTAATTAAGCGGAAGTCACCAAAAATATGCACTGGAATATTCATAGAGCGATATTCATAATAGCATAAAACTGGAAACTTTCCAACTTTCCAGGGTGCCTGGGTGCCTCAGTCGGCTGAGCATCTGCCTTTTCGGCTCAGGTCTTTTAAGATTTTATTTATTCATATTCATGAGCGACACAGAGAGAGAGAGAGAGAGGCAGAGACACAGGCAGAGGGAGAAGCAGGCTCCATGCAGGGAGCCCGAAGTGGGACTTGATCTTGGATCTCCAGGATCACACCCTGGGCTGAACACGGCGCCAAACCGCTGGGCCACCCACCGGGGCTGCCTTTGGCTCAGGTCTTGATCTCAGGGTCCTGGCATGGAGCCCCGTGTCCCGCTCCACGCTTAGTGGGAAGACTCCTTCTCCCTCTCCCTCTGCTCCTCCCCACCCGGCTTATGCTCTCTCTTTCTCTCTTAAATAAATAAAATCTTAAAAAAGAAAAGACAAAACTGGAAACTATCCAAATGTCCATAAAAGGAGAGTATATTTTTAAAAAGAGTGTATGGTCTCTTAGAGCTCTACTCAAAAGAGAGAGAGAGAGAGAGAGAGAGAGATGGAGAGAGAGCTCTACTCAGCAATGAAAAAGACAAACTACAGCTACATGGAACAATACAGAAGCCAGACACAAAACCTCCATACTCAGGAGTCATCAAAACCAGGGGCAACTGATCGATGGCAGAAAAGTCAAGATCCCCTGGAGAGGGGTGTTGGTTGTTAAATAGTGTCACCCCAAAATTCACATCTGCCTGAAACCTCAGAGTGTGATCTTATTTGGAACCACGGTCTTTGCAGATATTAAGTAGTTAAGATGAAATCATGGTGGACCGGGGTGAGCCCTAATCCAATGACTGGTGTCCTTATAAGAAGACCATGTGGAAATAAAATAGGATAAAAACAGAAGGAGACAGACCACAAGAGAGTCTTAACTCTAGGAAACAAACAGGATTGCTGGAGGGGAGGGAGGTTGCTGGTGAGGTAACTTGGTGATGGGCATTGAGGAGGGCATTTGATATAATGAGCACTGGGTATTAATTATATGCAACTGATGAACCACTAAATTCTACCCCCAAATTAATAATATACTACATATTAACTAACAACTTAAATAAAACAAAACAAGACCATGTGGAGACACCGAGACACGGGGAGAATGTGATGTGAAGACAGAGGCAGAGATTGGGGGGAACGCATCTATAAGCCAAGGAACACCAAGGATGGCCAGCAACCACCAGAAGCTAGAAGAGAGGCATGGGACAGATTTTCCTCTGATCCCCCACAAAGGAATCAACCCCAGTCACCCCTGACTTCAAACTTCTCACCTCCAGAACTATGAGAAAGCAAATGTCTCTTGTTTTCAGCCACCCAGTGTGGTCAATCACTATAGTAGCCCTGGGAAGCTAATATAACACGGTAGTGACTGGGAGGAGGCCCTGGGAGGGCTTCTGGATGCTTGTGTCTGGTTTCTTGATCTCAGTATTTTCAGACTGGGAAAGTTTATTGAGCTCAACGCTTACGATCTGTGCCTTTTTCTGTATGTATGGGCTATCCCAACACAAGCAAAAATAAAAAGCAGAAAGCTCCCAAACCCTCACCAGAAAACAGATTCGGACTGGGGAGTGGGGAGGAGTGGGGAAGAGTTCAGGACTGACCTTTGCTCTGCGGCTCTCCAGGGGATCCACTGGCTGGAGTTGGGGTTGGGGACACCAGCACCCCATCCCGGGCCAGGGTTTGTGGCCTCTGTTTGCTCTTGGCAGCTTCAACAGCCTTGAGTTTTCTGGCATGTTTGTGGCCTTTGTAATGTGCTTCGGCTTGATTCTGAGGAGGGGAGGGCTTGGGGTCACCATTTATTTGTTGAATCTGCATGTCCCCTCCATGAGGGGCTCCAGCCAGACAAGAGGTGAATCCTTGTCATCACAGCTTGTGTGTGGCTGTAGGGTTTATAGAACTCATTCTCATACATGAGCCCCCAGGCAAACAGCCTCTGTCTTCCAATTCTGTCTCAGCCACTTATTAGCTGTGTGTCTCTGGGCTAGTTGCCTCACCTCTCTGAACCTCAGTTTGCTGACTCATAAACTTTGTGGCAATAGTGACCTCACAGGGTTGTAAGAATTAAAAAGAACATGAAGAGCGCCTGGGTGAATCAGTTGGTTAAGTGGCTGACTCAATTTTGGCTCAGGTCTTGATCTTGGGATCATAAGTTTAAGCCCCAAGGTGGGCTCCACATGTAGCCAGGAGTCCACTTGAGCTTCTTTCTCCCTCTGCCCCTGCCCTTGATCTCTCAAATAAATAAATAAAATCTTTAAGAAAATAAATAAATAAATAAATAAATAAATAAATAAATAAATAAATAGATAAAAAAAAATAAATAGAACACAAATGACAAGGGCCTAGTACATAGAGCAGGTGCTCTACGAATGTGAGTTTACAAGTTCATAAATGCACAAATGGAAAGAATAGAGCAGTCCTCACACTTGGGGGATGTGCACCCCAGAACATTTATCCCTTTGTTCATTTTTTCAGCAAATGGTTTTTGAGCATTTGCTCTTTGCCAGGTTCTGTGCCAGGGGCCCAGCATGGAGAAGACACGGCCCCTCCCTCCAAGTAAAGTCCTGTCCATCTCTTGCAAGGCTCACATAACCTGAAAACCTGGAGGGAACCCCTGAGTCTGGCCTTTTAGTGCCCTCCCTGCTTCAACCAGGGGTCACTGCTTGTTCCTCCCAAGTATAGGAAAGACAGGTCCCTGTGCCCCCTCCCTAGACCCTTTCACCAAGCCCCAGAGTTGTTCATACAGAAGGTAAATCTTCCCTGGGAGGCCAGAATGAAGCTTCTCCACTATGTAGGGATAGGTTGTGGTATAAAGGTCAGTAGGCTGACCATGGGGTCAGCCAGGCCTGGGTTCAAACCCCAGCTCGGCTACTCACCAGCTGTGTGGCCTCAGACAAGTCACTTAACCTCTCTGAGGCTGTTTCCTCATAAGAAAAATGGGGATAATAATAGCACCTCTTTCCATCTCACAAAGTATCATGAAAACTAATTAAGGTGATGGGCATGAACATATTCAACACATTAGCTCTCGGATGCTTTAAGAACTCAGCTCCAAACCAGGCCCCTGGGACCCAGAGCAGGGAAGGGCAGTCTTCTCTCTGGCAGAAGGATCCAGAACACAGGAGAGAAGCAGAAGGGAGGGAAATGGAGTCCCCAGGGCCACTAGAGATGAGGTAGAAGAATTTGGAGAGAAGAGAGGGCAGGATGGGTAAAGGACTGGGAGCGCCCCTTCTGCACCCAGAGATAGGAAATACAGAGTCCAGTCCCTCTGCCAGTCCTATTCCTTCAGGAAAGATCCCAAGAGCCAGTGTCCAGCCCTCTTCCTTCCCAGCCCCCTCCCCAGCCTGTTTCCACTACTCCCTCTCACCGCTGAGTTGAACCTCAGGTGACAGATGTTACAGGAAATGAAGAGCTTCTTCTTCAGAGGGGAAGGGACCCCAAACGTGTGGCTGATGACAGCTTTCTGGATCGGGTCCATCTGTGAAGGGGGTGGGAGGGCACAATAACTCTGGGGTCGGCTCTGGAAGTGGAGGCAATACACAAAGGCCAAAAACTAAAGACTATTGAGGAGGGCAAGCATCAGGACACAGGAAGAACTTCCCCATCCTTGTGGATAGAAGACCCACAAAACGAACAGTCTCTTCCCTGGCTGACTTTCTCTGTTCGCCTGGGCTTCTGCCTGGAGGCAGGAGGATGGCCAGGGTCACCTCCATGATCATGAGAAATAGAACCATGTCCTGATGATCACCTTGGTATCTCTTGCTGCCCCTCTGGTCTCTGGGTTGTTTTTTATCCCCTTGTTCACAAGAATCATAACTATTGGAACAGAGCTGGGGGCAGGGAGAAGTAGGGAGGGGACAAAGAGTCTATGTTAGAAATCCTCTTCCATAACCCAGCCTTGTGCTGGGCCCCGGGGGCTAGAGGAGAGACAGCTTATCTTATCATCTCTGCCACTGTCACAGGGCCTGAGAGGGTGAGTGAGAGCATGGCCAGGGCAGGAATGGGGCCGAGAAGGGGCAGGTGGCAACACATGGAGGCCACCTCCATAGTAGGATTATTTCTTTGGAATATTAATTTATGTGTTTTTTTCCTTATTTTAACTTTTCTTTTTTCCCTTCTATCAAACTAAGCCTTTATGTTCCCTTTTCTCAGAGGCTGCTTACTGGTCTAAAAGCAGAAGTTGTCTGGGTTTGCCTATCAAGAGGAACTCTCCAAACCTTCCTGAGAGAACAGAGGTTTTGAGAGGAAAGCATGGTTTCAGAAACTTCCTTGAGCACAGAAAGAGGTTCTAACCCTCATCTCAACCTCACCAGGCCAGAATAGTCTACAGGATGCCCCACGATGCAGGCAACCAAAGCCATACTAGCTTCCAAGGGGCCGTGGACATGGTGTGTCAGCGAGTGATAGAAGGGACCAAAGAACAGGAGAGCCTCTCCACATGGCTCTCAAGCTCCTGCAGACCTTTGGGTGACCCGTAGATTGGAAAGAATGGGACTCTTAAGGGCTACTGTGACTGAATTTCCCACCATCTTGTCAGGATGGAGTAGGGCTCCTTGATGATTACACCTGATGTTTCAGAATTAAAGAAAGGGGGGTACATCTTCTAGCTCATGTAGCGAAGTAAAATTCATGCTCCCTACACTTGTCATTCACACAGATGCACATGTGGAAATACAAAGACTCAGAGTCCATGGCAGTTACAATCACAGAGCCATGCAGAAAGATACACACCCATACGCGTACAAATGGCACATTTCCACAGACAAATTCACAATCTCCCAAACCACACACACACACACACACACACACACACACACACAGGTCAGACACACACCAAATACGTACAGACTTGACACAAAGACACAAAAGAAATCTCTCAGAGACACAGGTACATACATTAACTACATACAATTACCAAGGCACAAAGAATTTGTTTATAAACACACACATCCACAAGTAACACACAAAGACACTTACAGACATAAACTAAAACTGAGAGCACACCCCAAATGCACACAGACACGCACAGATCACCCATAAATGTCCCTATGCAAACACTCAAGGGTAACCTCCAGGCTCCAGGCCCAGCAGTTGTTATTGGGGTGGGGGTGACACCATCCCCATTCCTTGGCCTAAGGGAAAGCCGGCCCGGGGGCCCCTGTCTGGGGAGTGCCTAGTCACTCTTGGGGATGTTGCTCCTCTGGATACCCAGCTTCTGAGAGCCAGCCCAGCTGCACCCACCTTCCCTGCCCACCCCCAGGCTCGGCTGCAAGCCCCCCACCCACCAGCCCCCCATACCGTGCTGAAGTTGGGGGTGAGACTGAGCGGGGTGGCGCCATTCAAGTGGAGGGCGAGCAAGTGCTTGAAGTCCAGCGGGGGCTGCAGAGGCCTGGCAGGCAGGGGCAGGGAGGCCAGCAGGGGGCTGGGGGCGCTGGAGGCCGGGCCTGCTGCAGGAGGAAGAAGGGCAGGGTCTGAAATGGGGGAGCCACAGGGCTCGCATTGGCCTCCATGGCCAGGAAAAGAGGCTGATGGGCTTCTTGGGCATGGGGCCAGGGCAGAAATCTTGTCTCCCTCCTCACAGAGTAGCACTGGCTAAGCCCCAGGGGCACTCCCAGCCTCTTCTCGCCTCAACTGGGGGAGCAGAATCAGGGAGAACATCATTCTCAGTTCCCAGTCCCGAAGGACGCCCCTCGCATCCCCTCCGGAGGCAGCCTGAGGGCCCCAATGAACCCTAACGGAGAGTCAGGCCAAGGGAGGGGACAGAGGAGTCCTGACACACACACACCACCATGGAGACTGTGTGATGCACCGGGTTTCCATTTATTGCAAGTCAAACCCAAACCCAGGAGGCCTGGGGAAAGGCCAGCCCCCCTCCCCTCTCACTAACTGCCCCCCCCCCCTGATCCCCACATCATGTACAGCAAGGCTGACAGAAAGAATGGCAAACCCACTGGAATCTGAAGGGATGTGTTCCCCTAGCTCTGTTGAGGCCCGACTCCTCCCAGGAGGCAGAAAGCCCTCCAGCCCCTGGGTCAGGCTGGAGGCTGGTCCTCAGAGTTGGCCGGTCCAGCCTGGTGGTTTTACAGTCTTTGGTCTTAAAGGTCTGAGGCAAGGGCAGGGGAAGGCTAGGAACTTTGGGCGCAGCCAGACTTTGAGGAAGAAAAGAATTAGAAATAAATCCAGTCCATTGGGACTTTCCTGGACCTTCTCATTGCAAAACCGTAAGAAGTCCTTTTAGATTTTGTGTTAACAATTTTCAAGATAGGTTTATTTTACACTTACAGATGTATATGTCTATATACACAGCCATATGCAGAAGAACCCCAGGCAGCCTACCTATCAGTGGGTAGGGGAGGGAGGGCACCACTACCTCCCTTGAACTGGTAGCCCGTGCACAGAGAAGGTGCCATGCTGTGTGTCAAAACCAAGGAAAGTCATCTGCTCTCCAGTTTTGTCTGAGGAGAAGATATGCTGCCAGGAGGGGAGCTAAGAGCCAAGAATCCATTCTCCTTTCCCTCAATCCCTGAGACCCAGTCTTCCTCTCTCCCTCGGACCAAGACTCCTCAGCTTTTCTAGGACCCCAACCTGGGCTGGATCCAGAGGGGAAAAGGTGCGCTATTCCTCAGCAAACTCTGGCAAGGGCTGGAGCGATGTGGAGGGTGCCCCCAAATCTAGCATCTCTGCCAGCTCGCTGCCCAGGCTCAGCGTGGAGCGGAGCAAGCACCCGCCAGGGCGGTGGGAGGCCACAGTCAGGCGGTCAGCTTGGCCAAATCCGCCTTGGCCCCTGGAGGGCCCCGGGCGCCCGGCCGGCGGGGCGGAGGGAAGGCGGCCGCCCTCACGTGAGCTGCGACCCCAGGAGCCCCTCCGCCCACCCGCTCTCCAAGAACTCCGCGGCCAGCGCAAAGTCAAACTCGTGCAGCGGCGGCCCATCCACGGCGATCTTCACCGCCGGGCCGCCCCGGCCTTCCCCGGCCCCGCTCGGCCCCCACCAGCGCAGCTCGCGGCTGCGGCCCACCTTGTCCAGGAGGCCGGCGCCCGCGGGCAGCGCCAAGGCCAACGCGGCGAGGGCGGCGAAGTCCGGGAAGAGCTCGTGCAGCTCGGAGCGCGCGCACGCTAGCTTGGCGCACAGGGCGCGCGGGCCCAGCCGCCCCAGGCTGCGCACCACGCGCTTGAAGAGCGCGAAGTCGCCCAGCGCCCGCTGGCGCACCACCGCGGGAGCGAAGGTGCGCAGCAGCACCCGCAGCGCCCCCTCGCCGTGCGCGCCCAGCTCCTCGGGTGCCTGCGGGTAGCCGCGCGGGTCGAAGATCGCCGCGAAGGCGGTCACGGCGTCCAGCGAGGGCCCGGGGTAGGAGTCCCACAGTCCCCTCCGCATGGAGTCCAGGAAGGCCCCCCGCAGCCGCTCCAAGCCCCGCACGGCGGCCTCAGAGTAGCCGAGCAGCTCCACGCCGCGGTAGGTGCAGCGCCCACCGCCAGAGTCGGGGCAGGAGGAAGCCAACTCCTGCAGGAAGCCCTGGAGGCGCGCCCCACCAGAGCTGCGTTGTGCTTGGAGGGAGGCCGCCGCTGCCATCACCAGGGGCTGCAGCAAGGCTAAGTCTGGCTCTTCTGGCTGCAGGACAAGGGGGAGCTTCTGCACGGTGGGCAGAGTGTCCAGCAGCAGGTAGGTGAAGGCCACGAAGGTGAACTGGCGCAGGGCGAGAGCCAGTGGCCTCGCCGTAGGGGAGGTGGGGGCAGAGGCCTCCAGTGTGGGCACCAGGCAAGGCCAAGCCTCAGCCACTGCTTCCACAATAGGCAGCAGGGACGCCCAGGGCACTGGCCGCGGTCCTGCCAAGTCAATAGCTGCAAGGTCCAGTGCCGCCCGGAGCTCCGGGACCGTGTGGGAGCTGGGGCCACCATGGAGCCGGAATAGGGCGTCCAGCACGCTTTCGTATTCACTTAGGTAGGCAGGGGGCTCGGGATCTGTCCGGCCAGGGAGGCAGTGTAGCTCCGTGAGCAGTGGGCAGGCAGCCCGGAGTTGCGGGCTCACATGCCCAAGGCGGTCACTGGGGAGGCTCGAGCTGAGCCAGGCCAGCTTGGAAGCAGACACGCCGAAGGCCTGCAGGATGTCCAAGAGTTGGGCAGCAGTGGCCTCACCCTCCTGTAGCTCCACACTGCCCAGGAAGGTGGTAGCCGGCTGGCCATCACAGGGGGACACCGAAGTGGCAAACAAGGCCAGACTGTGGGACTCAGGCCAGTCCCTGGTCTCATCCAACACCAGCCCCACATACGGGGATGCCTTCAGGCGCTGGCAGGCCTCTGTGTGCAAGACACTGGCAATGGCCACCTGGGACAGCCAGGGAGAGAAAGGGAGGGACAAAGTTAGGCTTGTCCTGAGCAGGGGAGGCCTTGGGGGCAGACAGACCCATCCTGGCTTTGCTGCTTACTGGCTCTGTGACCTTGGGCAAGTCATTTCACCTCTCTGAGCCTGAGTTTTCTCCGCTCTGAAATCAGGCTACTACCTGCCTCTCAGCTCCTTAAAAGGTTGTAGTCAATTATAAATGTAACTTTTTGTTACACTGGCTGTGCTTGTGAGTGTAAAGATGCTTGAGGAACTATAAAGATTCTGCAGCATTTTGTGTGTAGTTTCGACAGCATTCCCCCAGCTCTTAATCCTGGGGCTCTTCCTCCACTTTGCTGCTCGGGGATTAATTGACAGACATGTTCCCTCCTAGTTACATAGAGCCCCAACTGTATGCTCAGTTTGTCCGTCTGTCATCTCTCTCTGTAGGATGAGATCTAGCTCCCCTCACCCTCATGCCACTCCCTAGGACTCACACAGCTGGTACCTTGGACAGAGCTGCAACTCGCACGGCCCAAGGGGCCATGTAGGTGGTATGGGGCTTGATGAGGGTCAGTGATACCCCAAAGGGAATGGAGAGGCTGTGGGTCTGGTCTTCATGGCATGAGAGCACAGGGACCTAGCTTTTCAGAAGTCACAAATCCACATTTTTATATGTAATCTCTCTGGTTTTTGTGTTTTGTTTTTTTAACCTGGAAACTAACTTAGGTTTTCCAAAAGCACTGTGAAAACCAACAAAATACATCTGTGGGTCAGTCAAGCCCCCAAGGTGACCAGCTTGCACCTCTGGCCTAGGCAGTGAGGGAAAGCCCCCATACCTCCGAGGACAGGGCCTGGTCTGGCCTCTTTGTGGCTGTGCCCCCAGCAGCTAGCCCAGGACCTGGCACATAGTACGCCTCAGTGAAAGATTCTGCTGGGTGAAGGTATGAATGAAGTACTTTGGCTGCTGCCCCGGGGGCCTGGCATGCTGGCACTGCACCCAGACCAGCTCGATGTCCTCCCTCCTCAAGCCCTCCCCCACACCTCTGGCTGCCACCCACCTGCATATCCCTCACCCGCCTGGGGCTGTAGTAGTCACCATGCTCTGTGCCCAGCAGTGCCTGGCACAGGTTGAACCTCTGCAGTTCAAGCAGGGCAGAGCAGCGGTCGTCGGGCACGTCCTCCTTGGCCATGCAGTACACCGTGGTCAGCACGGCCACTTTGGCGGGGTCCACCTCCACCTTGACGCCCCTGGAGGTGGGGGTGGTCTCCAGGTCTGGGTAGGCCCCTCCTCCCTCAGCCTGACCCTCAAAAGTGGGCTGGCCCCGGTTGACGGCCAGAGCCTGGCGGTGGGCCCCCGACATGACATGGCGCAGCAGGGCGTGGCGCTGGAAGTTGTCCGTGCCCACCGTGAAGGCATTCTCGGCCTTGCCATGCTTGTTCCGCACCAGGGCCTGGCGGCACTCAAGGCAAAACATCAGCTTCCGCTCGTAGTCGAAGTCCAGCCAAGGAAACTCCTCCTTCCAGTGCTCATTGAAGTAACGCTTGCACTTCTTGTTGGAGTTGGAGGCCTCTCCGGCTGGTTTCTTCCCTGGGGGCACCATTCCTACTAGAGGGGCAGGGCACCCCCAACCCCCACCCGAATGCTCTGGGCCCCCAGCCTCCCCCTGCACACAGCAGCACCTCCCTTGACAATGGAAGCTGGTGGGGAGGCAGGAGGGGAGCAGCACGCCAGGCTAATGGGGACCATCCATCTAACTTAGCGGGGGAAGTTTATTCCCGCGCCGCCGGTGGGAGACTGGAGATGAAAGAGACAAGGGAGAGGTGTTAGGGGGCCCACCGTGGGTTCATGCTGCCCGCAGAGCACTCCCCAACTGACGAATGGACTAGACCGAATGGGGAAGGACTACTGGGAATGAGTGGAGTCATGCAAAGGGCCATAGAATTTTATCCAAAGTTGGGACGGCTTAGGGGCCCCAGCCCACTCTGAGGGTCTCCTTCCAATCAGGGACAAGGCACTGATTTGCTTTGATTGTTGAAGTATGTGAGAACTCAGCTCTGGAAAGACTGGCATCATCTGTCCAATCACATTTTATACGTGGGGGCACTGAGTCCAGGTCCAGGACAGCAGTTCTTAGGGCTCATGAATGATCTGTGACTGAACTAGAACTGAAATTCAGACCTTGACTCCTCATTTAAGGGATGGCCAGTCTCTCCAGTCCACAATCATTTATTTCATCAGAATGAAGTTAGCACAAAGCTGAGCTCTCAGAGCCATGGGGCCAAGGAATGGCATTTGTTTTCTCTGGATCTCCCTTCCCTAAACTTACACACAAGTGCATTCACACGCACACATAGGCACCCTGATGGTGTGGTTCTGGGAAGGGAAGCCCAGAAGTGGGGGCCAGGCCCCAGACTGAAGGAGCTAGCTGGTTGCCTGTACCTTGCTCACTCTTCTACCACCCCAGGCACGAGGCCAGGTGAGCCGTTCAGGACCAGAAGGCCACGTCCAGCCAACGGCCAAAACTCCTTATTATCCCTCAACCTGTCCCCTAAATGTCTACTACTAACAGCAGCAGTGACCACCATTTGTCAGCTGTAAACCGAGTCAGGTCTTGTGCTAAGGACTTTGCAGTGACTACATGAGAAGACCAAGATTACTCTTGCAAGTACTCTCTGAGGGTGGTATCATTCTCATTTTGGAGAAGAGGAAACCAAGGCTGGGAGATTTTAAGTGCCTTGCCCAGGGTTCCACAGCAGTAAGTGGGTGAGACAGAGTTAGTATCTACGTCCACTTGACCCCAGAGGCCACGCTGAGACTCTAGTCTGCACTATCTCACCTGGATTATGCCTCTACCTCCACCTCTGCAGTCAGCCCCCAAATTCATCCCTTGCTCAGCATCCAGAAAGCAGGTTCACACACGGATCGCTCCCTTGCTTCCACCTCTTCCCTGGTATCCTAAGTAGTTGCCTGAATCTACGTACCTCACCATGAGCCAGCGAGGCCCTCCCCAGCCTCCTGCTGCTCCTGGCTGCAGGGCCAGCTCCAAAGGTTTACCATTCCCCCCACACACCCAGCTGTTACTCTGCTCCTGCCTTCATCCTCTGTGCCTGGAATTTCCTATCCCTCCTCCCTGGCTAATTCCCATGCATTCCTAGAGAGCAGCTCTGCATCCCCTCTGCCACCCTGATTCCACCCCCAACTCCGGCTGGTGCCTGTCCTCTAGTATCCCATACTTCTCTGTGTGGGGGTAATACAATATGGTAAACCCAGGGATTCTCTGTGTGTCTATGCACTTGGTTCCTGGAAGGCGAAGATCACGTTTGTTCATTTTTGGATCCCGTACAGGGCTCAGCATGCAGATGCCTTTTGGCAAAAGTGTGTTGTTTAAGAGAATGGAAAGACAGATTTGGGCTGTATGAAAGAATTTCCTGTTTCTGAGGCTATTGGTTAGATGACTGTGCTCTGGGAAAGCAGGGACTGTCTTGTCCTCCTGATAGACATACGTAGCACCCTTCAAGGAACCTAGCACTTAGTAGATAAGTAAAACGAGGGCAGATGAACAGAATTCCAGGGGCAGCCTGTTCAGTACAAGGGAAGTGCCAGATGCAGTGAAACTCATCAGTCCTCTTCCCTTAGATGCCAAGTGGCATTTGGTACTGCTCACCTCACACTCCTTGAAACATGCGTTTTCCTTGGCTTCTAAGACCCTATGTCCACTGTCCCCATCAGCACTCCTCGGCCTCTGATGTCATCCCCTCCTCCTCTTCCTAACCTAAAACTGTCCCCAAATTTCAGAACCACCTCTGCTGGTCACCCTGAAATAACCCCAGCCCCAGCCACTCCTCTAGGCATCACACCTCTTGATCTAATCACTTTTGTGGCTTGTCTAGATGGAACTATCAGTCTGTCACTACAAATATGCTCCTTTCCTAGTCATCTCCAGCTCAGGAGACACATGCTTTCCTACCCAGATGCTCTGGCCAGAAACCTGCCCCTCCAGCCCCTGCTCTCTTCTACATTGTGGATCTGGTCTATCCACAGGCTCTCTGAGCTCCACCTCCACCATCTGCCCATAACTTGTGTCTTCTCTCTATGCCATTGCCACCAGCCTCATCCAGGACATCCTGCATCTCTTGCCTGGACTATGGCAGTCACTTCTGGATGGCACTCTGAGTTTCCACTCTTACCCCTCTCTGAGCAGGTGGAGGGGGCTTTTGAAAACATACTGCTCAAAGCCCTCTGTGACTGCTTGTTCTCTGAGGCCAGTGCCAGGATCCCTTTCAGGGTCAGCTAGATGTCCAGGCATTGCTGACCTCTCTGGTAGCCACTTGTGCCTCTCTCCCCTTCCAGCTACACTAGCCTTCCCTCAGTTCCTCCAGAGTGCCAGGTTCCCATCCCCAAGGCCTTTGCACATGCTGTACCTTCTTCTAGAATGTTTCCAACTCCTCTGGACACTGCCTATTTCACTTCCCCTTTGGTCCCCTCTTCCAAGGAGACTTCTTTATCCCCTCCCAGGAGATCCCTTTCTTTTCTGTCACTACTTTCTGTTTGTTTCCTCCATTGTATACCTCGGGGTTTACAAATCTTATTTTCTCCAATTTCTATTGCTTGGCACTCTCTCTCTCCTTCTTCTCCCTCTCTCTCAAGAATGCAAGCTTCTTGAGGGCAGGAAAGGTAACTAACTTCACATCTGAACCTCTGAGAAGGAATGCTGCCTGGCACCCTGCAGGTGCTCCACAAAATTTGGGGAGTGAATAAGGAAGCACCAGTTTTCAAACAGAAAGAACAACGGAGTGGGGCCTTGGGCACCTGTTGGGTGGCTAAATCAACTGCTTTTGACCTTTCCTCCCGAGATCCCATGATTCTGTGACCCTGTCCAGTCCACCACCATCCAAAGGATCTTAGGATGGAGAGAAGGTGCAACTCCAAGGGGGTACCCTTCAGAAGTTTGTCAACTCCTTTCCATATACCTAGAAACCAGCTATCCTGCCCTATTCTGCAGAAGAATAAAATTACTATGGGACCTAGGATTTTTTTTTTTTTTTAAGATTTTATTTGTTTATTCATGAGAGACACGGAGAGAGATGCAGAGACACAGGCAGAGGGAGAAGCAGGCTCCATGCAGAAACTTCACATGGGACTTGATCCCGGGACTCCAGGATCACGCCCTGGGCTAAAGGCGAGTGCTAAACCACTGAGCCACCCAGGGATCCCCAGGATGTTTTTGATTAAAGAACAAAAGAGTAGGCACTCTGGGAGGATGTATGGAAAGATGGATTCTAAAACGGTACTGTCAGGGCAGCCCCAGTGGCGCAGCGGTTTAGCGCCGCCTGCAGCCCAGGGTGTGATCCTGGAGACCCTGGATCAAGTCCCACGTCAGGCTCCCTGCATGAAGCCTGCTTCTCTCTCTCTGCATCTCTAAGAATAAATAAATAAATAATTTTTTTAAAAAAACGGCACTGTCAGATATGGTAGGTAGTAACCACATGTGGCTGTTTATAATTAATCAGAATTAGAAAAACATGGGACACCTGGGTGGCCCAGTGGTTGAGCATCTGCCTTCAGCTCAGGTCGTGATCCCCGGGGTGCTGGGATGGAGTCCCTGTGGGGAGCCTTCTTCTCCCTCTGCCTATGTCTCTGCCTCTGTCTCTGCGTCGCTCATGAATAAATAAATAAAATATTTTTTTACAAAAAAAAAAAAATCAGAAAAACATTTTAGAATTCAATTCCTCAATCTCACTAGCCACATTTCAAGATCTCAATTGCCACATATGGCTACTGGCTATTGTAGTAAATGGCTCAGACAGAGGACATCACTTCACCCCAGAAAGTTCTATTGGACCGCACTGCTCTAAAACAACCCAGCCGAAGCCATGCACATTCCTCTACCTCAACCTGGGGGAGCCAGGCTAGCTACTGGGGTGGGTGCAAACAAAAGGTGACCAGGAGGGCGCACCTGCAGACCCAGGTCCCTCACACCTCTGGGCACCCTGCGCACCTGGTGGTGAGCCGCCACAACTTGTGGGGCCCTGGGGTGACTGTGTGCCGGCCGCCCTGGCAGGTCAGCCTCGAAGCGCTCCTGCGGCCCCAGCAGGGCGTCCGCAGCCTCCGCCCAGAGCCCCTCAGGGAGGCCCCAGGGGGATCCGGCTCTGGGCGGAGGCCGAGGAGGGAGGTGGGGGCTCCCCGCTCGTCCCGGCCGGGACGCGGAGGGCTGGGGAGCTTCCTCTGGGGGGCGCGTGGGGGGAGCCCTCGAGGTCCCGGAGCCCCCCCCCAGCTCCGCCCGCGCCGCGGCCCCGCCCGCCGGGCCCCCGCCGGCCCCCCCGCGCCCCCGGCCGGAAGCTCCGGGAGGGGGCGCCCCGCCCGGCCCGGGCTCCGCGCCAGCCGCACACACTCACGGAGCCTCGGGAGCCACCATCTTGCGCGGTGGACGCTCTGGCCGCGGGCTCCTCGGGCTCCGCTGAGCGACAGCAGCCACTAGCGGTGCCGGGGCGCAGAGGCGCCAGCAGCCGGCGAGGGCCGCCCTGCCCGCGCCCCGGGGCTCGCCCGCCGCGGCCACCCCCACCGCGGCCTGCGCTCGCAGGCGGCGGGGGACGGAGAGGAGACGGCCCAGGGCTGTCCCGCCAGCGCGAGGGGGGCAGGCCCATTGCTTCGGCCCGGCCCGGTGCCTTCCCGAGGGGCTCCCCGGGGCGAGCTCCCCGGGGCGAGCCAAGCGGAGCGCTGGGAGGCCCCAGCAAAATGCTTTGGGATCGCAGAGGAAGAGGGGGCGGGGGGGGGGGGGGGCGGTGAAGCCGAAGGTCTGCGGGGACAGTGTATTAGGTTAAGTGCCCGACAAGAGAAGTTTTACCAGGGAAGACATCCCAGGCGGGGCACGCAGCAACCCTGGGGAAGCTGGAAGTACAGTGCGGTCTGCAAAGGTCGGGGCGGGGGGCTAGGGGAGGCTGCTGCGGGAAGCCTCAATACTCCTGGCCTGGTGGGGAAGCTCAGAGAGTGAGCTGGGAGCTCAATTTTTAATCTAGTGAGTTATTTGTAATGGGAATACTTGGATCCCGTGGGGGATGGGTGCTGGTGGAGAGAGGCCTGATGGCTTCCGAGAGCTCTAAGATGCACAGGAGACCCTCACCCCTGTGTGGGTTCCCAGGAGAGGGGAGGGCGTGATGGAGGAATGTGGAGTTGTGGCAGACCATCCCTCCCAGACCTGGGGTCCAGAGGCCTGCCCTGGAGCTCCAGGGACATTGAACTCTGAGGCCTTGGGCTGGACGCTTACCTATAAGCCTCGGTTTCCTCCATCTGTTAAGTGGGAATTAAGGCTGGGTGAGGAGGAAAGGGCAGGGCAGGATGGGTCTGAGGAAGAAATGAGCTAGGTGTGGAGGCCATTTAAAAAGGGGCCGCCTGGGCAGCCCTGGTGGCTCAGTGGTTTAGCACCGCCTTTGGCCCAGGGCATGATCCTGGAGACCCGGGATTGAGTCCCACGTCAGGCTCCCTACGTGGAGCCTGCTTCTCCCTCTGCCTGTGTCTCTGCCTCTCTCTGTCTCATTAAATAAATAAAATATTTAAAAATAAAAATACTAAATAAATAAATAAATAAATAAATAAATAAATAAAAATACAGAAGTATTCAAAAAAGGGGGGGGGGGGGCGCCTACCCAGTGGCGTAGCAGTTTAGCGCCGCCTGCAGCCCGGGGTGTGATCCTGGAAACCCAGGATCAAGTCCCATGTTGGGCTCCCTGTGTGGAGCCTGCTTCTCCCTCTGCCTGTGTCTCTGCCTGTGTGTGTGTGTCTCTATGAATAAATAAATAAAATATTTAAAAAAGAGGGGGGGGGCGCCTAGGCACTTGGTGACTTAGTCTCCCCTTCCCATCAATATAGTCACTCAGAAATGCCTCCTAGCGGCACCCCCCCCCCCCCCCCCATTGGATTACACTCTTCTAAACAAGGCCTAGGCCACACGTTGATTTGAGGTCAGGGCATCTCCGGTGGTTTCTGGAAGCTCCCCCAGCACCCTTCACACAGCACTGCTCTGTACCACCCACCGTCTGCTGCTGACATTCACCATGAACCCTGGCCCCCAGGGCTGCTGGGATGACGCATGAGTCATGGCACATGCACACACACGAGATTGCCTGGCTTGTGGGTACACTCAAATGAAAGGAGACACTGCAGACCCTAAACCTGTCCCAGGATGGGACCGCACAGCCCCACACCCATGAAAAGTTCAGGTATGGGGGAGGAGGGGTCTTCTGTGATAGCATTTTGCAGCACAACACCCTGGCTAAGTCCCTCCCTTCCCCACTCTGACCAGGGGTCCACAGCTGGGACCCACAGCTCATTGGAAGAGGGTGGGTTGTGGCTCTGGTCAAACATAAACATACTAAACTGAGTAGCAGAGAAAAGGCCACCCCCTGGGGTCCAACTGAGGCTGGGGCACAGAGCAGGTGTCTTATGAATTAACTTCACTCTGGCTGCCACCCAAGGGAGAGGATCGGGGCAAACCACATCCTGCTGTTTTGCCATTGCTTGGAAAGATCCACAGGAAAGCACAGGAACACACACCCTGAGATCCATAGGCACCCACATAGATGGCAACAGGCACAAACACCAAGGCACACACTTACACACATCCCCTCATGATGAGACCATGTAGGCACATTGATGTGTGCATATACAGAAGTGGTACCCATGCAGAGATGGACAGACACCCACACCGGCGGGGGGCAGAGAAGGGCCCAGAGGCTACGCACAAGCATGCACGTACACATAGACAGGCAAGATCAACAAAGACACACTCAGATCATATATACCCAGGGGGACAGACACAGGAGGGCACCCGGACCTCTAGTAAGGCATATACAGATAATCGAAACCACAGACAGGCAGCGGCACGCACCATCACAGAGACACGTATATACAAAGACCTATGTACAGACGCATATGCCCAGAGATAGGTGTATGCGCACACCCTCCCTTCCAACATCAAATGCATCAGATAAACACACAAGCTCATGTCGCCAAACCCAGAGTCTCTCTCTTGCCCCATCACAAGTCATAAAGGCAGATGGGAGGGTCCTCCCTGAGGCACACACACATCTCAAATAGTAAGCTGCCCATCCTATCACAGATGAAACCAAAACTAAAGGAAATGGGAGTCTAGGAGGAAGACAGAGCAAAGGTAGGGAATGGGGGGACTGATCTGAGATCTCCTTGCCCACTCCCCAGTCAGCTTAGAATTTTCACCATGGCCAGAGGGTGCTCCCCACATTCTCCAGAGCCCCCTTCCTGAGCTGGAGGGAGACCCCCAAGACCAGACACAAGAAGAACTCTACCTCCAGCCCTTGCTTTTATGGAAGGGGTTCCCAAAAATACTTCTGAAAAGGTAATGGCTGTCTCCCTCAAAGAGTGCCAGACAACCCGTGTGTGGAGAGGTGAGCCCGGAGACCATGGATAAAGGTGGGGGGCAGAGGTGTTAACCCTAGGGCAGTGGCTGGATCTCAGATAGGAGCTACCCAGATTTCTGCCCCTCTCTCTCTGTCCACTTCTCTCTCTTTCTCTCTCTGCTGAAATAATGACTCCCTCTTCAACAATCCCTCTGCCCCACCTGCCACAAACCTCCTTGGAGGCTCCTGGCAGCCCCTTGGAGGCAGCTGAAGGTATGATTTGATACAAGGAGCCTCTGGCACAGGCTCCTGCAATATGCATCTGGCCCAGAGTGTAGCACACCTCCCTCAGGCAGGGTGTACCTCCTGTTTCCTGACCAGTCCTGCCCTCACCCCCATGCCCACCTCTGTTCCCCGCCAGAGTGGGGGCTCCCCTGCCCAGCCCTGGACCTGGAAAAGGTACCAAGAGTCAGCTAGCTACCAGAATCTCTCCACAGACAACTTTTGGGGACCCACAATAGCAGCCAACGTTTGGGCAGGGAGAAGAGAGACCCACCCTCCTGGGAGCCCCCTCCCCATGCTCTGGCATCCTCAGCACTCACCCAAGAGCATTCTCCGCCTTCGCCTTCGGAGGCACCGCGGAGCGCCGTCTGAGGAGCGAATGAAACCAGCCAGAGAGTGACAGAGGGAAGGGGTGGGGATGCGAGGGACAGGAGGGGAGGGCGGAGGGAGGGACTCCTGCTGGAAAGCAGCGGTGGCAGGGCCCTTTCTCGCCTTGCCTGGAAGGAGCTGCCAGGTTCCCGGTTGCTCCCATCCCAACCAGGGTGGAAGGCATAGAGCACTTCCTGCCCCAAGGGTGGAGGATGGGGCAGATGTGGGGCCTGGGGGGGGGTGGATATCCATCCCCCTCCTCCCCAGAGTCTCGGGCTAGTGTATCCTGTACTTCAGTGCAGAGTTGACCCTGCCTGTAGAGACCTCCAGAAAGGAGGGGCTACCAGCCCCTTCTCAGTTTGCCAGAAAGTTCTTGCTGAACTTTAAAGCCCTGCCTCAGGGTTTGCTGCTGCAGGAGCCCTCATTCCTACCCAGCCTTGCTCCATCCTCTGGCCCATCGTCCCCTTATATTTACCTCCTTTGGCTGAAGGGGAAACTGGCCCAGAAAGGCCTTACCACTTCATCCCAGAGCACTGGCCATGGTGTTGGGGGAAGGGAGCCCCAGGCGGCTTGTCCCTCTTAGTCCAGTACCAGGGCCATTGGACCTACTACCTGGGCAATGCCTGGGGTGGGCAGTGCGGGCAGGGGGGTGGTCATTTGGTCAGCTAGAACCTTTCTGACATTACTCCCCTGCTCCAGACCCTTCCCTACCCCCCTAGTCTCTGCTTTCCTCCATTGGCTCCTTCCTCCCCCTCCTCTTCCTGACTGTGGGCCAGCTCTCTACTCACCTGAGCACCTGGTGACTGGGAGGGAGTGGAATGGGGGTGGGGGGGAGGCAGCCAACCCACAGCTGGATCCAGTCTGGCATTCCAAGCCCAGGCCCAGCACTAGCCCCCCACCCCCCCAGCATCCTGTCTCCACCAGACAATAACCTGTAATCTCTGGAGCAGCCAGTACAGCCCGCAGAGGGTCTGGGGAGGGGTTGGCAGCAGCAGCTCCTGAAAACAGGTTTGTTAGGAAGAGGCTCTGGGGGGACGGAGTTGCTCGTTTGGGGAGAGGAAGGAAACTCAAGCCCACGGCTAATTAACCCACCCAGACACAGATGGAATCTTTGTCTTCTTGAGGACAGGGATCTGAGCTAAGCCCCCTAATTCTCTACCCAGACAAGCTTGCATTTCCAGGTGGTCCCTGGGAGGGAGGAGTGTCTGATGGTCAGGTTCGCCCCTGGGGGAGGAGGATGTGATGGTGGTCCAGGGAGAGTGTCACCTGCCACTGGCGGAGTACAGCAGCAGTCTAGACTGTGTATACCCAAGGGCAGGCACCTAGCACTCTTGGTTAGACTGCAAGAAGAACTTACCAGTGGCATTCGGGGGAGCCCAGTTTCTCTGAAACATGCACCCAAAGGTCTTGGGATGGACTGAGGGGCCCCGCGGAGGAATCAGCAGCCAAGGGAGGTACTGAAGCGATTGGGGGGACAGGCTGGAGGCCTTCCAGGGCTTCCTGATGGGACTGAAATTAATCCATCTGCGGGGAGTGGGGGGTGAGGAGCTCATCAAACCGGTGACTCAGGCGTGACCTGAGCTCAAGGTCTTTGATCTCTGGGGCTCAGAATGCAGCAAGAGGCTTGTGCAGTCAAAGACTCTAAGAGGAGATGGAGGGCCTGATTAGAACAGGAGCTGGGGGGGCGGGATTTGAGGGTGGTAGGTCGGGGTTGGGGGGGACAGCCTCCACCTACCACTCTGATGCCTGGCCACCCCCAAAGCACCTTTGCCCTGAAATCCATTACCATCAGACTTCATCTGTGTTCTCCTGTCCCCCTTAGAGTCTACTCTGCACTCCCCACCCAAGGCCCCCCTGACCCAGTCAGAACTTAAGTCATTTTCAAAATCCCCTTCTCTCTGCTCTGGTGTCATGTTGCAGTATGGTGGTGGTGGTGGGGTGGTTGCAGTGAATTGTATGGCTGGGTCAGTCCAGCCAAGAGAAGGGAGATGGGAGGGATTGGCTTCGGGAGGCTCCCTTCCCCTCCCCAGCCAGGTGAGACCAAGTGGGAGATGGCTGGCATCTCCATTTTCCAGTGGAGGATACCAAGGCACAAGGCAGAGGAGAGCCATGGGTTCTGAGTACTGTGGAATCATCTGGGAGCCAGTCTGCCTTCTCTGGCCATCCCTCCCCAAGGTCCAATGTCTCTTAATATATGCTGCTCTCCTCAGCAGCAAGGAGGGTAGTCAGACACGCTAGGACCTGAACCCAGCTCTGTGCCTTTGGGTATGTTGCTAAACTCTCTGAGCTCCAACATCCCAATGTAAAGTGAGAACTGAGTGCCAGCATCTACTCCAGGTGTGGCTGGGTGAGGAGGGAATGCCTTGCTGCACATGGAAGTGCTTTCCAAGCAGTTTGGGTACTAAGTGGATGCTTCTCCTGCCCTGGGCTGGCCCAACATCCACACTAGAGGTTGGGGCTAAGAGGCTTGAACCAGTAAACCTTTGTGTAGGTGTTCAAGAACCACCTAAAATTTGTGTGTGTGTGTGTGTGTGTGTGCACAGGCATGTGTGTGATCATCAGTAGGGTCACTGAGTTCAGCCTTATTGGGGTGGAGGTGCCTGGTGCCCACAGGCACCCTGTGAGGGGTGGAGGAAGGGCAAGGGGGGGTGGGGAAAGGTGGCTCAAGACACATACACACATTCCTGCAGAATGAAAGGGCCTGCTGTGTAGGAGACAGATAAGGTGGAGGGTGGGGAGGGGAAGTTGGGGAAGTACCTGCAGGAGGGAATTGGGGAAGTGTGGACATGGGCACCTGACATTTCCCCATGCTGTGCCCCCTCCCAGGTGTTCCAGGCTCACTTAGGTATGGCTGAGTGAGGAGGCCTCTGAGAAGAGGGAAGAGTCCTCGCCCCCCCTCCTACGGATGGCCTCAGGGGCGTGAGCAGGAGAGGGTCCTCGCCTCACTGCCTGTGACGGCCTGTCACCCTGCAAGCCTCCAGCCCCACAGACCCCTAATCAAAGTGACAGCTCCAGGGGGCCTCCCAGAGCACCATCCCACCCCCACACCACCTTCAGCAGCCTGCCAACAAACGAGTGGTCCTCCTAGCTGCCACAGACCTGAGACCTCACGTGTCTAGTGTCTAGCAACAGAGCCCTGTGGTAAAGGCTCCTCATACTTTGCCTCATGGCTCTTGAAAGTTTACTGTGACTCTGTTGTTCAGAGGATGAGGCTGCCCCGGTCAGCTGCACCCTAAGGGCTCTCTGCTCTGGCCCAGTACCCACCAAGTGCTGGGAGAGGCCTGCAGCATGGCTGAGGTCCCTTCACCCCCACTCCTAACCCCAGGGCAATTGCTAGCATCTTCTTGTTGGGGCTGCCTCTCCCACCCCCAGCTCTCAGAGAGCCCAGGAGACAGGAGAAATCCATGGAAGTGGGTGGGTGTTGGGGGGTCATGGCCTAGAGTAGCCTCAGAAGTAATGAGGCCAACAGCAAACAGGTTCTTGGCTGCAGCCTCCAATTCCAGGGTTCCCAGAAATCTGAGGGCCCTTCACCCTTGCACTAGGCATTAGTCATCACTCTTTCATGCTCCCACAGTGCTGCTCACTCCCTCAGCAGGGCTGTTAGAAAGGTCTGCCCCCCCCCCAAAAAAGAAAGGTCTGGCCCCAATGCTGTCTCCCCCCTAGACCATTATACCCAAGGGCAGGCACTGAGTAGAATCCTGGCTCAGACCAGCACATGCAGAAGACTGGAGGGACAGTGACTCACTTCCCATTTAATCATCTGGAGAGGAGTAGCAGGCATCATGTCTCCTGGTGTCCCCACAACCCTACCCAGAACTCTGGGGATGAGGACCGTGGGAAGAAGGAAGCCCCACGAAGGGGTCCCCCTTCCCTTGGGCAGTCTGTCTCTGGCCACATCTGGTGCTGTGGCCTTTGCTCCTCGCACACACATCGCCTGCTCTCTCCAGGTGGGTATGGTGGGTGAGAAGGGGAAGAGAGAGGCTTGTACCACAGGGACTGCTGCCCAGAAGCAGGGCCTGAAGAGGCCACGTGGGGCAGGGGCGGGAGGGTGGGCAGCCAGGCAAGACTGGCCTTCCCCACCTGGAGCCATCCTGGGCACCTTCCTCTCCACATCATCCAGTCACCCAGTCCTGCTGGCTCTGCTACAGAAAAAACCCCAGAACCTGTTTCCTCCTTCTTCTCTTGCACCCCCAAGTCTTACCCTTCCCCCATGCTAGAGACATCTAGAAATACAGACAACTCCTGCTCAGAGCCCTTCAGTGATACTTATCACCTTTGGGACAAAGGCTAGACACCCAGCCTGGCGGTGAGGCCCTCATGAGTGGTTCCTGCTCAGCTTCAACCACAGCCACACATCCAGCACTGCCACCGCTCCCAGCAGGCTGCGGGCCTCAGGCCCCACGGCATTTGCTCTAGCTGTTGCTCTGCCTGGGATTTCCTTTCCATCTCCGAGATCCAACAAGTGACATCAGTGTCACTTCTCTGAGGTTTTCCCTGACTTCTGCCAATTCCATTCTGCCTCTGACTTCTCCAAGCACCGTTATTCTATCATAAAAAAAAAAAAAAAAGGGATCCGTGGGTGGCACAGCGGTTTGGCGCTTGCCTTTGGCCCAGGGCACGATCCTGGAGACCCGGGATCGAATCCCACGTCGGGCTCCCGGTGCATGGAGCCTGCTTCTCCCTCTGCCTATGTCTCTGCCTCTCTCTCTTTCTCTCTCTGTGACTATCATAAATAAATAAAAATTTTATAAAAAGCACCGTTATTCTTATGTATTCTTATACCGTATTCTTCGAAACCCGTTATGATCTTGGACAAACTTGTCTGCGTGGGTCTTCAGACAGCTCTTTCTTTGACAGGCAGGTATGCCACCTTTGAAAAATATGAATTCCCGGGCAAATAACTGTATGTCCTCAGTTATATGCAGAATCTAAAAAAGCCAGTACCATAGAAATAGAGATTACAGTGGTCGTTGCCGGGGGCTGGTGGGTGGGGACAATGGGGAGATGTTGGTCGAGGGGCATAGACTCCCAGCTGTAAGACAAATAAGATCTGGGGATCAAGGGACACCTGGGTAGCTCATTGGTTGAGTGTCTGCCTTTGGCTCAGGCCATGATCCTGGGGTCCTGGGATTGAGTCCTGCATCAGGCTTCCCACAGGGAGCCTGCTTCTCCCTCCACCTATGTCTCTGCCTCTCTCTCTGTCTCTGTCTCTCATGAATTAATACATAAAATCTTAAGAATAAAAAGATCTGGGGATCGGATGCACAGTGGGGTGACTATAATGAACAATACTGTATTACCTACTTCAGTGGAGAGATGTTAAATGTTATCAACACACACACGATCATAATTATGTGAGGGGAGGGAGGTGTTACCAAACCTTATGTGGTAATCGTCCTGCAATACAGATGTGTAGCAAGCATCATACTGTATACCTTAAACTGACAAACGTGTCAATAATACCCCAATAAAGCTAGAAAAAAGTAAAAATACGAATCCTCCAAACAAACTGTTCTATAGCTTGCACAGAACTGGTTTCTATAAATAGCTAATGAATGAATGAGAGACTTTTGAACACAGACATATATACACACACGCACACACTCCAGAAATATCCATACAGTCAGATACACTCTTCCTCAGAGTCACACGCTTGGTGTCCAGCCCCAAGCGCTCAGGTGGAGGAGCTGGTCCCAGCATCAGGCCATATCCTGCCTTTGCTTATGCAGTGACTTCTGCCTGCAGTGTCCCTTCTTCCCAGGCCCCTGTTCCCAAAGCTCAGTGTGGCCCCCTTCTTCCAGGAGGCCTTTTCTGGCCTTATCCCCAGTGTATAATCACTATTTCTCCCTTTGTATCCGCATGTGGCCCCCACAACACTCTTCTGTTCTTTTTGTGTCCGCCTCAGACCAAAGACATACTCCATCTCGGAGCGGGATGGTGAGGAATAAGATGAGAATTTGTCTCCAGTTCCCAGGGAACACAGTGGGCGACCCCTGAGTATTCACCAAAAGAACAGGCTGCCTTGTTACAGAGTTCAGAGTGTAGCCCTCTGGCAAAGCTACCAGCCCAGGCTGCAAAGTAGGCTTCTGGTGGCTACTGTCAAGAACCAGGTAGAAGTTCTGGTCCTGACCATCTCCCACACTGGGCCTGGTTCTGAACCTGTTTCCCTTGCCAGCCAGCAGCCTGCCTCTCCTTGTTTTCCCCATGGCCCCTATATGCCTGTCAGTTGGAATCACCCTCATGAATGCATTCACCCATTTCCCCCAGAAATCTGCCCTGTTGCCAGCGGGCCCCTTCAGTGCTCATAGCCAAACCTCTGCAAAGTCACCCTAGCCAGGGAGAGGCAGAAATCCTGGCCAGGAGTCCAGCCTTCAAAGGAAGAGGGGCTTTCCCTGTCCCTCAGCAGGAGTGTCATGTACCTTGCTGACCTTCAGAGACTAGAGCAGGAGCCCAGGCTACCCCTGATCGGAAAGACTCTCCATGCCAGGGGGCTTCAGACTGGACAAATGTTTTAGGAGTCCTGGCCCCAAGAGACCCCACAGGGAGAGCTCCCACACCCCAAAAAGACCTGAAGAGAAGCCCTCAGTCCTGAAGACCCTCAGATCCTGAGAGACCCTATGGAAGGTTGTCCAGATGTATCAGGGGGACTTGTGACCCTGAGACCCCATTGAGGGCACCCCAGACCCAAGACCCTCCCCAGAGAGAGGCCGCAGACCCAGAGCCTATCATGGGGCCCAGAAGAAGCCTGTGGGAGCAGCGTCCCTCTGCCCCTCCACACTGACCTGGCCCTGTGGGGGTCTTCCCCAAGCTGAGCTGCCGAAGCCGCCGCTGGTGGGCGCGCCCCCCACAGTGCACCTGGGCCTGGGCTGCTGAGTTCAGCTGGATGTTGCAGACATCACAGAGAGTGTAGGATGGCCGCTTCCTCTCCCGCTTGGGCTTAGGCGGTTCTGGGGGCCGAGGGGGGCACTCCGTAGCTCCAGATGTGGGGGGCTCCTTCTCACCCGGGGGAGAGGGACTCAGTGGCCGCTTCATACCTGAGCAGATAAAGAGGGAGACCAGTAAACAGGCTGAGTGTTGCGAACACACAGAAGGAGCAAGAGGAGTTCAAGTCATGGAGACACCTGCGCCCTGTGTCCCAGGTGAAACTCCCCGGCTTTTGAACATTCCCAACACAAGGGTGGCAAAAGGGAGTATAGCAGGGTCCATTTCAAACAAAGCAGCATTAAAACACAGGGACAGGGAATCCCTGGGTGGCTCAGCGGTTTAGCACCTGCCTTCAGCCCAGGGCGTGATCCTGGAGTCCCGGGATCGAGTCCCACGTCAGGCTCCCTGCATGGAGCCTGCATCTCCCTCTGCCTGTGTCTCTGCCTCTCTCTCTCTGTGTCTTTCATGAATAAATAAATAAAATCTTTAAAAAATAATAAAAATAAAACACAGGAACATCTGGAAGAGTGTCACATGTGTCCACACACCCAGAGGCTGACACCTGGGGGCTTGGCCACAGAGCAAAGCTCAGAGAGGAAGACTTGGATTTGGGGGGCCGGGGGATCACGGAGGAAGAGGCAGCAGTGAGGTTAGGGGAGTGACACTGGGGGAAGCCAGGGCCCTATTCTCAGCCCCACAGCAGGCGCTGACAGTCCTGTGACAGGCAGGCATGTGGCGCTTGCTGCAACCACTAGCCAGAGGGGTGAGTGCAGAAACCCTACCTCCCTGTGCCCAGTGCCTGGCCGGGTGACATTCACAAACACTGACAGTGTGTGAAGCCATCCCCACCCCTGACCCACGTGGCTCCAGATGTCACTTGCTGTGTTGGCCACCCAGGCCGTGGCAACAGTTGATATTTTCAGTAGCAACCTGGGCCCTCCTGCCTGTGTCTGCTGAGCACAGCCTCTTCTCTCTCTCTCTCTCTCTCTCTCTGTCACTCACACACACACACACACATACACACACACACACACACACACACCACCCCTCCAGACCCCTCATCTGCCACACACAGATGTCATCTTTCCATTCCAACTCACTTCTCTGGAACGTTCCTGCCTGACTCCTCAGCTCTGACCTGCGCTATTCTGGGGTTGCCAGCTCCCTTTCTCACACCGAACTGTGTTCATTTTCACTTCCTGGGCCTGTGTGCCCGCTCCCTGCCTGTGCTGCACACCGAGGGGCTTCTTGCAGGCAGGGCCTGAGCCTCGCTGGCCGGGACATGTGACTTCCTCACAGCCCGCAGAGGAAACCCCCCCTGGGGACACCTTGATTTTGGACCTCTAGCTTCCGGGACGTGAGGCAATACATTTCTGTTGTGTAGGCCACCTGGTGCGACGGCCCTACGCCCTACGAAACTGCTACCTGCTGGCTTTCCTGGGTGCCTGAGCGCGGCGGCCCGCGAGCCTGGTGCCCCGGCGAGGATGCAGTACCAGCGACAGCCTCCAGGTGGCGCAGCGAACAGCTCGCGGGAAGCTAAGCTGGAGCTCCGGACCCCTCCCGGGAAGGAGGACCCCGCTCCTCCGCTCCTGGTGCCCCACCCCTACCCCGAGCTCCGCCAGCCTCCCGGGCACTGTGTCTGGGGTCCAGGGCACAGTTCTGCCCACAGAGGGCACCCTGGGAGGTCACTCCCATCACCTTGTGAGGGACCCCCTCCTCGGCTGAGTCCCCACCTACATTCTCCACTTTCTCACCTCTAGGTGGAGGTTCTCAGAGTCACATTCCTGCCTGCACGAGTCGTTCCCCACTCTGGCAGCAGGAGGAAGGACCAGGGAGAAAGTACGGGGTGCAAGTGTTTTAGGAGGGGGTCCAACGTGCCAGTGGGGAAGAGGCTTCAGGGGCCTGAGATTTTCCTGGCCACCCCTAGGAGAAGAATGGCCGGCCCAGCCAGGGAGGGGACAGGGGGATTTTGAAATCTTGGTGCAATTTATGACAGGCAGGCTGAGGACATGGCCCAAGAGAGCCGACAAATATCTGCCGGGGGCTGATTAAACCTCTGTGATATACAACCTCTGGGCTCACAGGGCCTGCCTGGATTCCGGGGCTAATTGTGTTCCTCTGGCCAGGCTGCTGGCCTGCTGCAACCTGCCCTGCCTGACCCAGCCTTCCCAGCTGTCCCCTCAGGAGCCACACCAACCCAGCTAAGCCATGATTCCCAGCCAGAAAATGTGGAGGAGTGGACACTTTTGAGGGCACATACACATCTGTCTAACCCCTGCGGTTAGCATCAGCAGGCCAGCACCCCCTGTCCTGGTCCCTATAAAGAAGCAGGATGACTCACCCTAACTGGACCTATACTTGGACAGGGCCTGGCTGGTGCAATTTCTTTTACAGAAGAGGAAATTGAGTCCCAGAATAGGGGGGTGGACTTGCTTCAAAGTACATGGAAAGACAGTGAAGAGCTGTTTCTAGAAGCTTCCTTGACTACTTCTTTACCCAGCTGCCCAGGCCACCTCTTTAGATTTACAACCCCATTTATTGAGAGCTTACTATGTGCCAGGTGCTTTATACATAGGATCTCTTTTAAACTTCATAACAACCCCATGAGGTGGGCACTATTATTAACCTATTATCCCACCTCATAGATTAGAGAACAGGCATTGAGAAGTTTCATAGCCAGACAATCTGACCCTGGAGCCCAAATCCTTAACCACTGCCCTATTCTACCTCTCCTTAAAGCCTGCCAAGCCCTCTTTTGAACTTCTAGTTGGGGGTGGGGGTGTTACAGATTCTAGGAAACTCCTGAGAAGACCCTACAGATTCTAGGAAACTCCTGAGAAGACCCTCGGGATGCCCAGCCCCTAACAGGGGCCACACCCTGGCCAGAAGGGGTTGGAGCCAGAGAGGCTGGGAGGGAGGGATGTAAAGAAAGCCTGAGAACAGAACCTCAGCTGAGTTCTGGAAAGACCAAGTGAAAGCAGGGGAAAGAGCATGCACGTACCCAGGTGTCTGTCTGCGGTTTGCACAGGAAGGCGGTAAAGCCCTCCTGCTCCCACCTTCCCTGAGGGAGCGCTAGAGCTGCAGCAGGGTTGGACTGTGGAGGGAGCCACTCATTTAAAGACAGGTTCACACCAGAGCTGGAGAGCTGATGGAGGCCAGGGTTGCTGCCTGTCTGTCTGTCTGTCCATCCATAGGGAACTGGGGGCGGGGGGGGGGGGGGGGGGGCGGTGGAGGGAGCACCCAGGCTCCACCTCCACCCCTTTTGCCTTGATGAATGGACTTCAGCTTGGGTTTCCATGGGGCCCTCGGCAAGGCAGTAGGGTGGAGCTCTTGGCCTGCCTGTCCAAAGAGGGCTGGAAAGGGACCTTGGAAGCCACACAGTGCCAAGCAGGGAGTTTTTTCAGCTGCAGCCTGGGGAAGGGGTCCTCAGGAAAGAGCTGCTTTTGCCAGAGGGTTAACAGGAGAGGAAGGTTCTAGGCCTGTCCCCAGCCTTTGGCACGGCATGAAGGGCTCCCTCACTAAATCCTTAATGAGCCCAATTACACTCTGGTATTTTCCCCCATGCCTGCCAACATCTACTCTCCTACCTTCCCTAGCCAGGTCCTAGGCCCTGCCTCTGAGAAGGGAGCCCAGCTGGCTGGCCAACCTTAGGCTAGTCCCTGTGCCCCTGGGCTTCAGTTTTCCCTCTTTAAAGAGAGGGGGTGGGGCTGGGCTAATCTCTCAGGTCCTTTGCAGGCTGGGTTGCCACTGCAACACAGAGCAGCTGCCTCTAAGGTGGGGTGAGGGGAAGACCAGGTCCTATTTGTCTGTTCCAGCCACCAGAGGAAGGCGGGGTGGGTATGGAGAAAGACCTGGTGAGTGCTCCTTGCCCTCTGGCCAAACAGCACCTCCATTAACCCTCACAACAACCCGGTGAGGCTTTACAAATGAGGAAATGAAGGCTCAGAGTCGAAAAGAGAGGCAGGTGAGTGGGGCCAGTCCCCTCCCATCATGTGATGCAGGGGGAGGGGGTGCACACCATGGCAGCCCCCATCCCTCTCACTCACAGGATCACCAACAGGAGTTGGGGATCCTGCCCTTCCCCACCAACCCAGCTGCAGAGAAAAGTGTCTGGAAGAAGAGAGGCCATGTCTGTTCTTGTCCTAGCAGAGTGTGAGCCCTCCTGGGCCCGGCTCAGTGCCCCTGAGGAGCCACCACTGAGCATTTTGGTCTCTCCTGCCACCTCCCCACTCCCAAGGCTGACAGCTTTCTAGGGTGAGGAGGAGGGAATTAGCCACTTCAGTTCATGGCCACTAACAGGGTGGCATCTGCCCCAGCCATCCTGTGGGCTCAGAGAGCTGGAGTCACACCCAGGTCACACCCAAGACTCCCTGGAGGAGCCAGAGACTACCACCTAGAGGAGTAGGATGGCCCTTTGGGACCTGCCATGCCAACCCCCAGCCCATACCTCCCTGCTTTGTCAGGGTGGGAGGCCCTGGGATGGGGCAACAGCTACTCCACTCCAGGTATCAGGAGCCAGTTGGGGCGGGGGGCAAACCAAGCAGCCATGTCTGTCTTCCCATCCAAAGTGGTGACAGAGAATGCCCAACACCTTCCCCTGGAGATGCTGGGTGCTGGGGATTTTAGGAGTAAACTGGCTAAGAGGTGCTGAAAGCCAACACTCAGCTCTAAGGAAGGGAGAGAGAGGGCATGGGAGGTGAGGGAGAGCCATGGTCCAGAGATGAGGTCACCATCCCCCAACACTTCTCCTCCCCCAGTCTGCTCTGTCTTCACCCCTAGTGGCTGGGTGTCCCAGAGGGCCTCCTGCCATCCTGACACCCCCAAAGATAGGGGCTGCCTCTCCTGGGCAGTGATACTCCCTCAAAAGAGCCTCAAGCCACCCCCAGGAAGGAAGTCCTTCTTGCTATCTAATCTGCAACTCTCCTTGCCTCTAAGATGATGATGGGGGGAAGGCGGTTAAGAAGAGTATTAGCCTTGGCACCCCCTTTTCTAGCCTCTGTTGCCAGGCAAGTCCTGGGAAACCTGACCTGTTGTGCTGGAGATCCCCTAGACCCCCACCCCTCTTACCACCAGGACCCAGGATCTTGGTCCCTGGTCTCCTCATCTGTGACCTGCTTGTCCAGCCCAGCTTTCCCCAGGCTGAGCGGTGGCTCCCTCAAACCCCATTCCCTGCCAGTGATGCCTCCACCATCAGCACTTCCAAGCTGGGGCTAGGGCATGAGTCTGAGGAGCCAGGGGGAGGAGGGTTGGGAGTACCCAGTCTGTTTGAGAGTTCCGGGTAGAAGGCAGGCCAGGAGAGCCCCACCTATGCCCTTTGCTGAAGATGAGGCAGCTGGACTTGGAGGGGGAAGGGCGGACAGGAAGGCCTCCAATGACCAGGAATCATATGGGGGGGGCAGGTGTGCTGTTTGCACCCCCAAAAAGACAATAGGCAATCACCCCTCCCCTACTCCTTCCATTCTACTTTATCCCAGGGGCTGATAAGGATGGATTGATTTGGGGGTTCTTTCGTTTCCTTAGGAAATGAAAGGGAGTGATTTGGCTGAGCTCCTTGTCTTCAGAGAACTGTCCCCTCCCTAGGGTGGGGGTCTCACCCTCTCTGCCCTGGGGTTTCCAGCCTCCCTTCCCCTAGGGGGAACTGGAAGTCCCTCTTGCCATCTCCCAACCTCGGCGGTTCACTACGGTGCAGTTCTTGGCTGCCCACCTCCCTCACCCCACACGGTGGGGCAGGGCCCCTGAGCCCTACAGAGCCACCCACAGCACCCCCGCGCCCCCGCTCGCGCCGCGGCCCCCTGGGCTCCAGCGGGCTCCCTCCGGGATGGGCAGCCGGGAGTGCGGTCCGCGGCCAGCGCCGGCGCCTACCTGAACGGCGCTCGCGACCCGAGCGGGGCCGCATCCAGCTGCCCTCGGCCACCCGGGACGATCCGGATTCTCGGCTCCTGGAGGTGCGCGGCGGGTGAGTCCCGGCCTGCGAGTCCCAGGACGGCGGCCGGTCTCCCGAGCCCGCCCCCGGCCGGCCGGCGCCGAGCAGGTGCCAGGAGCCGCGCCGCTGGGAGCCGAGCACAGGCGAGACCCCGGGAAGGAGCTGCGCGGCAGGGCTCCCCGGGAGGAAAGACGAGGGGAGACCCAGGGGTGCTCCTTGCAGAAGGGCTGGGCCCATTGGTGAGTATCCTTACCCTTCCCCGGCCAGGCATGAATGCCCCTTGGCGTCTGAAGGGTCCTAGGGATCGGGAAAGGGAGTCCCAAAGTGGCCACCTCCCAGGGCTCTGCTGTGATCTCCCCACCCCCTTTAAATCGCCTCTTTTCTGGGTGGGGTGGGGAGCTCGGAGAGAAGGAGAAAGCTGACATTCAGGGAGCACCTACTGGGTACCGGGAGAGATGGCATCAATCCTCATCACCACTCTCCCTGAACTGGTTTGATCCCCATTTTACAGACCAGGAAGCTGAAAGACAGGGATGTTAAGTAACTGGCCCGAAGTCATGCAGGAAGTGAGCATCAAGTGGGAGACTCCAGACTCCTAGGATCCCTCTCTGCAGGTCAGAGGAGACAGCCAGTGGGGAAAACTTCACCCATGCCTGCCGTTGGGATTCTTTTCTGATTTCTCCCAGGGAATCAGTGCATGGAGTCTGGCCCAGGGTGGTGGCACAGTGCAGGAGCATGAGGCCAAGCAGGGGCAGGCGGAGGCTAGAGGTACGACCTCCAGAGAACGCTCTGCCGTCCTTCTGTTAATGGAGAGGCAGTAACGGGGTAAGGAGGCGAGTCTCAAAGAAAGAGGATAGAATGGCTCTTGTATATCCAAAGAAGATGTGTCAGTGCTGCTCACCCCCCATGGTGCTCAGGGCAGGCCTTGTGTTTACCAGGCCCTGGAAAGAGGAAGTCCCACCAAGGGGAGCCCTGGCCAAGCTTCGCCCCCTGGGGCAGGGCACCTGGCTGCTGCTCAGTTTCGCAGAACTTCTTCCTGTACCTCACACCCACCAACTCACTCCTGTCTTGAGGCCTTTGCCCCTGCTGTTCCCCCTGCCTGGAACGCTCCCCTGACCTTCACAGGCTTGTTTCCTCAAGGCTCAGGCCTCAGCTCCAGTGTCACCTCCCCAGACCCCACTGTCACAGCCCCACTATCCCTTGTTCTAGTCTCGGGTTTACTTCCCTTTTGGCACATCTCCCAAGATGTCCTTCTTCTGCTTGGACACTTACCTGTCTCCCCGTGAGGGCACAGCCTTTATCTCCTACATGTCTAAAGCACCAGCCCAAAGCCTGATGCGTAGCTAACAGATGCTCGATAAACAGTTGCTGAATGAATGCATGAGTTCATTTCCACTCTAAAAGCAAATCCATTTTACATTGCACACTTCAGCTGGGTGAATTGTATGCTGTGTGAATGAGATCTTAATAAAGTGGTTACTATAAAAAAGGCTCAGGGTGGGGCTGACAGTCATGGTACACATGCCCCTCGCCATCCGGCAGCACACCCGTCCTCTCACTTGATCCAGTCACACCTCTGACCGGCACAGTCCACATCCTGTGTCTGTCCATGGAGAATCACAGTTGCTCAGATTTGGAAGAGGTCTTCGAGGTCATCCTGTCCCCTCTGGCCTCTGCTTGCATATGCCAAAGATAGGGAGCTCACTGCCTCACAAAACAGAATATTCCATTGTTGGGTGGTTGTCAGTGACAGGAATCTCATGGATATGGGGGAAAGCTGCTTTCCTAGAATGCTCATGCACAGGTCCCGGATCCACTCCTGGGTCACTTAGAAGAAACACACCCCCCCACTGAACAGGGCTGGCAGCTTCTTCCTTTTTTTTTTTTTTTTTTTTTATTCATAGAGACACAGCTAGAGAGAGAGGCAGAGACACAGGCAGAGGGAGAAGCAGGCACCATGCAGGGAGCCCGATGCGGGACTCGATCCCGGGTCTCCAGGATCACGCCCTGGGCTGCAGACAGCACCAAACCGCTGCGCCACCGGGGCTGCCCTGGCAGCTTCTTCCTAAGGGCTCTCTTCTCCCAGCTAAAGAGACCCATTTCCCTCAATTCTTCTTCCCCTGACATGGTCACCTCCTCCAGGAAGCCACTCCTATGTGCTCCTAGGACACTTTGTATGGGTCCCTAACACTGTACTTTTCACATTGTATTGAAATGTCTTCCCCAAATCCCGCCCCAGCCACTGCTGCACTAAGAAGAGGTAGTTCTAGGCCTTTATTCATGCCCTTGCTTGTGACCAACCCACCTGAAATAAGCAACTTAATAACAATTTGTTTCAGGGTGGGGTGGAGTGGTATTATTATCCTGGTCATATCCCTCTAAACTGATTTAGGCTTGCTTGCTTTTTTTCCTTTCCTTTCTTTCTTAGATTTTATTTTTTCATTTGATATATATAGAGAGAGTGAGAGAGCACAAGCAGGCGGAGCAGCAGAGGGAGAGGGAGAAGCAGGCTCCTTGCTGAGCAGGGAGCCTGATGCAGGGCTTAATCCCAGGATCCTGGGATCACAACCTAAGCCCCTGATTTAGGCTTTCAGTGTCCTTAGAACAGAACAAGGGAGAGAATCACTTTTCCCCATTCTCAACCCTGTTTTCTATTCATCTCTTAACTTTTCTGCACTCTTGAGTCAGCTCTGTACAGAACTGGGGGTGGGAAGTCCATACCACCACCCCCCCAGGGCTATTTTCACACGTGATATGCTGGCAAAATCAGCCTCCCCATCTAGTCGCCAAGAGAGCAATTTCTTGCACTGTGAGCACCAGACCTTAGGCTTAGGCTTGCTGGTGCTCCCGTTCTGCCCAGCCTGTTGAAATCATTCAACAAGACCACAGGTGCCAGCTTAGTGCCACTGCAAAGACGTGGCTTCACCTAGATACCTAGGAATAACACACCCCCAAACTCCAACCCTGTACACAGACAAAACACTGTCATTAATTGTGGGCCTTCTGTATTCTTCCCACACCTTTATCCTCCCAGAGTCCAGAAAGGTCCGTATTCCTCTCCTTACTTTGAAGGTAAGGAAAGGGAGGCTCTGAGAGGTTAGTTCAACTGCCAGAGGCCACACAGTTAGAAAGGGGTGGAGTTGAAACCCACCCCAGTTGACTCCAAGCCCTACGCTCTCCGCTCTGGGTCCTGGTGCCTCTGAAGGCCTTATCTCAATATTCTCTGGGGACTTTTGTCCAGTAACAGTGGGATGGGAAAGAAGGAAACATGGAAAGCCTCTTCATAATAATGGGAGCTGGAAGTGCCAGGTGGTACTGGTGCTTCTTGCCCACCTACCACTTGCCAGAGGAGGGCTTCAGGCCCTGGGTTATTGCCTTCCCTGGCCGGAAAGTGACCATCAGTCCAAGCAAAGCCGAGTCTAGTTGGACCACTCAGTTCTCAGTACAGTACAGCACCAGAAATGGACTGGGGTCCTTACTCTGGCTGTGTGAGCTGAGGCAAGTTGCTTTCCTTCTCTGAGCTTCAGTGTCCTTACCTATAAAATGGGGTATGAATACATAACAGCAATGCACAGGGTAATAGGAGATCAGCCCTGCAGAGTGCCTGACATACATGCATCTGGTTAATAATATGAACATCATTAATGAGGTGTTATGGGACCCGCTTGAGGGACAGGGCGCCAGGGCTCAGAGTGGAGACGGGACTTGCCTGGCACATGGTACCAGCTTGGAACTGGCCTGCACAGGACAGGAGCCTGGTTGTGCCTGCTTTAAGGCTGAGTCCTATTCCCAGCCCTGTGGGGGCCTTCCCTGAGTGCCCAATAAATATAATTTCTCCCCCAAAATTATGAGATGGTTATACTAATCACTCATACTAATGGTAACAAGAGTTCCAGCTGAAGCAAAGCCCATAGCAAAGGGACTCAGGCAAGGAGCCATAGGCCCCTGCCCAGCCAGCTGCCTTCTATTCTGCTCATGGCCCCAACTGGGCTTGGGGAATGCAGAGTAATTCCGGGCCCCTGGGTTCCAGGAGGGTGAGAGAACCCTCAGCCCATCCATCACAGCTCCTTTCTGTTCCCACCAAAAGAGCAGAATCACTGAAGACTTGAACAAGTCTGCCATGATCCCTCCCCCAACGGGGCCAGCCTTTTGCCTCCTAAAATAGCCCAGAGCCACCATGTGCCCAGGGCGGCTCCCCACTGGTTGCAAATCCCCCTGAAATTAAATCCCCATCCTGCCCCAAGCAGGATGGCACCACCTCCTACCCTGCTGAGCTCCAGGGCTGGCCAGGCTCCCCCCAGTGGAAACCGGGGACAGTCGTCCTTCACGGTGACCGAGACATAAATCCCCAAATAATGAGACAGGCGCTGGGAACACAGAACCAGACACGGTGTTAATTGGTTTACTTCTGGGCAGGCATGATGTGGAGGCAACGGCAGCAGGCCTCGGTTTCCCGGACAGCAAAATGGAGCGGGGGCTGTCATGACTTCCTGCATCCCTGGCTGGGCTGATTTTCTATGCCCTCTGACCGGCCTCCCACCCAGACTCATGGGCAGCTCTTTCCTACCTGCCCAGAACACTAACTTCTCAGATGTCGAAGGGAAGGATCGGGATCCAGTTGTCCAGGTCTGGAGGTAGGGAGGCCCAAATCATCCCTCCCATGATCTAGAACCATCTTCTTTCTACTAAAACCAAACCAAAAGGCTCAGTCCACCTCAGCATACATGAGGATGGGGGGCGGGGAGGCAGGAGGGCCCAGTGGAGCCCCCTGTTCCTTATGTGAGACTGGTGATGGATTCTTGGATGAGCATGAGGTCCTCAGTCTGCAGTAATCAGGACGAGATTATCACATTAAACTTTAAAAGTCTTTGTTCAAAAAGAAGCAGCAGCAGCTGACACCATTGACTCCCCCGACTGCCACCATCACCTTCTCTTGGACCGTGGCCAGATGATCTCCAGATACTGGCCACTTGGAGGCTCCACTGCATTGGGCTCTGGCCTGGGCTACATCTGAGTTGTGGTGAGATGGCAGGGGGAGGAGTCAGGGAAGAGGGGTGAGCGTAGTCTGGGGGAGTAGTTTGGAGGGCCTCAGGGGAACTCAAGGAACTTGAGACTGGGCAAACCTGCACTTGGTACAACTCTACCACTTACTACCCTGTGCCCAGGAATGCACCCCTTTGCTCCACACCTCAGTTTCCTGGTCTGTGAAATGGGGATAACCATAAGGATAACCATTAGTAACTCCCCTGACCCAAGGCTGACAGCTGAGGAGATTAACTAAGATAACATACAGACAAAACCCTGCAAGCTGTAAAGAGCCATGGTGGTGTGAAGGATGGCATTGCTAGTTACAGCAGGAGGGACAAAGATAGGGCTGTAGAAAGAACTTCCTCACAGCTGTGCATGGGAGACCAATGGGGGCAAGAAAAGAGACAAGGCCAATGGGCCTGGGTGGGACCCCCAAAATGTCACCCACAATTCCCCTTCCCGCCCAGGGTGCCCATCCCCATGTCCAGACCAAACACCTCCCCTCCTGCCCATCATCTTGCCTTGCAAGGCTGCCAGCCTGTCCTCACTCTTTCCTGGTCCAAAACTATATCCAACCTGTGCTTGTTGCCAATGCAACGGAAATTATTTCAACCTCCTCACCCAACTTCGCAAAGCCGCCTGGGTTGTATAGGAGAGGCCAGAGCTAGAGGAAAGGGAGGTGGGAACTGGGGTGCCCACAGCAGGGTGGCCCCCTCCCTAGAATATTAACTTCAATAGCGGCGATCAAGAAGGCAGTCAGCCTGCTGGGAGGACTTCCCCATACTGCCCATGGGAGGGAAGGGAAAGCCTGTGGGCCTGAGGGTCCTCACCTGGACCTTGGCTACCTTCCCTCTTACTTAAAGGGCTGCATTCAGAGCAAGCTGGGAAAGGCTTTGACTACCAGCCAGGATCAACCCTGCAGAAATTAAGAACTTTGAATTTTCTCGACCCACCCTTCATTTCCTGATGTTCTTATTTAGTTACTCTGTTCAACAGAATCCTCCCACCCCAGCCCACCCCACTGGACCTTGGGGCCCTTCCCCTCCTCAGTATTAGAAGCTGAATCCAGAAGAATGGAGGCAGGGAGAAAATGACCCTAAGATCCCAGGGTCACCCTGAGTTGGAGGGAGGGAGATGGTGGGGTGGCCATGGTCTACCTTGCTGGCCATGGAGAAGTGCCGACCACATCAAGGAGTCCTCCTCTCAAATCGGGTGGAGGGGGGTGGAAGCACGTGGCCCTTGCAGGCCATGAAGGAGCCCTTTCAAAACGAGCCAAGAAGTTCCAAGAACGCCCCCAGATGGGCTGCTCAACATGTCCCATGCCCCCCTAGGCCCTCTGTCTGGCCCCCAGGCTGCTTCCCATTGCAGGGCTGCTCGATGGCCTCAGCTGGGAGGTGGTGTGGGGCCCAGGACACACCACGCACTGGAGTCATCAGACCTTAAGTGAGTGGCTTCACCTCTCTGATCTGTAAAATGGGCCCAATAATATCTATGTCATGTAGTTGTTGGGAAAATTAAGAGATGATGTAGGGAGGTGCCTCCTTTTGTGCCTGCCACAGAGTAGGGGCTCAGTAAACTCACAGAATAAACATCTGCTGGACACCTGCTGTAAGTCAGGCTCTCCATTCTTCACCCAGGGGATCCAGCAATGAACAAAAGTCCTGAGGGGACTTTTATGGCACTTGCAATCTGGGGGAAATCGTCACAGTCACTAAGTAAACCACACAAGGTCAGGGAGGAAGAGTGGCCAGCCTCTCTCAGGAGAGGACAGTTCAACCCAAACCTGGCTGATGTGAAGGACAGGCCTGCCTGAGGGTCCTCAACCCTGGCTACTGGATCACAGGGGCAACTCTGAAAGCATCTGATCGCAGGGCCCCTCCTGATCAGAGGTTCTGGTGGGATGGGGCTGGGGTGTCTCCTGGAAAAGGAGATTTTATTTTATTTATTTTTATTTTTATTTTATTATTTATGATAGTCACAGAGAGAGAGAGAGGCAGAGACACAGGCAGAGGGAGAAGCAGGCTCCATGCACCAGGAGCCCGACGTGGGATTCGATCCCGGGTCTCCAGGATCGTGCCCTGGGCCAAAGGCAGGCGCTAAACCGCTGCGCCACACAGGGATCCCGAAAAGGAGATTTTAAATTCTGCCAAGGTGATCCTGGTGTGCAGTCAAAGTGAGAACCTCTTCCCCTACAGTTTTCCCAAGTGCCTATCCATGTGAGTGTCACCTGGGGGGGCTTGTCTGGCATCCTGTGCTGAGCCACAACTTTAGGGGTTCAGATTTAGAGGCTGGGGTGAGGCCCAGCATCTGCCTTTCTAAAAAGTACCCGGGTAATTCTGAAAATTAGGCAGATCTTGAGATGTGTCTAGAAGATGAAGTCTGAGCTCAGAGCTTGGCACTGAGAGCCCCCCACTACTCACCCCAGCCATGCCCCCACAGGACCTCCTGTGGCTTCAGGACACACTGACCAGTCTCTGCCCTCAGCCTGGGAAGCGCCTTCTTTCTCCCCATCAGGTCCTGAGCATGTTCCTAGGCTTGTCATGGAGCCCGAAGGTCCTCACTGCTGTGGGCTTGGGATCTGTTTCCTTGCCACCCTCAGCCCCTTGGCTGAAGCCCCTGTGCCATTCTGTCCATGCTTCATGCCCGACCAGACCCGGGGCTCTCGGGTAGGACTGGCTTCTCCGACCACATGGCACAAGGGTATGCCTCATCCTAGTTGAAGGAATAGCAAATCTACCCCCGCCTCTTCTGGGCACAGATGCCCTCACAACTGTGCCAAAGGTGGTAGGGTTGTGACCTGCTCTGAGAGATCCATGCTGCGTCCCTTCCCCAGGTCTCTGATCCTGGGCTCCTCTTGTATAGCCTGACTCTCTCTCTCCTATTGCACTCTTCCCTGCCCCAGGGGCCAGGCCCTGGGAGGGGAGACATTGCACAGTTGGGTTCCCCAAAGCAAAAGTGTGCCAGCATACACCCCTACCCTTGTTGAAGAATCAGCCCCCCCCCCCCCCACTCCAGGTGCCTGGCATGGTAGCCACTCCTTTCTCTTTGGAAGCAACATAGTAGGGCAGCCTCAGTGGCTCAGTGCTGCCTTCGGCCCAGATCCTAGAGACCCGGGATCGAGTTCCACATCGGGCTCCCTGAGTGGAGCCTGCTTCTCCCTATGCCTGTGTCTCTGCCTCTCTCTCTCTCTCTCTCTGTGTGTCTCATGAATAAATAAATAATCTTAAAAAAAAAAAAAGGAAGCAACATAGTATAGCCATAAGGCCTGGGTTCAATCCTACCTCTGCCACTTCCTAACTGTGTGTGACCTTGGCCAGCTCTGTACCTTGGTTTCCCCATCTGTAAAATGAGAATAAATAGTACCTCTCTCAGAGGGTTATTAGGGGGATTAAATAAGGCAATAGTCATTAAGGTCTCAGCAAACAGGTACATGGTAATCACTTTGTGTGTTTGTTTGTTTGTTTTGTGTGTGTTTTTTAAATAATGTTTTAAAATACACAATTCTATGAAGATGATGCTTTAGTCCATCAACGAAGTGGGTCCTGATAATGCACCAGGTCTGGGAGGCAGGGATGAAGATTCCATTTTGCTGGTGAGGAAACTGAGGATCAAGGAGAAGAAGGGACTGCCTTGGACAACACCCAAACCTTGCATGTACAGCGCTTCCAGCCTTCTCTCTCTAGTACCCCCAGGCCCACCTCCCTCACTTCTCGGGCGCCTGGCCTGGCCCAGGTGGGCTCCGTGCCCTGCATTGACAGAGGTCCCTTTGTGCCCCTGCCCAGGGTCACACCCTGAGCTCAGAGCCATAGCCAGACAAGCGCCTTGTGTCTGGGTCTGTCTCACCGCCAAGCCTGCGGTTGCCCTGGCCTCTCCAGCCACGTGCTCTGGCTGGGTGGATCTGCAGGCCGTCCCCTACCCCTACCAGCCCCCCACTCCAATCTCAGCAGGGCATCCCTGACCCTTCCTCTGCTACATTCAGCCAGGAGACAGACTGGGAGGCAGCCCCAAGGACAACACCCCATCCTTGGTCTCCACCCCATGCAAATTCCAGGTGGCCAGACTCTAAGGTGCCTGGAGCCCTAGTGGAAGGGACAGGCAGGGGCTGAGAGGGTGGGGAATGACATGGAGGTTGCTCCACCCTTTCTGTCTCCCCAATCTTTCTTCAATCTATGGCTCCTCTTTACCACCTAGACTGACATAACAGCCTCCTCACCAGCCTCCCTGCCTCCACTTCTCCATCTCTCACCTTCCCGGTTTGTTCTCCATGCACCGAAAGGAGCCTTTCAAAAAGGCAAATCTAGTCACATCCCTCTCCTCCCCTAAACCTCCAAAGCCTTCTCCCTCACCTCTTCTTATCCCCAGCCTGGAATATCTGGCCTCTGCCGTCTCCCTTAAACCCTTCTGCTCTTCAGATCTGCCCTTCCACTGGACTCCTCCCAGAGATTTACTGAGATAAGAAATGCAACTCTTGAGAGCACCTGGGTGGCTCAGTCAGTTAAGCATCTGCCTTCAGTTCAGGTCGTGACCCAGGACCCTGGGATAGAGTCTCAATATCCAGCCCCATATTGGGCTCCCTGCTCAGCAGGGAATCAGCTTCTCCCTCTCCCTCTGCCTTTCCCCCTGCTCATGCGCTCTCTCTCTCTTCTCTCTCTCAAATAAATAAATAAAATCTTTATTTTATTTTTTTAATTCTTTTTTAAAGATTATATTTATTGATTGATTCATGAAAGACACACAGAGAGAGAGGCAGAGACACAGGCAGAGGGAGAAGCAGGCTCCAGGCAGGGAGCCTGACGCAGGACTCGATCCCGAGTCTCCAGGTTCACGCCCTGGGCCAAAGGCAGGCGTTAAACCGCTGAGCCACCCAGGGACTCCCCTCTTTTTTTTTTTTTTAAAGATTTTATTTATTGATTCATGAGAGACACAGAGAGAGAGGCAGAAACAGAGGCAGAGAGAGGAGAAGCAGGCTCCATGCAGGGAGCCCGGTGTGGGACTCGATCCCGGGACTCCAGGATCATGCCCTGGGCTGAAGGCAGGTGCTAAACCACTGAGCCACCCAGGCGTCTCATAAATAAAATCTTAAAAAAAAAAAGAAAGAAAGAAAAACAACTCTCCTAAGAATATTACCCGTAGAGCTAACAACTGACAGCTAGATACAGAAAAACTCCTCATTGACTAAAATGGAGAGAAGAATCCAGTCTTGACCACAAATGCTTTTGAAAATTTAGATCTTCCAAAATTGGATGCACTTACTCAATCAGTTACACAATGGCTGAGACAAAGGCCAGGAGCCTTTAACTGATGCTGAGTTTATTGATGGATCAAATCGCGACAGCAAAATTTATACCGAATTGATGTCGATGAAAATAATTCCAGTAAGATTAAAATGGAATGAAAAAAAATGGCAATGTGTTTAGCTGTATCATATAGGAAAAACTGAAAAATCTGATCAAGGAATTAAGTTGGATGAAAAGAGTTCAAACAGAAAACCACTTTCTAAAAAAATCTTCAGTGCTGGTATGTTTTGGTTTAAAATGTTTGCATTCAAAACATCCTGGGGTCCAAATGTCCAGGTCAAAAGATCCTATGCCCCTCTGATGTTTTTGTACCACTCCCTCCCTTGCATAGGACACTCCAGCCACACTGGGCTCTTTCTCTCCCTGGAGCACAGCAATGTTCCTCTGACCTCAAGAGCGTTCTCATACTCTGTTCTTTCTGCCTGGAGCACTCCTTTCCTCCTGGCTCCTATCTTTTTTTTTTTTTTTAAGATTTTATTTTTTATTTTTATTTTTTTAAAATTTTAATTTATTTATGATAGTCACACACACACACACACACACAGAGAGGCAGAGACACAGGCAGAGGGAGAAGCAGGCTCCATGCACCGGGAGCCCGACGTGGGACTCCATTCCAGGTCTCCAGGATCGCGCCCTGGGCCAAAGGCAGGCGCTAAACCGCTGCGCCACCCAGGGATCCCTTAAGATTTTATTTATTTATTCATGAGAGACACACAGAGAGAGGCAGAGACACAGGCGGAGGGAGAAGCAGGCTCCCTGCAGGGAGCCCGATGTGGGACTGGATCCCCAGACCCTGGGATTGTGACCTGAGCCAAAGGCAGACACCCAACCACTGAGCCACCCAGGCGTCTCCCTTCGCTGCCCTTCTTAAGACAGATTTCCTTCCTGCCTCCCCGAGCTCTTTCTTCTTCACCCTCTCTTATCCCCTCCTGAATTCCCAGGGCAAGCCTAGCAAGTACAACACATAGTAGGTGTTCAATACATATTTGCGGAATGAATGAATAAATCAGTGTCACGAGGGTGTGGGGCCGGGGAATGGGCTGGAGCTCACAAGGGCCTTTGAGAGAAAAAAGGGACAGGACAGAGATACAGTCTTCCACCTCTGCTCACCGCCCCCGGCCCCCCTTACTCATGATTCCAAGTTCCAGAGAGGCCCATTAGCAGGAGAGAAGAGAGAAGACAATGTCAGACGTGTTTCATCTCTGCCCCTTGCCCAACTTCCCGAGGCTCAGGTCCTCGTGCCAACTGTGCCCGCTGCCTCCCAGCCGGGCTGCCCCCACCACTGCCTGGCTCCCACTTTTGGCTGTGGGCTAGGCTATATGGGGAAGCTTCCTGACCTCCCCTCTAGCCTCCCCACCTCCACACCTCATCCTGAAGCCCCGGAATAGCTGTCCCAGACTCAACCAAGGGACAGTCGCATTCCCAATTAGCACCCAGATGGTTGAAACCATATCTAAAAGCTTCTCGTGTCCTTCTCCCCTCAGGAAGCTGCTAACTAGGACAGCAGATCTCAGAATGAGGTCACAAGAATGCTACCTGCCCCTACACTCCCTTTCCAACAGGAGACATGGGTGGGGAGCAGAGCCTCTTTTGGAGGCCAGTTAAAACAGAGGGGATGTGGGGGAGGGGGAGATGCAGGGAGAAGTGGGTTCTTTTTGCTCAAGCGGCAGGTCTGGCCCAAGCTGGTAAGAAGGCCTATCTGTGGGGAGTGAGGAGACCCGGTTTCAAGTCCAGACTCTGCCTCAGTGGGGATTTCCTTACCTCTTCAGGCGCTCAGAGGGCAGGATGAGACAGTTCTGTATATAGTATGGTACCACGATCCAGGCATGGACCTTAGACTACCAGGGAGATGGTTCTGGAATGGATCCTGGGAGGTCCCGAGCCCATTAGAGCATCATTTCTCAGTTCAAGTCTCACGCTAGCCATGACTCAAGCCTCAGCCATGAGAGTGGATTAGGCAAAGGGGCAGACTTCTCCCACTCTCCAAAAACCATACGGGATATGTTCCTCTTTGGGAACCCCCAAAGAACCCAAGGGTTCCAGTTCCTAATGCCTTCCCTAGATGTTTCCCCTCCCCAAGGTGAGGGATGGGGGTGATAAGGAGTGTGGCTCACACCTGCCCATCCTGCCCATCCAGTGGGAGGGGTGGCTAGCATCAGGCCATCCGGGGAATCATGGACTGAGGTCAGGAGGACAAAGAAGAGGCAGGTGGGACCTGGGGGAGGGCAGTGAGGGTGGTGGGACATGGCAGGCCAGGACTGGCCTCTTGCCAGGGCATCTGAACTGGGGAGAAGTGTCTGTGGGTTTGGGCCTCTCCCCACCCAAGGAAACCTTAGTCAAATAAACAAACAGCCAACACAGCTGCTCCTGTGCTAGAGGCCAGGGCAGTGAGGAGAGGCCGGCTGAGGTGGGGATGCCTGGGGAGAGGGCAGGAAGGCTGAGCAGGCCTCTCACCCTGGGGGCAGTTGGCGGAAGAGTTTGGAACAGGGCGGAGAGCACGCTGGTGGTTTGGAGCAGGAAGCTGGGGCCTGGGGTGGGTGCTCTGTGCTTGGCTGCTTCGAGGAAAGGGAAAGTGTCAAGTCAGGCCCACTCTGATCACTGCCTCTTCTGAGGGAGACTCCAAGTCCCCGATACCCTTTCTTTGGCTCAGGGTCAATCAGATAAATCAGACAGACAAGGGGCTCTCGTCCTTGTTGCTCTGGACCTCCCGCCCTGCTCCCAGGCTATGACCCTGGGCCTTGTGGCTGAAGAAGAAGAAGTCTGGAGCCAAATCCCCCAAGTTCAGAAGTTCTCAGCAGAGGAACCGGGGGAGGCAGGCTGGCATCTGTCCTCTCCAGAACCTGATATTCCTCCTCCCCTCCTTTGCTGGGAGGGGAGCGGCCCAGAAGTGAGGGCAGCACCACACCCCATGCTCTGTCCTTCTACACATGCATAGACATTTGATTGTTCTGTTCCGGGGGGACACCTCCCGAGAGTATGAGAGAGTTCGGAGAGACACACATGCAGACTTAGTGGCAGAGATGGAGAGAGGTAAAGACAGGAAGACAAACTCATAAGATGCCACACAATCAGGAGACATAGAGCTGAGAGATAAGGAGAGAGACTGTATGTGTGGGGAAGCATATGTGCGTATGCGTGTATGTGTGTGTACACATGCGTGTGTGTGTGTGTGTGTGTGTGTGTGTGTGTGTGACAGAGATTGAAGGGCAGAGACACACAGAGGAAAAGAAAGAGGGGCACCTGGGTGGCTCAGTGGTTGAGCATCTGCCTTTGGCTCAGGTCATGATCCCGGGGTCCTGAGATCGAGTCCCACATCGGGCTCCCTGCATGGAGCCTGCTTCTCCCTCTGCTTATGTCTCTGCCTCTCTCTGTGTGTCTCTCATGAATAGATAAATAAAATCTTCAAGAAAAAAAAGAGAGACTTAGAGAGGGACAGAGATGCTCCTCCAAAGAAAAGGAAAGAGAGAGAAAGACCGAAAAAGAGATGGCTTTTCTCTCCTCAGAGACTGGGAGAGAGGAGGGACGGATGGAAATGACAGGCATCAGAGCAGAAGAAGGCCCAAGCAGGGGACATGGGGACAGACAGGCTGAGAGACTCAGGGCCTAGGGACACTCAGGACAGACTTGGAGGTGGGGGACAGAGGAGCTGAATGTCAATGCAATGGGGTTTACAGGGAGTCCCGGGAGGGCACTGCTGCTGTCTTCTATCCCCTACACGAAGCACTGTAGGCGTCTGGCCCCCAGCCACCCTCAAGTCAGCCAACCCTTGGCCACTGAAGCTGGCAGGTCACCCAAGGTGAATGAAAAGTCACCGATCGGGGAGGGTGTGACTGTGGCTGCAGTGGAGGCCCTCGGGTGGCCCAGGTGCCCTTGTCAGCCTGGGCCAGTAGGGGCTCCATCCCTGAGATTGCACTTGGAGCCGGGTGTAGGGGGTGCAACTATACACAGCGCCATCTGCGAGTTCACGTAGTGGGCATGTGTGCTGGGCTGCGCGAGGGTGTCTGAGTGTGAGTGTGCCTGTGTCCAGTTCCATCAAGTATACTTCCCGGCGCCAATGAGGCCAAGGCGGCAGGTTTCATCCTCAAAGAGCCCAATCGGAGTCAGTGAGCGTCAGAGATGGCCACAAAGAGCCCATGCGTCTCTCTCCTCTGAACAGACGGTATGCCCAGGTGCCACAGGGCACTCAACGGTAGTTGAGACCAGTGTGCCATTCATGCCCACCGGGGATGACTCCCACTGTCCGGCCAGCTGGCCCCCACACTCCTCTCCAGCCAAAGCCCCAGATCCAGACTTATGGGAGGACCCACGTTAGGGACACACAGCCCCTTCCTGGCTGCGGGTGCCTCTCTCTCTGAGAAGGGCAGCGGGAGGGGTGGTGGGGTGCATCCCTGAGCACCCCCAGTCTTGTATCCCTCCCCCTCTGCTGCTGCAGCTCCGCTGAGCTCCTGAGGCCCAGAGAGAGCCCACACCCTCCCCGCGCTCAGGAGCCAAAGCAACTCTCTCCTCTCATCCATTCCCTGTTCCCTCGTAAGCGTCACAGGACATTTGAAAAAAATGTCCCAATTTTGGGGTGGAGAATGAGGTTAGCGAGCCCAAGCGGGGACTGCTCATCAGTGACAGCTGACAGTCTTCATTTCACCTTGAAGCTCCTTACTGGTCTAGATGGGTGTGTCCTAAACCCAGTTTTACTGTGGGGGGAGGGGGCTGCTACTTTCCTGGGGGACACAGAGGGTAGGAAGGGAATTCACCGAATAGCAGTTTCAATACGGGTGCGGCCAGGCTCACCCCAAACACTTGTAGGGCTGGGGGCAGGAGAACAAGTGGGGGCCCACATATACATGACTAAATATTTAATAGCTAAATAAAAGGTAGAAACCGAGCCAACAAACTCTTAATTAAAATATGTTCTACTGTCCTGTCTTGACAAGGACACTCTCATAACAACCTGGAAGACCACATTCCGGTTTAGATCTCTCCGCCTCCCGGGAGTGTTTTGGGAGAATGATGCTGTGCAGGGAGAGCTCCTTTCTGCCCCAGAAGGGACTTAGGTGCAGGCATGTGGGTGGGTGCCCAGCTTCACATCCTGGTTCCGCCCTCACGCCTTGCAAACAGCTGCCCCTTAGCCATTATCAGGTGCCCTCAGCTTTAGGGATGCACACACCAGTGGCAGAGCCTGCACTGGGGATAGGTCCAGGGTAGAGGCTTGCATGGGCTACCAGCAAGTGGGTGACCATCTGGGCAGGGACCCCCCCCCCTCAAGCCACAGGTCTGGGGAATGTGATCCTGAAGGAGATGTATAGGCTCATTCCCTGAGCCTCTCACTCCACAGGGAGCGGGAGGGCCAGAGGAGGATGTGAGTGGAGCCCTTGAAGTCACTCAGGGTGGACACGGGCACTCCCTCCCCTGCCCAGGTTTAAGGGTGCTTACTGGATTCAGCCTTCCCCAGCAGCCTCCAGAGCTCGGGCCAGCAGCTGAAGCTATCTTTCCATTGGAGGGCAGCTTGGGCCACCACCCCCCCAAACAGGATTTTCAGTCACTTGTATTATTTACCTTCCTGGAAAAATTTAGTGCGGCTTGATACCAACTTTGGATTTCTGGAGGTGGGGAGGGCAGGGAGGTGATGACAACGGGGGCTTTTTTTTTTCCTTTGGGTCTCTAAGTCACTCTGTTCCCTTGAGGCAAAGCCCCTGGCTCCTGCTGCCACTGGCCCCTCCCCCATTGGGGCCCCCTCTTCACCCTGGAGACAGAAAAATAGGGTGAGGAAAAGAGGAGGAGAGGGGCCCTGGGCAGCCCAGCCAGGTCCAGCTGAGATCCAGGGACCAGCACGGGGCAGAGGCTGGTGGTGGTAGTGAAGGGTGGTGCTCTCTCTGGCCAAGTTTAAAAAAAACCTTCCACCCCCCCTCAGCACACCCCCCCCCCCCCCCCCCCCCGCAGATCGGCTTTGCTGTCCTACACGCGAGGGGACACTTATACTTGTTGAGCTCTCAGCAGGCGCCAGACACTCTGCTAAGTGCGCTCCATTCGTATTCTCATTTAATCCTTGCAGCCACCCTATGAGGTGGGTTCTATTATTATTATCCCCATTTTACAGGTGGAGAAGCAAACTCAAAGAGGTTAAGTATCCTGTCCAAGGTCACACGGTGGGTGCAGGTGATAGAACTCAAGTCTAACTGACCTCAACAACCCCACTTTTTCCACTATAGCACTCTGCCTCCCAGAAGCAAGAAGTGAGCACAGAAGCAGAAGGGATGAAGGTCATATACGAAAAAGAACTTTCTGACAATGAGAGTTTGGGTGGTGAGAGGAGACAACTGAATGGGGAAACTAGGCGTACACAGGAAGCCTGTGTTGGATCTCTATCTGTCCCTGGGCTTGTGATGGCCTCTAGAAGGTCTGTGGGGTCCTGGCTGGATCCAGACGGCAGCATCCTGACCTCCCTTTTATCTACAGTCTGGAATCCTCTGCTCTACCCCAGTCCAGCACCAATGCCCAAAGTCTGACTCTCCCTTGTGGCTCTGAGCACAACATCTGAGCTGTCAGCCTTGGACCTCTTCTTCCAGGAAGCCTGGAACCCTGAATACTAGGAGGCAGGACTCCTTTCCTACAACCCAAATCCCTATACAGAGGGTACAAATGCACCCTGTTTCTGCAATAAGGCTCTCTTCGGTGATCACCTTCTCCACCTGGCTCTGGAACATGAACACAGAAAGTAACTAGGCAGTCCCCAGGCTCTCTGGGCTCCCCAGACCATCTGGACGATGCCTTGCTCCCTCAATCCCCCTCACCCATGCACATCTGTACCCAGGTGTAACAAATGATGCGGATGCCCTGAGCTTACTGGAAAACACAGGTCCCAGCTCAGCTAAGCACTCTTACCTCATTTACCCACAGGACAGAAGCTGTTTGAGTCACTCCGTCACTCCCTAAGGGCGGGGAGAGGATGCTGCACTTGGAGGGTCCTTACCCAGAGCACTGTAGTCACTACCCTCACCCTGCTCTCCTCCAGAAAGCTGCGTGCCTAATGCCCGGCCCTGTCCCTCCTCACCTCTCAGAGCCCACCCCGGCATCAGGGATAACCAGCCAGGAGCCTCTAAACTTCTCCAGAGTTTAGTTCCACCCTTTAGATGCCCAACATCCGTGCGCAGAGCCAAAGGGTTGTCCTCATTGTCCCTTGGGGGTCTCCCAGTTTTGAGACCGGGGAAGAGGACAGGTGGAGGGGGCTGCCTTGATCTCCCGCCCCTGCCCTCGAGGTCCTCAGCGTGGACCAGCCCGCGTCGCTGACTTACCTGCAGGGCAGAGACGGAGCCCGCCGCGGCCACCTGCTCTCGCTGCGCTCGGGAGCGCGGGGATCCGGGCTGGCCGGGGAGGGGGCGGGCCCGGGAGGGGCGGGGCGGGGCCCGGAGGGGCGGGGCCTGGGAGGGGGAGCCGCGGCCGAGCCCCGCCCTGAGTCGCGGTCGGGGCGGGTGGGCGGGTTCGTTCAGGTGGGCAGAAAGCTGGGAGAGCTTCTGGGCCACCAAGGAGGGTCTGGAGCTCTGGCTTACTGAGAACTGAAAAGGTAGGATGCCTGCGTCCCGAGGACCCCCTGAAGCCCCCTGCTTCGGGCAGCCTAGCCCACGTGGCTCCAAGTGAAGACCCTTCATCAGAAGCAAGCCTGGGAACCCCTCCTGGCCTGAGTTCCCCCTTCCATCCTAGCTCAAGAAAGTTCTCCCAGCCTGGTAAGGTGGGTGCGAGATAGGTCACCCCCTCTAAAGTCAGGGCCTCCCATCCAGGGGTCAGCTATGCAGGGGTTCAGACCACTGAGGGGACCACTAGATGCCCAGGTCTTTATCCTCAATCCATCTCTCCCTGTGACACTATCCCCTGCCCCCAATGCCAGCTTGGGGCCCCTCAGCTGTCACCGTTTAGCCCTGGAATGACAGGCGTCCAGACTTCGTGCGTTCAGCCGCATTCAAGGCCACTGAGCTTAGCACCCCTGGGCCCCTGCCCCCCTCCCTCTGCCTCCAGTCGCTAATTTTATTGACCTGTAAAAGGCACGTTGCTGGCAGGGGAGATAACTGAAGGTGAAGTGGGGAGTGGATGGGCAAAAGACCGGCAGCAGGGAGCAGAGATGTGACAGCAGAGAGAAGGGTGACTCCTGGCACCAAGGCTGAGGGACACTGGAGATTAGGTGGAGGACAGGTCCCGGGAAAGGGGTGCTCTCTGGGGCAATGGAGGCCAGAGAGACTGGAACTGGAATTTCAGCCTCAACCAGACAAGAGACAGGAGAAAGGAGGTACTGGGGACAAGAGTACCTTGTTTCTTTGTCTAGCCCCTTAGGCAGGACCAAGGATGTAGTAGGAGGGAAGGGGGTTAGATGGTGGGAAGGACTGCCATCCTGCTCTCAAATCTCTGCCCTAGCCCCCTCCCTTTCTCTTGAAGGTGACTCCTGCCTGCTGGGCCTCTTACTACAGAAATAGCCCTTTCCCTGAAGAATCAACCTAGATCTTGCCTTTCTCTTCTTTCTTGTTAAAATGAGAACAGAAAATTTAGGCCTTTACAACTTCCCCCACTCCCATGCCTACCTGAGCACCATCCCTCAAGTCCTGGATCTCAGCCTCTCCCCAGCCCAGGGAGGTGACCTGGGGAATTAGGGGAAGATGGAAGGGGTACTGCTGGGCTTGGAGCTTCTCTAATGAGATGCGGGAGCTGGGGGACCTCACATTATGAGTGGCTCTCAAATTTAGACTTGTGATGCTCTCTCCAAATAAGGTTACATGGTAGCCATAAAGAGGCGTGCTTAAAAAAACCCCAAACTTTTAACCTTAAAAAATATACCACAAAGCAGGTCAGGGGAGGGGTAAGAGGAGGGGAGGGGTTACTTGGGAACAGGGAAACTTGTGAGTAATGGCTATGCTTGTTATCTTGATTGTAGAAGATAGGCTAAAATTTATCAAATTGTACACTATAGGTATGTACAGTGTATTTCATGTCACTTATACCTCAACAGATTTTTTAAAATACTACACTTTTTTTTTAAAGATTTTATTTATTCATGAGAGACACAGAGAGAGAGGCAGATACATGGGTAGAAGGAGAAGCAGGCTCCCTGCAGGAGCCTGATGTGGGACTCAATGCCAGGACCCCGGGTTCATGATCTGATCCCAATGCACACACTCAGCCGCTGAGCCACCCAGGTGCCCCACCATACCTTCTCTCTACCAATTTTCCACTATTTTCAATTTATGAGGAGCCTCAAAAAACAGAAGTGACCTTATTAAGGAAAGAATGTCAAGGCGTGAAGGGAAATTTGGTAGTTGCTAGTAGAGTGTGGCCAGCATCCTGCCTCAGTTTCCCTCCCAATAACCCCCACCCCCAACCTCCATCTAGTGTCTTTGAATGTCTGTGGTATGAGGGGAGCTCTGGGGCTAAGATGTGGCCCTCGAGGTGCTTCCACAGCATGACAGTCTGAGCCAGCCTGGACGCCCGGGTTCCTCCGTGGCTGGTCAGCATGGTGCCCCAACTGGTGACTCAGGCAGGAGGGACTTGGCCCCCCCCCCCCCCCCCAAGGTGGTGGCTGCTGTGGATTGTCCCGCCCTCTGCAGCCTGAGGTGGGCACTGCAGTGACGAGGTGCTCAGTCCAGGGAGAGGTCCGCCAGGTTCTGGGCACAGTGCTGCAGGTAGTCGAAGTCAGGCACGGGGAAGGGCACACGGGACCACTTCTTGGCCTGGACTCTCCCTTGGGGTGTCTCTAGAAGCATGCTGCGGACTTTGAGCGCCGGCAGCTTCACTGACTTGTAGATCATCTGCAGGCCCCAGACCTAAGGGTGGAGCAGAAATGGCTGGGTTTGGGTCACTGTCCTCAGACTGGGCTTCTCACCTCAAGTTGGGGGATCCCTAAATGCGTGGCTTGTGTCTCCCACCTCAGAGCTGTCTACCCAGTCACACTGTGGGCTCTCTAAGACAGCAGTTAGACCTCTCTCCTCCGACCGGGGGCTCCTGGGGATAGAGCTGCTTTCCCTATCCCAGTGAGGGTGCCCTGATGGCAGAAAGCTGGGCCTCCTCTCTCAGACTGAGGACTTCTGAAGACTGGAGTTAAGAGCCATGGCCCCAACACTTACCTCCCCACAGTTCCTGCAGTGAATGGTACCCCCAGGCCTCCAGTCCTTGAAGGTTCTGTCAATGACCACCGGCCCCCGGGAGACATTGTAGTAGATTCTGGAGAGGAATGGGGGTGGCCACAGTCCTCATGACCCTGCCACCCCTGATCTCACACGCTCCAGCTTGCTGGGCCTCCACTTGGGCCTTGGGCTCTTCTGCCTGCCGAGAGGCACCGAGAGACTTCCCAGAGCCAGGAGATCCTGCCTCCAATGAGCTCTGCCTGTGCGGCCTCACTGCGTGTCCTCTGCCCATGTTCGGGCCTCAGCACGACCCATCCGGATGGTTCCAGTGGTCCCCTGGCAGATCTCCCAGCTCCACCCTTCCATCCCATCCCATCCTCACTCCCAACCCACACCATCCTTCTGCCAACTGCCAGGGTGATCTTCTAAAACTGTAAATCTGACCTTGACATTCCCTGGCTCAGAATCCACCCAAGACTACTCACTGCCTATGAGACAAGGGCTAGACTTTAGGGCCTGACCTCTTTGGCTCTCCAAAGGCTAGCCTGTCTTCTTCAGAATCTCTTCCTTCATGGTCTTTCCCATGCAAGCCAACCAGGAGCAGTGCTGGCACCTCAGGCCTGCCTGGACTCATCCCACCTTCCAGCCTGATCCGTCTTGCAAGACCTAACTGAAAAGCTGCCTCCTTGAAGGAGAGGACCTGTGTGCAGATCCTCGGCATCGTGGCCTGGCACACAGTGGCTCCCTGATAAATAATGAATGGATGGAGGGAGGGAAGATGGGAAAAGGTTACCCTCTAGGGCACAGAGGAGGAGAGGATGGCTTCAGAGTAGGTGGGACCCAGAGGGGTGGGGGTGGGGCAGGGAGCCCAGTTGAGGCCTCTCAGCATCTGGTGTCCTGAGATCCAGCTCTTGCTCAACCACACAGTTGCTGTGGGAGCCTGGACAAGTCATTTCGCCTCTCTGAGCCTCTGTTTGCTCACCTGCAAAATGGGATAGTGATAAAACCTGTCTAACCAGACTCCTGAAGATACTGACTCAATGTTTGTCAAAATGCTATTTAAGCTCCCAAACCCTTAGAGCACTGTCTGGATGAGAGGAGTTCTCTGTCCCTCATCACAACCCTCCTTCCCTCCCTCTAATCCTGCCAGCCCCTTCCCCTGGGCTCACGAGAAGTTGGGGTTCACATTGACGTGGTGAGCGCCCTCCACCTTCCGCAGGTCACTCCCGTGGCCCACAGCCACCATGCAGTTGACACAGAGGAGCTGCACCTGCTCGGCCAGGAACTGCTGCCGCTGGTTGTCCCGCTGGGCTGCCTGGACTGCCCTCTTGACCAGGGCTGCCCGCTGCATATCTCGGATCTGGAGTCAGAGGGGACACTGGGCAAAGCTGGGGCCTCCAAGGCCTGACCCCAAGAATGCTCTTCAGGGTCAAAGGGCTTCCAAAGACCTCAGATCATTAGGACCCAGAAGGGACTTTGCTCAACCCTCCCTGGAGCTTTTAGGAGAACTTTTAACTCTGGGGAGAAAAATAATATGGAGCAAGGGGAATGATGGGAGCAGAGTAAACTTTGTTGTCGAGTCTTTGCCTCTTCTTTGGAGGATTTTGTGCAAAGCTGCTTCTTTGAATCTAACATGCGGCATCACTAATAATTATGCTGGAGTAACAGGAGTAAACGGGACCGTCCTGGGTGAGGCCTCAGGGGGAAGAGTTAAGTCCTGGTTCTGGGCTTATTTTGCATAGGTGTCAGAAGGACTCTAAGGCAGCCCTCACAGATACACAAAGTATTTGGTGATGAGGAATTAAAAGCTCTGGACAAGCCCTGTTCCCAAGGCATTTTGGGAGCCACTGTCTTCCTAGACAGACTCACCCTTAGCTCCTACCCTTCCCTCCATTCAAACCTTCCCAGGTGGGCCAGGTTAGCACCCAGAGAAAGGGGGAGCAGAGATGTGTATACAGCCAGAGACCTTCCAGGCAGAGTGTCCTCAGCCCCCCTGCCCACATACCTTGGCCTGGTACTCAGCCTGGTCCATCTTCTGCACAGCAGCCACGGCCTGCTCCATCAAAGTCTCCAGCACCTCGTTCATCAGCTCCCGTCGTAGCTCCCGACTGCCTTGGTTTGCCACAAATGAGTATATGCTCTGACCAGCCCGGGCCCGGCCCCTTGCCTGAGAAAGGAGACAGGAAGGGATCTGAGTGGGCCTGGGGTCAGTCCCACAGGCTCCCTCAGGGCTGTTGGCGGCACAGGATTTACGCACCTGGACCATGGAGATCTCGTTGGACAGGAGCCCGTAACGTACCACCACGTTGCACTGGGGGATGTCCAGCCCCTCTTCTGCCACACTTGTAGCCACCAGGAGGTTCAGAGTGCCAACCCGGAATTTTCGGATCACTTCTTGCTGGTCTCTCTGGGGTGGGAGAGGAGAAAGAGGATGGTACGCCAAGTGGGTAACCTGTCCTCCAGTCAGCCCAGCCTCACCCCGTTCAATGAGTTTGGCCTCTTTGGTTCCTTTTCCTAGGGAGTCTGAGTTGCTACTGCTACCCCCAGGACCTTGCCCATCTTGCCAGGTGACCATCTAACCCCCCATATCCCCTATGGACTTCCATCTGTCTACTCAGGAGGTCTCAGGACCTATTCTTCTCCAGAAAGGGGCCCTGGACATCTGATCCTCTGTGCTGAAAACATCACTCACCTCTTTCCCTGCAGATCCCCCAAGCTTCAGCCTCTCTGCCCCCTAAGGACCCCCATCTTGGGAAGACCTTCAGGACTGGCAAGCTCAGTGTCCACCTCTCTCCCCCTAGTTCTCTGTCCTCTGCCTGGGGAAAATCATCCCCGCATAGCTCTGTGAAGACTCTGTCCCCACCTCTTCTCCCCTAGGAACACCCCCAGTCCCGGCTTCTTTCCCCAAGGCCACACCTGGGTCATATGGGTGTTTTGGCTGCTATTTCCAGCCCCAATCAGCAGGTCAGCCCTAATGTCCACTGTCTGCAGGCCTGGCTGCTGCTGGAGCCAGAGTAGGAGGGAGTGAGTGCTCTGGCGGGTCTGGGTGAAGATGATGCCCCTGGGGCTGTCGGAATGCCCAAACTGCTCCCGCAGGATCTGTTCTAGCATCTCCAGTTTTGGGTTCTCTGGGCTCTGTGTTGCCAGGTGGGCCAGCTCATTCTTGTAATCTGCCAAAAAAGCCCAAAACAGAGGCACAGGATTCAGGCCTGGAGATAGGCAGAGCATGCATGGGAGAGGGTGTGGCTCACAGGGACAGGATTGCTGGAGCAGAGGGAGCTAGAGGTTCTCTGCTCCTAATTCCCCCTAAAGGTGCACCAGGAGAACGTTCAAGGACACGCTGTGCCCACCCAACCAGCCTTACACCAGGGGCCTACAGCACAAAATCTGGAGACATACCTCTGACCTCTGCTACCCAGGATTAACTCAACCTCAGGTCTCTTCAGAAAGATCCTTGCCTCACCCCTCAGCCTTGCTGAGGCCTCTTGCCTTAAATGTCACTCTCTAGGGGCAACTGAGCCTGGATAGCTCAGTTGGTTAAGCATCTGCCTTCAGCTCAGGTCATGATCCCAGGGGCCTGGGATGGAGCCCTGCTCAGTGGGGAGCCTACTTCTCCCTCTCCCTCTGCTGCTCCCCTTGCTTGGGCTCTCTCACTATCTCTCTGTAAAATAAAGTAAAATAAATATAAAATAAAAAAATAAAATAATTATAAAATAAAATAATAAAATAAAATAAAATAAAATAATAAATGTCACTCTGATCACTTCACTTTCCCAGGTTAAAGGTACCACATACCCCAGACTTTGAAGGGACAGTCTCCCAACTAAATGGCTTTTAAAACATCTATGTCAATAGCATGAGTTAGTTTTCATATCTATGCAAACCTTAACAAGTGAGGGCATATGGGTTTGTCCTATCCATGGTCTTGACTCATGGTTCGAAAAATAGGGCCCCGTGACCCTCGCTGGCACCTTCCTAATCTGCGTTGGTGCCTGTGCCCAGTCCTGTCCAGTTCCCACGAGCCTCACCATCGAACAGTGCCAGCAGCCAGCGCTCGGCCTGCAGGACCTGGGTCTTCATGGCACGCTCCCTGTCGTAGAAATCTCCCAGCGACTTCAGGGCGTCCACAGCACGGACCGTGTCGTGGATGAGCAGCGCGTCATTGTAGCGCCGCAGGTGAAGAGCGTATACCCGGCGCTGCTGGAGTCCGGCCTGGGCCGCTGCGGATGGACAGCGGATCCAGCGGGGCACAGGGTCTTAGGGGCCACGTTCCCCCAGCCTCCACCTGCCCAGACTCCTCCCCGCCCCAGGCTGAGCTCCGCCCCCAAAGGCTCCTACCAAGCAGGTCCCCAGCCCAAGTCTTGCCCCTCTCACCATCCTGGCTCAGCTCCACCACCTGCTGCTCATAAGTCTGTGTCCCAAAGTCGCGGCTTAACGCAGGCATCTCCAGGCGGTTGTGGATTCGGTCCATGAGCTTCTTCAGCATGTCCCCAAATGGGTCCTGGATGGGAAGAAGGCATGAAGAGATTCCCATACACATGGGGGTGGGGGGCCGTGAGCACCCAGTGGGGGTGCTGCTCTCTGCCTGAAGTTGCTCTGTTCCTGCTGCCATATCGGTGGGAGCTCCAGAGAGGAGCCTGCTGGGATGTGAATGAGTCCTAGGTGGAGGCTGGGGTCAGGTTCCTGCATAGGGCTCCTGCTCTGCCTCTACCTCCTACATGCCCTTGACCTCTGGCCTGCACAGAGCAATGTCTAAGTCCTTGTGCACCCTGTCACAGCAGGCACCAGACAGTGTCTACACGGCAGAAGAGCTTCTGCACAAAGTGCCTGAGGGTTATGGTTTTGCAAGGCACTCTACAGGGTGCCGTGGGTTTCCACAGATGCCCATGGGGACATTGGAGCCAAGCCATACAGCAGGCTGTGAGCATGGGCTGTAACTTCCCCATTTCACAGAAGGGAAAAACAGAGGCTCAGATAAATAAGCAAGTTACCCAAAGTCACAGAGCTACTAGGGGTGGAGTCAGGATTCAACCCCAGATGACCTACTTTTACCCCCAGACCCCACACACCCCCCTTCTCCCCCCGGCCCCGGCCTTCCACTCACCTGGCTGCGCCTATGGCAGAGATTGTACTGTTTGCATGGCTGAGCACTGTGTTCCTGCAGCTGGGGGCGATGGTTCTCCGGTGACATGATGCGCCACGTGTCCAGGTTGGCACAGAGCTGAGGCAAGAGAGAGGGGTTCACTGGAATGGGGGAGAGTCCCGTGAGGACAGTGGGCAGAACTTTGGGATAGGATAGGTCCCAACTGCCATAGAGCAGGGCCATCAGGAGTGGGGATTCATTTAGTCAATGTTTGTTGCTCACCATCTCTGTGCCCCAGTAGGTACTAGGGATTCAGAGGGTCTTATTTTGGAGTTGGGGAGGCAGATGATAAACCAGTCAAGAATAACAGAATGGGAGGCTTTCAGACTGTGTTAATGAGCTTTGGGGAGAATAAAATTGGATGACACAACAAGAGTGCAAAAGGGAGTGATCAGGGAAGACTCTGAGGAGGTGACATTTAAGCTGTTCCCTGAATAACAAAGCAGGAGCCAGACAGGTCAAGTGCAGGGGGAAGGGCATTCAAGGCAAAAGGAATGGTGAGCGCAAAGGTCCCGAGAAGGCCCTAACATGCTTGAGGTTCAGAGAGGCAGCTGGTAGAGTAGGAGTGAGGGGAGGGTGTGGGAAATGAGGTTGGAGAGGTAGACAGGGCGGGGTAGGATGGAACTCTGTAAGCGACAGTAGAGCGCGTGGGTTTATCCTAAGTGCAATAAGAAGCCACTGGCAGCTGGAGTGTAAGTGATGAAAGGGCCCAGACGGTGCCTGGGAAGGCCTGGGGAGGGCTGCTGGGCATGGGGCGGGGCAGGGCAGGGAGGACTCTGGTGGGGCAGGGTCTCAGGGGCCAAGCTGACCTGTAGGATGTGGTCAATTGCTCCATCGAGCGTGGAGGCCCCGCCAGTGCCCGGGGAGGCTGTGAGACCCAGCACCTGGGGCAGCGGCCGTGTCCTCTGGAGTTTATGCTCTAGGTACCGGCTCAGGATGAGGTTGTAGACAGTGTCTTTGTGCGTGTGGTGACACTCATCCACCACGAGCAGGGAGAAGGCTGGGGGTACATGGGGCAAGGCCGTGACCCACATTTGCAAAACCCTTCTTCCCCACAGGTCATCTCTCTCCTTCCTACTTTTACAGCTTGCAGCCAGGCTCCAGATAGCATCCTGGGCTGGGGTGACTGACCCCCATTTTACAGATTAGTCAACTGAGGCTCAGCGGTAGTGGTTGGGGGGACTTGCCCAAGATCCTGTAGCCAGGCCTACTTCTAGTAGGCTGTATGCCAGGGTCTGGAGAACGGGGAAACCCGCACTCCCACAAAATGTCCCAATAGCTTTACTAGGAAAGGTATCCTGGGGTTGGCAGGTAGGGTGCCTCAGGTGCATACTCTTTCCCCTGGCTCACAGCCCTCACCATTGAGTTCCACATGCTCCTCCTCCTCCGGGCTGGTCAGCGCCATCTGTAGCAGCTCAGCTGTGCAGATGATCAGGTCATGGCTCCGGGCCAGGTGGCCAAAGCCAGCTCGTGGCCCCATGTCCCCGCTCAGGGTTATAACGGCCCAGCGTTTGCCCAGCATGCGGCTGAACTCCTCACAATGCTGGGTCACCAGGTGCACCTGGGGATGGAGAATGAGGTGGGAGAGGAAGTTGGATTGGGGCAAGGGGGATGGGGGAGGAGGCAACGTGACCCCCCTCCCTCATCCAGGACCTGGCTGGGCACAGGAATGGGAGAAAAGGTGAGTAAACTTTAGAGATGGCCAGAGCAGCCCTGGCGTTCTGGAGGGTCTTGTGAGACACCTGAGGAGTTGAGACCCCACCGAGGGAAGTGTGGGCTACTCACCCTGTTGACCAGTACAACCACCTTGGCTCGGTCCACAGTCTCTAGATGCCTCTTGGCCACATAAGCAGCAGCCCGGGTTTTCCCAGCTCCAGTGGGCAGCCACATGATGATATTCTTGCCCTCCAGGGCAGGCATGATCACCTCCCACTGGTAGGGTCGCAGCTCCATTCTGACAATGGAAAGAGAGTCAGACTCCTGGCCCACCAGGCCCCCGTCCTGCCCCTGGCCAGCCCAGTCTGGCTCAGAGACTTCCCCAACACATCTGAGGGGGGAGAGGAAGAGGACTGAAGGGATCTATCAGGAACCCGATCTGGCCAAGACAGGAGTGGGAGTAACACAAACTACACCTGACCTTTGCCCCGTGGGTTCTTATCTGCAACACCTGCCTGGGTGCTGAGGCACTGAGGTGCTGAGGGTGGCCGCTTAGCTTAGCCCTGGTGCCTGGTGTCACCGGGCTGGGGCTATGCAGAGAAACAGAAACTGAAACTGAGGGAGGAGCCAGCACCGGCAGAATTCCTCCTTAATCTCCCTTCCCCTTCCCCAACCTTCCTCCTCCCCCAGAAAAGCTGCTGGAAAGCACCCTCTCATTCCTCCTGGGTCCTGCTGGCCCCTCCTCCAAGAGCAGAGTCTGCCTAGGCAGGCCACCCCACCTCCACTCCTTTTGAGCCAGCTGTAACCACGTCCACCCAGGTCAAGGCTGCCAGGTGGAAACTGGGGTCCCTGCAGCCCTGACACCTGAACCAGGAACAGCTGAGAGTAGGGAGAAGCAGGTGCTGCAGTTGGGCAGGTGCCATCACCCCAGCGGTGCGGGAGGCTGGGTGAGAAGGATGGTCCCATCTGATGTTTAATAGGCTCCAGTGTTGTAGGAGGTGGGGGCAGAAACAGGGTCAACCTGTTAAGGTTGGGGGCCCTACCAAAAAGGCCAACAATCACACAGAGAAATAAAAAGAACTTTATTGTTCCCTCTGAGGGATTAATGCCAGGAAATGAGTGGTCCCCAGGGCCCCCACCCCTGGGGGACAGACAGTGCAGGGTGAGGCATGACCCCCCAGTCCAAGCTGAACTTTCAAATGCTGAAGCCCCTTCCCTCAAGCTAAAATTGGCAGTCCCAACCCTTGAGGAAATAGTGGGACAGGCCAGGCCCAGGACTTCAAGACTCCATGGCTCTATGGGGACAGGGCTGGAGGCCACCACGGCCTCAGGAAGGCTGTGCCTCTAGCCACCAGTCACTTTAGAGAGGTGGAGCCCCAGACCCAGGAGATCCCTCCCCAAGGTCAGATACAAGGAAAAGTGGGACAGAGCTGCAGGCGTCCAGAAGGGGCTGCAGCGCCGAGGGCTGGAGTGTCTCAGGCTGAGAGGAACCCAGGCACCAGGGGCACCCCCTCGAGATTGGATCAGAACCCGATGTAGAGACATTCCAGGTCAAGGCTGTGGTCCAAAGCCAGAGACTACTTGTCAATGAGCCCGCCCTCCTTGAGCTTGAAGTAGAAGAATTTCTCCAAGGCGCTGGCGCAGCGGCAGTACTCGCTGTCTGGGGGGTTGTACTCGCGGCAGTTGGCAATGACACGCTGCAGGTCAGCCACAAAGAGCTTGCGGGTGACATAGTAGCGGCTGCGTAGTCGCTCTGTCATGGTCTTCAGGTCTGGGGCAACAGGAGACAAGGGCATGCTTTTAAGAGGCTGAGGAGAGCAAGGCTGACCACCAGAGGGGGTGCTGTGGGGCCTGGTGAAGGCAGGAGCAGGAGTATGGGAGGTGGAAGTGGAAGGAAGGGGTGGAAATGGAGTGTCCTCACCAATAGGGAAGCGGATGACCTCATAGTAGTCAGGGGCCTCCGACTTCTTCACAGGCTCCATGAAGGGCCAGGCACTGGGGTGTGACTGGAGAGGAAAGCCAAGCTGGAGTCAGGCCCACTGTGACCAAGCCCAGCTGTGAGTACCACCCACCCCAGAAGGGGTTGTAAGGCCACAGTCACTGGTACAGGTACCCCCAGAGGGGAACCTGGTCTCCCCACCTTGATCTGGGCCAGCAAGTTTTTGAGGGTTGTGTAGAGCTGGTCTGGATCCTTCAGCTCCTTCCTGGGGCGAGAGACACCATGTCTGAGGCCCTTGGTCCTTTTGCCTTCCCCAACACCCTCTCCCTCCATACAACACTCACCCCTTCTCCTTCCCCAGTGGCTTCCAGCCTGTCTCTCCTGCAAAGCGGGGAGTGGGGAGAGCATCCCTAAGAATCTGAGAACATATTCTGAGCAAGGGGCCCCCTCCCCCACCAAGACCCCTGCTCACGAATGCCGGGGACACTCTCCACAGGGATCTGCCTCACACCCTCCTTGAAGCAGCTGAGCCCGGGGTAGACCTTTCGGATCTGGGCCTGTTTGCGCTCAATCAGCTTCTTGATGATCTGAGGGAAGGCAGGGTCTGAGGGGCCAACTCCAGCCCCAGCGGCAACCCTCGCTGGGCCAGGGTCAGAGGCCCTGCTGCTGAGTCCAGGCGCCTCATCTCCTAACTTCCCTGGGAGGCAAAGCAAGAACCAAGATCCTGGCCCACGCCCACCTCACACATGTGCGTACGTGTGGTACACATCCACACATGTGTGCTCACCCCCAAGGTGTACAAGAAAAGCCCCAGGTTGTGTGCATGCAAGCATGCGTGTGTACAAAGACACACACAGAGACACACACACCTCCTTCTGCTTTTTGATGATATGGGACAGCTCTGTGTAGGGAATCCGGGGATTCAGCTCACACTCCATCAATGTTGCGCCCTCATAGTCCTTAATGTAACCCAGGTAGCGGCTCTTGGGCACCTTGATGTCCTTGGAGAAGCCCTAGGGAGTGGACAGTTATGACCTAATCCATCAGCAAGGCTTTTCCAACTTGGATAATCCTCCTCCCAGGAACCCCCCGAGGGGCTGTGCATGCTGTGTCCCCTCTCCCCGGTTCCTGGATCACCTTCTGTGGTAGGTGGTACAATGTTCTGTGCTGTGTGGGCTCAATTAATCTGCCCCTGGAAAGGCTCCAGGTCAGCTGCTCCGCCCAAATCATCCTCCAGAGCCTCCCAGCTCTACCAGCCTGCCCTCCCACTCTATAGGTGCCTACTTGTCACAGGGGTGGCAGCGGGAGGCAGGCAGATGGGCATGGGAAACCTCTCCGTTGGTGCCAGATGGCACAGGGTACAAACACCAAGGGGCTCCCACCCCAGCCACACCAGTGGGCTAGACCGAGTGACCCTGAGCCCCGGGCAGCAGGCAAGTGTGGGCTGAGGTGCGGATCACCTGCTTTTTGAAGTAGCCAATGGCGTACTCGTCGGCATAGGTGAGGAAGTAGAGAATGTTGTGTTTGATGTGATACTCCTTCAAGTGGTTCATCAGATGAGTCCCGTAGCCCTGTGGGGAGGGGGAGCAGGGCTTAGCAGGGCAGCCTAGAGCAGAGAGTGGACTGCACAGGAGAGACGGACAGCCGCGGATCTGGGATCCAGAGGAGGAAAAGCAACTGGCAGAGGAAGGGGAATTTATGGGGAAAAAGTGAAGGATGCTGGCGTTGCTCAGTGCTTACTCTGAGCCAGGCGTTTTGCTAGGTACTTTATAGGCCACCTCTTAAGTTAATCCACGAGATAAATATTTTTATCTCCGTTATACAGAAAAAACAAAACAAAACAAAACAAAAAACCCACAAACACCTGAAACTCAACTATTTTAAGAAATGTCTCCAAGGTCAGTCAGCCAGCCACAGTAAGGCCAGGACTAAAAACCCAACCAGGAAGTTGCCATCTAGGTGTCACTGGTTCCCAGCTCCCAGGCCTCAGAGTTAGAGCAAAAGGGGAAGTGGCATCACAAGGGCCCTACTCGTTTCAATATCTGAACCCTGAAGAAAGAGTGTCTCCCCCCATATGTCAAGACCGAAGGGGCACCATGCAGATCTGGATTACATAAAACAGGAGAACTGGGGACCCTACCAGTAGGTCTGTTGTGCCAAATCAAGGATGGAACCCACGACTATCCTCCAATGCAAGACCAGCGTAAAAAGTATTACCCCCTCCCTCCCGTATATGTGAATGTTCAGGCGATGAAGGAAATTCAAGTCCATTTAAAAGCATTATTGAGGGGCGTCTGGGTGGTTCAGTCAGTTAAGCATCTGCCTTCCACTCAGGTCATGATCCCAGGGTCCTGGGATTGAGTCCCACCTCGGGCTCCCTGCTTAGCAGGGAGTCTGCTTCTCCTTCTGCCTCTCCTCCTGCTCATGCTCTCTTTCAAAGAAGTAAATAAAATCTCTCAAAAATAAATAAATAAATAAAAGGGTTATCGACTTTGGGACTCCATTTGTCAACAAGTGTTTTCTTAATGCAGTTACCAAAGGACAAGTGCCACCTTGTGGGGCTGGAAGGAACTGCCTGGGCACTAAGAGAAGGGTTAGGGACTGTGGTTCTGACAGTCCCAAACCAGAAGCAGGTGGTGGGTGGTGGGTAGGGGTGAGGCCAGGAGCAGGTACTCACCTTCACTTGCTCATTTGAGGTGACAGCGCAGAAGACAATCTCGGTGAAGCCCTGAGTGGGAAACATGCGGAAGCAGATCCCACCTATGACCCGCCCATCCTTGATTAAGGCCAGAGTCTTGTGCTTCCTGAGGGGAGAGAGGACAAGTCACTGCTGCTACCTGTTCTCCAAATGCCCCCCAGGTCTCTACAGCCTTAGAGGCCAGGGCCATATTTAGTGCTGGGAGAGGAGAAGCAAGTATTCCCACGGCTTTGGGTGGGGTGGGGGCAGGGGCTTAGGACAGGTGTGGTGCCCCAGGGTCAGGACTCTTCTGCAGACGCACGGGTCAAAGACGAGGCGGGCGATGTACTCCTTAGGCATGCGCGGCAGCTGGTGGGAGAAGACATTCTGCAGCCCCACAAGCCAGAGCAACACCCGCCGGTTGGCCTTGGGCGTCAGCGAGTTGCCGATGACGTGGAACTCAATGATGCCTCGGCGCTCCTCCAGACGAGCTGTCTCATCCCGGGCTGCGTTGGCTGACAGCAGGCTCGTCTGGGCACCAGAGGAGAGGTGGGAAGCTGAGGCCTCAGAGGCTGGTGAGGCCCCCTTCCCCACACTGGTCAGTTATCCAGGCTGCCCACCTCGGGCCCCAGCATGGCGGCAGGGTCAGTGATGGTGAGCATGACCTCATTGACCAGCTCCATAGGGATGTCGCCCATTACACGGAGCCGCTTGGCATCCTCCAGGGTCAGGTTCTCCGGAAGCTTCCTCTTCTCACCTGCTGGGAAGGTTGGCAGGGTCTCTGGTGGACAGCAAGAGAAGTCAGGGGAGGGGTAAATGAGGGTCAGACGTCAGGGGTCAGTACCCACCTGGCATGGGCTCAGCCCCTCCGGAGTCCAGACTCAAGGAGCTGTTGCTGCCTCCACCCATGGTAGGGCTGAAGATGGGGGTGCTGGGGACAACTGCTGCACTGACCGTAGCTGAGAGTGAGCGAAATTAGGAGTGGGGGGTCAGAGATGGTGGGGGGTCCCAAAAAGGGACTCCCTGACACACCCTTCTGCATATCCCCACTGCAGCCATCTGCAGTGCCTCTTCCCCAGCAGAGGGCTGAGCTCTGCCAAGAAAGCCAAGCCAGGAGCCTGCAGAGCCTGCTGGAGCACATACCTGGCCTGGGCACCAGCTGGGTCCCCTCTGAGGGTGGCATGGTGAAGCCGGACTCCCAGATTGGAGAGTTTGCCCCATATATCTCCTCCTCCAGCATGGACAGAAATCTGTGGGGAGGGTACAGTGTGTCTCCCAACTCTGTCCTCCAACCAAGGCAGCAGCCTGGACCAGACCCAGACTGGAGGCAGGTCAAAGAGACCCTGTTCTCAGGAAACTGGGAGCCAGAGAGCGGAGACAGCTTCAGACTAGGGGGAGACACAGTCCCCTGGTCAAAGGCAGAACAGGACATCCAGGACAGGATCAGAGGCCCAGTTTGCCATGGTGTGCAGCACATGGGGATAGAGTCTGACTGGTGCCATCCTGTGCTATGCGGCCAAGCAGGGCACTAAGTCACCCTGGGCCTCAGTGTGAAACGGGGCTCAGAATCCACCCCCTCCTGCCACCTCACATTCCCACCTCGCAGCAGAAGGGGCCCTGAAAGGCCTGCATTAGTCAGCAAAGGCGTCTCAAACTGGGGAGTGGTGAGCCAAGTTTAAAGTGGGAGAGAGGGGCAGCACAACAGAGCAAAATCTTACGGAAAGGACTACAATAGGAGTGGAAATCGGTTTCACCTCAAACATAAGCTCTGGCTTCTTGGCACGTTGCGGTGGGAAGGATTCTGAGGCTGTGTCCAGGCCCCATGGGAAACAATTAGTCACATCTACCAGGGGCATGGGCAGGGGTAATGTTAGCACTCAGGCCATGTACCTGCCATCCCCAGACTAGCACACGCAAAGGCAAATGCCAGCAAGTTGCATCTGGGCCCCAGACAAGTCTGCCAGGTAGACACCCAGATCCCAGAAGGCTCATGGAGGGGGAGGAGGGACCATTCCAAGAAGCCTTCCTGGAAAAAAGGGGACAACAGGGAGGATGTGAATCTGGAGCAAACTCCTGACAGGCCGGAGTGAGCCTTACTTTGGGAAGTGGGTGAGGATAAGGGTCCTCTTCTCAGGCACCAGCTTGTCCTTCTCCACCCGGAACTTCTCTAGCAGCTGCCGCCGGGTCACAGTGAAGATGGAGCGGAGAAGGCTTCGTCCAAAGATGTGAGTGGTCTCGTACCGGGGGAGGCTGTCACAGCTCTGGGGTACGTGGCAGTAGCAGAGCCATCTGCGGGCAGAGGGGAGGTAGGATGGAGAATGGAGACACTAAACCCAGGTTGGGCTTATGAGCACGAGCACCCCCACCCCCACTCCCCGCTGGCCTTGGCCAGCCCTACCTGGTATAATTGACCTTGTAAGTAGCCACGTCCTCAGCCTGAGACCGCTGCCGAAATTGGGCAGGAGTCTCAAGCTTCCAGTAGTTAAGGCAGAGCAGGAACATCTTTGAGAGTTCAAACATCGTCTGCCGCTCCCGAGGAGCCAGGTGACTAAACTTATACTGCACAAAGTTCAGCACACCCTGAGAAGGGGTGGGTAGGGAACAAGACCAGGAAGGAGACGTGAGCGGCCAGCAGGGGTTTCTTATCCAAAATCTGGTGCTTCCTGAGGGCAGGCTAAAGCTCCCCTCTCACTCGGGCTCTCTGTGAAGAAAAATTGTGCCCCCTTCCCAGCTCCATGCCCATCTTGAACATCCTCCCTTCTCTGAACCTGTCCCTTGTTCTCAGCTTGAGGAAGATGGGGAACACAGGCTCCTCACTCCTCCAAGATGCCCCCAATTCTCTTACTACCTTCCTCATCCCACCTGCTCAATATTAGGCTTCTCAAATGGGGGACTGCCCAGGGAGCCCTCCACCACTGGCCGGGTCATCTGCAGGATGCATTTCCGCAGGAGCTGGAGGAAGAGGAAGAGGGAGGAGTAGGGGTCAGTGGAGCTCAGAGCTGCAAACTGCCCAGTCCAGCCCCACCTCCTTTGCTCATTCACACTCACTTGGATGAAGCTCACCTTGAAGAGGTAGAAATAGACCTGCTTAGTGTCCGTGTCCTCCTCTTTGTGAACAGACATGAACAGATTCTCCACGTCCACCACCATACCCAGCAGCCGGTTAATCTCATCTTCTGACACATTCTCCAGGTGGGACACATGGTCAGCTGCAAGAAGGAAAGGTGGTAGGTTTGGAAAGAAAGGATAGATGACCAGAGCTCTCTCTCACTCTTCATCACCAGTCAATGTACAACCTCGGTAGCTCCAAACAGCATGACCAGTAGTGAGACTGACTGCTACTATGTCAGCCTTGGGTGGACCCTGTCTATTCTGGGCCGGCAAATTTTCTTTCTCGTAACTTGGGAGGGATACATGTTCCCAAGCCAATCCCTCCTTCGGAGGCATTTTTGGTTCCAAAGGTAAAACTCAGTGGCACTTAAATTATCCTGTCCAAGCAGGCCCCAGGACCTGCCCCCGCCCCAGCTCCAAGGGCACTACCTGCCTTACCCAAGGGGTGCTCACAGCTGCGGCACAGCTCGCTCAGGTTGGCAGCTGGCTGCTGCAGGTCCATGCGGGGTGCAGTGGGGGGCTTGGGGTTTTTCCAGCCATTACACTTGCAGGTTTCGTTGGCCTGGCGTTACAAAACTCGGTCAATAGCCCTGTAACCGGGCACGGGGAGCCGATCCCCAGCCACAGATTTGCCCCCATTCCCACCGGAGCCCTGGGATGCCCCAAGCCCCGCCCCTTCTCACCCCAGGCCCCGCCCCCACCTTGCAAGCCGAGAAGACCCCTAGCTTCTCAAGCTTCTTGGCGCGCGGCAGCCCCCGGACTTGCGCCTTCCTCTGGCTGGCGCGCTGCTGCTGGCTCAGGCCAGGTCGAGCCGGATCCCCTCCGCTCCCGGTCCCCCCACTTCCTACCCCGGGACCCCCAGTCCCTGTGCTGCCGGCTGGGGCTGCAACTGGCGCGGGGGCTGGTGCCGGAGTGGGAGCCGGAGTCGGGGCTGAAGCCGGGCTGGGGGCAGGAGTCGGAGGTGGGGCAGGGGCTGGAGACTGAAGGGGACGGGGCTGCGTGGCCGGAGCCGGGGTCGAGGCCTGGGAAGGTTCCGCCATGGCCTCCCCCGCAGCGGAGCGCGGCGCGGCGCTCCCAGCCCTAGGGCCGCATGGGCAACCGGCGCTCGGTGCGCAGGCGTCGCTGCGCCGGAGCATGATGGGAGTTGTAGTCTTCCACGACCGCTCCCTCCGTTTCTGGCTTCCAGACTTTTCTGTCCTGCCTCTTGGCCCCAGACAAGCAAGTGAAGCCTGAGCCATTACCCTAGATTGTCTCCTCCTCACTTCTAATCTCTCTTTGAAGTCTTCTGGGATAGCGAGGACCTAGAGGAGCATCTGAGAAAACAGGCTCCTGTTGAGGGGAATCACAGATGCTGCCCACCTCCCAAGCCTGAGCCTATTGGTGCCGTCCTGGGGTCTGGGGTCGTGTTGGCTCCCGCCCCTCCACCCCCTGTCCCTGTGCCACACGTCTGCGGACACAGAAGTGCAGCCACAGCGGAGATTAAGCAGCAACACTTCCATTTCTTGCCCCGTGGAGGTGGCTACATGGGGGTGCTCTCTGGGGGATAATTCAGTGGTACTCCCTGGTGCGCTTTTTCTATTATGTTATATTTCAGCAATAAAGGATTATCATAAAAGCAGTGAGCGCCAGAAGGCAGGGTTCGCGTCTTCCTTCTGTCCCAGAGCCCAGCCCTGAGCCGGCCACAGTAGACCCAGAGTCTGACGAACGAAGGAAACCAGGAAGTCGCGGTCACCTCCTAAGCCCCGTGTGTCACAAGACTGTGCGCGGTCAGGATGGGAGACCCTCACGGTCACACCCCCGGGCTCGGTTCAGGGGACAGCCCTTCTTGTCCTCAGGCCTCATTCTGGGAAGGGCAAGAGCCCGGCTCCATCTCGCCTCCGCCCTGTGCTGGTGAGCGCTACAGGGCCGGCCGGGTGGTCTGCGCCGGTGGGTCACCGCCCCGAGCTGGGGAAGGGCCTTAGGGCCCGGAGCCAGGATGAGAGCAGCAGTGGCGCGCCAGGGCGGTGACCACCAGGCCTGCGGAGACCGGACTGGCGTAGCAGGCGGCCGCGGAGGAGCGGAGCCGGGCTGCACGGAGCCGGGCGGCCCCAGGGCCTCTCCCCAGGGCGCGCAGCCGCCCTCTGCCCCCCCCGCCCCCCCCGCCGAGCGCCCAGAGCCACGCCCAGGGCCTCGCGCCCTCGGACAGCAGTTGCTCACTCGGATGCAGCGGGTTGGTAGCGGTCTCCCCAGCGGGAGCCAGGCGGCATCCCGCTGTCCCAGCGTGGCCCTTGCCCAACAGAACCAGGTGGCCACACTGCCCGTACGGCTCCTGAGGGACGATGTGGTGACTGCGCAGAACAACGTCCATGCAGAGAATGGCTTCCAGATGAAGGTGGATGCCTGTGGCTTTGCCCCGGAGGAGCTGGTGGTGCAAGTGGACGGCCAATGTCTGATGGTGACCGGCCAGAGGCAACTGGAGGGCTGCAGCCCGAATGGGGCTGGCTACCGTGTGGCGCAGAGGGTGCACCGGCAGATGCAACTACCACCGGACCTGGATCCCGCCGCCATGACCTGCAGCATGACCCCCTCCGGCCAGCTGTGCCTCCGAGGCCAGTGCCGGGCGCTACCTTCCCCAGAAGCCCAAAAAGGCCCATCCCCGAGACTCCGAGGCCGTGGCTCTAAGAAGGGTCAACCTACCCTGACCCAGTAAACAACAATCGTAGTGTGCAGCAGCAGCCTTGGTGTTCTGTGGTCTTTTCTTGGGGTTGGGATCAAAGGTGGAGGCATAATGGAGGTAGAGAGAGGGCCAGTGGGGGGCTTAGGGAGGCAGGAAAAGCACTTTACGGTGGTGGTCCACCAAGAATCAGGTCTCTGTGGCCCCGGGAAGAGCTGGGGAAGAGCTGGGTCCGGGGCTCAGTAGACCAACAGCCCAATGCTGGGCAAATGACAGCAGCAGCTCCAGCAGGGAGCAGCAGAGGGCCAGGATGGCAGCAGGGGCACCAAGCTCCACAACCAGCAGAGGGCCCCGACAGACCAGAGATCAGATAGATACAAAGACTGGACTTGATATGGGGTGGTCTCTTGGTCTCAAGACCAGGCAAAGGTTCCAGAGATCACCTGGGAAGAGGATGAGAAGACCCAGTCCTTCACAAGGCACAGACTAACCAAAAAACCCCAAGAGGTGGTTTCTGTTGTTTCAGAGACCAACTATTTTCAAATACAAACTGTACATCACCCCAATATAATCTGGAGGGGGGTGGGGGCAAGGCTAATACAGGCCCTCAATTTCAAACTTGAGGAGATTCAGCTCTAGGTCACTCTCACCACCACCACCCCTTACAGCTGGTACCAGTAAGGGCCTCTTTCTCTTGGTTACCATAACCACTAGCACCCCTCACTTTGGGGGGGGGGGGAGCCATTGTTCAACAAGATTCAGTGGTTCATTTTAAATTAACTTCAAGTAAGCTAGAGCGGATATGGTCTGATAAACTCTGCCAGAGAAAGACAAGGAAGACAAGCGGGAGGTCGATCGATCGGCTGACTATATTGACAAGATACTGATTGGTTACATGTTGAAGAAAACATACAATACAAAATACAGAAAAAGTTGGTTCCATCCCCTCCCACTCCCCCCCCCTTACCCACCCACCCACCCCCAAATACTCATCATCGTGATTTGGTCAGAACAGGGCTCAGAGCCAGAGGTCAGGGTGACCAGGGGTGGGGGAGGGGGGCAGGTTGTGGGCAATGGGTTGGTGGCTGTCACAATAATGCTGTGGTGATGCTGTGGTTTCTGTCCCAGCTGTGAGTCAGAGGGTGAGTGGGGGCTGCAGCGTGATGACAGCCAGCTGAGAGAAGAGTTGCCTCTCCCTTCCCTCGCCCCTAGGGCCTGCCCTACCACCCAGGACCAAGCCCACTCCGAACACGGTAAGGATATGGATGCTCTTGCTGAGTCTGCTCATCAGCAAGAGGGAAAGAAGGGTAACTGCTCCAACCCCTGCCTCCCCACATACAGAGTGGGGGGGTGACAGGGCACGTGGCTACTACCAGCGAAGGAAGAGTGGGAGAGCAGTAGAAAGGGTTGGAAGTGGGAAGAGCAGAAGATCATATATATTAAAAAAGTGACTTAAGACTTAAAATTGAATTAGTATTTGTACAGAAAGGTGCGGGTGGAATAATTCACTCCGGCCTATGATCAGAATTCTAGGAGAAATCATGGCAGACCCCTCCCCTGCCGCCCCCACCCCCAAGTGGTAGCCCGAGTCGTTAAGTGCGATTGGTTAGAGTGGATTCCAGTCGGGTGGGCCGGCGGAGGTGGGGGCAGTGGGCAGGCAAGGGGGGCTCAGTTGCTGCAGCACTGGCTCCGGCTGGCTGGGCTGTTCTCCTGGAGGTCCACCCCTCGGTTCCGGCTCGGGGCACCAGCTGCATTCTGGGGCTCATTCTTGGGAAGTTTCTTAGCTGTTTGGAAGAGGAGGGGGAAAATGCATTTGTAGGGGTACCCCAATACACTTCCAAGTCTACTTGAGTGGAAGCTGGCCTTTTTACCACCCAATGTGCAAGGACCCATCGAGGACTTCACTTTTATGTGCCAGGTGCATACTGAGTGTTTCAGGAAACTGAGGGAAAGAGAGGTTAAATAACCTGTCCAGGACCAGAGTTAAGTGGTAAAACAAGGATCTGAACCTGGGCACGATGACTCACTACAGAGCCAGATGAGCCTAAGAATCTTAAGAAGTAGGTTACGGGGAGGGTCATGTAGGGTTTTAGGTGGGTGATAAGCTAAAGGGTAAGAAAGGGAAATGTTGAGACTTTGGCCCAGGCTTTGGAAACTTCTGGGGGAATTATCTCCATCTGAGAGTCAGATGAAGGTACCCTACAGACCTACTACATACTCTAGACAGCAGACAAGTGATAGGACCTGGTCAGGGAGGGGACACAAGCAACTCACCTATTGCCATGAAAATTTCATTCACGTTCATTGCAGTCTTTGCGGATGTCTCCATGAACAGCAAACTGTTGTCGTCTGCATAGGCTTGTGCTTCCTGATTTGGATGGAGGTGAGAAAGTGAGTAGGAGGGAAATGATGACAGTTGGCAGGGGCCAGGGCCCAGGATTAAAATCTTCCCTCATCACAGTTCCTTTATACGCAACAGAGACAATGCAGGGGTTTTCAGGCCCAGGGCTCTTCTGCTCTGGCTGCCCCCCACCCAGACACCTGCACCATAACCCCAAGGCCTCCACTTCACAGACAGCACCTTTCAACTCACAAACACTGGCACATGTTTCACTCAGGCTTCCCCAGGTCCATTCTGCCTTTCTTGCTCTTCAATATCACTAAGCTAGGAAATACTTCTAGAGAGTTATCCTACAAATGCACTTGCACTTTGGGAAAGAACACAAAAAGTATGTAGATGACTGCAGTGCTACTGCAAACAACCTTGAAGTCCAATCAGTTAGGGCCTGGTAAGAAATGCACACTCTGGTCTATGGGAAAGGGATTTGTACACATATGCATATTTCTAGAAAAAAAACAAGAAACTAATGAACTTGGGGAAAGGGAGACTGTGTTTCTGGGTTAGAGATTCACATCTCATCCTATATACCTTCTTGTACTATGTACATTTTACTCGTGCATATATTGAGTGGATAAAAGTAATTCTTTCTCAGTAGGTTTCATTAAAAAAAATCAGTTAACACAAAAAAATATGAGGTTTCAGCAAGCATTTATACACATGCCATCAACCAATGAAAAAGAGCAAGGAGAGGGAGACAACTGCTTCAAGGGCTATGCTCAAGTCACAAGAGGATAGCAGATAACAGCTCTCCTGCTGCCTCCAGGCTTGGCCCTTTGCAAAGCTCCTGAGCAGCCTAGGCTGAGCTGCAAGTGGAGCTGGCTTACTCCTCCCTGCCAAGTCCTGCGCATTCCCCTCTGCAACACCGCCCCCCCCCCCCCCCCCCCCCCCCCCCCCCCCCCCCCGGCCCCGCACCTGGAATTCCACAGCTCTCTTGCTGGCCAGGTCTGCCTTGTTCCCCGCGAGTGCAATGACGATGTTGGGGCTGGCCTGCCTCTGTAGCTCCTTCACCCAGTTCTTGGCCCGTGCAAATGTATCCTGGGGGGCACAAGGCCAGAATGTCAAACAGACAGAGGAGGCATCCTGCCCAGTGCCGCTCACTAGAAAAGCCCAAACCGGCAGAGCCAAGGTGTTTAAGATGTCACCGCCCTGAAGAGTCTGGTGAGACACCCCCAAACAGAGGAAATCTGCCCACACCCATTCCAGGAACAAAGTGTCAAGAAGTAAGGGGAAATCTTTACTGTGTTGGTGATGTCATAGACCACGATGGCAGCCTGGGCCCCCCGATAGTACATGGGGGCCAGGCTGTGATACCGCTCCTGTCCAGCTGTGTCCCAGATCTCAAATTTGACTGTTGTGTCGTCCAAACAGACCGTCTGTGTGAGGAAGGCCGCTGCAAGAGGAAAGGTGATGTTATATGGCAGGAAGGAACTCAAGAAGCTGCCCCCACATATCTCCAGTACTGTATCTGGGCCCTGGCACTTAGAGGCCCTCTGCTGAGATGGGCCCAGAAAAGCCCCCAGCCCAGGAGCCGAAGCAGGCCCAAGCGGGGTCAGTGGAGTTTGTATTTTTCTGTCACGTGTGGACGGGCAAGGGGGCTGCACAGGCTTTACAGACTCATGCTTGGCAAGGGCAGAAGGGAAATCTGCCTGCACTTGAACCACTTCAGGAGCACCCTCTGAGGAGGAATGCGGCAAGGGGCAGGAGAGGCAGAACCCAGGGGAAAACAGACTCTAAGCACAGAAGGGTGGGCCCACCCGTTCCTCCTCTTCTTCCTCTTCCTCCTCCTCCTCCCTCCCCTCACAGAGAACAGTCCAGCTGGAAACTTCCACAGTCCCTCAGTTTGCTCCAGCCCAGGGGTGTTACTGGCCTTCGGTTTCCTGAGGACACTGTCACACACTTAGCTACACTGGGGACGCCTGAAAGTACACGCTGTTCCACTGCCAGGCGGAGGCTGGGTGGCTGGCTTCCCAGCTGCCCCTGCCACCTCCAGGCATACCAGCTAGCTACCACCTCTAGCTCTGACCTTGACCCATTCCTGATTGGCCACCCTGTGGTTCGACCTTCAGGGAACAGTGACCCTATCTTTGGCCCGAGGAGACAAAGGACCATGTGGTGCTTGTACATATGGTTTGGGGGAGGAGTCCCCTTTGGGAGGCAGGTGGGAGCCCCCTAGCCCTGGGACCCAACAGAGGATTCCAGAGAGCCCTGTGTGGAAGCCAGCTTTCCCCGTCTGCCCTCCCCCCACCTCCATGAGGGGCCTGGGGACTGCCTCACTTCCCTCTCTCCAGCTCCTGACCTGAGTGCTGAGGAGGCAGCAGAAGATTGCTGACACGACCCATTTAGCTTCCAGCTGCCTGGAAACCTCTTACCAAGAGGGGAGAGAAAGGATGACTCAAGCCCAAGGTTGGCCCTGGCCCCTCAAAGTTTGTCCTTACAACTGAGGCAGGGGACTGAGTTCAGACCCTTATGTGCTAAATGCTGACAACTAGAAAATCAACGACAGGCTCTGACCTCAAGGGTAAAGGTCGACTTCAGAAACGCTGGCCCACTCACCATGCCATTTCCCTATTCTGGAAAGTAGGAGAGGCCAGGGGTAGACACACTGCCTGGCACAGTGAGGACTCTCAGAGATTCAGACCCAGCCTCTCCCTTCCCAGAGGCCAGGTCAATGGAAAAGTCGTAGCCAAAGCCATTTAAGAATCCAGTGGCATAATTAGGAAAGGAAGCCAGTTTTTGACAAGGAGCTAAGTATTAACGGATGACTGCTGGGGCTCTGGCAGGGAGAGTAGCTATTGGATTCAGTTCCAGGGCCCAAGTGAGGAAGAGGTGCTGCCGCCCCAGGCATGTTTAGCTTCCCTGGGCAGGCAGCTTCCTTCTCCTCAAAACCAAGGCATTTCTTTGGCATTCTTGAGGCCACCCCACTCCCTTGTGCCCACTCACCTCCAATTGTGCTCTCCTGGTACTCATGGAACTGTCCCTTGACGAAGCGAAGGACGAGGCTAGATTTGCCCACTGCAGATTCCCCGAGCAGGACCAGCTTGAATTGACAGATCTTGTTCCCAGCAGCTGGTCCATTGGGTCGCGCTGCACCTCCCCGACCCGCCATGGCCCGTCCTGCTGTAGTGGTACCAGTGAGCGTGGGGTGGGGGCCGGCGCTGTGTGAAGAGGCACTTAGTGAGGAGGGGGGCCTCCAACTGTAAGAGAGATCACCAGTACTGGTCAGTCCTGACTACTGGATGGCAAAGTCTTCTTAAATCACAGGTTTCTCCCTCTGCCCTCCCTGAGGACCTACCTCCCCTCCTGCCAACTCCTGACCCCCACCCTTGTCCCCCATAAGTTAAAAGAGCCCTAGCTAGGATGTACTACACACCCATATGCTCTACAGTCATCTGAGCAGTGAAAAGTGGTCTTCCAACTCCAGGTTCTGGTTCTGAGCAAACATACTTCCCAATCCCAATTATGTCCATGTGCATACACATTAAACACACACAGGGGGATCCCTGGGTGGCTCAGTGGTTTCGCGCCTGCCTTTGGCCCAGGGCGCGATCCTGGAGTCCCGGGATGGAGTCCCATGTCGGGCTCCCGGCAGGGAACCTGCTTCTCCCTCTGCCTGTGTCTCTGCCTCTCTCTCTCTATGTCTATCATAAATAAATAAAAATAAATCTTTAAAACACACACACACACACACACACACACACAGGAGAACAACGGGCATCTGGCAACCTGGTGACAGTTAACAGGTTCCTTAGGATACCAAAAAAAAAATCACCTGGGAAGATGCTAGGGTCTAGGTGAACAGTGACCCTGTGGTCCGGTAGCTAAGATCACAAACCCTCCTCTGTGCAAAGCCAGAGCAAGTGGTGAGGCTGACCAGGGCATGGAGAGTCCCGATAGAAAGCTCATCAGACATGGTGCTTGGCCAACCTCGTGGGCACTTGGGGACCAGGGCCTGGCCGGCACGAGTTGTTCCCAAAATAGCCATTTTTTCCACCCATCTCTAGAAAGACTGACCAACTTTCTCAGTCTGAGGCTGGACTGTACACTGTGATCAAAGCCTCATTTCTATCCTCCATCCTGAACCTCTTCCCCCAGCTCTCTCATTTGTGATGGGCCAGAAGTCTCACGCACATTAAAACACAAAACACACACAAAAGCAAACACACGCCAAAGCCAGAGAGCTCCACTGGCAGGCAGAACGGCTGCCAAATTTCTCTTTTAAAACAGAGACCTCAGTTCCATTCTCTACTGGCAGAGGCGGAGGGTGACGCAGAGAAAGAGCAGGGGAGGTATGGGAGGGCAGAGACAAACAAGGGACATGGAGACCTGCACCCCCCAACAGCTGGTGTTCCAGCACCGACAGCTTAGTCACTGTTAGTGATAGCTTTGCAGGCGCAAAGAAGGATGAGGAGCCCTATCTCCAGAAGCCTCTAGAAGACATACATACTAAAAAATACCAAAACGTATACACAATGTTTTACAGACAAGCACTGTGAGTAGGTATTTGGTCCTGAGCATCTGTACAGCGTCTGAACCTAAGCTGGAAAGAAAAAGTTCTGATTCAACTGCCCTCAGCATAATGGAGTCAACACAGGAGGGGTCTTCAGAACAGATCCTGAGTCTAGCCCTGACCTGCCCCCTGAGCAAGGGGAGTGCATTACCCCACAGTCAGAGGACGGGGGCGTGAATGAAGAGAAGGATAGATCTGTGGGAAGCGATGGGCTATGCTCACGCAAGAAGCTGACAGCAAAGGGCTTGCTTTGTTCAATCTGAAATCCTTTTTCACATCCCCGTCCTCCTGGCAACTCATTTAAAAAGTGAGCTTCAGGAAGAATGATTCACTAGCCAGGAACAACAGTTTCCTTTCTGGACTGCGCCAAAGGAAAAGAGGTTTGAAATGGGAGCCACCTCTTCCCCAAGAATATAGGAAGGCACTATATACAGGAGGGATTTTGATGAGGGACAAGTAATGCTAGTTCTACCATATTTAACGGCTTTCTCTTTTCACCCCAGTCACTGATGTTTGCAAGACCCTATGGCCCTTTGAAGCAGAGTCTGTGTTTTTGGCTTCTTCTTTTTGTTTTCTTTTTAAGATTTATTTATTTATTTGAGAGAGTGAGGGCAAGCAAGCATATGCCCACACACATGGGGGGAGGTGCAGGGGACAGAAAGAAAATTCACAAGCAGACTCCCCACTGAGCAAGAAGCCTAATTCAGGGTTTGATCCCAGGACCCTGAGATCACTACCTGAGCCAAAACCAAGAGCCAGCCCCTTTAACTGACTGAGCCATCCAGGCACCCCAAGTGCTTCTGGCTTGAGAGCCTTCTTCACAAGGCCTACTTACATACTGGGAATTCAGAGTGCTCACCAAGGAAGTCATTTCCAGAGACAGCCAGCATTTACTGAATGATTGCACAACAATTATCTCCCTTAAGCTTTAAAACAATCTCCCATTTTTTTCAGATAAGTAGCTTGACACTCAGGTGTTACATGTCCTGCTCAAGGCCATCCAACATATAGAAGACAGAGCAGGACGCAGGCTGCCTGTGTGCTCCTTTATCCCCCTGCTCTTCTCCTGCCCATCTCCCTGCCTTGGGAAGAATGCTGGAGACAATGCTCACCCTGTGTTTGGTTTCTGGTGGCTGGTGAATGAGACCCTGCTTTTGTGGCAGCAGCTTTGCTGGCCTGCAAGGTGTGGCTCTAGCTGACAGTCACAGGGATCTTGCAGGCCCTGAGTACTTCCAACAATGGGAGGAGCCTCCCAGGGCCAGGCAGGGCCACAGCAGCAGAGGAAACCACAGTGGAATTACAAGTTGGTTATTACCACAAATCCATGTGACACATCATCTTGGCTGGGCCAGAGTGTGGCTAGGGCACTGCAGAAGGAGGTATGAAGGAGTACGGAGAGAAGGTGATGTCCCTGATTCCAACAAAACCAAAGCAAACGGGGCTAAGGGCTACTGGAGTGGGCAGTAACCAGCACCCAAGAATCAAGAAACACAGAGATAACATCTAAGTCTTGTCCCTAACGAATCAGTGGGTTTCCAAACCTTCCCAGACAGAACCTGGTATTTTTAACAAGCCAGAAGGAAAGACAGCTCTTATCCAGTGGTTCCTGATCTTGTCTGCACATTAAAATCACCTGTGCAGCCAGCCCCTAGAGGTTCTGATGAAGATCTGGAGGAGGGCCTGGTATCTGTATTTTTTTTTTAAACATTTTTTAAAAAGATCTATTTATTTTAGAAAGAGTAAGAGACAGCAAGCAGGGGGAGGGGCATAGGGAGAGAAGCAGACTCCCCACTGAGTGGGGAGCCTGACGTGGGGCTCAATCCCATGACCCTGAGATCATGGTCCAAACTAAAATCAACAGTCGGACGCCTAACCGATGAAGCCACCCGGGCACTCCTGTATTTTTTTTTTTTAGAGTGTTGTAGGTGCTTTGCCTGGCACACACTGGCTGGTGACATGTTCTGCCTGGATGTTGGTCCTGCCTTCCAGAGATACCTGAGGAGACACACGTGGCACTTTTTATGGCCTGCATTGCCTTGTGGTTTTCCTAGTCCCACCTGGGGATCACATGAACCAAGATGTTGAACCTTGCCAGACAATAAGCTGGAGGAAACTGATTTTGCTCCAAAGGGCACATGAAGACAAGAGGGTGCTTTAAGATAGGCGAAGGCCACATGCAGAGCCCCAGGAAGCTTTCTGCCCTCCCTTCCCAAGATTGGGAAACTGAGGATGCACTCCAGCAGGTGGCAAAGGTGAATTCATGCACTGAGCTGGTCTGCCAGCTGGAGAAGGGAATCCTCTCGAACAGCAGAAAGAATTATCCACGGGTATAGTCAGGTGATAGAATTATAACCAAAAGTACCACAGCAAAAGTCTTCTTTCAGACAAAAACCAAATTCTCTTTAAGAACCAAAGTTGTAGTCAGAGTTTCTTATAAGATGGATGGGCCAAATATTTTATTTTTTTAAATCAGCTTCTCTAACACCAGGAAAAACACACAAGTAGGATGGATTTCCTCCTGGATATTTTCATGAAGCTGCTAAAACAGGCAGAACTTTAGACTCATGACAAAAGACTCTCTTTGACATGACCTGCTCCCCTCATCCTCCAAACCTCGACCTTAGTTTGTTCAGAGGCCATGGAGGACAAGCACTCTCCCCTATCTCATTATCTTACAGGAAATGGGAGAGATTGTCAAGGACTGGGGGCGGGGGGGGGCGCCCTACACTTTCCCCAACAATGCTCATGAAAGGGCAGAAGGGACCCAAGCTCCGAAACATACGCCCAATAAGTTCTGGGGCGAGGGCAAGAGAGAGAGAAACAGTAAAACACTGCTCTTCCTTACTCTGGTTTTTCTCTGCTCTGGACATTATGGGTAAGTGGGTACCAAACTTTTTTTTTTTTTTTTTAATCAGAATCACCCAGGGCATTTAGAAAAATTACCCTGGCCAACTGAATTAAAATCTCTAGAAGTGGAGTCCAAAAAATATTAAGCCCCCCGCCCCCCACACTGATTCTAGGCAGCAGATTCAAGTATAAGAGCTACAACTGATAAAGGAAGGAATGCAAGAGACAGTAAGGCACCCACAGATTAGCCCTATGGACAATATAGGTGGATCAGATTCGGAGTGGGGGTTGATTCCTGGCTTCACTCAACAACTGAAGACTTCAAGACACCAGAAGCTGCTGGACTTTTGTTCCTCACCCTAACTCCCCCTAGAAATGTCTCTTCTCTAACCATGAAGTCACCCACTTCATACTTTTTGTACTTCCTGGTAAAAGGGTGAGCAATTCCAGCTGATGGGTGTCTCTCGTGCTTCCTGTTTGCTTCAGAGACTTCCTCTAGCTGACAGTCCTGGCACAGTCTGGATAGTGAGCTGATTAGGGAAACCAATCAGATTCTGTTGACCAGAGACAGAGAAGGGCTCAAAGTTAGCCCTTGGAGGGGAGGAGGAACCAAGTGACCCCATCCCACCTAGGGCCCCCTCAAGGTGCTTTTGGCCAGTGACTCTTCACCTATACTCTACTCTAGATGAACCATTCCTGAATATTTAACACCACAAGAGCTGGGCAGGAAAAGATGAGAGCAGAAGCGATTTGTTAGCTTAAAGAGAATCAAACAGTGGGGCACAGCAGGAGAGGTAATTAGGTTCAAAGGTGAAGATGGAAGACATTAAAAAGCTCGCATCAGCTGGGAAGATGATTTACCCATAGGCTCAATAACACAACTTTTCCCAAAGGGAAAATCACCACCACCAGCGTACAGGCCCAGAGGGCAGACTCACAGCAGCACTAGCCAGGCCTCTGGCTGGCTGTACACCCAGAGGGAAGAAAAATCTGAAGCAACACAAGCCATGACCCACATGAGATACCCACTCACCCTTCCCCAGCATGACTGGCAGGATAGGACTTGGGAGACTGAACTGAGTTTTGTTAAAAGCCTGGCTCCACCATTTATTAGCTGAGTGACCTTGGCCAAGTCGGACAAGCGACTGCTGTCAGCTTCAGTTTCTTATCTGTAAAACGGCATTGTTTAATACTGATCGCATGGGGTTGTTGTAAAGGTTAAATAAAACAATACATAGTGTGTACAACACAATACGAGGCTGAAGGTAAGGCTCCGACAAATGACAGATTTATTATACCACTGAAGGCCTAACTAATTTTGACTCACTGGTTATCAAAGCACAAAGTCCTTGAAGACCTAATCCTCTTCTTTCCAAATACAGAGGAGATGAAGGTGAGGTGAGGTGGCCTGCTCAGGGTCACAGCCAGGTGGTGGCAGAGCCCAAGCCCAGGACTCACAATTCTAGCAGAGCTCCTCCATCACTGATAGAAAACCCAAGAATATTGACAGTGTTATTACAGCCAATAAAAATAAGAGGGGCTGCCACCTTCTATGTAGGGTTGCAGAGCATACAGCTTGTGGAAAAATCCTATCACCCTGATGTGGGAGGTAGACACATATATATACACAAATGTAGAAATCCATCAAGCAGTCCAAAATGAGATGTGTAGGTCCTACAACATATGAGTTGCATGTCAATAAAAAGGTAAGGAATGTTCCTGGTATAGAATTTTACATACAACACTGAGAAATTAAAGCTTACAAACGACATGAAACCAATCTAACTCCCCTATATATGATACCTTCTGTCTCCTCTGTAATATAACAGTTTAACAGTATAATTCAGGACAACAGAGATAATCAAAAAGATGATGCCTGAATTAGAAGAGGGCCAAGAGAGAGGCCCCCAGCTGGCTCAGTCAAAGGCGTGCAGACTCCTGACCTCAAGGTCATGAGTTTGAGCCCCACGTTGGGTGCGTTTACATAAATAAGTAAAAAAATAAATAAAATAAGGCCGAGACGGAACAAAGGTACCCATCTAATAGGCTCAAGCAAATAGGATTCAATACAAACAGAACTGCCACACACTTACTAAAAATATATTTGTACTTAACTGTGGGCTGAAGAATGTTAAAGTTGTTTCAAGCTTTATAACAGAAAGAGGTGACATTTATGTCTTTTTAGTGAGGAGAAAGGTTACAACAGTGGTTCTCTGCACTCTCCAACCTGTCCAGAGAGTCTGTGCCGAGGACAAAGGGCTTAGGGGTGCAGATTGGGGGATGGAATCAAAGAGAGGGGCGTCTTCTTGTGTGACCAGGACTGTGGGATTGCAACACAGAGGACCTGTGTCCCACCTGGAGTATAACCGAGGAATCTTGGCCCTAGAAGCCAGAAGTTTAAAAGCCTGGCTGAGATCTGGGGAGAATGCTGATGGGGTATGTGAGGCCAGGGGCCCCTCATCCCACCGATAAGTAGGGGCTTTGGGATTAGGAGAGCTGGCAGCAGGAATGGAAGGAGATGCTGTGTTTCCACAGTCACAGGAAGAGGACTCCCTTTCTGGGGAAGAGGGAGGTAAATCAGCCCAGAGGGGGGCTCTGAGTTAGCTGGCTCCCCTCCCACTGCAACAGACCCCTGAATCCGCCCTGGCCCATCCAACTCCCTTTCATCTTACTCCCCTTTCAATGAGAACACTCCTCTGGGGCTGACTGCCTGGGCTTCCCCACTACAGCAGGGGCCCTGGGAGGCCCTGGCAGCTGACACCACCAACGCACCCACACTCACAGAAGGGGCCAGTGTGCAGGGGCTCCAGGACACTTAAACCCTAGACGCACATGACCAGGCAGAAGCTGGGGCTCTAGAGCCCTTTCCCCTGGGCAGAAAGAGGCCAAGCTGACCTAGGAAGAAGAGACCTCTGAGGGCCAGACTCTCAGCCTCCAGGAGCCCTGCCCCAGCAAGCACACCCCAAGAGCCTTCCCTGAGCTTCACTGCCTTCTCGGCTCTCCACAACAGACAGCCCCCGAGAGGCTGACAGAAGCCAACTCAGTGCTAACTTTCAGGCGGAGGATGGAAACCTCCAGTCCTTGCGCCCACGGGGAGGAAGACTGCTGGTGAGAAGGGGGGGCACATCACGTATCTGCTGACACAGCTTGGTCAGTGTGGGCTGCCCGTACTGTCCACTGAAGAGCCCCGGGAGTCACGGGCAGCAGGTTCGCGAGGAAGGCCAGACAGATGGGACCGCCTGCCCGCAGCTGCAGCCAGACAAGGCTCGTTATGCCTCCTGATTCTAAAGAGGTACCGGGGGCCCTAGGCACTCAGAGTGATGTTCCTAAGGGACTACTCTCCCTCAGAGGGCCCAGTCTCTGACTCAGCACACCCCAGTCAGCAAGGCTGCTGCAGATTCCCTGGCCCCAACCAGGGCAGCTCTGTAAGAAGCCTCAAGTAAGAGCTCGATGAGAAGGATGTGAAGTCTAGAACCTTCTGCAACACAAATCCACATACAACTAACTACACGGCATGGTGGGGATAAGACTGAGGTGGAGTGATGGCTCACACCCCACGGCCCAGCTCTTCACCTGTCCCTGCCAGAGAGCCAGCTGAGGCCCAGATTCCGTCCTGGCACCGCCCACACCTGCTGTGGCCCCAGGATGGAGCACAGGTAACATGAAAACTGGTGAAGACAGACATGGGGTCCCTGCTGACCCTCAAGCCTCACAACTACCCTGTGTTGGTTCCGGTTCCTGTAGTTACTATACTGTTAACTTAGGACAGTTCTAACTGGCATCTCAGCAATGCAGGGCCCATCTTCCCCTCTGGCTCTGGGGGGTCTCTGCAGGGGCCAGGAGCACTAGCGGGGACAGCTGTCACTTCGGCTGCTGCCCAGTCCCAGAAAGACGCCAAGAACCTCTGCTGAATGTCAGGGTCATCAGCAACACCTGTTCATCCAGCTACTCACACCAACAAGTGCAACTGACACCCCTCACTAACCCTTCCTGTCTTAAACAAAACAAAACAAAACAAAACAACACACACACAAAAAAACAAAGAAAGCCAATTTAATTCACTACCCTTACCGCCTAAACAGAGAGCAGAGGGCAGAGGTTGTGTTTGAGAGGTAAACAGGGAAAAGAGAATCAGGTATCAGACACCAGCAAACCGAATTCCTCTTGCTCAGACACCACATACACTGTGGTCAGAGGCTGCCCAATGAACAAGAAACAAGGTCAAAGTTCCCCCTATGAGATCTGAGGGATCAGGGCTGCTCTCAGGAGCCTGGAGACCAAAGCACAATGTGTAAGACTCAGCAGAGGGCCTAGCTCCAAGGGGGCACTCAGTAAATGCTGCTGCAGCAGGGAAGCCCCTGCCCCTGGAAGTCCCTACAAAGAAGTCACTCCTCAATCAGTATAGGTTCCTCCACTATTCATACATTCCTTCTGCTTATGGTCTCCCTGGGCCCCATTCTTCAATGCTCCTCATTTGGAAAGAAAGCTTAACAGGACAACTGCTATAGCCTGAATGTCTGTGTCCCTCCCCACACTCAATTCGTATGCTGAAATCCTAATCCCAACGTGATGGTATCTGGAGGTGGGGTCTTTGGGGAGGTGATCAGGCCAGGAGGGCAGCGGGCAGTGCACTCATGACTGGGATTAGGGCCCTTTTAAAAGAGGCTCCAGAGAGCTCCCTTTTCCCTCCTGCCATGTGAGGACCCAATGAGAAGTCAGCCTGGAAGAGGGCTTTCACTAGAACCTGACCATGCTGGCTGCCCCTGTGATCTTGGACTTCCAGCCTCAAGAACTGTAAGAAATAAATTTCCCATTTATAAGCCATCCAGCCTATGGCATTTTGGTATGGCAGCTAGAATAGACTAAGACAACGACTTTCAACAATGTCCTAGAAAAAGGACCAGCTCACCCTTGATATCCTGTGTCCAGTCAATAACCATAACCCTGTGTTCTCTGGAGACTGGCTTCCAAAGCCACAAGAATGGAGGGAAGACCACCACTATCCAGAAGAATCAGCAGAGCTGAACCCTCAACCAGGTAAACCATAACCCCTTAAAAAAAGAAAAAGCCCCACAGGAGAAAGCATCTGAAGGCCCAAAAGCCCTTCCTTCCATTTCAAAGCCTCTTTCAGGAAAAGAGAAGAAGTAGTTCAGTTGTGGAGAGGGGGAGGGGACAGGACCAGGACAGCTGACAAAGAAACCAGAGTTCCTTTTAAAGAAACAGGCTGGAAATGCTAGAGGTTTGGAAATTGGCATCATTAATCACCACAACCTCTGAGCAGCTCAGAGAGCAATGTGATGACTAGGAGAGCAGCCAGGGTGAGGAAGGCCACCCACACCCTCCCCCACACCTGGGATGCTCTGACAGAGCCACCTGAAGGGGACACACATGCAGCTATGAATAGAAGACTAGAGGCTTGTAAACCAACTCCTGTTAAGATCCCAAGTTAGTGTTTCCAGAAGGGTTCAAGTTACAAGTCTTCATAGGGCTGACAGTACAACAGAAGGATTTAAACTATTCAATGATTCAGGATCACAGCTCAAAGTGACAGCCTGCCTTGGGCCTGCCTAGAGCCACAAACCCTCTTGTAGGGGAGGTCTGTTTTTGAATAGCAGTAAAAGAACACTGGCCTGGAACACATGGACTCTCTTATGAGACCCAGAGTCCTGGAAGGTTTGGCTGGAAAACTTAGTAGCTGAAGTAGGGGAATGATTATGTATCCCATCCTCAACTGGATAGTCAACTCCAGAGTAAACATCACATCTGACCATTTGTGGATCAGGCCAAGAATCAGGCAGGGTTATGAGAAGTATGAATGGGTGAGTCGAGAAGCAATGGCCCTGCTACTGGAGATCACCTGCCAGCCCCCCCCCCCACACACACACACATTTCCCAGGGGTATCTCCACCTTGTCTAACTCTGGTGTCTTTGGCAACTAACCAGCAGGAGGAGGCACAACCAGTCACTCCCAATGATCCTCCCTGTGATCCACACAGCTCCGTATCAACATACTTAGGGAAAATGGTTGCTAAGAAAGCAGTGGTCTTGGAGAGACAGCCAGTTCTAGGACCAGGGCAGGAGATAGGCAAGGTGGACCTGGAGCAGCTGCAGTGCCAATAAGTTAGGAAATGTTTGCAAAAATGAATCAGAGGTGGGCCAACAGGAGCCAACTGAGCTCCTAGTGAGCAGACCTGGAACAATCTGAACAATAAAACAAAGTAGTACTAGATGATAAACTCAAGCAGGAAAGAAATTATTTATAAGCTCCTGCTGTCATAAATAAATGAAGAAAGAAAGAAAGGAGGGACAACATAGATCTCTCCTGTTCAAGAATTCCAAATAATTCATGTAGACATGCTCCCCTCAGTGGGATGCTGACTCCCCCACTCCTCAAAAGTGTGCTGCACTGAATGACTTCCTTCCAAAGAGGAGGTATGGAAAGGGGAGGGGAGAGGAACTTCATAGCGGAGAAACCTGATTAACAATGTCATCTCAGGGATCCCTGGGTGGCGCAGCGGTTTGGCGCCTGCCTTTGGCCCAGGGCGCGATCCTGGAGACCCGGGATCGAATCCCACATCGGGCTCCCAGTGAATGGAGCCTGCTTCTCCCTCCGCCTGTGTCTCTGCCTCTCTCTCTCTCTCTGTGACTATCATAAATAAATAAAAATTAAAAAAAAAAAAAAAAAAAAAAAAAAAAAAAAAAAAAAACAATGTCATCTCAGCCAGGTGACTGAGACTGACATCAACAGGGTAAGTCACGTGAACTGTATGTGCCCTTGATATGTAATGAGAGTGGTACTTCACACAGGTGAAGTGCCTTCCCAAAACTCATAACCCCAGTGTTACCGTGAAAAAACATGGGATAAATCCCGACTGAAAAACACACCAAAAAATACCCAACCAGTATTCCCAAAATGGTCAAGCTCATCAAAAACAAAGAAAGTCAAAAAAAAAAAAAAAAAAAAAAAAAACAAAGTCTGGGGCACCTGGGTGGCTCAGCGGTTGAGTGCCTGACTTTGGCTCAGGGCGTGATCACAGAGACCCATGTTGGGCTCCCTGTGGGAAGCCTGCTTCTCCCTCTCCCTCTCCCTATGTCTCTGCCTCTCTCTGTGTCCCTCATGAATAAAATCTTTAAAATAAAAATTAAAAAACAACAACAATAAAAATAAAGTCTAAGAAACTGTCTTAGCCAAGAAGAGCCTTAGGACCTATGACAACTAAATGCCATGTGGTATCTGGATGGGATCTTGGAACAGAAAAAGGTAAGGAAATCTGAATAAGGTATGGACTTTTAGTGAATAATTATGTATCCAAATTGGTGCGTTCATGGTGACAAATGTACAATAATGGTGGACAGTGGGCAGGCAAGAAAACTGTACTAGCTTTGCCCTTGTTCTAAAACTATTCTGAAATAAAAGTTCATTTAAAAAAAAATAAAGGCAGTGGTTTATCTTGTGACAAAATGAGATCCAACGACTCCAGTGACCATAAACTCATGTTCCCAAGACAAGTTAACTCTATATGGAGCTGTGCTGAGGGGCGTGTGGCGAAGAAAGGTGGCAGGAGCCATACCAATAGTCCCGAGGAGTTACATTCCACATGGCATGGGGCCTGGGAGTTTAAAGGCCATGCCAGTAGGTTACATGGGCAAGGCTGCTCTCGCCACTGCTAGTCTACACAGCTACTGGAGCCACTTTCTTAAGACTTCCTTCTTTTGGGGATGCTTGGATGGCTCAGCGGTTGAGTGTCTGCCTTCGGCTGAGGTCCTGATCCTGGAATCCAGGATCGAGTCCTACATCGGGCTCCTAGCGGAGAGCCTGCTTCTCCTTCTGCCTGTGTCTCTGCCTCTCTGTGTGTGTGTCTTCAGTGAATAAGTAAAATATTAAAAAAAGAAAAGACTTCCTTCTTTTAAGAAAGAGCCTATGCAGATGTGCAAAGCAGCACTCCTGGATCAGAGTTAAAGTCACTCCCAATGATCCTCCCTAAGTCCTGGCCTGGCATCAGTGCTGCCTGACCACGAGAAGCCACAGAACCCCAGCTACCAGATGCACCTGCTGTAGAACGTGGCCAAAAGAACTGTGGATGGCCAAAACCATGCCCACGTTTCCCTACGAAACCCCTTTTTAAAAAAATTTCTATTTATTTATGATAGTCACACAGAGAGAGAGAGAGAGAGAGAGGCAGAGACATAGGCAGAGGGAGAAGCAGGCTCCATGCACCGGGAGCCCGATGTGGGATTCGATCCCGGGTCTCCAGGATTGCGCCCTGGGCCAAAGGCAGGCACTAAACCGCTGCGCCACCCAGGGATCCCCAAAACCCTTTTTTTAAAAAAAGATTTTATTTCAGAGACAGCATGCACACAAGTATGGGGGCGGGGCAAAGGGAGAGGGAGAAACAGACTCCCCACTAAGCAGGGAGCTCGTTCTCCATGGGGCTCAATCCCAAATCCCAACCCAAGCTAAAGGCAGACTTTTAACCGACTGGGCCACCCAGGTGCCCTCCCTACAAAACTCTTCACTGGAAAGACTGGAGATTGGGAGATCGCTACCCTCTGAAAATTTAGTTTGTGAGCTGTCCCCACCTCTGTGTCATCTGCACTGTAACATTCATCCCATTCACTTGCTTGGTCTCCTGTTTATGAGCAACTTGCTGGAGGATGGGCTAATGATATGGCCTGGGCTTTGGGATCAGACGGATGTGACTCTCGGGTTCACCAGCTCTACACTGAGCTCAGAAAGTTTGTGTTCAAAGATGTGGACAGCCCTGTGCTTCAAGGCCACCTATGAATGTCTGCCCTTTCCTTTAACAACCAGTCCTCCCTTCCATGCTGGAGACCATGCATGGACCAAACAGGACATGATCTACACCCCTACAGGACTCATGTACTAGACAAGGGGTGTGGAGAGGCAACTGCAGGAGGAGAGAAGCCCTCGGCCAACTTGGGGGGAAGGGAAGGCTTCACAGAGGAAGTGATGTTCCAACTGCACTTTGACAGCAAAATCTGGAGGTGAAACTCCCAGGCTGATGAAGGGGAGAAGAGCCCTCCAGGTGAAGGGAAGAACACATAGCTCCGATGTGGGACAAGAGGCTCTGTGCTGCATGGGGATTTGAGCACAGACTGGATTCTGACCCTGACTGCCAGAGTTCCCCCACCACTGTAACAGGGGGATTAAACACAGTACCGGGTTTAAACACAGTCTCCTGGGGTTGTCCTGAGGCTTAGGGAATCAGTACATGTGAAGGGCTGAGGAGACTATCCGGCACACAGGTACTTGTAAGCAAAGCTCAAAAAGTTGCACTTTTTACTTGTATTATTGTTCCTATATACAGGAGACAGGGATCTTTAATTTGAAAACTACTCTCTCAAAATACCAGGCTATTCACAGAGAACTTAAGAAATATTCCAATTCAAACAAAACAAAACACAAAAATAGAAACAAAAACAAAAAACAAGTATTTCAATTCTCCTCTGCCATGGCTCCCAAAAGCACCTGACCTTGGTGCCATCCCAGTTTATAAATCCTACCTGAAGTACTGCCTTTCAAATAGCCCCAACAAAAGTACCCCTGACTTAAGTCAGGGTGGGGGAATGCAAAACACAAAGCAGCCTGCCACAACCAAAATATTGTCTTTGAGTTTCTTGTCTTAGCTTAGATTCTGCAAACTGTGCATTCTAATCTGTAATAGATCCAGAACCATTTTAATACAAAAATGTTTAAAATGAAGACGGAAGTGCCTAGGAGACACAAAGGCCTAGGGATCCCTGGGTGGCGCAGCGGTTTGGCGCCTGCCTTTGGCCCAGGGCGCGATCCTGGAGACTCGGGATCGAATCCCACGTCAGGCTTCCGGTACATGGAGCCTGCTTCTCCCTCTGCCTGTGTCTCTGCCTCTCTCTCTCTCTCTCTCTCTCTCTGTGACTATCATAAATAAATAAAAATAAAAAAAAGAATACTTAAAAAAAAAACAAAACAAACAAACAAAAAAAAAAAAACAAAGGCCTCTCTTAGTCTGTGGCTCTGAGTATCCACCACACATGACCCCAGCAGGGTCCAAGAACCCCAGTGGGAGAAGCAGTCAAGGTCTTAGCATTCTCTTCTGTAAAATGGGAATACAACCCACAGCAACTCTGATCAATATCTATAAACTGAGACAACGTGTGAAATGATCAAGCAAAGCGCACCAAGTGTCACAGCAACACCTGGTACAAATGCTGAATCAGAATCCTAGGGATGAATTATAATGTACCTTCACAACCCCACCAATCCACAAAATTACTATTTGTGTCTATCTAGCCCATGCTAGGGCCTGGACTAGCTCCTTTACCCTCTGTTTCCAATTCTGCAAAATACTTTGTATCCCCATTTTACTGGAAGAAACAGAGGCTCAACAAGGTCAAGTAACAAGTCCAAGGCCCTGCAACTGCTAAGTGGGAGAGTCCAGATGACAACTGGGCTCTGGCTGACTCTAAACCATACCACCTGTTTACTGGGCAAGGTCAGAGGAAGAAGGCTCTCTCTAAAAAGTACCTGTGTTGTGGGGTTTAATTTAAATGTATGACCTCGCTGTTTCCATGTAAATTCTAGTGAAAGGAGCTCCTGGTGGAGAGCCACAGTATTCCCACCTGCAAGCAGCAGGCAGCCCCAAGGGGGAATGAAGGGGGTAAAGCAGAAGCCGCCTCTGCTGGCTCCCATTACCCATAACCCTGCCCAGAGAGACCCCTGAGTCCACTCACTTTTACTTTCATTTTCTACCCATCATGGCTTTCAGGTTCCCAGAAATTAATGGTACAGATGTCAGCAAACTGTCAGGCCCTGAAGAGTACTGAGCTGGGACTCCTAACTGCCATGGTCCCCAGAGGCAGAGGAGATGGGGATCCAGGATGACGGGAGGACAGAGTGGGGGTGGGGAAGTAAATGGAAGCAGAGGGGCATCAACGATGAGGGATGCTTGAGGGTCTCTGCACTGGGGCCTCTGCTTGCTCACTTTGCATGCTCATTCCTTAAATAGACCCAAGAAGGGACCACTCTTAGGGAAGATGAGGCACATCAAATCCCAAATCCCAAACCTCAACTCCACCACTTTCTAACTGGAAGATCTAAGGCTAGCTACTTAAATTCCTTCAGCCTCATCTCTAAAACGGAGATACAAATCCCACTATCTCCCAGGACTCCTGTGAGGAACAGGTGTGAAAATATAATATTGTTTCCTGTGAGAAACATGTGTGAAAAAACTGCAACTTTGGCTGCCCAGGTGGGTCAGTCAGGTTCAGCCTCTGCCTTGGCTCAGGTCCTGATCCCGGGGTCCTGGCATAGAGTCCCACACCAGGCTCTCTGCTCTGAGGGGAGCCTGCTTCTCCCTGTCTCTGCCTCCCCCACCCCCACCCCCGCCTCTCATGAATAAATACAATCTTTAAAAGAAAAAAACTGCAACTTTAAAGTGATTTCTAAAAATCAGTTGTTACCACCTCTCTGTTGTATAAAGGCAGGAAAAGGCCAACTAGTTGGAAGAAGCAAGAGAGGAGAGGCTTCTGTCTCACACAGAGCCCTCCCTCTTTCTGCCAAGCAACATCACAGCTCTGCTTGGACTCTACAATCTCTGGATGCCAGAAGTGGCTGCCTAACCACCTAACTACCCGGGGCACTGATGCCTTCCACGTCTCTCTGAAAACAAGAGCTTCTCCTTCAAAAAACCTGTTTTAGAATCCTAGCTGGGAGAGCATGTCCAGACAAAGACAGTCCCCTCAGAAGGCTGGCAGCCTCATCCTGGGACTCCCAAAGAGTTCCAGAAACCACAGCCCACTACTGAGGAGGTAAGTCTGGTCAGAGACCAGTGGCCAGTGAGCAGACAGGCCTCTCTGGCTCTGTCCCTCAGAGGCACAGGCTGACCAGATTAGAGAAACTAAGCTGGCCGCAGAAGTCTCCAACGACTTTCCAAAGAAGACCACACAGATAGAGAGCTTGTGATCCAACCACTGATCCTAATAAGGTAGGCTTTCTTGTTGTCCAATAAAAAATGAAATGAGTACAACCCAGGTCTAGCTCAAAAGTTTGTAGGAGTTGGACACTGGTGACTGTCCACAGGAAGTCAAAAAGATCCCAAGACAAAAAATGTTTAGCACCTGTAAGGGCAGTAAAGATGGCCCGAAACACTGAAGAGCTACTGAAATTCCCAAAGGCTGCATGGCCTCTCCTCCCTCCCTTGGCTGTAGATAGCAAGGGTCAGTCATGGCCTCAAAGAGTCAGGTTACTCTCATTAAGGTATAGTCTCTGGCCTGTACTTTGGCCACATAACAAAACCTGCGAACCTGGTCTGAGACAACAGCCATTTCACACACCTAAGTCCCAAGCAACAGACAAGGATCAGATGTCAGCACAGGCTGCCTCTTGGAAAGGCTGGAGGGGGGTGCGGGGGGTGCGGGTGGGGCGGATGTCAGCACTTTCCAGCATACATGAGAATTCCTTGGGCTACAAAAATTAACACATTAAGAACCCAGAGGTGCCACTGTGGTCTCAATTCACTTCTCTGTAATCTATAATCTGTCCAAGCCTCCCGGAAGGGACTGGAGAGAGGCCCTGGGACTAGAAGTGGCAGAGACCTGTTGATCAAGGAGAGGGGTATGTGTGTCTGAGAGTGGGAATGAGATAGGCCAGGACCCTTCACTTCCACAGTCCTTATTTCTGGTCTTTCCCCTATTCCCTAAAGACCAGCAGACAGCAGTCCCAGGAGGAGCAGTCCCTCTGAAGCAGCTTGGAAACCACTCACGTGCTCTGGGAGGACAGGGCTGAGCCTGGAGCAAGGGGGAGGGGGAGAGGAGGGGAGAGAGAAGATAATGAATGGGCAGATCCACCATGATCTGTGATCTGTAGCTAGGATTAAGCAAACCTCAGCTAAATTTTTCAGAGGCAGGAAGAGAGATACACTCAGAGAGCACAACTAGAGAACAAAATAACCAGAGGACAGAGTTGGGGTGGAGGGGGCAAGATAAGGAGACAACAGCTCATTCCTAAAAAGTGGCCTAGACTTTAAATCCTGCTGGAATCCTGGCTGGCTCCCTGGACTTGAGGAAAGAGAGGAAGTGAGGAGTTGTGGGAGTCTGTGTGTGTGGAAGGCTCTCACCCAGGACCCCTCCGCCGCCACCCCGCCCCCAGGAAATCGAGATAAAATTTCTCTAGGGCTGGAGGAGACAACTGTTTTTGTGGGACGGTGAGGGGGGGCGGTGCGAGGAAAACGGCGACAGACAGCACTCCTCGCCGCCTCTATAGAGAAGGAAGACCGACTCCTTCACACCTACCAAAGATTCCTCCAGTTCTGGGAGCAGAGAGAGCAGAATCTGTGGTCTCTGCCTCCCACAACTGGACTGGACAGGCCAGAGGAGAACCCTGGCGGCTTCCCAAGGCTCATAAAGGGCAGGTAAGGGAAGGAAAGGAGGGCCCCCCCCTTTGGCCCGACGCCTGGGGAGCCCCTGAAGAGGGGGCTACGGGTCGGGGGAGGGGTCAGTATCCCCCTAAGCCGGGGTTGGGCGGGAGGAAGTGCTGCCCCGAACGGCCTCAACGCGAGCGAGACACTAGGCCCCGGGACAGGCACACTCACGGCGTCTCCGGGGCGGCGGCGTTACTTGGGGCCGGGGCTCGGACAGGCTCCGCTCCTCTCCCCCCGGCGGTGTCCCAGGCTCCGGCCTCCACTTCCGCCTTTCAGCCGCTCCGGATCCGGATCTCCACCTCAGACCCGCCCCTCAATACTCCCAGATGACTGACAAGGTGGAGAGACCAATGGGAGGCACTCTTGGCCGACTCACCGGCGACGCCTTTGGGGGGCAAGGGCGACGCGGGAGAGCGCGCGCGAGGGACGGCGGGACTTGTAGTTCTCAGTGCTGGGAGGAGCCGGTGGCCGCCTGGGACTTAGGCTTAGGGTGGAGCCGGCTGCCGGCGAGGCGGAGCTCGGCCGGGAACTTCTTAAAGCCAGGGCTGCCAACCGCGTCACCCTGGGTTCCAGGAGCCCCGAGGGGAGGCGGATGGTGGGGCGCTGGAAGAGGGCAGAAGGTTGTGTGTGCAGAATTGGTTATGGAAAAACATGGTGTGAATGAACGCACAGGAGGCCGCAGTCCTGAGCACTGGCTAAACCCGAGAAGCCCCTGTCTGCACTTTCTCAGGCCAAGTCAGCTCTGGGAGCTCGACTATTGGGGACATTCTGCGATGGGGAAGGTGATGGAAGTGCTAATAGGAAGGGTTCTCGAGGTGTGGAGAGCTCCTGCCACTTGTCAGCCATAAACCAGGACCCTCCTCCTTTGGCTGGACACCAAGACTCCAGGATCACTTCTACCTCTGCCTCCCACACCTCCAGCCAGAATCAGCTCATGTCTCTGATGCCAGAAACAGAGCCGGACCACTTCTGCTTTGACTCTCTCTCCATCCATAAACACAGATTAGAACCACTTCTGTTTGCCTCCCCCACTGCGACCTCCGTATGGATCAGGACTATTTCTTTCTTTCTTTTTTTTTTCTTTCCTCAATGTGGATTAGGACCACTTCTTGTCTCCGCCCACCCCCATCCCCCAACACAGACCGGTATCTCCTCTGCCTTTGTGTCCCACTCCCTGGAACAGTACTCAAAACCTGTATGCAATCAAAGCTCAGGCCAGAGAGAGCTGTAAGCGTTGCTCCTGTGACATGGGTGAAAACCAATCATATTTTGGAGCCTGAGCTGGAGAATCAACCTGTTTGGGACAGCCTGCCATAAAACTGCCCACACCTAGTTCCATCTGGTCACCAGGGTGCTTCTTTCTAACAATATCCATAATTCCCATCTCCCTACCCCTGCACCCCTTCAGTGATCATCTGAGAAATGAAAGCTAAGAGGGAAGAGAGGCTTGGGAGAGCAAAGGAGACAGGGCAGAGTAGAATTCCTAGCAGGTTCTTGGCTAGTGACAAGCTTTTTCCCCAACCCCTGCTGTACCTAGCCTGCAACAGGTACAGATCAGTTATACAGGATCAGTGGGGAGTCCCATGGGGTACCTTTCCAGGGCTGGACGTGGGCCTGAGCCAGGACTCTGCCCCTCTCACGTACTGTATCTGAATCTGTGGCTGTGATGCATGGGAGGAGGAGGGGGTACAACAGGCCCACAGTGACTCATTAATGTTTCTACCTCATCCCTGGAGCCTCTGGTGGCGTGAATGCGGTGCCAAGTGGATTGCTTGGCGCCTTTGCCCTTCTTCCTAGAGACAGCAACAGGGCCCTGGGGTGTGGTGGGGAGTGACTGCCCTGTAGACTCCTCCAAAGCCCTGGGGCTCTCAGATCAACCCCCAGAAACATCCAGAGCCAACAACTACAAAAATAAAGCGTTTATTTCCTATCCAAAAGTGAGCCCTGGGTGTCGGGTAGTAAAGGAGAGTTGGAGACCAGGGTGGGTTTATGAGAAGTCAGGGCCCTGAGTGAGACCATGTTGGATGTGGGAAGAACAGGCTTGGCTGAGGTCTGGTGCAGGGGGAGGGATAGAGAGTGCTGTGGGGACTGTTTCATGTTGCTGGCCGCAGAAGAGACCATCTTCAATGACAGCCTGCAGAAAGACAGAAACAGAGATGTTGACAGGCCCAGGCCCAGGGGTAGAAATAGACATGGCTGGAGAAAAAGCACCCGCTGGAGCAGAGAAACCTAGGAGGACACTCTAAGGCAGGAACCACAAACCCAAATACCTATAGAGACCAGACAAAAAATTCAAATGAGGAAAGCTAGCTAGGTGTCAGGAGATGATCTCAAGAGGCCACCTCTCAAGAGGACAGTAGCCACTCAATACCAGTTGATTATTGCCACATGGAATATGGCCCAGGATTGCTAGAGCTCCTCAAATTTTTTTAGAGAAGCTGGAATATCTGGATATTTATGTGAACTCTCCTGATTTTTAGTGCTGGCAACCATTCATATTTTGAAAAAAAAAAGAAAAGAAAAAGAAAAAGCTGTGAGAACTGAAGAATACATATCTAGGGGTTTCCTATGTAGGCTGAGGAATGAAGTGAACCTTTCCAGCCTGGGCTGGTGGTGGGAGGTCTAAGGAGTCTTGGGTTGCTCAGATGCCAGCCATCTCAAACTTATCCATCTCAAGGTGACATTGCTTCCATGGTCTCCAGCAGGGCTCAGGGCAGCTAGGACAGAAGGCCTCACAATACCATGAAGCTATCTCTTGCAGTGGGATCTGCAATCTGTCCCTCTTGCCTTAGACACCAAGATCCTCCCTGCTCTTGTCTCAGCCTTCACTTCCTGTGCTGGATCTGGGACCCTCCCCCGCCCCCAACGCTCCCCCATATCTACCTGCCTCCAGGTAGATTGGTTATGTGCTGGATCTGGGACCCTCCCCCCACCCCCAACGCTCCCCCATATCTACCTGCCTCCAGGTCCTGGGGAGAAAGCAGGACATGTCATCTGCCGGGCCTAATCCGCACTGCATTCCGTTTTATGCCTGTTGGGTTCCACAGCCTCAGGTGGCTCCCCTCACAGAGGGGAAGGACAGGGGAGGGTTTAGAGAAGGGAACAGGGTCAGAAGTGACCAGGCTTTGTAAAAAAAAGTCCAGAGAATGCCGAGCCAACCAGACCAGCTGGTGGCCGCTGACCCGAGGCAGGAGGCCAAGGGGCCCAGCCCCTTCCTGGAGGGCAGACAGCAGTGCCCACCCCAGACAGGCCTGGGCCCAGGGCCAGGGTCAGTGGAACGTGTCTGGCCTGGACCGAAAGCTCTGCCGCATGAGGTGTGGGGTCGGAGGTGAGGCCTCTGGCACTGGGGAGGGTCCCAGAGACTCAGGCTCTGAGGGGTAGGGGGACAGCATGGAGGGTCTCAGGTTGGAGGGGGTGGCCCCCATCTCTGCTGTCCCCACACTGGCCGGGCAGTGGACCTCAGCGAGAGTAGTATCCTGGAGGCTAGGCAGTGGTCCAGATAGACAGGGAGAGATGCACGGAGCCCTTGGCTGGGGACCAGGAGGGTCTGGGGGCCTAGCCGAGGCTCCTGGGTGGCCTGGGGGACCCAGCCTGGCCTGTAGCAGGCCCATGATATGTCGAAGCTCCCGGCTCAGTTGAGACACTTCCTGGTTGAGACGGGAGATCTGTTGAAAACATAACAAAATTTTCTCCAGGTGCCACAACCACACCACTCTCCTAAGTGCAACTTACCGCCCCCCTCCCTCCCAGCTACCACACACCCTCCTTCAGTTTACAAAACTCCTTCCCAGCCACTGCTGTTCACGGCCACCTTGAGAAAAAGGCAGGGCAGGGGTTATCTTTGTCAAGATGTAAACATTCAGCCTCTCTATGAAAAGGATTTGGGACAGCAGCTATTGCAAACCACGTCCTCCACCCCGACTTTTATAAGAGGCAGAAAAATGGGCTCGAAGAGGCCACAAAGCTCAAGGTAACAGACACAGCGTTTGTCTCAGGTGATCCCAGGACACAAGCTCAAGTGTGTCTATTCAGTGTTCTGCAAATTTCAGGGAGTACAGAATCAACTGTAAAACTTGTCAAGATGCAGATTCCTGGGCCCCACCCCAGACATTCCAAACTGGGTGAGGCTTAGGAGTCTGCATCTTAATGGACACCCAAGTGTGGGAACCACCAGCCTAGGACTGTGACAGAAGCAGGACTAGCCCTTCATCTGGCTCAACTCGGGCCAGGACCCGCCCCCCAGCCCCAGGGGCGCCCAGCCCAGGGGCTGCCCTCCTGGGATGCAGGCGATGTTTATCAGAACCCAGGGAAGGCCCACTCCCAAAGGGTTGGGGCTGGCTGTGCCCTGGTGATGGCTCAGACATCCCTGGGGAGGAGGCAAACACAGCGCCTTGCCATACAAGATCTGGGCTCTTCCTGACCAGGGTTCAAACATTAGGATCCAGCTCTCCCAGGGCTGAAAGCCTCTCTGCCTCCCTGTCCTCTGCCTCCTACATTTGCTGAGCAGCCGCTTCCCAGGGCTGGAGCGAGTAAAAGGACTTGGTAGGTCAGGTCCCTAAAGGAGAGAACCCCAAGGTGGTGGAGGGAAGAGAGGCTCTCTTTACAGGCAGGACGACCTGAAGCAGCTGGGAAGGAGTGGAAGCACTCAGTGGAAGCACTGAGTACTTACAGTGTGCCACGGACTGGGCAGGGCGGGCATGCAGGTGCTCTTATCTTCAATAACTCTGGCCAAACCTATTTTCCCTATTTTTAGATGAAGAAATGGACATTCAGGGTCTTTGTGGAACTTGCCCAAGGTCACCCAGCTAGTGTGAACTCAGGACTCTGGCTCTGAACCCTGAAAGGCTCTTCTATGAGGCCCATCTCTTCTAAGAGGCACATCTCCCAAGACAGTATTTTCCAAGGTGGGAGGGGAGGAGCCAGCACCAACCTACCTCCTGGTTCAGCCTGCAGACCTTCTCCTTCATCTCCTCAGCCTCAGTGGCCAGTTCCTGGCTGGACCTGGTCCCTGCAGACAGAATAGAGGGGAAGGGAGGGAGGGTGAGTGCGGGGAAGCAGGAGTCTACAGCCTGGGCTGGGTCCCCTCCTATTGCTGGGCAGGCAGAGAACAAGGGGAGAGGGAGCTCAGGGCTCAGGACCATGGGAAACCCAGACTCTTCCGGCTGGCTAACCTCCCAGCCCCTCCCCACTCCCCCACCCAAGCTCTTTACAGAGAAGCTTCTCTTCAGCACCTAAACACAATATGCTCTTCTCTCCTGCCTTCATGCCTTCCAACAACTGCCTTGTGCCACCCCTCAAACTCCCACCTAAACTTTAAGTCCCACCAGAAGTGTCCCCTCCTCTAAGAAGGAGAGTTCCATAACTGCCCTCTTCTACCTTAGAGTCTTGTCCTTGTCTCAGTCATGGTACTCAACACCCTGTTCTAGAATCATTTATCTGAGGACACAGTTGTGTCCCACACTACACTGGGAGCTCACTAAGGGTGTAGGCCAGGTCTGGTTTATCTGTGTACGCCCAGCACAGAGCCCAGCATGTGGTTAGCCCTTACTATGTGTCAAATGGATGGATGAAGGGATAGATGTATGGTGGATATGAATTGGGTGGAGGTGAAGTCTGTGGCTGGCTCTTACCTGAAGGAGGGGCCTGTGAGCAGGGCCTAGGGTGCTCAGGCCTTCTGCTGAACCGGAATGTAGGGGCCTCTGCTGTGCTGCCCGAGTCCTCAATGCCATCCACTATCCTGGGATGGGGGCAGTGATCATCAGTCCCACGGGGAGAGGGCAAGGGCCAGAGCAGAGCAGGCAGAGGGTGACTGGGGGCAGCAGTGCCAGGGAGCTGGGGAGGAGTAGCGATCAAAGAGGGGTGGGGTTGCAAGTGTGGTGGATCAGGAAAGGCAGAGGGGCAGATGGGGCAGAGACAGGATGAGCACTGGATGAGCACTGGTTGGAATGCTGGGGACAGAGCCCAGAGAAGGTTCTGGAAGCCAGCAGGGGTATGGGGAAGGCAGGGGAGGCTGGCGTCTCACCGGGGACTGAGGTCCGGAGGTCCAAAGGTTCCCAGTGGGGGAATGAGAAGCTGGGGAAGCTTCCAGGCAGCAGAGCCCCTGGGGGGGCCATGAGGCGAGGGGCTGTGGCCCCGGCCAGCCAAGGCAGGAGAAGGGGACGGGGACAGGGAAGGGGATGAGACAAGGACTGAGAATGGGGGCAGCTCCTCGCCCAAGAGGCTGACCAGGGAGCCCCGGGGTCGTGCTGGGCTGAGGTTGGGCAGCAGGAGGGGCCGGCGGGGCCTAGAACCACCCCCAGACTCCACCCCAGTCTCAGCCTCCGTGATGGATGGCAGGGTCTTGTCTGAGGAGGAGCCAAGGCTTTCCGAGCGGGGCTGTGGGCAGAGGGCAGCTGATGTCAGGACAGTGAACAATAGGCCTCTTCATTAAGCAATAGCCTTCACTGGCAGATGCTGCTCCTCCCTCCCTCCCTTCTCCCCACAGCAAAGGAGCCAAGGAAAGTTACCCCCCAGCTCCCAGACTCTCCCCCATGCAGCCTCAACCCTCCCCAGGAAGGCAGTGTTACCTGGGAGAGGCGAGGAGACCGGGAAAAGCGGCCGAGGCCCTGCGGGGGACACGGGGGTTCAAGCTGACTCACACCTCCTCCCTCCCCTGCTGCAGCACTTCCTAGTCCTACCCATCAGTGCTGTGGGCTTTGAGAATGTGGGGTTTTTCTGTGGCGTTGAGTCAGAGATACCTCCAACTCCAACTCAGAGACGTCTGAGTAGCAAAGTAAATCTGAAAAGTAGCGAAAGACAAGGGCCCAGAGCCTAAGCCAAAATGGGCTCAGGAAATATTTGGTGAGTGCAGAAGAGGAAACCCAGGGGATGATGCCCAGTTTAGAGAGGGACTTGACAGAAGAGGAGCACACGAAGGAGACTGTTTCCAAGGTGAGGGCCCTCTGAGGAGTCTGGAGTGAGGCTGAGAAGTGGCCAATAAGAGATGATGGGTCAGAGGAATTGGAAGTAGAAGTGGTGAGAGATGGTCCATGGGGTTGGGTGATGGCCAATGGAGAAGGGTCAGGTGGGAGTGGAAGATGCAAAGCAAGCATGGAAGGGACAATGGAAGGGGGTGCCTGGGCTTGAGAAACAACTTTCTCAGGGTGGAAGGAGATGCATGGGGCCCTCTCTTGGGCTGGGGGAGGTCTGCTCTGAAGGAGGGGACCTCAGAGGAGAGACAGGCCATAGGGGGTCTACATACATTGGTGTCAGAGCCCTGGCGCAGGTTGAAGGTGAGGTCCCGGGGCAGGCCAGCCCGGAAGGCAGCCCCGTACTCAGGATAGAGCCTCAGGACCTCAGCCAGCCCTCGGCTGCTCAGCTGCTGCAGGCCACAGTAGGTCAGTGCCTTCACGTCAGCGCTGGTCTTCAGCACGCAGCTTGGGCCTGCCCCTGACCCAGGCTCCTGCCCCGGCTCAGGGATATCTGCCCCAATCAGGTCCCCCTTCCCTGTGGGCAAGGGATGGGGACAGTCAGCTGGGGCAGAGGGACCAAGAGGATATCAGCAGGAGGTGGTCAATGGATATGATGGATGGTAGGTGTGTTTGAAGGGTGGTTGAAGATGGATCAATCAATAGGACTGGTGGAAATAATCAACAGAGTTGGGAAAAAGTCAGTGGAGAATGATGGATGAAGTTGGAAGATAGTCAATGGGGGATTTCAGTATAATCAATGGAACTGGATGATCAGTAAAGAATGGCCAGACGGGTCAGTTAAAGGGTAAAGGTCAGGGAAGTTGAGGGTCAATGGGAAGGGCCAGTGGAATTGGAAGAGAATACAGTGGGAAAAGGACCAATTGAGTTGGGAGAGAGTCATTGGCAGGGGAAGGGTTGATGGGTTGATGGCCAATGGGATTAGGGCAGAGTCCAAGGGTATGGACGGAAGAGGATGATAGTAGGGTGAAGGGACCAGGAAAGAGGACTCCTCAGCAGGAATTCCACATATCCACCAGGGGTTTCTCAGTCCCTAGATTCCTGGCCACACCCAAGGCCTCTGGGGCAAGGTTCTGGGGTAGGTAGTAGATGGTGGTGGGATCCTCACCCAGGATGGCCAGCACCATGTTGTCTCGAAGCACTTCAAGCGAGCCGGAGCAGACGTAGTAATGTGCCTGCAGTGCGTCCCCACGGCGCAACAGGTACTCGCCTGGAGCGCAGAACGAGGTCTTGATGTGCAGGGAGAGGGCCCGCAGGCAGCCCCTGCTCGCCGCTCCGAACAGCGGCAGCTGCAGGATCTCCCGGTTCAGGTGCATAGCGATGTCAGCTCTCAGCTCGTCTGGGAAGTCACGCAGTAACTGCATAAGGGGCATAGGTCATTCTGGCCATCCCCCTACAGCTGCTACTTGAGTTCTACAAATGTGCTGAGCTGTCTCCAAGGGGAGAGCTCCAACTGACCTTTTGCTTTGAAGTTACCCATTTCTGACCATCAGGAAGAACTGTGCATGTCAAACCTCAATTTTGCTTGTGTGTGTGGACCTCCCAACCCAAGTTCTGGAGCAGAGATAAGTCTTTTCCTCTCTGGCCACCACCCGTGACTACATGCAGAGGTCACTCACACATGTTGTCCTAGTTACTCAATCCCACACAAGGACCAGCCCTGGTGGGTCAGCCGTTCAACCAGACATCAGGAAACTAAAATCAGCCCCTGAATCTGTGTGGACCTTGGACAATCCATTTGCTCTCTCTGGGCCTCAGTATCTTCATCTGTAAAGATGCAGAGTTACACTAGACTTGAACATTACCAATGACCTTCGAGGAACCAAACTTAATGTTCACAGATCCATCCTCATCGTACGGAGCCTCTAGGCCAATCTGACTTGCTGACCTCTTCCTTTTGTCCTCATTTCCTCCCCAGGCTCCTCTTCTAACTTGCTACATTCTTCCTGCATCATGGCAACCAACTCTGTGAATTCCCCACTCCTGAGGAGCCTGGAGCCCTGCATATGGGTCTAGACCCGTATTTTCATCTACCTATGGAGCAGCCTCCACCTGGATCTCCCACAAGCACCACACCTTCAACATGGCCTAATCCTGGACGGATTTCTTTCTTTCTTTCTTTCTTTCTTTCTTTCTTTCTTTCTTTCTTTCTTTCTTTCTTTCTTCAAGATTTTATTCATTTATTCATGAGAGACACAGATAGAGAAAGAGGCAGAGACACAGACAGAGGGAGAAGCAGCCTCCATGCAGGGAGCCCGATGTGGGACCTGATCCCGGGTCTCCAGGATCACGCCCAGAGCGGAAGGCAGTGCTAAACAACTGAGCCACCTGGGCTGCCCATGGACTTTCGTTTTCATCCTGAAGTCCAACCTTCCTCCTGCGATGCCTCCATCACACCCCTTTGCCCAAACCAGGAACCTGGGACTTTTTCTGAGTTCCTCCCCTGCAACCAGCTAATCACCGGGTCCCATGGCTCCTGCTCTCAGAAACATCTCCAGGCCACTCACCAGCCTAAATTTTGCAGGATAAAATCTAAATTCGAGATCATCCATGAGCTGGGCTGGCCCACCTCCCAGACCCTGTCTCCTGCACTGTCTCACTCCTCCCTTCACCGCACTCACACACCCGTTCCTGAAGGCTCACTGAAGGACTTTCAGTTCCCTGAACTCACCATGTTCTTTTGCGTCAACGTTTCCTGACCAGTGTTCCTATTGCTCATTCTGCCTGGAATGGCCTCTGGTCGCAGGCTGATTTCCTTCTTGCCCTTCACAATGCTCCCTCTTCTGTGCCACCTCCCTGACTCCTCTAGGCCCAGACACAATGTCCCCTCATTGCACCATGGTGCCCTGAAGGAGAGTCCTATTCACTGCCTAATGGTTTACCTGTCCACCTGCCTCACCCCACTGGTGTCTCCCTGAGGACAAGGGCTGAATGTCATCGTCTCTGAGCTCCCTGTGTCCAGCACAGAGGTTGGCCCAAAGCCAGTGCTCAGGAAATGCCAGCTGCGGGGAGGTTGGCATTAGCTGAGGCCTGAGCTCCCTTTCAGCTCCCGTGTTCCAGCGCAAAGGGAATGGGATGTGGATCTGGGTGGGTGCGCGTCCCCCGTGAGCCACACCTTGCCTCCTGGGCCCCCGGCTGCCTCCACTCCAGACCCGGGTGGGCGGCCGCCCCTTCCCTGCGGCGGGCCCCGGGAGCCCCGCGCATAGCGCACTACCTCGTTGGCGTCGATGCCGCTGTTGACGGCCCACGTGGTCTGGAAGGACTCAAGCATGCGCTGCTTGAGCGGCCGCGGCAGGCGGTGCACCCGGATGAAGTCCTTGAGGTCCTTCATGCGGCTGTGGTAGAGCGAGCGGCGCGAGTACATGCGCTGGATGATGGCAGTCACGTTCCCGAACACCACGGCGTGCATGAGCGCTGCAGCGGCGGCAGCGGGCAGCCCGTGAGCTCGGCCCCCCTCCCTGCCTCCTCCCCTGCCCTCCGCGGCTCGGTCCCGGTCCCGGGGAGGGAGGGCCAGGAGGGCCAGGGGCTGGGGTGGCAGCAGGAAGGGGCCAGGTCTGGTGCTCCTCTCCTGCCCGCCCCCCACTGGATCATGAACTTGGGTGTCTCCTCCCCTCCGTGAGAGGCTACGCCCTTTCTTGTGGCAAGCCCCCAGGCCAGCATGTAGTAGATGCCGAGGAAACGGCTATGAATGAATGCACGACTGGCTGGACGTGGGTGGACATCTTGCCTTCTCTGAGCCCGTTTCCCCATCTGCACGCGGGGCTTAGCAGGGCCACCCCGGGGCTTGGCAGGCCCGGCCTCACCGCCTATGAGCATGGTGCAGATGGAGAAGATCTTCTCCGCGTCGGTGTTGGCGCACACGTTGCCGAAGCCCACGCTGGTGAGGCTGCTCAGCGTGAAGTAGAGGGCAGCGATGTAGGCGCTGCGCCGCGACGGGCCGCCCGCCGAGCCATTGACGTAGGGCTCCTCCAGCCGCTTGCCCAGTTCGTGCAACCAGCCTGGGGGGTGGAGGGAGGCAAGGAGCAGCTGCCCGGGGTGGCTGGGAGCTGGCTTTCCCCCGAGCTGCCGCCGGCGCCTGACCTTGAGCAAGTATATACAGAGGTGAGGGGAGGTTTGCACCCGCAGGCACAGGCAGGCACAGGAAATGTGAGGAGCAGCCTGGGCCTGGGCCTCCCCACCGTGAACTGGTTACAGTTGCAGCAAACCAAGGCTAAACTGCTGAGCTGCTGACTCTGGGGGGGGGGGGGGGGGGGGGGGAGGTTCTGACTCTCTTGTAGTTTTTTTTTTTTTTTTTAATTTTTATTTATTGATGATACTCACAAAGAGAGAGAGAGAGAGAGAGAGAGAGAGAGGCAGAGACACAGGCAGAGGGAGAAGGAGGCTCCATGCACCGCGAGCCCGACGTGGGATTCGATCCCGGGTCTCCAGGATCGCGCCCTGGGCCAAAGGCAGGCGCCAAACCGCTGCGCCACCCAGGGATCCCTCTCTTGTAGTTTATTGAGCAACCCCCTGTGTACAGCGTGCTGGCACTTGACCCAGCCAGACATTCTCCCCACCCTGGTGGAACCTACAAGTCTAGAGGGGAAAGACACATGAAATACCTTGCAGGTAGTCAGTGAGCTACTAAAAGGGAAGTATAGGGTGTCCCAGGAGCCATAATAGGTTAGGGGGAGCCAACCCAGTTGAGGGGCAAGGGGGTATGGTTCCTGAAGGACTCCCATAGGACAGAGCACTTTAGTGGATATTGCAAGGAATAGAAAAGCCACGTAGGGGAAGAAGGGGAGGAAAGACAAAGAGGGAGAGGATTCCCAAGAGGAAAACATGTTCAAGGCCATTGTGAAAAAGCAGTACATCCTGGGCGCTGGCATGAGGCCAATGTGGCTGCAGCACAGGGCGCAGGGGAGAAGGAGAAGCCAGGTGGGAAGAGAGAAGGCTGCAGGGCTATGCAGGGTGTGGACAGAGTGCAGACTTTGTTTTGAGGGCAATGCAGGGTCATGGAAAGGGTCCAGGCAGGAGTCCTGCTCCCTTTGCCCCAAACACCCTCCCCACCATCAGAATGTTTTCTGTACTGTTCTGATTGCCTGTCACTGTTCTTGCTCCCCTTCTAGGCTGTGAGGTCAGCCAACCTAAGGCAGAACCCTCATCTTCACTCAGTACTCCCACACCTGACGGGGAAGGAGCTCAATGCACATCTGTGGGATGGAGGGAAGAATGTGGGGGTGGTGGGGGTGGTGCCAGGGGAGGCATGGGCTTGGGGGCCTGTGTGGACAGGGCAGGTGGATGGGTGTCAGTGAAAGCCTGGGGTCGGTGGCTCACCGATGTCCCAAAGCAGCGGGTCATTGGCCTCCATCTCCCGGCGCCCGATGACGTACCAGATGCAGGCCATCCAGTGGGCGAGGAGTGCAAAGACGGACATGAGCAGCGTGAGCACCACAGCGCTGCACTGGGAGTACCGCTCCAGCTTCTGCAGCAGCCGCAGCAGCCGCAGCAGCCGCACCGTCTTCAGCAGGTGCACCAGTGAAGTCTGCAGGGAGTGTGGCGGGGGAGAGGCTGTCAGCAGGCACACCGCCTCGCCTCGGAACCCCCAAGGCCCCTCCCAGCGCCTTGTCACCAGATGCCCTGGAGACAGGGGAAGCTGCAGCAGGAAAAATGGTCCTGCTGTCCTGAGAAAATGACGAGGGAATGCAGCGGGAGAGAATAATACTAAAACCAATAAAGGCTAACACTTACTATATGCGTCCTGGCTTACTTATATAAGCACTCGCTATATATGTCAGGCACTGGGTGAAGCACTTATCATCCTCATGAAAAACTCATGCCTTCAGTTCAATTATCATCATTGTTCCCAGTTTGCAGATGAGTAAACTAAAGCTCAGTGAAGCTAGTGATCTGCTCAAGGTCACACACCCAAGGAAATAATGGAACTGGGACTTCCGTTTGAGTTGCTACCTAAGTCCATTTTGTGCTGTTCTGCCTCTAGCACTGTGGGCTGGTGAAAAAGCAAGTCCTGGTCAGAGGTAGGGGAACACACAGAATGATCTCTGGCCCCTGCTTGAAGCCCTCACGGTCCTAGGCACAATCAGCTGTGGACAGGAGCTGGTGTCAGTGATGACAGCATCTATGAGGGGACCATCCCTCAAGACACAGAGAGCAAGGTAGAGTGGGAACAGGCAAGAGGCCTGGGAACTGTTCCCATGGTGGGTCAGCTGCAGATGACAGCAGCATGCTGGAATGTTGAGGGAAAGAGACCAGGAACAGAGGGAGCCTCGGCTTTGAGGTCTTAGCCCTTGCGGGGGCTGGTTGGAAGTTGATGGAGCTAGTGGCACCTAGTAAGCATCCTGTAAGTGTTAGCTAATATTACCACCATGACTGTTTTCACTGTGATCATTAATGCTTCAATTGGTCCTTCAAATTTTAGAGATAAGGAGCAGGTACTCTAAGGGAGGGTATAGCTTGGAAGCCAGGGCTGGGGGCTCTGGGGCATCGCCTGGTGAACTTAGCACAAAGGCCCTTCCAGAAGCCTCCAGCAGCATCCCCCATAGCCTTGGCCCTACACAGCTCCTGAGCCACCTCCTGTCCTTTTCTCTAATTTTAGGTGAAGGAGCTGGAAAGGAGGTGGCCCTGCTTCCCCCACATGGACCATCTCCAGGGCTTAACATCTGCCCCCACCTCCCAGAACTTCTGCCTCCAAACTTGAATCCTTCAGGGCTTGCCTCTAGTCACCTGCTCCTGTGCCCCACTCACTTGGTGCCCTCCTCTCCTTCTCCTTAGACCAGAATGTCCCAGGCCTGGATCCTTTAAGTCCACAGCTCTGCCAGTGCTCACTCATCCTCTATCCTTGCTCTGCCTCCTTCTGGCCCAGCACTGCTCCTTATCTCTCCTTACACCACATCACCCACTCGGGGTTGGGGGGGGAGCTTGGATTCCGGGGAAGCAGGGTAGTATGGTGGAAAGAGGAATAGACAAGGAGTCTGGATACCTGGTTCCAATCTCCTGCCTGCCACTGTTAGCTGCGTCACCTCTCTGAGCCTTTGCATCTACCTCTGAAAAAGAGAATCTGCCCAAGAGGTTACTGTGAGACTCCTATGGGATGATGTGCATGAACACACTTAGTAAATGGAAGGTGCTCCTGAAGGTACCAGAGGAGGGGGACTGCCTGGGAGGAGGAACAGGGGCCTCTCTGCAGTTCTTCCTCTCTCCAGGGACAGTTGTCTGCCCACTGACACCAGCCCGGTGGGCATGGGTTGGGAGAGTGCACTCACAGGGAGGGATAGGTAGCTCTGCTCAGAGTGGCCGGAGCCTCAGGGCAGACATACACACATGCACGTGTGTGGGAGCGTGCACACACGTGTACACAGCCAGGAGAAGAGGCCCACAGCCCGTTGGCGGCTAGTTAAATCCGGCTGCGTGTAGGTGGTTTCCTGCTATAGCTGAGTGTGGCAGAGAGAGGAGCGCACAGGGAAACTGCTCTCCACCTCCCCACCCAACAGCCAAGGGAGTCTGGGGACACAAGGTGGGACTTCCTCACCCTGGACTTGAGAACACCTACTATCGGCTGGCTGGGTGCAGAGCTGACCACTCAGGGCACCTCCAGGCATTCTCCAGAGAGCTGGGAGGACCCAGGTCCTGGCTCTCTGCCTCCAAGTCCACCCCACAGCTTCTGCCTCCTTGTCTTGGCTTACTATGCTCCCCCCAGATGCTCTCTCCCCATCTCCTGCCAGCCAAATCTCTGTCTAGGGTCTAGCTCTGCTCTCTCTCCCTGCAGAAATCCTTCCCAGACCCTTCGGGGCCTTTTTCCCAGATGGGGTGCTTTGGCCTCCCAGGTGCTGGCTAGATTTCAGATCATTTTCACACATGCCCACTTTCTTGCCTGGAACTCCAAGGCAGGCTAGCTCCATGCCCAGCCCCCAACAATACCTGGGCCCCATCTTCCTCTCCATTCACCTCTTCCGTTCCTGCTGTCCCCTCCAACAGTCCTTCCCCCTCACCAGCTTAGCTGCCTGGAGGCTGAATCCTTGTCCCTTTTCTCCACAGTGACCATGCTCCACACAGTGCTTTGCAGACAGCTAAATGCTCATCGGTTGTTTGTTAAATAAAAATGTGAAAAGTACCACTCATTTGGCATCAGACCAACGCCGCCTTGGTAGCCCTAGTTAGCTTTTCATTTGTCTCAGCTTCCCTCAGTGATTGTGAGCTGAGCTCCCCAGAGCACAGACCCTCCCAGCTCCTTCTGAGCAGCTAGCTCAGGGCTCTGCCCACAGCAGGTGCCTGACAACTACTTGCAGATGGATGGATGGGAAGGGCTGAGTCTGGGTTGGGGTTGGTCTCTTAGTGGGAGATGCTGTGCTAAATTTGGGAGACTGGGCTGCAGGGTGGGATCGGGGTCACTCACCACGGTGATGTTGAAGACATAAAGCAGGTCAAAAGGTAGAGCAGCAATAAGGTCAACAAAGAACCAGGTGGCCAGGTAGTGAAGGCCAATGGAACGAGGAGCAGAGACCACCTGGCCGGACTGGGACACATAGGTGGTGCGGAAGTTCAGGATGATATCTGGGAATGCAAGAGGCTGTTAATAGGGGGCTTTGGCCCAGAAATTCAGGTTATAGGGCCAACAAACTAAGTAAGCTGGGAACAAGCCTGAGACCCAGAATGGAGTTGGAGGCAGAAATTGGGAAGACAGACTAGGCTTCTGGCCACTCTTTAGGGAGGAGTGGTCTAAAGGCTGAAGGCTGAAGGGGTCAGGGGTCAGGGTGCATGGACCATTAGGACTCAAAGACCCTTTAGAAATGATTGGGCTCTGAATGCCTGGGGCCTGTAGGCCCAGGATGGAGCGAAGCTTGGATGCATGGGTCCCCCCCCAGCCCACCCACCAGGATATGTGGGGCAGAGGGTCTGACCCAGGATGAAGAGCATCTCCACGGCGATGTCGCTGACAAGGGTGTGTCGGGAAGTGATGGGGGTATCATCATCGCCCAAGAAGCAGACGTTGTAGGGGACGGTGACCGCAACGTAGAAGGTGGCAAGGAGGATGAGGCCGTCCCACACGGCCTTGGGGACGCTGTAGTGGAGGAGGAGGCAGCGGGACCCCCCCACGGAGGCCACCTTGTACTCGGGCACTGATGGCTTTGGCTCAAACACGTTCTAGGGGGAGAGGGGTGGCGGTTGGGGACATTTAAGGGAAAGGGGAGGCAAGGCTTGAGGAAGGGAGAGGCACAGGATGGGGAGGAGGGGAGTGGGCACTGCAGGCATGACCACGTGAGGAGATAGAAGGTGCAGGAGAGGGGTTCAGGGGCTGGCGCCTGACACTACCTTCCTCTGCCAACTTACTGCTCAGGTCCCCTTTTGAGAAATCATGTTTTGTGTGGGGCTATTTATTTATTTTTAAAGATTTTATTTATTTATTTGAGAGAGAATGAGCATGAGCAGTGGGGAGGACCAGAGGGAGAGGGAGAAGCAGACTCTCCACTGAGCAGGGAACCCAATGTGGGGCTCAATCCCAGCACCCTGGGATCATGATCTGAGGCAAAGGCAGACACCTAATCCACTGAACCACCCATGGACCCCTGTGTGGGGTTTTTATAAGGCTTGACCTTAACCCTGCTTGAGAAGGAGATTATGACAAATCAGGCACATGCCTTAGCTTGAGGGGTCACTAACTTCTTCAAGTTTCACTTGGAATCTGGGGTCCCTGTAGGGGATGGGGATATCCCAGAGATGAGGGGACACTGGCACAGTGCACCCCATTCTCTGTAGCCCCGACAAACTACACAGAGGGTTGGAGAATCAATCCTGTGGCTTTATCAGGGTCCTGGGGCTAGAACCAAAACCCCAATGGAAGCCTTCTCCCTAGAACCACAGCTTATGATTTCACTCCTATGAGGTAACCTTATCATTCAGATGTAGGTGATATAATTGCTGCTAGATCCCTGCCCTTATGACATCATCAGAGTAGAGTGATGTCAATCATAGGGAAGAAAGGGAGATGGGGTTGGAAGATGTGAGGACACATGGGACACAGCAGAGAGTCGTACATGAGAAATGGATGGTCGGAGGAATAAGCCACTGGAGGGAGATATTAGCAAGGGCGCCTTAGAATCACAGCTGGGAGATATTGGGGTAGAGATAGGACTCACATTATTGGTTTTCATGCCTCCCTGGCGCCGGCGGCCAAAGTGGCCAGTCAGCCGGTGTAAGACAGTACGGCTCTGCCTCCGGGCAGATCGAAGTCTCGAGCTCGCTCCCCTCCTACCAAGGGAGTTTTCTGTTGGAAAGAAGCGTGCAGAGGTAAGTGGGGGCACATCCCAGGAGGCTGGGTAGGAAAAAGTCTTGTGTGACCTTGCAAGGACCTCTGACCATTCATGCCTCCTCCCAACACCTGCAGTTACCATGATTACTGTCCCCATGGCCTCCTGGGGACCCAAGTCCTGGGCCTCCACTCTGAGTGATGTCCTTGAAGGAAAAGAGGAAAAGCACGACTTCTCCCATCTCATTCTTGATGGGCATCATGTCCAAGAGGCACCAAAAGGCCGAGCCTGTAGATGTGGAGGGATGGAAGGGGAGGGTGAGCAGCCCTTTGCAAGGCACCTCTTTCCCCTTCATCACCCCAGGTTCCTGGGCATGGTCAAAGGGCTTGGCAAAGGTTTAGAGATGGAAAGAACCCCAGAGATTATGTCAACTGACTCCTTCCCTTCTGGATGGGAGAACCAAGGCCTAGAGAGAATCAGGGATGCACTCAGTGTCATATAGTCAGCTTGTGGTGGTGTGGGGACCAGTACCCAGGCTTCCACTATGCCAAGTGGACTCTGGGTAAGGTCCAGGATCTGGGCAGGGCTGCAGGGTGGGCCAGACCCCCTACCATCCTTTCGGTAGAAGCAGATTTCAGCCCGGTGCTCCTGATGGCCTTCCAGGGCCTTGTGCAGCCTCTGCAGGGCTGGCTCACTGGTCTCTGGACCGTAGAGGAAACGGCAGCTGCAGGTCTTCTGCATGACCTCCGTGCGGCCGTAGCCCGTGAGCTCGCAGAATCCGTCAGAGCAGTAGACAATGGGAAAGCCCCGTGGGCCCTGTGCATTGGCCAGCAGGAAGTTGCTGTCTGTGGGAAGAAGAAGTCAAGGTTAGGTCAAGGCCAGGAGAAGAGCCTAGCTTCAAGATGGGCAGTACCTCCCCCAAGCTGTGGTCAGAGGTCACAGAGCCAGAAACTTCCTAGGCTTCCGTGTGATTCCTGGATCCCCTTCTGGATATTCTGAAATGAGAGTAAGAAGAGCTAGAGCAAAAGGACAGGGACTTAAGTGTGGCCTGGAATTGAGATGGGGATCACTGGGTGTTGAAGATGATCTTTCCTCCTGCCTTCAAGCTGGTGAACTATTACAGAGCAGCTATAGTAGTAAGGACATGGGCTCCAGTGAGACACCTGTGCCATTTTCTGATGGGTAACCTTGGACAAGCTAATGAACTCTTGTGCTTCAGCTTTCTTATCTGCAAAAGTGGGGGGTAATATATCTTCCTCACATGGTTGTTGTGAAAGTTACATGAGTTGCCTGGGGAGAACAAATCCTGATACATACTAAGCACTACACTGAGAAGGTAAAAGGATTCCCCTACATTCCCACAGCTTTCAAAATGCATGCAGAGCTGCTATCCTGTCATCCTATTAGAGAGTAGCCAGGGCAGAGATTTCGGTGATATCACACCCATTTTATTGATAGGAAACCAAAAGACAGAGATGATCCAAACTCATAAATCTCCTTGGTTGGGGGAGGGAGACAGTGATGAGTTAGTGTCCTCATTCTCTGCCTTCCAAGGAAGGTCTTCTTTATAGCATCTCTTTAGGTAATTTCAGAGGGTCTGTCCCAGTGCTCAAAGTCTGAGAGCATTGGGCTGTTTTTTTAAATCCAGAAACACCAGGAGCAGAACCTGAGCTGGCTCCATCTGGCTCCAGTGGGTGGAGGCCACAGGAGGGTTCTGTGGGCCATCGGGGGCAGAGTCTCAGCTGAGGGAAGGGGCCTGAGACACAACCAGTGCCAGGTGCTAAGAGGGGTGAGTGTCTGGGGGTAGTCAGGCAGATGGAGACTGAAGGTGCCTGGGAGGCTCTGGGCCCTGGGCAGCAGCCTCCTTCTTCCATCCCAGGGCCCGTTGCCCCGGTGATGGGAGCTATGGAAACAAGGGAGGTGTCTGTTGGGGGAGAGTGGGGAGGCGGCTAGGGCCCCGGCGGCTTGGTTTCCGCCCGCGGGTGTCGCTCCCCCCACCTTCCAGATACTGCCCAGGGTACCCAAAGGGGCCAGGGGGAGATGTCTCTGCTCCAAAGTAGGAAAAGGGAAAGGCGGGAGAATAGGCAGGGAAGGAGGAATGTGGCTGTCCAAGGTGCTGAACCTGGAATCCAAACTGGGGGTGGGCGAGCAGAGTTCCCTCCGTCACACGGACCACCCCTCCTCCGCCTGCCTCACCTCCCTCAGACAGAGGAGAGCCAAGATTTGGGGGCGCATGACCTTAATCCAAGCTAGGTGCTGCTGAAGTCTGATCTTTTCTCTTTCTTTCTTTTTTCTTTTTTTTCTTCTGGGGGAAGGAGATCCTGGAGCCTTCTGGAAGTAGACTCCAGAGCGCCTGACCACTTCGTCCCACCTCTGCGTCTCGGATACCCACACACACGCCCCCAGCAGAGCTCTGCCTGGGAGCTGGCGGCTGCCAAGGCCTCTCCTCCGTTTTGCGGCACCAAGAACCTTTTCTGACTCCAGTCACACCCCCAACCTTGGCCCCCCGCACTCTTGGCCCTCCCCCGCCTCCCTTCACAGTGCACTCCAGTCCTGTTCCTTTCCCGCGGCTTCGGGAGTTCCTAGACCGTCAGCTCCACTCTCCCCGCCTCGGGTCTCCCCACGTCTAGCGGACCCGCGCCAGCGCCCAAGCGGACTTGGCCCCCGCTCGAAACCCAGCCCCAGCCTCGCCCCACTCACGCGTGCCGTCGAAGCGGGTGGCGATGGTGTCCAGAAAGGTGTTTTGCGGGGCCAGCAACCCCTTCATGACCGGCATGGCCTCAGGGCTGGGGTTCGAGGCACGGCGCTGGGGGGCCTTCAGCGCGGCGGGGCAGGAGGGGGCGCGCTACCGGCGGGGCCGGGGCGCCCCATGCGCCCGCCTGCCTCCTCCCCTCCTCTCGGCGCTGCCGCCGCCGCTGCCTCTCTGCTCTGAACCCCGCAGCTCTCTGCTCAGCTTGGCGCCGCCTCGGTCCCCCCACCTCCCTGCGGGCCAAGTTCTTTCCCCCGGGCTCGGCCCGCACCCGCCACGTGGCCCGCACGGGGAGGGGCCGCCAGCGACACCCTCACCCTTCTCCGCGGCTCTCCTCCCAGGGGGGAGCGGCCCACGCGTGTCTCTCCCAGAGAGAATTCGGGACACGCCCACCTGGAGCAGAGACCCAAGAGGCAGGGCGGGGCTTGGGTGACAGACACGCCCTCTTCCCGGGTGGCCACGCCCCCACGCGTGCTTCCCCGGCGACTCCTTGTGGCTCCGCCCCGCGGGTTTCCCCGCGCGCCGCCCACGCTGGGAATGGTGTTTGATTCACAGTGCCGCCTGCTGGAGTTAGGGTATCTCGCAGCACCCCGGTGTCCTGCGCTGAAGCGTGTGACAGCAACGGTTAAAGAGACTAGTTTTGCCGGTGGAGGATCAATAGGAAGGCTGGATTTCAATTTCTAGAATGGCTTAACCCTCACTCGTGCCTCGCTTTGAGTAGTTCTCCTAGAGGCGAGGTCGGCCTCTGCGAGCAGCCAGATGGATGAAAAGAGCCTTGGAGTCCATGGGGTATAATCCCGATTCTGCTGCTACTCACTGAATGTGTGTCTTAGCCTCTTCAAGCCTCATTTTCCTTATCTGTAAAATGGAGCTAATAATTTTCAACTCATGGGGTGGTGAGAACCTAATAGCATCATGCATGTTTGGGGGACACCCTAAGTGTGTTGGAGAGCAATTGTCTCTCTCTTCTTACAGTCTTGATTGAACCCTCCTTTTCTCTGCTGCCATTCAAGTGGGAAGAGAGGCTGGGACAAGAAAGATAATTCCTTTTTTTTTTTTTTTTTTAAAGATTTTATCTATTTATTCATGAGAGACACACACACAGAGAGAGGCAGAGACACAGGCAGAGGGAGAAGCAGGCTCCATGCAGGGAGCCTGACGCAGGACTCGATCCCAAGTCTCCAGGTTCACTCCCTGGGCCGAAGGCGGTGCTCAACTGCTGAGCCATCCGTGCTGCCCAGAAAACTTCAAGGTGGGCAGAGTCAGTTTGCAAATCTCAAAGGTGTATTTACTGGTGGTCTTTGATCTCTGTCTCCCAAGGAGGAAACCGGGGCAGCAATAAGAAGGATGGAGGTGAAACCAGACATGGGACTTTTTCACTACAAACACAGAAAATTACAGGAGCAGCTGAATGTGGGGCTTAGGGTGGCTGCTTCCCAGAACAAAGCCGTGAGAATGGGAAGAGAGGCTGGTGCTCATCTCAGGCCAATAGCTCCTTACCTTCACCCCCAGAGTCTGAACTGGGTGTTATCTGGGCTGTTAGATTGCTTAAAAGTGCCACATCCTTCTGGGTCTCTACTTTTGGGTGTTATATGAGTTTCCTAGGGCTAGTATAACAAAGGACCACGAACTGGTTTAAACAACAGAAATTTATTGTCTCAGTTCTGGAGGCTAGAAGTCCAAGATCAAGAGAAGATAGGAATGGTTTCTTCTGAAGGCTATGAAGGAGAATCTTTTTTTTTTTTTTTTAAGATTTTATTTATTTATTCATGAGAGAGAGAGAGAGAGAGAGAGGCAGAGGCACAGGCAGAGGGAGAAGCAGGCTCCATGCAGGGAGCCTGATGTGGGACTCCATCCAGGGACTCCATGATCACGCCCTGGGCAGAAGGCAGGCACTAAACCGCGGCGCCACCCAGGGATCCCTGTGAAGGAGAATCTGTTCCATGTCTCTCTTCTAGCTTCTGTATGTTGCAATCTTTGGTGTTCCTTGGTTTATAGTTGCATCACCCCACCTCTGTCTTCATGTTCACGTTGTTTCTCCCTGTGTACGTTTCTGAGCATTCAAATTCCCCCTTTTTGTAAAGACACCACTCATACCAGATTAGAGGTCCACTCTCCTCCAGAATGACTTCATCTTAATTACATCTACAATGACCCTATTTCTACATAAGATCACTGTACGAAGTACTGGGAGTTAGGACTCCAACGTATATTGGGGGTAAGGGGTGCATTTGGCTAGAGACGCAGGAAAACCTTGTCCCGTCTCTGGTTAAGAATTTCTCCTGACTCCACGTACCTACAGAATGAAAGGTAAAGCCTGATGATTTGTGAGGGCTTTCACAATCTAGGCTGCAGGATCCTGTCTCCTTCCCTTCCAGCGCCTCACCACTCCCCACAACGTCAACCACCGTGCGGCTCATGTTGAACTTTATATTCTTGGCCTTTTCAGCAAGCTCAGCTCCTATCCCTTCCCAGCCAGACTCCGCTCCTCGGTGCAACCTTCCTGGCTCTCCCTCCCTTCCCTCTCTGTCTGTAAAGGCCGAGATACAGAATGGTTACTAGAGCATTGAGAGATACGTCTGTCCCCCATTCTTCCCTCCGACCATGCACCTGTGCGGTTGTCTCCGTACCACGGGGCCTCACACAGTTCCTTGCTCTGTGTTTCCAGTTGGAAGACGCCAAGGCGGAGGTGCCCCAGAGCCAGGCTTTCAGGCCGCGAGCTCTTTATAGTTCGAAAGACTCTCCCGCCCCCTGCAGGACGGAATGCGACCACGCAGAACAGAGACCCGCCACACTTAGAGACTCGTCTTTATTGACCTTTTGTCGGGGGCTGACATCCGGCGGGCAGCGAGGAGAGGGCAGGGCCAGGACAGGGCGCGAGCGTCAGCTCAGACTCCCGACCGCCCTCCAGGCGCTGCAGAGGGGACGGCCACCACGGGACATCTGCGCCCGGGACAGGGGCGCGGCGCTGGCTCTGCGCCTGCGCGGCGGCCCATGGTCAGGATGCCGGCCGCATGGTTGCCGCTGGCCTGCAGGAGGCGCTGCAGCCGGCCCTGGAGGCCCGGGGGTCCGGGCCGCCGCTTGCCCAGCGTGAGGATGCCGGCAGCGTGGTTGCCCGCGCCGTGCAGCAGCTCGTAGAGGCGGCAGGAGCACGTCTTCTGGCGGCAGCAGTCGGGCAAGGGCTGCGCGGCCGCCCCGGGCGACAGCAGCGCGGGCGGCAGCAAGAGGAGCAGCAGCAGAGTCACGGCGGCCCAGGGGACCTAGGGAGACACCGGGCCAGACGCTGGCGGTCCTCCGGCCGCGCCTGCCTGCAGCCCCGGCCCGGGCTCCGCCCACCTGGCTCCGCTCCCGCCGCCTGCGCTCCCACCTCTCAGGCCGCTAGGTCCCCGCCCTCTGCGCGCTGCTGCCTCTGCTGGAGGGCTCCTCTCTGGCTCCTTTACCTGCTCATCTCTCAAGCCCCAGCACAGCATCTCCTCCAGGAGGCGTTTTGAGATCCCCTGGGCAGAGTGAATCCCTCTTTTCTGAGGACGCTTAGTCCCTTGTGCCCCCATTAAAGCGCTTACCACTCCACCTGAAAACCGGGTGCGTGTTTGCACCAGAAGTTTGTTCACTCAAGGAAACAGAGGCCCTGTATAGACTCTCCACGGACAAACACGTGCACGTCAAGGGCTAGCAGGTTCCAAATTGTCTTGTTTGCCTGCCCCCTGGCCGGGGAAACTGCACTCTGTGGCTTCGGGCCTGTTTCCAAACCTCTTAGGGGCCACAACTTCCTCCCTTGTAAAGGGGTATTAATCCCTATAGCGCAGGCCGCAGGAGGAGGACACAAAAGACCAGGTGCAAGCACCGTGCCTGATGCATGAGCTCTCAGGAGAAGGCCATGGATCCAGTGCTACCCCAGGCTCTCCGCGGAGGCTTCACCCTGTCAGTCTCCTGCCTCGGATCCCACATGGGAAAAGACCAAGGCAGAAACACCTCAGCTTTCTTTCCAGCCCCTTGAGCAAGCATTTCCATTGCCTCGCTGGTAGGATGAGTCACCCCTTCTATCCCTGGGGCTTTACCTTTGTAGAGGGAGGGTTCATGGCGTCTGGAGCTCAGAGTGGGGTAGCCAGGAAGGGTGTTGTCTGCAGTGGTCGGAATAGCCAGGAACTTTGAGGCCGTTGACTGTGACCCCCGATCAAAGGCCTGGGGTTTATAGTCCTCTGAGGTGGTGGGGGACAGGCGGGTACTTGCGTCCTCTCTGGAGCCAGACAAAGGCAAATCTAAGATTAGCCTCCTGCAGGGGGACCGTCTCCAGGTTGGGCCCAAAGAATGGCCGCCAAGGCTCTCAGAAGCGGGAGTGCCATCACTGTGCCCCTGGTACCCCCCTTGTCTGTCTGCCTGCTCCCTGGAGATGGGGCGGTCTCCCGGCACTAATGAGGCCACCTTGCACCCAGGAATCTGGGAGCACAAAGGAGGCCTTGGCTGGGGCGCTGGCCTGGGACAATGGTGGGGGGGGGGCAGCTGCTAATTAGGGCAGAAGAGAAGGCAGCTATGAGCCCCACACTTCACATGGGGTGTGTGGTGGGGGGAGGGCAGCCAGGCAGCAGGTCTGTGCCCTCTGCCTCTGTTGCCATACCTGGGGTCTGTCGGGTTCCTTGGCCTTCTTCCTTCTTGGAACAGGCTTCTTAGTTGCCTCTCCCTTTCCCCAGTTCTCTCCTCCTCTCTGCCCCTCCCACCAACCTCCACGGTGGAAAATCCTGGAAATTGAACGTGGGCAGGAAGAGGAAAGCAGGTCCTCCGACCTGTGCAGTTTCCTTCCTAGTCAGGCTGCCTGGAGAGGGGGATGGAGTCCCATCCCACCATCAGCAAAGAGTGAGCCCCTTTGGGGGAAGGACAGTGCCATCTCCAAGCCAGAGTCTCTTTTATACAGGGCACGTCTGTGGAGCACCTGCTCTCTGCCAGGCCCTGCAATGGGTGCTGAGGGCACAGTGTGCATTGGATGGTCCGGTTTTCCCAGACTCCAGAATCCAGGTGAGAAGACAACCCAGCATGATGATAGCTCAGGAGGAGAAAGGACCCCAGAAAGGCCTTGCATGCAAGGTGGATTTCTATCAGGTAAGGCTGGGGGAGGGGTGCATTCCACAGAAGGCACAACTTGAGCAAAGACCTGGAGGTGACAGTGCTTAGTTCATGTGGGATAGTAGGGTGTGGGCATCATAGTTGCGGCTCCCCTCATAGGGGAGAGGTGGCTGGACAAGGAAGTGAGGACCAGGGTGGGTCAAAGGGTCTTACCGGCTAAGCTGATTGGCCTCAGTCCTGTGGGTGCTGGGGAGCCAGGGGAGGGTTCTAGCAGGAAGGAGTCCTGGGGCTGATGGGGGGCTGGGTGGCCTGGATGTGGACATGGAATTCAGAAGTAATTCAGAGGCAGGATTGGAGACTTAGCAACTGAAGGGGAACTGGTGCCATGTTACTCAGGAGGAGCTTTAAGGCCTTGGGTGAGGCTGACAACCTCATGAAACCTCAGTTTCCCCACTGGTAAGATGGATAGTTAACCCAGATGGTCTCTGAGATTGCTTCCTGTTGTGATACTTCATGATGTGTAGTACAGTTCCTACACAGGAAAGTGGTTTGTGGGTGTTGGGCCAGACAGGGACCTGTGCTAAGCCAGGGCAAGGGAAGTTGGGGAGCAATCCCTCCACATTTAGGATCAGCTTGGGGTAGAAAGAAGGTGCACACACACTGGGGACCTACCGACCTGGAGTGGAGAGTGGGGGGAAAGCCCTGGTGTCCAGAGCTGAAGGTGGGGGGAACCAGCCGCCAGCAGGAGCAGAGCAAACAGGCCTCTTACAGTTCCTCCCTAAGCAGACCCGGAGTCAAGAATCTGGTGCAAGAGGTTTATTTGGGAGGTAATCCTAGAAACCACAGAAAGGGGTGGGGATAGGAGGGATGGCAGGAAAACCAGTAAGAACTGTGTTATTGAGAAGGTTATCACTGTGGACAACTGGCACAGAATACACTTCAGAGCTGTCACCCTGAGGGATAATGACGCCAAGGTCTTTTTCTCTAAGTCCTGTTTCTTATAGGCCGAGGGTGGCTCCTGAGAGCAGTAACTGCCAACAGTTGGAGCTTGCACAGTGCACTGGCTGGAGACGCGGGAGCATCAGCGTGGCAGGGAACTCCAGCAGTGTCCTCCAGAGGGGGCCTGGGGCTCCAAGCAGGGCTCTGCAGGCAGCAGCTGACTAGGCCGAGCCTCCCTAAGGCCTGGCAGCTCTGATGGGCCACTGTCAGGTGACACAGAGTCCACGACCCTGGCCAAGGGTTCCCATCCAGAAAGGCCACAGAGGAAAGAGCCAGGTGGCCTTTGAGGGGGATGGGGCATCAGGTAGGCCTCAGCTCAGGACACCACCCTTCTCTGCAGACACTGGGCCAGATGCCTCTGCCTGAGGACCCGGGGCATCTCGGGAGGGAAGGGGGACGAGGGGCAGGCTGCAAGGGTGGCCCGGAGTTCTCTGAAGGCCCCCTGCCCCAGCAGGTGAACTCTGGCAGGGCCCACGCTGCCCCGGAACCTCAGGGACTTGTAGCGAGGAGAGACTTCCTGAAGGCAGTGGTCAAGCTGGAAACAGAATGGCCCGAGTGAGGAGGCTGGTGTGTGGCTGTGTGACCTGTGGATGGCGGGCGCCTGAGGATGCCAGGAGACGTGTGGGAGGCGTTTCATATGTTCACCTGTGTCTCCTATGTCTGTGGACCTCTCTCCCTTCCCAGAGCCCCAGGGAGGTTCTCCTCCCCCTACTCTCCCCCCCCATCACAGCACTGGGCCCATGGCACGGGGGCAGGAGGGGGCGTGCAGAGTGAAGAGGACAGGCAGTCACATCCCTTCCCTGTCTTGTTTACCTTGTCTCGATTTTCTTCTGACAGGTTCCTCAGCCCCCTTAGCGCCACAAACACCTCATAGTGGGGAGCAGAGCCTTCGGAGGAATCTGGAGACAAACCCCCATGCACACACATACTCTTGGTTTCCAACACCGAGTCCTGTGCCCCTACTGTTCTCCCTCACCCTGAGGTTCATGGGAGGAATTTCTTGGCAAAGGCGGGGGGGTAAATGGAGAGGAACCCAAAGCCTAATTGTAAGTATGAAACAGGCCAGGAAAGGGAAGGGATGGGGCTGCAGCAGGAGGGATGGGAGTTAGATGTGGGGAAGGGCTTTGCTAGGAGCAGCAAAGGAGGCTGGGTCTTACCTCTTTCGTAGAGTTCTTCCTTCAGGATGGATTTGGTATGGGCAGGGTGTGGGGTGGGCAACCAACTCAGGAATGGGGAGCAGGAGCTGATGGAGAAGCTTACCCAGAATGCTGCTCTCCACACAGCTGTGGTCTAACAGTTTGGCCCCTGGCCACTGCCCTACCGCCCTGCCCAGGGCCTCAGAGAATGTATCCTCTTGAATGTCTTCTCCTCGCACATTCAGGCCCTGGCCCAGCCTAGGGAGGAGGAAGGGGGAGGCAGAGGAATCTGGGGCCCTAGGAAAGCCCCTCAGCTCCCCCAGGGAGTCACCTACCTGCGGACGAACCTGACGACTGGACACTGATTGTGGGCACCCACCACCTGTACCACATCACCCAGGCGGCACCTGACGGGGCAGGAGTGCTGGTGAGGTTAGGCCCTTGGTAGGGTCCCGGAGGGCCTGAGGTGCCCTAGAGGTAAGCCAGGTGTTCACCTGGTGAGGCTGGTGTGGTTGGTCAGCACCAGCTCGTACTCCTCACCCTTCTGGGCTTCGGCCAGCAGGACAGTAGAGGCAGCCTCTTCCTGGGCTCCTTCCTTAACTGGGAGCAGCTCAATAAAAGGAGCTCCAGGGGGCAGAAGGTAGAGCCCTCGAGGTTGCTCTGGCCACAGGCTCAGGCCCACCACCCCTGGGGGGAGCAAGCAGCCCTTTAGCTGGTGGTACCATTGCTTTTTTGCTAGGGACCCCAGGCCCCAAGTCTCTGAGCAACTGATCCCATGGCTGCCCTTCTACCTCTCCTTCCTGGCTCCCGCAGGCTCAGGGTGCTGCCTCAAGGGCCCTGGTTGGGAAGAGGCAGTGGTTCTGGTGGGGGGGGGGGGGGCAGACCTGGGGGTAAATGCTGGTGCTGCGTGAATGTGTGCAAGTCTCTTAACCTCTACGAGCCTCAGTCTGTGCATGCGTAAAATGGAGCTGCTGGTGTTGGGGGGATTAAATGAAGTGATTACGTAGGGCTCACTACTTGGCAGCTCGCTGTGTGGCGTCTACCCCATGCTCCCAACTCACTAGCCCTGAGTCCTGCTCACCTCCAGTGGTGGCATAAGCAGGTGAGAAGAAGGCCAGCCCTTGACACCACAAGGCCCCCAGGGCAGCCACAGCCTCGGCCTGGCCTCCTGCATCCAGCGTCACCACCACCTGTAGCTTTGGCCAGAGCCGGAGGGCCAGTCCTCGGGGCCCCTGCTCTAGCGCCTCCCGCAGCTCAGCCGCCCGCCCTGGGTTCCCGGCAGCCACTGCCTCAGCCAGCTCTTCACCATTGGCCTCCAGGCCCAAAAAGACGTCCAGGAGTTCAACTGCCGTCCCAGCTTCCAGGGCCCGCAGCCCTGGGGACCTCAGTGCCTCTTGCAGCAGGGTTCCAGGGTGCTTGGCTCCAGGGGTGCTAACCTGGCCCAGGGCATGCCAAGGCCAGGGGAGAGGGTGAGGCCAGGGGGATGTAGGGGTCACCCGGGCAGTGCCCCCTGGAGCCAGCACTTCTGGGTAGGCCTTGTTTAGGGCTGCCAGACCCAGCAAGGTGGCCTGGAAGGAGAGAAGAAAGGGTGTTGGCCCTGGGCCCGAGCCAGTCCCCAAGTCCCCAGGTTAGGGGTTCTTTGTCTACCCTGATGGGGGAAGGTTTGGCCTGATGGGGCCTCTGGTGCAGCTATGCTCCAGCCTTCTCAGTTTACCTGCAGGGAGACCTCCCCGTAGTACTGGGTTGAGGTAGGGGGCAGCTCCTGACCCCGACTTTCTTCCTCCTGGGCCTGGCTGGCCTTGGTCAGAGGGAGATGGTTCCGGAAGGCGCTTGTATCTGTAGCCCCAAAGACATCATAAACTCATCCTGAAGCCACAGTTTCCTGAGTTTCAGGTAAGAATGATAAGACCTGGGGCACCTGGGTGGCTCAATGGTTGGGCGCCTGCCTTTGGCTCAGGTCATGATCCTGGGGTCCTGGGATCAAGTCCCACATCAGGCTCCCCGGGAAGCCTCTGCCTATGTCTCCCTCTGCCTATGCCTCTGCTTTTCTATGTGTATCTCTCATGAATAAATACATAAAGTCTTAAAAAAAAAAAAAAAAAAGACCCTTGAGGAAGGAGCCCAGCAGAGGCCCGGGGCAAGGCTACTGGGGCACAGGAATGGAGAATTCATTTTGAATAATCCTGAGCCTGGGTAGGGTGTTTGGATCAGGCCCCTCTGTGCTGGCAGTAGAAGGGGAGAAGGGAAGTCCTCAGGTTCCAGAATCTGTCTGGTGGCACTTCTGTTTGGGCCACCTCCTTAGACCTTTGGAAACACACCTGTGGCCCCCGTGAGGGGACAGGGGGGCCTCTGGGCTCCCTGAAGACACCACCTCAGGGCGTGCTGCTGGCTCTGGCCCGCATGCAGGGTGCTCTGCTCCAGTCTGCGCTGCTGCCAGGCGGCTGCCCCCTGCAGGGCCGCTCCTGCCACACGGTGCTGGAGGCCGGCAAGCCAGGACGGCCTGGCACCCTGGAGCTGCCGCTGCCGGAGCGAGGCCAGTGGTAGCAGCAGCCCCAGGAGGAGGAGGAGGAGGAGGAGGAGGAGGAGGAGGAGGAGGAGGAGCAGCAGCAGTAGCAGCAGCATCTCCAAGCAGCTCCTGGGAGGAGGAAGGGACCCAAACTCTGGTACTGGGGGGAGGAGAGGGTAACCCCTTTCTCCCCACAACCCAACCCAACCTTCACCGCACTCTACCACACAAGAAACCACGGAAAAAGGAAGGCTGAGAAGTCAGGCCCCATCAGGCAGGTGATGCAGAGGAGGGGACATCAAGGCTTCGGAGTCACACTGACCTGAGTTCGGACCCTGGCTCTGCCACTTGGTTAGCTGCAGGGCCCTGGGCAAGGCAGCTAGCTGCTCTGGGCTCCGCTGCCCTGTCTGTAAAATGGGAATAATAATAGCTCCGCAGAAGATACAGAAATGGTTTGACGCGGTGCCTGGCACCCAGCAGCTGCTCAACCAATGACAAGTCCTGCCCACCCGAGGGGCTCTGCTTCATCCCAGGATCCACCCTGTCCCAGCTCCGGGTCCCTCCTGAGGCCCGGGCGGTGGTTCCACGGCCCATATGCACCTGTCACAGCCCACTGTGCCCACCCCCAGCTCCCAGGGCCCCCTGGGCCCTCCGGTTTGCGCACACAGCCAGCCAGAAAGATGGAGCCAGGGCTTTAAAGGGTGGGGCCCCGACGGGGAAATCCGGCCGCGGGCCTGAGGGCGGAGCTGGCCGGGGGAGGGGCTCTTAAAGGGGCAGTCGGCCTGAGGCCGCACGTGCGCGGAGCCGCCCAGGCCCGCCTGTGGGAGGAGGTCCCCCGCCAAAGCAGTGTGGCCTCCAAACTCTGCAGGTGAAGGAGGAGAAGGCTGAGTGTGGAAAAGGAAAAAGAGCTCCACGAAGCAGCCTGAGTTGGGAGAAGGGCGCAGCACCCCGGAAGAGCAGGTTCAAGCTTGAGAACTGTTTAAAAAACGAAATTGTCTCCCAGTCCAGAAACCCTCTCCCCAAAGATCCACTAGCTTTCCCTGACAACGGTAGTAGAGAAAGGAAGCCCTTTTATCATTATTATTATTTTTAAAGATTTTATTTATTTATTCATGACAGGGAGAGAGAGAGAGAGAGAGAGAGAGAGGCAGAGGGAGAAGCAGGCTCCATGCAGGGAGCCCGACGCGGGACTCGATCCCAGGTCTCCAGGGTCACGCCCTGGGCTGAAGGCAGATGCTCAACCACTGAGCCACCCAGGCGTCCCAGGAAGCCCTTTTATTATTGAATAAGCATAAACCAGAATGGGATGTTCATCACAGGCAATGACTGAGAGATTGCACAGGGAGAAGAGAATCTCCCTCCCTCACTTAGCCAAGCTGCCAGAACCCGTCACCCGCATGTCATCCAGACAAGCGATAACTAGCCCTCAAAGAAGAGGACTTGGTGGCACCATTTGTCACCCATAGCTCATCCCAACTTTACCTGTTAACTGGGGTCACCATCGGTGTTAGCTAGTAGGCTTTATGCCCAGGAAAAACAAACTTTTCTCATCTTTATGACATGAGGTCTTTTTGCAGCTTGGAGCAAGGTGCCCACCTCAGTTAGGCTCCTACCCTCCCACTGTGAAGTTTGAGAACCTCTGCTCTAGAATGAGGTTCTTCTGCTGTCTATGGTTAAGCCATCCTTGCTCCTGTACTCTGGACCCAGGCTCTCAAACACTGAAACCCCTCCCGTCAACCCTTCATCCGTCTTACAGGGGTCTCCCTCCTTTTCACAGCTGAGCTCCCTTGCACATTTCTGCTCTCGCTGTCGGGCTACCCCACCTTGATCTCACCCCTTTTATTTTTATATTATTTTATTTTTTAAAGATTTTATTTATTTATTCATGAGAGAACACAGAGAGAGGCAGAGACATAGGCAGAGGGAGAAGCAGGCTCCCTGCAGGGAGCCCGCTGTGGGACTTGATCCCAGGACCCTGGAATCATGACCTGAGCCAAAGGCAGACGCTCAACCACTGAGCCATCTAGGCACCTCATTTTTATTGATTTTTTAAAAAGATTTTATTCATTCTTTAGAGAGAGAGAAAGGAGAGAGAGACAGCACAAGCAGGGGGAGCAGCAGAGGGAGAGGGAGAAGCAGGAGCCCTGAAAGCTATAATTAAAAAAAAAAAAAATCAAGTGTAAGACCTAAACAAGAAATTAAAAGGAGTTAGAGCGGGCCACCTGGGTGGCTCAGAGGGTTAAGTGTCTGGCTTTGGCTCAGCTCCGGTCATGATCCCAGAGCCTGAGGGTCATGATCCCAGGGCCTGAGGATCCTAGCCCCTCACTGGGCTCCCTGCTTGGTGGACAGCCTGCTTTTCCCACTGTGCACCCCCCACTCGTGCTCTTTCACTCTTGCTCTGCTCTCTCTCTCTCAAACAAATAAATATCTTAAAAAACTAATAGTTTTATTAGGTACAATTTACATACCATACAAGTCACCCACTTAAAGCATACAATTCAATGGTTTCTACTATGTTCAGAGGTCTGTGTAACATCAGCAATTTCATGACATTTTTATCACCTTGAAAGTAATTCCATACCCTTTAGCTATCACCCCAGTCCCTTCCCACCTTCTGATCCCCAGCAAAAGCAACCACAAATCTACTTTCTCTAAAAATAGATTTGCCGATTCTGGACATTTCATATAAATGGAATCATGTAACACGTGGTCTTTTGTATCTGGCTTCTTTCACTTAGCATGTTTTCAAGGTTCTTCCATGTATTACTGTGTAGTTATAGTTCATTCCTTTTTATTGCCAAATAATATTTATTTTATTGTATGGATATGCCACATCACATTTATTTACCCATTCATCAGGTGATGGGCATTTGGGTCATCTCTATTCTTTGGCTACTATGTATAATGCTGTTATGGACATTTGCATGCAAGTCCTTCTGTGGACATATATTATTGTGTTTTTTTTTTTTGCATAAAAATGTAATGAATGCAAGTGATTTATCACATTCCAATGAATGGAATAGCTGGGTCCTATAGTAACTCTTTAACTGATGAAGGAACTGCTAAACTAGTTTCCATAGCTGGTGCACTATTTTATACCCCACCAGGAGTATATGAGGGTTCCAATTTCTCTAGGTCCTTGTTGACACTTATTATTATCTGACTTTTTGATTATAGCCAACCTAGTGGGGTGTGAAGTGACTTGAGTTTGTGTGTGTGTGTGTTTTAAGTACATTCCACACTCAAAGTGGCACTTGAACTCAGATCCTGAGATCAAGAGTCACATGCTCTACCAACCGAACCAGCCAGGTGCCCCAGAGTCCATTTTATTTTATTTTATTTTATTTTATTTTATTTTATTTTATTTTAAAGGTTTTATTTATTTATTTATTTATTTATTATTTATTTATTTATTTATGAGAGTCATACAGAGAGAGAGAGAGAGAGAGAGAGAGAGAGAGAGGCAGAGACATAGGCAGAGGGAGAAGCAGGCTCCATGCACAGGGAGCCTGACGTGGGATTCGATCCCGGGTCTCCAGGATCGCGCCCTGGGCCAAAGGCAGGCGCCAAAGCGCTGCGCCACCCAGGGATCCCAGGTTTTATTTATTTATTCATGATAGACAGAGAGAGACAGAGAGAGAGGCAGAGACACAGGCAGAAGGAGAAGCAGGCTCCATGCCCGGGAGCCCGATGTGGAACTCGATCCCGGGTCTCCAGGATCGCGCCTTGGGCCAAAGGCAGGCGCCAAACCGCTGCGCCACCCAGGGATCCCAGTCCATTTTATTTTTATTTTTATTTTTATTTTTATTTTCATTTTTTCCCCAGAGTCCATTTTAATTTGCATGGTCCCAAATGACCAATGATCACATATCTTTTCATGTATCAATTAGCCATTTGTTGACTTCTATGACGAAATGTCTTTTAAGATCCTTTACCCTTTTCTTATTGGGCTATTTGTCTTTTTATTATTCAGTTGTAAGGGTTCTTTATACATATTGTACATTCAAGTCCCCTGTCAGATAGATGATTTGCAAATATTTTCTTCCATTCTGTGAGTTGTCTTTTCATTTTTTTTTTAATTTTGAGGAAGTCCAATTATCTACTTTTTCTTTTGTTGCTTGTGGTTTTGGTGTCATATCTAGGGGTCCATTGTCAAAATCTGAAGTCATGAAAAATACTATGCTTTCTTCTAATTGTTTTATAATCCTAGCTCTTACATTTAGGTCTTTATTTTTTATGGTGATAAAAGATGCATATGATTTACCATTTTAACCATATCAGGTATCCACTTCAGTGGCATTACATTGTGTGCAACTATCACCACCATCCATCTCCAGAACTTTTTCAGCTTCCTAAATTGAAACTCTACTTATTAAACAGTAACTCTTCATTCTTCCTCCCCGCATTCTCCGATGACCATGATTCTATCTTGTCTTTATGAATCTATTCCCGGTAGCTGGTATAAAGGCAACTGTACAATATTTGTCCTTTAGTGTCTGCCTAATTCATTCAGCATAATGTCAAGATTTGCTTATGTTGTAGCATATGTCAGAGTTTCCTTCTTTTTAAAAACGGAATGATATTCCATTGTATTTGTGGTCTATCCATTGTCTAGACCACAGTTAATTTATCCATTCATCCACTGATGGACATTTCTGTTGTTTTCATCTTTTGGCTATTGTGAATAATGTTGCTAATGAACATGGGTGTACAAATATCTGTTTGGATCCCTGCTTTCAATTTTTGAGTATATACTCTGAAGTGAAAGTGCTGGATCACATGGGAATTGTTTAACTTTTTGAGGAATCTCCATGCTATCTTCTCCATGGTAGTAGTCGCTGCACTAATTTACATGCCTACTTGCAATGCATATGGGTTCCAATTTCTCCACGTACCCTACCAGTTATTTTTTGTTGTTGTTTTGCTTTGATAATGGCCAATCTAATGAGTAAGAAATGGTATCTCATTGTGGTTGTGATATACATTTCTAATGATTTCTAATGATTGAGCCTCTCTTGTGTACTTATTGTCTACCTGTGTATCTTTATTTTTTTTTAATTTTTATTTATTTATGATAGTCACACACACACACACAGAGAGAGAGAGGCAGAGACACAGGCAGAGGGAGAAGCAGGCTCCATGCACCGGGAGCCCGACGTGGGATTTGATCCCGGGTCTCCAGGATCGCGCCCTGGGCCAAAGGCAGGCGCCAAACCGCTGCGCCACCCAGGGATCCCTACCTGTGTATCTTTAGAGAAATATCTGTTCACATCCTGTTTAAAAATTATTGTTGCTGTAGAGTTCATGTTCTGGATATTAATTCCTTATCTGACATATGATTTTCACATATTTTCTCCCCATCTGTGGGTTGCCTATTCACTCTGCTGTCTTTTGATGCACAAAAGTTTTTATTTTGATGAGGTCCAACTTACCTTATGTTGCTCATGGTGTCATGGCCAAGAGATCATTGCCAAATCCAATGTCATGAAGCCTTCTATGGTTTCCTCTAAGTTTTATAGTTTTAGCTCTTACATTTAGGTCTTTGATCCATTTTGAGTTAATTTTTGTATGTGATGTAAAGTTCCAAATTTACTTTTTGGCATGTGGCTATCCAGTTGTCTCAGTACCACTTGTTTAAAAGATTATTCTTTCCCCATTGCATGGTCTTGGCACCCTTGTTAAAATCAGTTAAAAAAAAAAAATCAGTTGGCCATAGACACATGGGTTTCCTTCTGCACTCTGATTTCTATTCCACTGATCCATATGTCTATCCTCATGCCAGTATTACACTATGTTGATTACTGTTGCTTTGTAGTGTTTTGACTTACTTATTGTGAAGTGTGACTACTTAAATTTATTCTTCTTTTTCACTTGGCTATTTAGGAGTATACTGTTTACTGTATATTTGTGAATTTTCCAGCGTTTATTATTTACATGTTTAGTGAGTGGCTGGATCATATTAGGGAGTCTTTCTACTTCCCACCACCCACCCTCATATGGCGTGAAGCTTGATATTGCTCAATAAGGGGGTACAGACTTGAGTATGCCCACAGTTGCCCTCACATGACAGTTATTTTCACAGATCTCTTTCCCTGACCACACCCAGCTAAGTTACACTTATTGTTATCTGATTGCTATATATTTTTCTTTTTTCTTTTAAAGATTTTATTTATTTATTCATGAGACAGAGAGGAGAGAGGAGAGAGAGAGAGAGAGAGAGAGAGAGAGAGAGAGAGAGAGAGGCAGAGACACAGGCAGAGGGAGAAGCAGGCTCCATGCAGGGAGCCCAACATGGGACTCGAAGCCCTGGGCTGAAGGCAGGCGCTAAACCACTGAGCCACCCAGGCTGGCCCGATCTGTGCTCTAAACCAGTCTCCCAAAAGATTCTGATGCATGCCTGGGTTTAGAACCACAAATCACTTTATCCAGCCATATCACACCCTCCGTCATCTCCAGCCTCTGCCTGCACTGGTCTCTCTGGAGGAATACTTCTCCTTTCTCAACTCTTTGTTCTTTAGGAGTCAGCTCAAACTAATTGCTGCCCTTCCTCCCTATTCTCTTGTATTTAGTGTTGGCCTCAGGATAACTTTTTTGCAGCAGGAGCCAATATCCTATCATGATTGGTTGTGTTGCTGGCTTTTCCCAGCTATAATCCTCTTGAGGACAGGACGATTTCTCCTCCCACACACCATACCCAGCATAGGGTGGGCACTTCAAATGTGAAGTTTAAGGATGAGCTTTCTAACAGGAAGAGTGTTTATCAGGTGGCTAGGAGATACAGACTATCATTCTGATTTTTAAACCATCTTATGAATAGGAAGGTCAGAAATGCCCCCTCTGCCTTCAAAGCTGAAGACACTCTCTGAGGCCAGTTCCTAACTAGTTCTGCTTTTCACAGTTCCACTGATGATTTCAAATATTTCCCTATCAAAGCTACCCTCTCTCACCTCCTGATGGGAAAAAAATAAAAACAGAACTCAATATTGTCCCTTCAGAGGAAGCCTTTATTGTAACATAAAATACACAATTTTGTGACTGCCCCAAATTATACACAATACTTTTTTGGTGGCTATAGACGAATCTGCCTCAACACTAAAATATGTATCTGAAATAATTTCACAAAGTTTTAAAAAGAAAAATTATAAAAAGTATACTTCCACTTTAAGTTATATTCACTTTTAGTCTCCCCAACCCCCTACAAAACCCTGCACATACCACACATTGAAATGTTTTGATGATGATGATGTGTGTGTGTGTGTGTGTGTGTGTGTGTGAGAGCAAGTGAGAGGCAGAGGTGGTCAAGACTTGTCACTGCCTCTTTTGTGGTTTGCAGGAGCAGGGAGAAAAGAGAAAATACGATGCAGATAGCGAGCACACCTTTCAGTCAAAGATCTCTCCCATCTATAGGCACAGCCTAAGGAAAGCTGAGGACAGCTCAGCAACTGTACCAGCACGGAACCCCTGTGCTCCGGGCAGCCACACTTGCCAGTCCCAGCCCCCCACTGCCAACAGCACTCCCTGGGGCTGGGTGTGCTACCAGTCTGGAAGCGAGTCAGTCCCTGCCCCATGCGGCGGGCGGCAGGGCTGCTGGAACTCCGGGCCTCAGAGGTGAGTGTCGGTGAAGCCTGAGTGACAGGCAGGTAAGGGCTCTTTAAGAGTGGGTCCCAGAGCAGTCAGGCTTCCTTTCCCCTTTTCCCCAACACTCTCAGCCTCACGGTTGAAATTTTAATCAAATCTTGAGGGGTGTGTAAAGGGCTTAGCCGCATCCTGTGTCAATGCTGGTGTCATGGAGGGGTCGGCCTGCTCCTCAGAGGCAGAGAGCTTCTACTGCCTGGCATAGAAAAATAAATCAGTGTATGAAACCAAGCCAGGACAAACAGCAGCTTTTAAAAAGTCATCTTCCAATAAATAATTTACTACAGAGGAATATTTTCCTTTAACATCAAAACACTGATAAATTCAGAAGTCATTTTTGTAAAAAAAATATGTTTATTTACTCACATGTATAAAAATAAGGTTTTTAGGGCCATTCCTTCTTTTGGAGAGGGGGGCCAGGGGTGAGTGACCTTGTAGGCCTACCCCAAAAGCTACATCTGCTTTCCCCTCTTCCCACCTGACTGCCATAGCCCATTCCTTCCATTTGATGTAAAACTACGGAAGAAACTGTGGACAACGTTGTACTGAAGCTGTTTTGTTTTTGCAGCTTACCAAACTTCCTAGGAAATCCACTGACTGCATTTCCCAAATTACCAATGCGCGACACCCAGCAGCCCGTACCAAGTGGGCAACAGAGCGCGGAACACGCCGGCCCCAGGTTCAGGCTGCATTCCTACCACCCCCTCCCCAAGACAGCCCGTGTGAACAGTGAAGGGAAACGAGGTGACCTGGGTACGGATGCCACAGAACCCGCCACAGGTCAAAAGAACTGTGATGTCAGATGAGGGTGGGAAGAGGAAAACAAGAAGTCCCAATTTAGAAACATAACACCACCATGTGCAAACAGCCATTATCAATAAGCCTTGGGGTAGCTGCAGTTGGGTGGAAGGATGGGCAGACCGGGGATGGCGAGGGGCAGCTGCTCTGGGTAGCAAGCCGACTTTCCTTCCACTCTGGCCACGACACAAAGGCCATCAACACTGTAAGCTGCGGTTATGTGACACTCTTTCCCCTGGTTCATCAAATGTGTCTGTGCGTGTATACAAACACAGGACTGAGTGGCAATTTCACAGAGGGGAAGGAAGGAGGGCAAGGGAGAGAACATGTAGATGGGTTATAAGCATTATTTAAAAAGCCACTACCCATCAGACAACCCATGACTTCCCTTGTCCCAACAATCATGGTGTGTTTCCCCTTTGCCCATCCCTACTCAGGAAAACAGGGGTGGGGGACAGGGAAAGATGGAGGGAGGCTTTCTTTTTCAAAAGGCAGTTTCTACATTTCAAAGGAAAGCAGAGACAATCATGGTTATATATCAATTGCTTGGCAGACACAGTGACAAATCTCACCGGAGAAGAGGTGCTTTCTCCTCCCTTTGTCCTTCTCTTACTCCAACAGACACATGGCTAAGTTCCAGGGTTCACAGAACTATTGCCTTTTTGCACAAGGTTAAAACAACCACAGCCTCTGTTTGTGGCCCCGATGCTGCAACTACATTCTGCACAGCAAGGGGGAGAAACAGCCCAACGTGCAAACTCACGCACGCACGCACACATACACTCACACATTCACACACACTCCCTTCACTGGTGCCACCATGCACAGAAACACTAAAGTCACAACTAGTATTAACACTTCACATTATGAGTATTGTTTCCAAAGAGACGCGATTCATGGAATTAAAACATCCACAAGAGTAACTCCTCTGGCGAGGACGGAAAAGCTGCAGGTGGAGATGCGGGGTCACGACTGTGCGTGAGGGATCCACTGACTGTCCATAGGTCGGCCTAAGAGCTCCTCCACACGCCGTGCCACATCCATCGTGTCGTCCAGATCAAACTCCCCATCATTGTCAAGGACGGGGTCAGGGCTTGGAAGAAAAAGAAAAAATGAAGGGAAGGGAAAGGTTGTCAGACCTAATGATAAGCAGCAGAGACCAACCGAAGCGCCAAACCCTACCAAGTGAACGGCCCAAGGCTGCCTACACCCTTGGCCTAGGCTTCATGGGAAAAGATACTCATGATTTAAAGAGTGGAGAGCAGAATCCTCTTGCTAGGGGATCCCTGGGTGGCTCAGTGGTTTAGCGCCTGCCTTTGGTCCAGGGCGTGTGATCCTGGGGTCGCAGGATCGAGTCCCACATCAGGTTCCCTGCATGGAGCCTGCTTCTCTCTCTGCCTGTGTCTCTGCCTCTCTCTCTCTCTCTCTGTGTCTCTCATGAATGAATAGATAAAATCTTAAAAAAAAAAAAAAAAGAATCCTCTTGCTATCTGGATAGAGACTCAAACTAGCATACCCACCCCAGCTCCCCCTTACCCTGGCTGTCCACATATCTAAAGCCCATCTGGTCCTTATACAGAGCAAGAAAAATCTCCACTTTGGGAAAGGGGAGATGACATTTGCCCAAATCCACTCTAAACTCTCAATATCTTCTGGTTGAATCTTTCTCCTACCTGGGTATATGCCAGAGCCCAGCCTGGGTGGTCTTAGACCTACAGGAGCTCTGGATCCCTTTGCCCACCAGCCCTCTGGGGGCCCAGCCTGAGGCCAGGTGCCCAGGTCCTCCCCAAGAAGCCCCGTGAGAACACAACCTACTTCTGTGGGTACATGTTATAATGAGCCTGGGGGCACACGGCCGGGGAGGGGGCCTGGTCCATGTAGGTGGCGCTGGCCCCAGCAGAATCTGTAGACGCGTTCACAAACCTGCAGGAGAAACGAGGCAGAGCCTCAGCGGCAGCAGCTGACCTAGAGAGGGCTCAGGGGGTGTGGAAGGACGACAAAGTGCCCACTGTGCCTGGGACTCCAGATGCGGGCCTGGGGCCCTGGGTACTGGTCCCATTGACACTAAGCCCAGTTCCCTCTCCAGGGGGAAACTGAGCCAGGTTTCAGGGGGAAGGGAGGGCTGGGCCACGCAGGGCCTGTGAGCAGGAGGGGCAGTGGTGAGGGGTGAGGGGTGCTGAGGGGAAGAGAGAGGCAGTGGGAGGCCAGAGCTGGACCCTGGGTACTTACTCAGGGACCACCTGCTTGATCTGTGGCTTCACGTATCCGTCTACTGCTTTAGCTGCCAAGAGGGGGGAACAGTGATGAGAACCGAAGTTCTCAGTGAAATAAATATGCAGTCTCTCTTAAAAATCACAGTTTTCAGGATAGGACACAACCACCTAATTCTATCTTAGGATCTGATACAAGCACTTAATATTTTAATGTTAGTTGGACCTGTCTAGGGGAAGCCTCAATACTAAAACTACAAGTTAAGTTACCTTCCGAGTTGGCTTGAGTGTGTTAATAAATTCTTCAAGCCACAGAAAATATATACTTCAGTACAAATCTAAACTGAGCATTAATTGTACATTAAGTATAAAAAGAAAAAATATCTCGAAAGCTTAAAGTTACAGATGCAGCAGAGTGACAGGATTTGCTTTGTATCCCAGGGAATAAAATTAGAAGGAGATAAGAAGAGGACAAATTTTCAACCACAGAAAGAAGAATGCTGTCATAATTAGAACTGCCCACAAAATAAACGGGCTGTCTCGGGAAGAACTGATTTCCTGATCACTGGAGACCTTCAAGTGGGAGGGGTACAAACACTTGTTGCACCAAGAAAACAAAGAGAGGAATGATTTTGACTGGATGGTCTCTGGAATCACTGTTGCTTGGCTATGTGAGTATGGTCAAGAGGATAAAGAGGTTTTTTTTTTTTTTTTTTTTTTTAATGATTGAGAACTTTATTTTCTATTTTGAATAACAAGAAAAAAAACCCTGTAAAATCCTGAGAATTTGATTCAATGTTCAATCTTCAAGTAACTAACTCTAATATAAGTGCTTTAAGGGGCACCTGGGTGGCTCAGTCAGCTGGGCATCTGCCTTAGGTTTGGGTCATGATCCCGGGGTGCTGGGATCGGGCTCCCTGCTTGATGGGGAGCCTGCTTCTCCCTTTCCCTTTGCTGCTCCCCCGCTTGTGCTTTCTCTCTTCCGCTCTCTCTCAAATAAATAAATCTTAAAAAGAAGGAAAATGCTCATAAATACAAGTGCTTTAATTTTATACTCACAAAATTAATTACATTATACTATAATAAGTTTTGTTAGGGCTTTTCTGTGTGTGCATCGGAGAGTATAAACTTCCCTCTAATTCTTCTGTCCAGGGACACCTGGGTAGCTCAGCGGTTTAGCGCCTGCCTTCGGCCCAGGGTGTGATCCTCGAGACCCGGGATTGAGTCCCACATCGGGCTCCCTGCGTGGAGCCTGCTTCTCCCTCTCCCTGTGTCTCTGCCTCTCTCTCTCTGTGTCTCTCATGAATAAAATATTTAAAAAAAAAAAATTCTTCTGTCCAACAGAAACTCTACTTTTAGATGACCATTAAATTGTAGTGGTCTTTCCCATCACAAGTAGGCTTGTATCCCTGTGGCAAATGTGGAAGGCAATGATTTCAGGGAAGTTAACATCTAATTATGTATTCCATACCCTTTGGCAATTAGGAAATTTTTTTTTTAAGATCTTATTTATTTATTCATGAGACACACACAGAGAGAGAGGCAGAGACACCAGCAGAAGCAGAAGCAGGCCCCATGCAGGGAGCCCCACATGGGACTCAATCCCGGGTCTCCAGGATCATGCCTGGGCTGAAGGCAGCGCTAAACCGCTGAGCCACCTTGGCTGCCGGGAACTACGAAATGTTAAAAGTGCTTGATTGATAGACCCTACAATGATGTTCAGAGGGAGGATTTACAACCTATATTGGTAACCAAGTCCAAGACAATGAAATGCTACATGGTTTACAAGTTGCTTCTTATCCTAACCAGCTTCTTCTAAGGCTTCAAATGTCAGGAACTACTTTTTTATAATACTGCATGCTTTTTGTGCTTCATAGTTTATAAAGAATTGTATGAAAAAAAAAAGAATTTTATGGATTGGCAGAAAAAGATAAAAACCAAAGAAATGCTGTAAAAAATAGGATTTAAAAATCTAGATTAGCTGTGCTAACAAGAAACCATGATAGGTTTAATCCAAATTACCACATAAATCTAGGGGCGCCTGGGTGGCTCAGTCAGTTAAGTGTCCAACTCTTGATTTCAGCTCAGGTCATAGTCTCAGGGTTGTGGGATTGAGCCCGTGTGGGGCTCCCTGATCAGGGGGGTATCTGCTTCTCCTTCTCCGTCTGCCCCCCAACTTATGCTCTCTTTCTCTCAAATAATAAAATCTTAAAAAAAAAGTATATATACTCTTCGCCATGAATTCTACTTTAGGAGTCTATCCTAGGGAAATAGTTGACCAAGATGTATGCACCAGGTTATCTCAGTATATTTATATATTTATTTATTTATTTATATATTTTTTAAGTAAGCTCTACCCCCAACATGGGGCTTGAACTCTTGATCTTGAGATCAAGAGTCATATGCTCTAATGAATGAGCCAGTCAGGTACCCTAGGTTATCTCGATATTAATTCATGACAGAAAACTGTCAATAACTTAAATTGTAAATCTTTCAAAATAACTAACATTGAATCACTATATAGTGAATCCTATGCAATCATTAAAGCAATGTTGTACGATTATATTTACAGACCTGCTAACTCTGCCTATGGTATATTTTTAAGTGGGAAAAAAAAATCATCACAAAAGATGATATATGGTGTGACCCAAAACATTTACTGGACTCCAAGCCTGACACAGTCTGGCCCCTCTATTGCTCTGGCCTCACCTCCTACACTCTTCTTTCTGGCTCATTAGCTCTATCTCCTGGGTCCTCATGGAGTTTTTCAAACACACCAACCTCACTCCCACATCAGGGTTTTTGCACTTCTTTCAACCAAGAAGTTTTTTTGTCAAGATCTTTGTGTGGCTAGCCTCCTCACTTCATTCAGCTCTGTGCTGACAGCACCTCCTCGGGGAGACCTTGCCTGACCACCACTTGTCTAGTGAAATGTCACCCCCCATCCTTCTCCCTGTCCCACATCTAACCCTTTACCAAGCTTTCTTGTCTTCATAGCATCCATCACTAAATAAATGTATTTGTTTGTTGCCCTCCTTCCTCTACTAGATTGTCATCTCTACACAGGAAGTACCTAACAGGCATCTGGTGACTGATGTAATGCAGAATACACGTCTACATTGATGGGAAAAATATTCACTGAATTTTTTACAGTGGTTAATCTCTAGGTGAGAGATGTTATGTGGTATCTGTTTTCTTTGCCATACTTTTCTGGAAATTTTACAATTAACACAGAATACCTTTATGCTTAGAAAACAATAAAACCATCCCTGTTTTGAAAAACAATTTTTATCTTTCTAATTTTGTTTAAGCTTAGCAACAGGGCAGCCCGGGTGGCTCAGCAGTTTGGCGCCACCTTCAGCCCAGGGCATGATCCTGGAGACCTGGGATCGGGTCCCGCGTCGGGCTCCCTGCATGGAGCCTGCTTCTCCCTCTGCCTGTGTCTCTGCCTCTCTCTCTCTTTCTCCTCTCTGTGTATTCTCATGAATAAATAAATAAAATCTTAAAAAAAAATAAGCTTAGCAACAATTATCTATATGACTGAAAAATATAGTCCAGGATTTACAATTGCCCTGAATAATGCTTGAATACCAATAACTAAATACTAATTATGTAGGTTTTCATGCAAGACAGGCAGACACACACACACACACAAAAAAAAAAAAACTAAAAGAAAACTAAAATCACAACAAAATCAAATCAGAATGCGAACATTGTTACCAGTGGCAGGCTCGCATGGGACTGGTGTGTAATATTTGGAGTACACTTCGTCTTTTGGCCGATCAGGAAACACATAGATAAGATAATTCAGGTCTCCCAAGCGGTCAGCCAGGGACCGGATGGAGAAGTCTCTGGTGGTAAAAGGCATCAGGTTCCAAAACATTCTTTCCTCTAGAACAATAAACAGAATAATCATATTCTAAGCATGATTTCTGAACAGGAAATCTTAAAACCCAAATATGCTACAAACCAAAGCTCTGTGTTATGAGTTATTACTGTCCCCATAAAGAGCTCCATTTAAAAATAACCACAAGTGGTAGGGTACCTGGGTGGCTCAGTCAAATTTCTGACTCTTGATTTCAGCTCAGGTTATAAGCTCAGGGTTGTGGTAGTGAGCCTCAATGATGGGCTCCAAGGTCAGTGGGGAGTCTGCTTGGGGTTCTCTCTCCCTCTCCCCCTCCTCTTTTTTTCTCTCTCTCTAATATAAGTGAATAAATCTTAAAAAAAAATAAAACCAATAACCACAGGTTGTAGCTCAAGTGATTTATAAAAGCCATGGGGAGATAAGCAGGTAATGCATACAGCACTTCCTTAGAGATCCAATGATATCAGGTAGCTTCAAGTTCAAATGGCTTTTAGTTCCTCTGTAGAAGAAATAGTTCTGATTGACCTCAATCCTTGATCTCTGTACAGAAGTATATGAGAGAGACAGAAAGCATGTCCATAGCCAGATAATGCATGAAGCTGTGAAAAACTTAATATTTTTAAGCTGCAAAAAAAACCTAATGAGCTACTGTTATCTTTTTGTGAGGATCAGAGGAAAGAACTGTTCTTGGGTGGAAATAATCAGTGGCCATGCCTTTATGTTGATTAGGATAAAGGAATAATTAAAATAAACTATTACTTCCACTCTAAGGACTCTAACTTATCCAAGTAATTCACTGAAATAAGCTCACAATCCAGCTGCCTCATTCATGGTGATCCATTTGTGTGCCCTTCATCAGAACTGACCCCATAATTAGTGCTCAATAAGTCATTTGTTGAAGTAATTTCGCAAAAAAAGCAGCTAACTAGAGCCATGATAGGTTTAAAAAAGGGAACAACTCACGAGAATCAAACTTCCAAGCAATGGTGATGCCGCCAATTTCAGAGTCGCTGAATCTCAGCAGGAAAGTCCCATCAGGCTTGTTAATGAGTAGGTCATGGGCCTGTTGCTTGTTCACGAAACCCAAAATAGCCCTAGATCACAAAGGCCAAAGGAGGAGAAGCAAATGTGATGTTTTAGCAGCAGAAAGAAGAGCTTCATACTCTATTGTTGACTTAGGAAATGCCGATTCTCACCCATCATTCCAATGAGGCTTGAGATGCTTTTTTAACACTTCCATCACACCATCGAACCACTGCCAGAACGTGTAATTTCGTCCTGGTAAATTCTCCTGATTGGAGATACAACAGTGAACACAAGAAGGCCAAGTAACACCTTGAATATTGCCTGCATGTACTTAAATTGAAAAAAATTAAATGGAAAACAAACATCCACACTGTCAGAATCATACAATTATATGTGCCTGCCTGAATTTTACCAAATGGTCCTACGGTAAAACAAAAACAAACCACCACGAATAGAGAGGAAAAGAAAAGAGGGAGAAAATACAGCAAAGCGATTACCAACACCCAGTGGCCCTCTGCTACAAACACTTTAACTCAGATCTGCGCTCTTTCTTTGCTGTTTTTTTTTTTTTTTAAGATTTTATTTATTTATTCACGAGAGACACAGAGAGAAAGGCAGAGACGTAGGAAGAGGGAGGAAAAGCAGACTCCATGTAGGGAACCCAATGTGGGACTCAATCCCAGGACTCTGGGATCACACCCTGAGCTGAAGGCAGATGCTCAACCACTGAGCCACCCAGGAATCCCCTCTTTGCTGTTTTTGAATTAGGGCTTTTAAAACACCTGGGGATGGGGTTGTAAGCAAAGAAACAAAAGTTGGCTTTGAAGTCAAAGATGTGACAGGTCACATCTCAATTACTCAATGCCAGAGGAGGAGTTTCCACCATCAGTATTTCCTTTTGTGGGCTGAGGGTCCCATGGTTAACCTGGCTTTACAGGATTACACAGCAGGGAGCATCAGAGAGTCAATGGGAAAGAACTATAGACTTCTGATCACAAAAGCTTTACTTCTTGTGAGATATGTCATTTGCTTTGCTCCGTTTCCTTTATAAAGGAAAAAAATGCACTAACCTCACATACAACCCAGCTTACTTATTCAAAGATATAATTTTCTACATAAAAAAAAGTATGTGCTTATCCATCTATTCAGGAACTTCCTATTGCTTTGGGCACATTTCATTAGAGTCATGAAGAACAAGTGGCCAGGGCAGGAAGACTCCAGAAGGCATCTAGTTTGGAGGGATTGATCTAATGGCAGCTGGCGGTGGGTCCCTCACCCTGTTGAACTGGGACCAGGACACCGACATGCCGTTATAGTCTTCAAGGTGGCTGCTGCTGCTGTTGAACAGTTTCTGTGCCAGGAACACGAGGTTCTCCTTGGTCAGGCCCCGGTTACTCTGCACTTCAGCCTTGAATTTCATGTTGAGCGCCTCACACAGCTGTGGCCACAGCACTTTGTCAGGCACGGCGAATGGCACCCTGCCCTGAGAGGGAGAGAGGCCAGAATCTTATGAGAAAACAGTTGTGTGATTTATTCACTCAACCCACAAAACAAAAACATTGATGGCTCAATGCAGTTACAAACATTTGTCTTGCTAAAGCCTGAGGATAAGTTCTAGCTTTTTTTTGGACATATGTGGTTCTGTGAAATTCAGAAGTTTCCATTTTCCCTTCCTCACATATAGTTTAAAAGGTACCCTCAAGCTATCTGTGGTGTTCTGTAAAAGAGCTGCTGAATGCACAGTCTCATCCTAATTCTAAGAGCCACAAAAATAAAATGTGACCAAGGTCTGCCTCTTACACTGTAAGCTCAGGAGAACAGAAATCTGAAAGACTAAGTTTTCTAGGTGCAGGCAGAGAGAATTGTGTGTGCACTCATGCATGTGTGTGCACAAGTGTAATCCTTGAATTCCAGCTCAACATGAAAAAATTTCATGTGGAAGAATGGAAACTATGAGTTGGACCACTTGTTATCGAGAAACAGGTTACAATTTGAATATTTAATAAACTGCTTTTCATTCCATTCAGTCACAATACTTCATTTTTTCATTATTATAATTTTTTTTGGACAAGGCAATTGTTTCACATGATATAAAATTTATTATTTTTAAAACTTTTATTTAAATTCAATTAACATAATGTATTACAGGTTTCAGAGGTAGAGGTCAATGACTCATCAGTCTTATGTAATACCCAGTGCTTATTACATCATGTGCCCTCCTTAATGCCCAACACCCAGTTACTATGTCCCCCTCCCCACCTCTCCTCCAGCGACTCTCAGTTTGTTTCCTATGATTAAGAGTCTCTTATGGTTTGTCTCCCTCTCTGATTTCATCTTGTTTTACTTTTTCCTCTCTTCCCCTATGATCTCCATTTTGTTTTTCTTTTTAAAGATCTTATTTATTTATTCATGAGAGACAGAGAGACACACACAGAGAGAGACAGAGAGACACAGACAGAGGGAGAAGCAGGGTCCATGAGGGAGCCTGACATGGGATTCGATCCCAGGTCTCCAGGATCACGCCCCGCGCTGAAGGCGGTGCTAAACCGCTAAGCCACTGGGGCTGCCCAGGCCTCCATTTTGTTTCTTAAATTCCACATATGAGTGAGAGCATATAATAATTGTCTTTCTGGTTGACCTATTTCTCTTTGCATAATACCCTCTAGTTCCATCCACGTTGTTATAAATGGCAAGATTTCTCTTTCTTTTTGATGGCTGAGTAGTAGTCCATTATATATATACCACATCTTTTTTATCCATTCATCTGTTAATGGACATCTCAGCTCTTTCCCTAGTTTGGTTATTGTGGACATTGCTGCTATAAACGCTGGGGTGCAGAGGTCCCTTTGGATCACTACATTTGTATCTTTTGAGTAAATACCCAGTAATGCAATATACATGATATAAAATGTAAAAGGCATGGAACAGTGTACGGTGAAGTCTTTTTCTTTTTCTCTTTCTTTATGTCTTTTTCTCTCTTTCTTTCTTGCAATATTTTATTTATTCATGACAGACTGAGACACACAGAGAGAGAAAGGTAGAGACATAGGCAAAGGGAGAAGCAGGTTCCCTGTGGGGAGCCGGATGTGGGACTTGATCCCAGGATCACAACCTGAATGAAAGGCAGACACTCAACCACTGAGCCACCCAGGCATCCTGGTGAAGTCACTTTCTTAACCTTGTGTCCCAGCAGCCCCATATGTCCCAGCAGTATGTAATCTGGTTTAGTGTATGCCTCTAAAGATATTCTATGCATGCCAGGAAATATATGTAACTTTTCCTTTTTAAAAATATAAATGGGGGTATGCCTGGGTGGCTCTCTTGGTTAGGTGCCCAACTCTTGATTTCAGCTTAAGTCATGATCTCAGGGTGGTGAGATCAAGCCCTGCATCAAACTCTATGCTCAGTGGAGAGTCTGCTTGAGAATCTCTCTTTTTTACTCCTTCTCCTTCTGCCCCTACCCCTGCTCACACAGTTCTCTCTAAATAAGTAAATACCAAAAAAAAAAAAAAAAGTACACACACACACACACACACACACATATATATATAAATGGTAGCATAAAATCTACATGTTCTACATCTCCCTTTTTTCACTGAATACTATACCTACAAGACCTTATATCAGCACATAAACACATGTTCTTTTGTGGCTGCTAAATACATCACAGAATGGAAGAACAGTACTATAGTTAGCCAGGCCCCCATAGATGGACATCTGTGTATCAGCCTAGTGACCTTTAGCTATTACAAAAAATTCTGCAATGCAGTTATACATTTGACACAGATGGAATATATCTATAGGATATATTCCCATAAGCATGTATTTATTTGAAAAGAGCATAAAATGTACACTTGTCATTAACACAACTTAAAATGTTAAAAATGCTTATTTATTCAGGCATTGCCTAAATTTAGACAATTTATTTAGCAAGACCATGTTGCAAGAGCTGCCAAAGTTACATGAGGAATGAGCTCAGTGGACAGACAGGGAAGGGAATGAGAGGAAAGGCAGCAATTCTATCCAGGAGGCTTATCAGGACATGCTGCAGGCAGATAGTTTTAAGAGAAGCCTCAAACTCGGGATCTATAGAGTGGCTATGGTAGAATTTCTGCTAAAAATATCACCTTTGCAGCAAAAATATTGTTCTGTAAAGAGGACTGTTGAGAGAACTCAGTGAGACTCTTCACGTTAGAGTCATGTTAGAGAAGGACATACTTTTATATCCTGAATACCAATCGTAACCTTTTATCATGCTTTAATGGACTACTTGCTCCTGGAAATGTGTAACCCCTGAACTCTTCCATTTTATTTTTTAGAACTCTTCCTGGAAATGTTTTGAAAATGCTCAAGTGCATAGTAGTGATATTCTGATAGTATTTGATGAATAAATCCACAAAATCATGTTTATTCCCTTAGACAGTATCTCATTCTTCATGAGAGACTTGGCAGGAATCAAGAACCTAAAATTTGGAAAAGACATTAAATGGCACCCTCGTTTATTGTCCAGAAGATGTCAAGAAGTAACTGCTAAACTATAAGTAGTGTCCTGAGAGGTCTACCATCTAGAAGGAACTTGGGAGTCCCAAATTCCATTCATGGTCTCACATAAGGATTCAAAAGAATATTCACTAAATATAGACTATGTGACAAGCATTTCGGATTTTGTATGTTACCTAATTTCATTTATTATTTTTTTAAGTAAACTCTGTGCCCAACATGGGACTTGAGCTTACGATGCTGAGATCAAGACTTGCACGCTCTACTGACTGATCCAACCAGGTGCCCTTGCATGTTACTTAATTTCTTCTTCCTAACAGTGCTATGGAGCACTGTTATCCCTGTGGTACAGAAACTTAAGGGAAACTTCAGGCTCAAAGAGGGAAAGTGAATTCCCTGTGGTAACAATGTGAGCAAACGGTAGGTTGTGAGTTTAAGCCTTGGCATGACTCCAAGGCCACACTCCATTCTTCACATACTCTCCACTCTGTCTTCTACCACAGAAAATTGCACTTTTTTCTATGCTTTTCTGGGGGAGAACACACAAAAGAGATTAATGACACCAGCATCAAGATCTTGACACCCGCAGGCCCAGTTAGTTCACTCACAGGCTCTGCAAAAGCATTGTCCCAGAGAACGGTGGCTGTTGCATTATTATCCTGGCTGCCATGGACGATCACCACAACCGGGAGGGACAGGGTCTAGAAAGACAAAACAGAAGGGCTGAGTGCCAAGAGCGACACTTTCCTCTCTTGCTCTTCTTTTCATCATGACACATTCATTCTCTCCTCAAGTTTCGGTAAATGTCACCCTTGAATACGAAACTAAATAGCTCAAGGAATTACAGGCGAATTAGAAATTTTATTTTATTTTATTTTTTTAAGATTTTATTTATTTATTCATGACAGACAGAGAGAGAGAGAGGGGCAGAGACACAGGCAGAGGGAGAAGCAGGATCCATGCAGGGAGTCCAATGCAGGACTCGATCCTGGGTCTCTAGGATCATGCCCTGGGCTGAAGGTGGCGCTAAACCGCTGAGCCACCAGGGCTGCCCAATTTTAGATATTTAAAAGAGATGTTACTTAGATTTTTCTGAAGGGTGCAGGAAATTTCTCAAATGGAGAACAGGAGAAAAGAAAATGAGTATGTATGGAAACATTTTTAGGGAAAAAGAGCTAGTAACAAGTGTCTAAAACTTACTATAACTGTTACTCAAATTCATCCAGAGTGATGTTTTTGATTCATTCCTACCTGTATCTCCAGCTATTTCAATTTGCTATTGCTTGTTATTGTAGATCTTTTTTTTTTTTAAGATTTTTTTTTTCTTTTTTCTTTTTTTTTATGATAGTCACAGAGAGAGAGAGAGAGGCAGAGACACAGGCAGAGGGAGAAGCAGGCTCCATGCACCGGGAGCCCGACATGAGATTCGATCCCGGGTCTCCAGGATCGCGCCCTGGGCCAAAGGCAGGCGCCAAACCGCTGCGCCACCCAGGGATCCCTTTTTTTAAAGATTTTATTTATGTATTCTTGAGAGACACAGAGAGACAGGCAGACACAGGCAGAGGGAGAAGCAGGCAGGGAGCCCGATGTGGGACTTGATTCCAGGACCCCAGGATCACAACCCAAGCTGAAGGCAGATGCTCAACCACTGAGCCACCTAGGCATCTCTGTTATTATAGATCTCAAGGGAATCTAGGAGATGCAATTTCAAGGATGCGGATTCCCCACTTTCTGCTCACTGACAGTTAAGATGCTATGTGATCGAAACAATTATTTTGTGATACAAAATACATACACACACACATCAACTCAGAAGAAGGAAGGTTTTAATTTACCTTGACTTGAAAAACCAGCTCATTTCCACCAACACTGAACTGTGATTCAAACAGGATTGTAAATTTTTCTTCTGTTACTGACTCTGCTCCACGACGATCAGACCTCTTAATTCGTTTCAGGGACTGCAAAGGAGACAAAAGGTTAGAGTCCTCCAACCACTAGGGAAAATTTGTTCTTTTTCTTATCCCATCCTCACCATGTTTCTGAAGTGCGCGCTGAGAGTGCCCGTGGCTTGATGATACTCCATCACACAGCAGTTGTTCAGGATCTCTCCACTGTAGTCACTGCAGAGAGAGACTCGACTCTAAACCCACACAGTGTCTCAGTAAATATGGGGTAGAAAATATTTGGGGGGGACCCAATAAAGAAAGTTGTAAAAATTGATGTCATTTAGAGGAAATGTTAGCAGCATAAAATACTAAGAAATAACATGTTAACATAAAAGAAATTTTCTGGGATGTATTCCTACTAAAGGAATGAAAATCATGTGTTTTTGCGACAGAAGAAAGGCCTTAAATTCTTTCTCTGAGAGCTAGAGGAGGCCAGAAGGGCTAATGGAGCTCCTACTATGAATGGCAGTGTCCAGAGTTCTGGGCAGGAGGCGGGAGCACTTTGCTTCTGTTGTAAGGACTGGAGGAAAGAGGCAGACATGAGGGGAGGGTGCACGTACTTGCGAGTGTTCTCATTCTTGAGCAGCGACTTGGCCTGTTGCTCGCTGATGATGGTGGCCTTCACCTGGGGGGGGTTCATGTGCACGTTCAGCTTCCCGCCCACCAGCAGGCGCACTGTCGCTGCAAACTTGGTCTGGGTCTTCAGGACCTGAGGGGGCTGCTTCTCAATAATGAATGTGCTGCAAGGACACAAGGGACCAGACCAGACATGATGCTGGCTCAGGAGACGGGGCCTGGTCCCCCTTGTGGGGAGGCTACTGTGGTTCGGCAGGTAAAGGAAGGGCACGTGGCATAGCTCCTGTTCCCAGAGAGGCCACTGAGAAGTCAGAGGAGATGGTGGGTCGGGGGAGGGGGGCAGTGAAATGACTCAGCGGCTGGCACAGGCTGGCAGGGGGTGGGGGGAGTCCATGTAGCGCCCACAACAGAAACCCAGCAAGGTCAACACCAGGCAGCCATTGCAACTGAGGACAGAGGGCTTTGGGACCCGGGCAAGAGACAAGGACTCAGACAGGAGCTGCCCCCCACCCCAGGGGGCAAAGCACCTGCCTCCCCCAAGGCAACCACCCGGGGCTGGGCGTGGCCAGAGGCAGCAATCACCTGGTCACCAGGGCTGAGATGATGTCTGTGATGGTGGCATTGACCTCGGCCAGCATCTCCTCCACTGGGCCAGGGATGGGCAGCTGCTGGCAGAGGTGCTCAGCTCTGCGGATCTGCTGCCGGTTCTGCCAGATGATCTCGGCCAACTTCTCACACCTGCACGGGGGCCCCAGGCCACCAGGAGGGCAATAGAGTCACCCCATCGCCTGGGCTCCAGGCCCCAAGTCCCAGCTCCAGCCTCACCAGGGAAGGCTCTGCACCTAAGCTCCCGCCCCTGTCCACAGAGCAGAGCAGAGCAGAGCGCCCTGCCTCTCAGGAACACACAGAACCATGTGGGAGCAGCAACTCCAAACTGAGTCCACTCAGCCCTGCCCTCCTGCCCCCTCCCCAGCACAGTGACTCCCTTCCTGGGCAGGTGGCACAAGATGGGGGCCCCAAAGTCGCTATCAGACACCAGAACCCCTAGTGAACGAAGCCTTGCCAAGGGGTGGAGCGAGCTGGCTGCTCAAGGAAACGCAGGAGGCAGAATGAGCAGCTGGTAGCACCACTCCTGCCCTGGGCCATCCCCCATTACCAGGACTGTAGCACATCCAGGCTGCCCTCGGGGGGCCCTCCGTTCCCTGCCAGCTGCTGCCGCCGCTTCCATTGGATCAGTTCATCGTCCAGGATGATGGTCTGCTGCTTCCGCAGCAGCTGCAGGGTCTTCTGGTGCTTCTCGGCCAGCTCCTGAAGGGAGGTGGGGACAGCAGGCCCTCCTGGGCTCCCAGACAACAACCCTGCAGGCCTCGCTCAGGAGGCACAGGCCGTCCCCTCTCCCAGACCTGCTCTGCCTCAAGTGCCCCCCTCAGGAAAGAAGGATCTGGCCTCCAGCTCTCTCAGGTCCTGCTCTCTTCCTGGCCTTAGCCCTCCTTCAGGTTTCATGGGTAGCTCAGGATGCGGACTGCAAAGCTTGGGAGGAGAGGAGAGAGGACGCAGATCCCACTTACCACGCGGTACTGCTGCAGCGTCTGGGCCTCACGCTGCAGCCAGGCCTCCAGGGACACTTGCTTCTGCTGGAGGGCCGTCTCCCGGCTCAGGCGCTCCTGGGGATTCAGCTGCGCCAGCTGCGAAAACTGAGCTACAGGAGGGGACAGGACACCCATGACCATCATCTCCCAGCTTCCTGCAGGAAGCCCCGTGCAACACACACACCTGTTCTGGAGGAAACACCCTCGAGGGTCTGCCTGACATCTGACCAATGGAACCTGGGCTCCTAGCGGCCAGGGGGGCCAGACCTGAGCAGGCTCTGGTCCCTGGCCTCTCCACTCTGATCTCCCCTTTAGGGAGTGTGCAGCCGGAAGGAAGCCTGAGGGCACAGAGAGGAGGATCCCTCCTTGAGGCCTCCCCTCCCACCTCAGTCTACATAGCTGCCTGCCACACAGGGGTCTAGCCTGGAGCCTCGCTGCCTGGTTCGCCCTGTGCCCTCACCATTTACTACTAACTGGGTGAACTGGGGCAAATCATTTCACTCTTCGGGGCCTCTGTCTGTCCATGTGCTAAATGGGAGACTCTCCGCCCCTGCCTCAGTGGGTCGCTGAGGATTACAGAAGTGATGATGCCCAAAAGGCTCAAGGAACAGCCCAGCACAACATGGATGATGTAGGTGAGTTAGTCCTGGCTGGTTATAGTGGCTTACAGAGCAGGTTTAAAGGGTGACAGAGCCCAGTGGCGGCTCAGTCCCACCCATGTCACAGGGCAGAGCCTCCTCAGGGAAGCCCCAGCCCTGGTAGCCTGGGTCCCACCCCTGGAGCACAGCAGCCTTTCCTAGGGAAGAGGTGTTTCTCTAGAGGCTGGGAGGGGCCTAACATGTTTGTTTGTTTGTTTTTCCAGGTTGGGTTACTGTGAACTCAGCTGAACAACCAGAAGGAGATGGAGAGGCATGGAGAGGGACAGAGAGGGACAGAGAGAAGGCAAGAGAGAATGTCCAGGGCCCACTGGCCACACAGAAGCAGCAAGATTCTCTCAGGAGAGGGAGGCAGCTTCTCTCCAAACTAGTGTTGGGACTCACCCATGGCAGCAGCAATAGGGAGTCAGGGAAGCCTCCTTACCCTTTTACCAAAAATCTATTAGGAAATATTTAAGACCCAGGGAAGGAAGAAGGAATAATGCAAGGAACACCTGTGTATCAATAACCCAGCTTAAGAAACCATATATTTCCATGGTGAAATCACACCTACACATCCTTCCCTGCTTGCAAACCCATCCTTGCCTCTAAAGGTAACCCCTATCCTAAATGCTGGGATTATGATGCCCTGCTGATTCGCAGCTGGGCATGTTTACAGGGAGAGGGAAATAAATTAAAGTCATCCTGTCAAATTCTTACAAGGTCAACAGGGGGCACTGGTGGGGCTCCACAACCTTGAGACTAAAGTTTTCAGTACCCAAATACCTAAAGGATTTACAGAGGAAGGGGAGCTTTCTTTATAAGAGCTAAGAAAGGTGCATGTATTATCATGCACTGCGCCTGGACAGCCTCTTTGAATCACTGCACAAAACAGCACTGAATGTCATTACAAACACAGCTCTTAGCCCTTATAGTTCCCTAATCAGAGAATTTAACATTTTAGTGAAGCAGCATTTATGAAACACCAATAATATACAAAAGTTTTTTACTAGACTTGGAACTTCTTCCCACAGGAGGAAATGCTTTCTCCAGTAGATCAGGAGCTCCGAGTGTGACTGAGTGAGACCCACACTCCCCTACGGCAAGCCTGTGTCCTCTCCCTTTCCTAAGCCTCCTCCTTCCTGCTCCAACCTTAGTGCAAATGGTTCCGGCCACTCCAGAGAAAGGGAAGTGTCTCTGAATGGAAATCTGGTGCTCTTCCAACCTGATCTGAATTTCCTTCTAGCCCTCATGACACACACTGTCCAGGCTGCACGGGCCTCACCCTGGATCCTCAGGCTCTCCTGATACTGGATGATGAAGTACTCTTGAGTCTGCTGCAGCTTCTTCAGTTCATTCTCTGTGTCCTGTGTGACCAGTCTCAACTCCTCAAATGTCTGGTTGATCTGGAGGTGTTTCTGGGACATGGTATCAGCAAGACTTCCAACTGGAGAAGTGCCCTGGAGACAGATTGGGGGGAGTGCAGGCCACAGTGAGCTGGGCAGTGAGGACTGATGAAACCTCAGGTCTTAATCTGAAGGAAAAGCTGAGGCTAGCACCTATAATCTGGCTGAATCCCCAAAAGTGAAATTTTGAGTCAAAGGAACTGCACACATCATTTGTGAGAACTGCTGCTGAGGAAGGAAGAAAGGAGGGAAAACAGGTGACTTGGTCAATTGTGACATCTTCATAAACCATAGTGGAAATTTCTGTTGCAGTCCGGCCTCCACCAGAGTCACCCAAACCTATACCACCGAATTTGTTCCAGAGAGACTAGAACTCAACGCATCCAGGAGTTACCTGGGTTTTCCTACAAATGACGATGACCCCTCATTCCACATCCATTCACTGATCCAATGTCTTGGACTATGTGAGATGCTGGGGACCCAAGTGAAGAACAAGGTTGTGTGGACACACATCATCTGTGTCCTCACTCAAGATCTTCTTGTAACTGAAGGAAGAAGCTGAACCTCTCATAGACAGCATCAGGGAGACCACAAAATGAAGTTACAGGGGAGGCATCAACAAAGCTTTTATGGATCTAGCCATTTAAGTGACCTGGTCTCGGCCATTCTCTCAACACTTAGCTGAGAGGGGGCTCAGCAGAAATATTTCTTAAGTATGATTAAGAAATATGAGCATATGGGACGCCTGGGTGGCTCAGTGGTTGAGCATCTGCCTTTGGCTCAGGGTATGATCCTGGGATCTGGGATCGAGTCCCACATCAGGCTTCCTGCATGGAGCCTGCTTCTCCCTCTGCCTATGTCTCTGCCTCTCTCTGTGTGTCTCTCATGAATAAATTAATAAATCATGCCTTTACTCCAAAACCATTTGTTGGGGGTTAAATTATTTTGCACTATTCACACTGTTTTGTGGTGATAATCTCATCAAGGTTATGGAACAATTAAGATCAGAGAGGGTGCCTACATGGCTCAGTTGGTTAAATGTCTGCCTTCAGCTCAAACCATGATCCCAGGGTCCTGGGACTGAGCACTGCATTGGGCTCCTTGCTCTGTGGGGAGTCTGCTTTTCCCTCTCTTGCCTCTCTTCCTCCCTCTCTCTCTCTCAAATAAATAAATAAAATCTTTAAGAAAAAAAAAAGATTAGAGACCAGTCCTCTACTTCTTTTGTGCCTCTTGGGACAGTGCTCTATTTATAGAGACATCAACAGATACACACTGGATTATCTTTAAAAATCTGGATCTGTAGAGAGGTGGGCAAGGAAAGATTTCCCAGTTCCTGTCCCCACACCCATGGGACACTCACATTGTTGGCTTCTCGCACCAGCCTCTGTTCATTGTACAGAATATGTCGGATACAGCGGACCAGCTCCATGGGGCAGCGGTCATATGTGTTCTGAAAGAATCCAACAGCAGACATCACTTTGGTCCATAACATGTAATGGGGCCTAAACCTACCTCAGAGCAGGGTTAAGATTTTATGATGGAGGAGACTTCTGGAAACATGTGGCATAATCATAAGCAATGCTGCTCCTCCAAAAAATGAAAGACAAGAAAAGTACATCATAGGAAACCCAATTACAATGAGAAAGTAAGATTATTTTATTTCTTGCCTCTTAATTTGCCTAAAGTACTAGGGCATCATTCCTGGAAAAAGTATACATAACTTAAAAAAGACATCAGAGGAGAAAGTGGACACCATCTCGACTGAGTAATCAAAATTGCTACCACTGATGCAGGAAACACAGATGGTATATGTCTCCAGATGTGATATCCTGAGAAGGACACACATCTCTTACTCAGAATTTTGATCAGGAACGTGTAACCTGAATCTAATTAAGGTAGCAGCATCACACAAACCTAAAAGGAGGTCCACTTTATCTTTAAAAATAGATGAGCTGAATTATTTTAAAATGTCAATGAAGGGGCGCCTGGCTGACTCAGTTGGTGGAGCTTGTAACTCTTGATGTCGGGGTTGTGAGTTCAAGCCCCACACTGGGTGTAGCGCTTACTTAAAAATAAAATCTTTTTTCTTTTTTTTTAAGTCAATGTAATGAAAGACAAAGGCTGAAACAGTTCCAGATTAAACAGACATGACAACCAGATGCAATATGTGGTCCTGAGCTGGAGGGAAAAAATGCCCTAAAGGGCAAATATTAAGTCAGTTGATAAAATGGAAATATAAGATCACCTAAGAATGTTTTATTAGTGTCACATGTACTTGAAGTTGATAACTGTGCTATAACTATGTATAGAAAATGCACACTGGGGCACCTGGGTGGCTCAGTCAGTTAGACATTTATTTGCCTTGGGCTCAGGTCATGATCCCAGGATCCCGGGATTGAGCCCCACATCAGGCTCCCTGCTCATTGGGAAGCCTGCTTCTTTCTCTCCCTCTGCGTCTCCCCCTAGCTTATATTCTCTCTCTTTCACTCACTCTCTCTCTTTCAAATAAATAAAATCTTAAAAAAAAGAAAAAGAAAAAGAAAAAGCACATTGAAATACTTAGGGGCAAAGGTCATGATATACACAAGTTACTCTCAAGTGACAAAAAATGTTATGTGTGGGGGATCCCTGGGTGGCGCAGCGGTTTAGCGCCTGCCTTTGGCCCAGGGCACGATCCTGGAGACCCGGGATCGAGTCCCACATCGGGCTCCCGGTGCATGGAGCCTGCTTCTCCCTCTGCCTGTGTCTCTGCCTCTCTCTCTCTCTCTCTGTGTGTGTGACTATCATAAATAAATAAAAATTTAAAAAAAATGTTATGTGTGTAGAAACAGAATATGATACAGCAAATGTTAACAATGGGTAGATCTGGGCATAAGTAGGGGTTCTTTGTATCAATCTTCCAACTTTCTATAAATTTGAAATAATTTTCAAATAAAAAGTTTAAAAATAGGGGTGCCTGGGTGGCTCAGTTAGTTAAGCATCTGCCTTCGGCTCAGGTCTTGATCCCAGAGTTCTGGGACGGAGCCCCATGTCAGGCTCCCTTCTCAGCAGGGACCCTGCTTCTCCCTCTGCCTCTGTCTGCCCCTCCCCCTGTTTGTGCTCTGTCAAATAAATAAATAAAAATCTTTTTAAATTTTTAAAAAAGAAAAGGGTACAATGACAAAGTTATACAGTAAGAACTTTATACACCTAACATGTAAGTCAACACGGGGTTGGAGAAAGAAAATCTCTATGGGAAGTACTAAATGAAGGAAGAGTCCCTCCTAGGGGAGAGAGTTAGTGTGACCAGTTTTAACACCCACCTGGAGCTGCGAGGCATAGTGCCCCAGCTTGATCTTCAATAAGAACCCATCTTCCCCGACTTGGTGCTCTGCCTTCTTCTGCAGCTCCTGCACCAGACCCTCCAGGAGCTGGGTGGCTTTAATGTTCTCCTGTGGATTATCAAGATCTATTGAGTCCCTAGGGGAAAAAAATTACATACATATGTATACATACATGCACATGAGCCTGTATAAATGCAGCCTCAACGCATCACACCTTTTCTTGAGCTGAAGTGATTTCTTCATAACACTCACTGCAAGTTTTAGGAAACGGTCCACTTCAAATCAACTAGATGCCTACATTAATCTATCACTAATCCTCTAATTAGCTTAGCTGTATCTTTTCTTTCTCTCTTTTTTCTTTCTCTTTCTCTCTTTTTTTACAATGTACTACCCATTCTCCTTCCTCCTCCTGACTTGCTCTGGTGCATATGCTATCTCTTCTAGAAATGAAGGGAAAAGGAAAGTGCTTCGTGTACTCTGAAGGAAATAAGGGCACTGATAACTTCCTATTTATAGTTACCCCTCAAGGGGGTAAAGGGGCACGAGGTCAAGAATGCTCTACATGCTTTTTCTAGCCTTGACTAATTCTCTGTGTTGCTAATTTCACAGAATATTTTTTTTAAGATTTTATTTATTAATTCATGAGAGACACAGAAGGAGAGAGAGGCAGAGACACAGGCAGATGGAGAAGCAGGCTCCATGCAGGGAGCCTGACATGGGACTTGTTCCTGAATCTCCAGGATCACGGGCTGAAGGTGGCGCTAGACTGCTAAGCCACTGGGACTGCCCTCACAGAATATTTCTTAAAAACAGGTGGAACAACACTTACTGCTATTTCTAAGGAACCTGGAAATGAGATATTAAGACAGAAGGTGCCTAAAAGTATTTACACAAGTCAATGGTTGCAGATCTAGGACCTGTGGGCAATGCTAACTCTTCTAGTGACACAGAGAAACCACTCTATGGACTTTGTATTAATTCAGAACCATTGAACTGGTCACAAGGATTGAATGGTTTCCCTCTCTCCTTCCCTTCCTTCTCTTCTTTATTCCTTCTCCCATTCCCCTCTCCAACTCTTTTTCTGTTTTCAAACACTTTAGGCAACAATTGCTATTGAGTAGTATTAAGTTGCTTTACTGCAGAAACCAAACAGCTGTCAGATTGAAATAACACTCACTTACTGCTGACCGGGTCTGAAGCCAAACAAGAGATCTAGCGGTAGCTAAAAGGCTGTACCTCTCCATCCCTGAAGTCAGTTAGCAACTAATTTCAAACAAAGGTACAAACAGGTGCGCTGAAACACGGATAATGTAGTTCAGCAAATAATATGCCCATATCTGCTGAGAAGGGAGCAGAGAAAGGCAAATTTTAAATATGTAGCCTCTCTCTACTAAATAAAGTATGTGTTAAACAAAAGCCTGGGAGGAATGAAGGGCAGCCCTGCATCTCTGTTTTGACTGGCAATAATGCTCCTCATCTGAGGAACCCACTCTTGAGAAGTTCCAGTCTCCGTGCAAAACTCAGGAAATCAAGTACTGGCTCTGGTATTTGAAAACTTAATTCTCTACTCTAAAAGAAAAAAAAAAAGCTTTTCTTAGCTTAGATATGAAGAACTGGACATTTTTAAAAATTAAAATCTTTATGTTCTTGGGACTCCTGGGTGGCAGAGTGTTTGAGCGTCTGCCTTGGGCTCAGGACGTGATCCCAGAGTCTTGGGATCAAGTCCCAAATGGTGCTCCCTGCAGGGAGCCTGCTTCTCTCTCTGCCTGTGCCTGTGCCTCTCTCTCTTGTGTTTCTCACAAAAAAAATAAAATCTTAAAAAAAAATCTTTATGTTCTTAAGAAAACCAAAACTAAATAAAATTCAGGTTTTCCTTGATATCAACACAAGTCTTTTAACATTTGTTCAGTAAGAAACTACACAGGGAAATCTACTAAATGAAATTTTAAATCACCAGAAACTTCTAATGTTTTTCTGAACTCCAAATTATTTAAACGGAAAAGAAAATGAAAAAGAAATAGAGAAGTGCTAAGCAAGTACACCTGATGTGCTTATGTTTAGCTTGGTTTTTTCTCACTTCATTACACGAGGCTGAGATTTTTTAAATTGCCCAGAAAATTGCCTTCCTTTGGTGCTCTCTACCTTCTGACCAGAAGTCTGCTACTAACATACAACTGCAATTATTGCATTACTGACAAGGTACATAGCCCTCCTCAGACAGTCGCAGAGTGGCCACTTCTCCTGGGCTCTGCTGGGGTGGAGGCCGCCCCAGTCACTCAACCAGCCTTGCCACCCCACCACCCTCACAGAGGCCTGAAGCAGCTGATGAGCCTGTCAGATCAGATGGACAGGCATCCAACATGCTCCCAGCTCCTGAACAGAGCAGTGATGGCCTGCTGCCTGGTATGCAGTAACGTCCATTTAAAAGCTATTGTCAGGGCAGCCCAGGTGGCTCAGCGGTTTAGCGCCACGTTCGGCCCAGGGCGTGATCCTGGAGACCTGGGATCGAGTCCCATGTCAAGTTCCCTGCATGGAGCCTGCTTCTCTCTCTGCCTCTCTCTCTCTGTGACTCTCATGAATAAATAAAATCTTTAAAGAAAAAAAAATAAAAGCTGTTGTCAATCTACTGCATTATACAAACTCTGAAAGAATTTAAAAACAATTTTCTGAGTATATAAACACTAATTTGGGAAATAAGAAAAGTAAAAACATGCTTGTTAAATCTGCCACCAAGAACATAATTATTGTTAATGTTTTCGTGTATTGTCTTTTGGTCTTTACGTTATATATAAATTTAAAAACACCAATGTCTCCATTGTTAACTTTGTTAATAACACATTTTATTAAATGATAAGCATATGCATACCTTAGCTGCCCCATTAAGCACTACATTCTTTGTGGACAAGGGCTTTACTCTGTTCATATGAATTCTATACCTTACAGGCACTCAAAACATATTTGTTAACTGTTGTTTATTAGCAGCAATGCTCTAATGCTTTTAACCAGAATTTACTATTAAAATAAAATAGGAGGGGATCCCTGGGTGGCTCAGCGGTTTAGCGCCTGCCTTCAGCCCAGGGCATGGTCCTGGAGTCCTGGGATGGAGTCCCACATCAGGCTCCCTGCATGGAGCCTGCTTCTCCCTCTGCCTGTGCCTGTGCCATTCTCTCTCTCTCTCTCTCTCTCTCTCTCATAAATAAATAAAATCTTTAAAAAAATAAAATAAAATAGGAAAAAAATCCTATTTTAAAAATTCCGAGTTATTCCAGCCCCCTAAAATCTAAGCTAGGGCTAAATACATTTCCATGGGTCACATCATTTAAAAAAATGTACAACTTTTTTTTAAAGATTTTATTTATGAGAGAGAGAGAGAGAGAGAGAGAGAGAGAAAGAGAGAGAGAGAGAGAGAGAGAGAGGCAGAGACTTAGGCAGAGGGAGAAACAGGCTCCATGCAGGAAGCCTGATGCGGAACTCGATCCCAGGTCTCCAGGATTATGCCCTAGGCTGAAGGTGGTGCTAAACTGCTGAGCCACCCAGGCTGCCAAAAATGTACAACTTTTAAAGTCTCCATCATGTTATCTTTCCAATCAAACTTTAATATACTTGTGCTTCACTAAGTATGATAGAAAAAACTGTGTTCACTTACCACGCTTGGCTTTCAATCCATTGGGATAAATAATGTCGCACCTCAATGGGGAAATGCTGACCATATAATGCTTGCATCTGATGAAGGGCATCGCCTTGGAGCTGCTGGGCTTGTATCCACACAGCCATGGTTTACAATCTATTAAACAAATGATCAGTGGTTTGGGTGGGTTTTTTCCTTCTTCCCCCTTTAAATATATTAGAATAAATATTCACAGTATAAAAACCTAGAGATAAATATTTTTAAGCTTTGGTTGGTAGAATAAAGATCAGTATTCTTTAATTGCATTCTAGCTTTAAACTGTTTCAAAATGGGGGCGTTTGGGTGGCTCAGTCGGTTAAGCACCTGCTTTCAGCTCAGGTTATGATCTTGTGCTCCTGGGATGGAGCCCTGCATCAGCCTAAGTGCTCAGCCAGGAGTCTGCCCTCTCCCCACCTGCCTTTCCCATTGCCCCTCCCCCAGCTTATGTGATGGCTTGCATGCCCATCTCTCTGTCAAATAAATAAAATCTTTTTTAAAAGAATTTTATTTATTTATTCATGAAAGACACATACAGAGAGGCAGAGACAGAGGCAGAGGGAAAAGCAGGCTCCCAGTGGGTAGCCTGGTGTAGGACTTGATCCCAGGACCCTGGGATCACTCCCTGAGCCGAAGGCAGACGCTCAACCACTGAGCCACCCAGGCGTCCCAAATAAATAAAATCTTAAAAAAAAAAGTTTCAAAATGTACACATTCAGTATAGCCATGGAAAGGTATATAACTTGATATATAGCTTCATAAAGCTCCGACTGTAAAACATATTGAAATTCTACAAGTAAAAGTACAAAGCCAGTTAGGGGAAGAACTGCCTATAGCTTTGATATCACACACATATTCTTTATTTTTGTTCCAAACTTGAAGTAAAAATAAGCAGCATTTCAACAGTAAGATAATTAGCATTGGAATTTTTTAAAAAATCATTTGTTTTAGATTTGGTCTTTTGCCTTTTAAGAAATGCAATAAACGTACCGCCATTTTGAAAAAGACCCAGTAGAAGATAAATGAAAATATCTGAAACATGAATTGAACCTATGTACTATTACCAGTTACATACGCAGCAATGCTTTACACACAAAGGGTATATAGATTTATCTGGAAAAATGCCCCAACTTTCACCTTCTGAATTACTGCTAAGAAATTTATGAAGCAATCTTCTGTTAAATTACCATATTTAAGGGCAGCCTGGGTGGCTCAGCGGTTTAGCGCCGCCTTCAGCCCAGGGCCTGATCCTGGAGACCCGGGATTGAGTCCCACGTCGGGCTCCCTGCAGGGAGCCTGCTTCTCCTTCTGCCTGTGTCTCTGCCTCTCTCTCTGTGTGTCTCTCATGAATAAATAAATAAAATCTTAAAAAAAATCTCTCTGACATAAAAACAATACATTCCAGCTAAGAGTTAGAAACAAGAATCATTAAATTCCAATAGTAGGTAGGTTTTTAAAATACACTCTTGATTCTAGAAAAAGTTTTGGTAGAAAACTTGGTAGAAAAACTACCATAATGTCTTCTCAGATTAACCTGAGAATTTTTAATTCACTTGGCAGAAATTCTCTGCAATCAATCCAATTGTGGCAGCAACATTACTTTATGTACACAGAGGTAGTAAAACTGAATCTTGCTGTAATACTATGATCCATAATGTAGAATTTGGTGGAAGGCAGGCTAACCCGAAACCCACCCAAAATGATTTGGCTATTGATTTGCACCATTCTCTTAACTGTGTTACAATTAGGGTCCAGTGAATCAGATCCTGATTTTGTTGAGTACCAGAAACTACACATGTGTATTAGGAAACAAAAATCCCTTCTGTCAGTTGTAGTTGTCTGATCGTGTAACACTGAGCTATTTATGGGACAAGTCAGTTAGCCAACAATGAGATGTGGGGTGGGTGCCAGTTACCTATTTTAGACTTGTGCAATGCTATAGAACACTTGAGCAGTGTACAATTTTATTTAGGGCTTTTGGACATTAAGGCTGGGATCGTTGTAAGATCATCCAAGACATCAAATGTCAATGGCTGAGAGTTTACTAGGAGAAAGGTTTGGATAAAAGAGCTCTTTCCAGAGGCAATCACATATTATAATCTAACATCTGGAAGAATTTAATTGTACAATATAATTTTTTTTACAATATAATGTTTAATTAAATGAATCGTATCCCAAGATTTTGGAAAATTGGGACAGATACCAACACATGTTTTTTGGATAAAATGAAAAGGGATGGATGGGAGGGTGGAGATCCTTATACAGTTAAGTATATGGAAGAACAATGAAGGAACGAAAAACATAATTCAGGTATTCATCTTTTAGTAGTAAGGAACTGGAAAGAAGTAGGACCTCACCATAGCTGTTTTAATGATTATATGAACAATACCAACAAACACAAAAATTGTCTTGAATCCTGCATTCATTAACTGAACTGACCCAAGAGACAAAAGAAGGAAAATTGTTTATCTCCTCAGAGACCCCTCAGTCCTTGCAAAGAGCACAGTATTCCGGTCACACTGTAACCTCTTGGTCTACTTGACTTTTCTTCACATCATTTATCACTTCCTGACATTTATAACATATTTGTTTACTGACTTCTCATTGGGGTAAAATCACCATGAACACAGTAACTTTGTTTTGTTCATACTTTCTCTTAGGCCTAGAACAGTGCCTGGCACATAGCATTCTGTCAATTTTTTGTTGTTGAATAAATAAACGTATACACACAATTTGGTCAAATCCATCACCTCTTTTCAAAGTTATTATGGAACAATGATCAGTATGAAATACTAACGCAAGAAAATGGAACAGATTTTACAACGTGGATGAATCTGTATTAACAATATTCTACTTGTTCCTTAATAATGCTGCAATTTGTAATTTTCCCTTCTAGTTTTTGTTAATTTATTTTTGTTTATCTTCCCCACTGAACTCTAAGAACAGTGAGTGAAGGGAGCATGTTTATTTACTACTGTGTCCCTAATGCCTAGTACAGTGGCTTGCCATGGCAAATAAGTAATCAAGACATATTTGCTAGCGAATAAATACATATTTAGTAAATATTTCATATATCCTGATGGTTTAGCATATTACAGGTGCCTATTATCGCTTTAAGAAAGAAGTACCATGGTACTATGCCATATATGTGGGGATACTATATAAATGCCACACTATCGAGTGTCTAGGTGGCTCAGTTGATTAAGCATCTGACTCTTGGTTTTGGCTCAGGTCATGATCTCATGGGTATGGGACTGAGCCCCACATTAGGCTCCATGCTAATGGAGTGCAAAGTTAGCTTGGGATTCTTTCTCCCTCTCCTTCTGCCCCTCCTCCAGCTCAGGTTACTCCACCTTCCCAAATAAATAAACCTTAAAAAAAAAAAAAAAAGGTCATACTATCTTAAGTTTTATATTAGTTTTTAGTTTTTATCAAAGAGCAGAATGTGGGGTGCCTCGGTGGCTCAGTTGGTTAAGCATCTGCCTTCGGCTTGGGTCATGATCTCAAGGGTCCTGGGATTGAGCTCCACATTGGGCTTCCTGCTCAGTGGGAACCTCTGCCTTTCTCTCCCTTTGTGTGCTCTTGCTCGCTCATTCTCTCTCAAATAAATAAATAAATAAATAAATCTTTAAGCAAACAAACAAAAAACAGAGTAGAATGCTGAGCTCTTAGAGTTTGTCAGAATAGCTTTTATGGTTCTAAATATGAACATGTTATAATAGTTATTTTCTAAAATGCCATTTGAAGAATAGCTGATAAATATAAGGTGGTAACCACCTTATTTTGAAAAATAAAAATAATTTTAACTTCACTACATAAAAATGCTTTGACAGAGCTAGAAAAGTAGATGTTGCCAAGTACTAGTTAAAAATGTAAAATAAAAGTACAATAAATAGCACAGAATCCTTTTCATTTTACTTTTTAGCTAATAATTATATACACATGGAACATAACATGAGTTACTGAAATTATCATATAACAATTTAAAATATACAATTTGGAGAAAAAAAAAACCCACCCCGTATTACATCAATAGAAGCTAGAACCTAAGTAGTGCTTTTCCTCATATGTGCCCAAATTCTTCACACTCCTCATTAAGCTACGCCTATACCTGGCATGAGCTGCGTCCTTGTCCTTTCTCACCAGTATTCATCCTGCCGTTGAAATACTACTCCACATATGCAGTAACTGTACTTCTGTGCTTAATACATACTTTCTTTTGCTTATTTATAGGCAGCTCCATCTTCAACGCGTGATGTTCTAACAAGGAAGTGGTTTGTATCTTTGGTACGTTATCACAGGGGCTTCTCTAAACCAGCCTTGATGCAGAATGTTGTGCTTTCTGAAAGCCTCAGGTGCTGAAATTGAACTTATATATCTGGATATATCCTAGGAGTCTCAAATAAAGCAGACCTTCGGGCACTTCCTTAAAAAAAAGTTTCAAAGTATAAGCTCATGATTCCACAGGCTTATTCAAAACTATAAAAATGAATGTCTGCTAACAAATAAATGATATGAGTGGGTGGGATTTAGGAATAATCACGTCTCGACAATGAATACCTTTTTATTAGATGCTTTCCCTTTTAAAAGTAAAATATAAACCTTTCTCCAGAAAAACATCACTCTCAGGGTGCCTGGGTGGCACAGTCAGTTAAAAGTCTGACTTCTGCTCAGGTCATGATTTCAGGGTGCTGGGATGGAGCCCTGCAGAGCTCTTTCTTTCTCAAATAAATAAATAAAATCTTATAGAAAAAAGAAAAGTAAAAACATCACTCTCTTTGAAGACTTCTAGAACACTGGCCAAAGCCATGGCATATCTAACTGGGGGTGGGGGGTGGGGTGTGGATACAGAGTACATGACAATAGAAGCTCTCAATACATATGTGCTGAGTAAATGAATTGTAGCTTGGCATAGGAGTGGGGGTTTTAAAATGTGTGTAGTGACTTGTTTCACTGGACTTGTGTACATAATTTAAGATTTTTAAAAAATATTTTATTTATTTATTCATGAGAGACACAGAGAGAGAGGCAGAGACACAGGCAGAGAGAGAAGCAGGCTCCATGCAGGGAGCCCGATGTGGGGACTCAATCCCAGTACTCTAGGATCACTCCTTGGGCTGAAGGCAGGCGCTCAACCGCTTAGCCACCTGGGCGTCACCTTTTTAAAGATTTTATTTATTTGACAGAGAGCTACCGACAGAGTACAAGCAGGCTCCCTGCTGAGCAGTGAGCCCAATGCAGGGCTTGATCCCAGGACCCCAGGATCATTGACCTGAGCCAAATGCAGACACTTAACCAACTGATCCATCCAGATGCCCCTCATGTGCATAATTTAAAGCATTTTGTAACTTGTACTCTCCATTCCACAACTACCACCCCATCCCATCATATCCCAGGAACAAAGTCTCTAAAATGAGGTTAGAGTTTTGGAGATAATGGTGAACTCACCTACATAAAGTTCTGTAAGATTTAACTTCTTATACTTCTCTGTGCCTCACATTCCCTATCTGTAAAATGGTACTAAGAGCACAACCTTTTGGGAAGTTGTAAAAAATACGTTAATGTGGGGATCCCTGGGTGGCTCAGAGGTTTAGCGCCTGCCTTTCGCCCAGGGCGTGATCCTGGAGTCCCGGAATCGAGTCCCACATCGGGCTCCCGGCATGGAGCCTGCTTCTCCCTCCTCCTGTGTCTCTGCCTCTCTCTCTCTCTCTCTCTCTCTCTCTCTCTCTGTCTATCATAAATAAATATATAAATCTTTAAAAAAATACGTTAATGTTTGTAAATGCTAAAACAGTGCCTGGGCCATCATAAGCATCCAATATTATTCTGATTTTTACAACCTTAAATTTACAAAGTTGACTTCCTTCTCCTCATCTCCAATTTTAACTCACTTCAGTAACTCTTTCCAAAGTCAACCCTCCATAAAAAGCTCTTGCTACCCTTCAATTTAGCAATATCCTGCAGTATAAACTTTATCCTCCTTTTAAAAGATGGAATTCCCATCTCTTAGGCAAATTTACTGGCAGAAGGACTTCTATAAATGAGAATGGATTAAAGGTGGTGGGAAAGCACTGGGGGGGGGGGGGGGGCTGTTCTCACACCTCCAAATAAGAGAGCCAAGAACTGTGAAGGGTGGTGTAACAAGAGCAAGACTGTCTAAGTATACTAAACTTTAAAAGAAAAAAAAAAAAAAGATCCATTCCAATGTGCCCTTCTGACAGAGAAGACCAAGCCAGCGGGGAGCTGTACCTTTTCCTATTCCTTCCAAGGACACATAATTAAAGTATGAATTATTAGCAACAAATATTTTGATTTATCCAATAAACAAAACTAAATTTCAGAAATGATTAAAAAATGAATTAAGATAACATATTAATGTTATTATCCATCATCTAGATATATCATCTACTATCATTTACTGAATATCTACTATATTATTTATAACTGCAAGCACTTTTATGAATCTATTCATTTAATCTTCACAAACATACTAGGCATTGGGACGCCTGGGTGGCTCAGCGGTTGAGCATCTGCCTTTGGCCCAGGGCGTGATCCCTGCGTCCTGGGATCGAGTCCCACATCAGGTTCCCTGCAAGGAGTCTGCTTCTCCCTCTGCCTGTGTCTCTGCCTCTCTCTCTCCGTGTGTCTCTCATGAATAAATAAATTAAATCTTAAACAAACAAACAAACAAACATACTAGGCACTACTATTACTCCTAATTTACAGATGAGAAAATTGAGGCTCAGCAAATTAAACAGGATTATAAAATGGTATAACTTTGGAAAGTAATCTGTAAGTTCTCCAAAAGGTTAAATACAGAGTTACTGTATGACCCCGTAGTTCTGCTCCTAGGTGTATGCCTAAGGGAACTGAAAGCATTATGTCCACAAAAACGTGTACACAAGTATTCAAAGCAGCATTATTCATGACAGTGAAAAAGTAAAAACAATCTAAATGTCCATCAATGAATGGATGGATAATATGGATATAAGTGGAAAAATAAAATGGATAAAATGGAATATTATTCAGACATAAAAAGGAAAGAAATACTGATACATGCTAAATGAAAGAAGCCAGACACAAAAAGCTACATACTGTAAATTCCATTATATGAAATGTCCAGAATAGGTAAACCCATAGAAATAAAGTAGGCTGGTGGTTAACAAGGGCTATAGTAATTGGGAATGACTCTTAATAAGTATGGGTTTCTTTATGGAGTGAAAAATTTGCTCCAGGTCTCATACCACTGAGGAGCACCATCGGCACTGGATCTGGGCAGTCCTCAACTCTATCAGGTGGCCTCTGTCCTGGGGACTGGTGGTGGTTTTTCATATTATTTTTTGCATTGTTCTATGTTTGTTGTATTTCATAATTTAAAAAGGAGAAAAAGTAAGAAATTAGAATAAGATGACAAATTTAATATGGCAAGGCTCTCTGATTTGGGCAAAGACTTGGGCTACTTGGCAAATGATGCAGAAGATACACAAACATTGCTTCTGATCTGAAAAGTCTAAGGCAAGGAACCAGGATTTGAAACCATATCAGCACCATTTAGTGATTACAGACTTTGAAGAGAATATAAAGAGCAAGTTCCTTGGTTGGGTTTACTGCCTTACTGTCAATATGAACATTATTACACAATACTCAGTGCTGGTGGATAACTAGTAGAAACTTGAAAGGACGAAAAAATATTAAATAGCAATAATAATGGATTAAAAGACTTTGTTCATATTAAAACTGACCTAACATCAAGTAACAAGGTTCAAGTTTTTACTTGTTATTGACCTACTATCTCATCTAGAAGTAGGTCAATACCAGAGCCATCTGCTCTTTAAAAAAAAATTTCTAAACACTACTTTATAAGTAATCAGAAAGGCAACTGCTAACAAAATCAGATTATTAAACAGATGGAAAGAGAATAGAAAGAATGAAAGTATTTGGCTCACATAGAAACAAGGAAAAATTTGCCCAGGCAACATAGAGATCATATTCTGGGAAGACAATCAGTCGTAAATCTTCATGTCACAGCCAAATCATTACATACTACTTTGGGAAGAGAGGGAAGTTGGGGTGGGGTGGGCGGCAGGAGAAGGAGAAGTGGAGGGAAGGTAGAGAGAGGGAAGGAAGGGGGAAGGGAGCTATGTGCTAAATATATAGGTTAAGTCTTAGTGGATTATCACATACTTAAAACTCTCACCTACATACAAGATATTTTAGCCAAAAATGCAATCTCAGAAATAAAGAGAATAAACTCAGATGGTACTAAAACCGCTAAAACCATTAATTAGGTGGTACTTGCTGGGGAACAGGATATTCACACAGTCGCAAAGTATTACCTTGCATATTACTTACTATTCATAAAGGGGAAAAGATACATTTTCAGTGGAAAAGCTGATGAACAAATAATCAAGTATCTCCAACCATGGAACAAACTGACATTATAGTAGTCCTAGTAGTCCCCCCTTATCTGCTAGGCATATGTTCCAAGACCCCTCAGTGGGTACCTGAAACCACAGATAGCACGGAACCCTATATATAGTATGTTTTTCCTATACATAAATACCTATGATAAAGTTTAATTTATAAATTAGGCACAGTAAAAGATTAAAAATAGCTAAAAATTAAAGTGAACAATTTTAACAATGTACATAATAGAAGTTAAATGAAAGTGGTCTCTTTTGCTCTCTAAATATCTATTGTACTGCATTCATCCATCCTGTGATGGTAATGCCTACATGATGAGATAAGCTAACGTGAATGATGCAGGCACTGTGACTTAACATTAGGCTACTATTAACCTTCTGATGAGAGGTCAGAAGGACCATGTGTAACTGAAATCACAGAAAGCAAAACTGTGGATAAGCAGGATCTGTTGCATGTCTCCAAATGTGATCTACTGAAAAGAATATACAAACTAAATGTTTCACCTCTACTCATGGAACAATCAAACAAATCCAAATTATAACATTCTTAGGAAAGACAGAAAAATGTGGAACTATTCTAGATTAAAGGAGACTAAAGAGACACAATTATGACCTAGAGCATAATTTTTAAAATAATAAAACAAACTACATCTCTAAAGGATATTACTGGGGGGCATGTGGGTGGCTCAGCTGGTTAAGCATCTGCCTTCAGCTCAACTCACGATCCCGGGGTCCTGGAATGGAGCCTGCACTGGTCTCCTTGCTCCATGGGGAGCCTGCTTCTCCCTCTCCCTCTGCCTGCCACTCCCCCTGCCTACTGCTCTCCCTGCTTGTGCTGTCAAATAAATAAACAAAATCTTTAAAAGAAAAAAAAAGAGGACTTTACTGGAACAATTACAAAAAAATTTAAATTCAAATTAAATTTAAATATAGTTTATATACTGGATATCATTGTGTCAATGTTAAATTTCTTGAGACTGATAATGGCATTGAGGTTATAAAGATTTGTTCTTAGTAGATACATACTCAAATGTTTGAAAAAAGAGTCATGATGGCTGCAATTTACTTTCAAAGGAAAGAGAAAGGGGGACATGGTAGTAGGGAGAGTGACAAAGCAAAGAGAACTGTTAATTATTGGTCAATGTAGACAAGGTACACATGA